>NC_083858.1:7852500-8492500 GCF_029169275.1 Apis cerana | reverse complement strand
TTAGATTGATTGTTCAACCATGAATTTTATGAATTCGATTATCAGCTAATTTAATTTCTAATCATTTAATTTTAATACTTTTAAGAATTTTAATATACTTTTAACTTTAGAAATTTTCATATTTTGTATTTTCAATTTTATTAATCTTTGTTTTTCAGAATCTAATTAAAATAGGAAAACATTTTCCATTTCATATTTCATATAAAAATAAATAAACCAAATGACCAATTATTTTATCTTATTTATTTTTAATTATTAATTGTATTAATTCATTCAACAATTATAATTTTATGATTTTTAATATTTTTCATTTTCATTTCGATAAGGTTCCTATTGTTGCATTGCAAGAAATTGTATGGGAGAGGCAAAGAGTACAGCCGAATTAACGATCGAAGATATTCAAAATCAATTAAACGAAGAAGAACGCCTGCAATTGTTAAATACGAATCAACCACCCATTTTTATCAAAGGTCTTAGAAGTTGCGAGGCGAGGATCAACGAAGATTTTCGATTTACAGTACAAGGTAATGATTGCAATATAATTTTAATCATAAATCGAACGCTGAAAATGGCAAATCATTTTTTTAAATAATAATTGTATTACTATTATAAGTTCTTTTATTAAAATCATGTATAAAAGTTAAATTTTCTTTCTTTTTTTTCAATCTTATTTGTAAATAAGTAAACTCAATCGAAATAAATAATTTATTTACTCATATATGAAATTATAAATAATTTTAATAGAAACACAGAAATACAAACATTTTTGTTTTTAATTATTTCTTATAATATACTTAAATTCTAATTTAAATATAACGAATCTATTCTTATTTAAACATTTATTAATTCTCTAATATATTATTTCCAATTTTTCTAAATCTTTCGATTATTAATTTAATTATAAAAACAACACGATTTTTCATGAATATTTCAAGTGACATTTATCCTTCAAAATTTCGCAGTCAGTATTTCCCCAGAGCCAAGCTTCTCTTGGTATAGGGACGATACACCGGTGGAGGAGAACGAGAAATACCGAGTTGCCAAGGAAAATCTTGGCATCTGCCACCTTGATATACAAAAACTCGAATTCGTCGATCAAGTGAGTGTATTGTCTCGTTTAAGAAAGCAATATAATAATTAGACAAAAAAAGAAAAATTACGAAAAATTCATTATCGTATCGTATAGGCCGAGTGGAAGTGCGTTGCTTCCAACGATCACGGTCAAAGCATCACTTCCTGTTTTCTGAAACTAATCATTCCCAAACATTACAAGAAACCGAAATTTCTTGAGAGTTTGCGCGCCATATTGTCGGACGAGGGTGCCGTGAACTTGGAGTGCAAAGTGATCGGTGTTCCGCAACCGATTCTCAAATGGTACAAAGATGGCGTCGAATTGAAGCCAGGAGACATTCACAGGATCATTTCCGGGCAAGATGGCACCTGTTGTCTTGGAACTTACACCTGCGAAGCGACCAATTGCATGGGAACTGTCAGCAGTTCTGCCTCTCTTCTTGGCTTCGAAGGTATTTGAAACGAAATTAAAGTTTTCATCAAGTAAATAATATAAAGTATAACATTTATTAAAAGATATAGATACAAGTAATAAGTGAAATTGATTTAAATAACACTTGTTAAAATTGTTTAAAATATTCGAAATACTTGTTTAACAGATAAATTGCCCGTTCGAAAAGAAATAAAGGAACCACAATCTCCAAACGGCCACGAGCTTGCCAGAAATTTGTCGCTTTCAACAATTCACGAAGAAAGAACGTCTCAATTATACGATACACCCCAAACCGACCATTCCGTCACGTTAGATGATCGAGGGGAAGTGTCATTCAGCTTCGATGGTAAAGAGGTTTCCGTCAGCCTCTACGAAACCCCTGATCTCACTGAGGAAGAAGCTCTTCAAATTGTCGAGATGTATGCTGATCAATTGTCTGAACATGTTACAGGTAAATATATGTATAATGTGTATATACAATTTTACTATTACGTACAAAAATACATAGAAACATTTATTTTCAAATAAAATTCTCTATTATTATAAAAATTATTATACTATTAAAAGAAAAGATAACAAAAGTGATTATGAATTTCAAATTTCCTCTCATTCCTTACCTTTTAGAGCACAACGTCATCGAACTTCCGCCAATGCGATTCGTAAAAGAATCCTCTAATTCTGGTAACTTGTTGATGGAGGCAGTGGTGATCGATGTGTCTCCAGACTACTTCGTCAGCGCGGAAGACGGCGATGATCTTCGTACGGAGGCCGACTTTGAGGACGTCTCCATAATGGACGACGTAACTCGAGTCTTCTCATCCCCGGAACAAGATTCTCGCAGCTCTCTCAAGAGATCTGCCAGATACAGTTTAGACGAGGACGACAAACCACCAATTAAACCGCCCAGAAAAAAGTCGAGCTCCTCGTCAAAGAGCGAGAAAAGCGAAAAGAGTCAGAAGATAGAGTCCGAAAGCTTCCATAGCGCCCAAAGGGACGAGCCATTTTCACCAGTCTCTCCGATGTCTCCTGTATCCTCGTTAAAGCAAGACGACAGCGACACTTTCGCTGACGCTCTCTCCTCCGCAAGATTATCCATCTCTGAGAATCAAATCCAGAAGGGGAACGAAGACATTCGAGAGAGGAAACGTAGTCTGAGCGGGGAGAAAACGGCCGGTTCCAGCGTGGATGATGGAATAGGCGGCGACTCCTCATTCGACTCTGTAACCGGCGCTGCTAAGAAGAAGAAGAAGCATCGGAAGAAGAAGCACAGACGAGAGAAAGGTAGCTCAGAGGAATCATCTATTACCAGTGAGATCGATGGAAAACGTAAAGAAAGTGGACCGCTAAAAGCCAACACCGAGATACTTCAACGCATAGAATCTATAAAGAAGGTTGAAGAACCGTACGTAGAAGAAACGGCTGAAAAATCTGACGAAAGGAAGCAAAGCGTTAGTGAATCTGATAAATCTTTGTCGAAGAGTAACAAGGAGAGATTGTTGGACAATATGAAAAAAATGAAAGAACCTGTGCTGATAGTTCGCGACACTTTGGTCAGCATCAATAGCTTGGAGGCCAAATTAAGCAGCGGTAGCGAGGAAGAGTGTAAAAGAATTGTGAAGGAGAACGTGATCAAACCGATTCAAACGCTGTGCGAGGAAGTCTCGTCCATAGAGTCTAAGGCATTGAAAAGTGCAGGAGACAGATCGTTGAATCAGACGGTACGAATCTCTCTTTTGGAATCCATTGGAGGCCCGACCGAGGAGCTTCTTCGTGGCATGGAATTGATAGAACGCCAAGAAAACGTTAAGAACCGTAAGATGGATTTAATCGCGATTTTAGAAAGCCTCACGGATCCTGTCGATGAGATCCTGATGGGAATCACCAAGATCGAACACGAACTGACCGGTCATGCAAAAGGTGAGAAACCTATTGCTCTGATCAGGATGACATCCGCGGTTTCTAAACTCGACGAGAACGTAAGAGAGGTTTTGACTGTAGACAAAAGAGCTTCGCGATTAGTGGCTAGATTCAACGAGATTTTGAACTCATTGGATTTCTTCTTGAATGACGTTTCCGTGGATCCAACTAAGGGAACGATAGAAACTGTAGACACCGTTGTAGTTGAGTCTCTTTCGAAGTCTGTTGAGGACATTGCTCGAGCTTTAAGTCGTTTTTCCACTATTGAAACAAAAATTGAAGGAGCGTCTAAAGTCATGGACGAGTTAATACTTCCGACCCGTGAACTAAAAGTGAAATTGGATACACTAAAATCAGCATTGGAAACTTACGAGACGAGAGGAATTTTGTCGGAACATCGAACGAAACTGATAGAATCTTTGCAAGATTCTGTCGGACAAGTCATCGAGGAGATTAACAAGATGAAAGACGAGAAGCCGATCGAAGATCGTAAAACAACGATGGAAGAATCTAAGCAAGATGTTCTAAAAGAGGTGAGGCTCACTCTTCAAGAAGCTTTGAGATCATACGAAAACGTGGCGGGTAATCTTGATCCTCGGCTGTCTTCGATTTTCGATCGAATTGACGAGATGTATCGAAGACTGAAGACTCCTCAGAAACGAGAGATAGGTATAGAATCGCTGGTAAGCCTAGAAGGTCTTCTCTATTCTCTCCAATGCGCTCTTACATCAACATTCATGGCTGAGAACTGTGAAACAGTGTTTGAGCTGTTAGAACCCGCGATTTCTCAATTGAAATCAACGATAACGAACCTTAACGAGAAATCTTTGCAATCTGTACTGGATATGGTGAATAACCTTGAAAAAACTGTTCGTGGAACTGAGAACGAACTGGAAGATACAATATCCTCGAAATCGACGCAAGGAGAGCCACAAAATTTGACTGACAGAATTTTAGATTCACTGATAGACGTTCAATCGGCTCTGAGTTCTGCCCTGCAGAGCATAGAAGATGTGGACTCGGTTACAAATGGTGCGGCGAATTCTCAAAAATTGCTAGCTTCTTCGGACATAACTGTTTGTCTTGTAGAGCTCAGACAATATGTATCTGATACGGCTCACATAGCGATGACACTGAAAGAAGATCAAACATTGAACAGTCTGTTGGACATGAAAGAACCATTGATGGACCTCCAGGAAGCTCTTGCTTCGAAAGAAAGAACGTTCCAGGAACTTGAAATGATACGTAAAATATCGACTCCTATAGAGAAATTAAAGGTAACGGTATCGAAAGTATTGTTCCATTGTCAATCACAAGAAGCCATTAACTCGATAAAAGATTTATCGACGATATTGGAAGAAATCGAGACTCAATTGCCAAAGACTGTAATCCAATTGGTGGAGGCTGAAGAAGCGACCAAACATTATTTGGAAAATTTAAACACGGATCAGAATCTTAGCAACGTTCATTTCGCTCTTTCGTCAGCCTTAGAGAGACACGAGAGAAGTTTTCCTGCACATACCTCAAGTCTGACCATTTGTGTCGAAGATCTTCGACAAAATATTGGTTCGACAGCAGTGGGAATCGCCAACTTGAAGAATCCAATAGACGAACAGATCGTAGGCCAAGTGTATTTGCTGAAGGATAGTCTATTGAGTCTCCAAAGGTCTCTGTTGACCCAGGAACACGAGCCTGAGGAGGAACAGATCTTGAAGGATCTGTTAAATCCAATCGAGAAATTGAAGAATTTGATTCAAAGAATGGTAGATAGCAAGGCAAAGACAGATTTAATTCTTCCTGTTTTGGAACTTTTGGAAGAGATAGAAAAGGATACTCCATTGATCGCTAAAGAGGCATCGAAGAAGAAAGCTCGAAGAGAGGCAGAGAAATTAATTCCTAAGAAGGAGGAACCGAAGGAAGAAAAAATTAAATCGTTTGCTCTGGCTAATAGAATCAATCGATCATTGGATCCCATGAAACACTGGCTATCTACGATATCGGATGACAGTGCAAAGGATGAAGAAGAATCTATTCTGAGCTCGACTGTAGAAGATTTGAAACGAGACGTGAATAAAATTGCTATCGAAACCTCATATTCAGAGCCTCCTAGTGATGAAAATTTGATAGAAGCTTTAACTGGACTCCGTGAACCATTGACTAGATTACGAAACGCCATATCGATGTATCACGAACCAGCAGATTTGTCTACTTTGGAAGGATTGAGCAGACCCATGAAATATCTTCTGCAAACTATCATGGATGTTCTTGGAGACCACGCTGAAGAAGAATCGTTAAGGCCTATAATTGATATTGTGGAAGAAATCGAAAATCAAATACCTATTTCCATCAAGGAAGTGCTTTACAAAAAGGAATTGAAAGAGATGGTAAAATCAATGACACAAGAAGAAAAGGAAATAATTGGAACAATGACTTCTCAAGATATCACTATTCAGGAAGAATCTATTCCCCTGGAAACCATCATCAGAGAGAAAGAAGAGATTATATCGAATATTTCTCAAGAAACTATTCCTGAAAGCACTCTAATGGAGAGTACTACGGTATTACCTGAAACACAATTTACTGAATCGATAATGGAACAAACTATAGGTGAAGAGATCAGCTCTCAAAAAACGGAACAGTTACTTACGACGATAGAAGAATTACCAAAAGGAAAAGAAGATGCGAAGAAAACAAAGGAGGAAGAAGAAATGAAGAGTTTGATTTTTTCGTTGTCGAAAACATTAGATACAGTTCAGATGGATATAACGAGTATTTTAGAAGATTACGAGGAGCCTACGACTGGAGCCATCATTGTTCCAGTCTCTTTGTTGGCCAATTCTTTGGAAGAATTTAGAAAAACGATTTCTTTGATGCAAGTAACGATTGAAACTCGTGGAAAATCCGTAGAATCTCGTGAACAGATGGTCAATGAAACCGTTTCCATAATACAAAATCTCGTGCAGCCATTAAATGATCTCCAGAAGGTTCTTCAACAATCTCATCAACATGGCGCTCGAGAATTGGTAATTCTAAATCACTTAATCTTACCTTTGAACGTAATCGAGACAGAAGTGGTCAACTATGCAATTCAGAATGTCGATCGAAACTCTGAATTGAAAAAGAATTGTGAACCAATTCTGAATCTTCTCAGAGACATCAAGGACACGATACCAATCGTTGTGAAAGATATACATTCTAGACAAGAGCTTCTTGGATTTCTTCGTGAGATTTTAAAACCCTTGAAGAATATCGAGGAACGAATGAAGATTCTTGAGAATCAAGCTGAGGACACATTGGAGACAGATGTGGCAAGAATTCTGGTGGAACCTTTAGATCATTTATTGAATACCATTAATATCACATCTCAGGAACTCGAGCTATTAGATCAACGAAGAGTTATTATCGTAGAGTTTCGAAGCCTCGTTGGACCTCTAGTGGAATTTCTAAGTAGTCTTTCAATGGTTCAAAGCAGTCGAAAAAGTTTGGTTCCAGAGGGAGCATTATTGGACGAAAGAAGAAGCGTTATTTCGAAAGCTGTGGAAGGTCTTCAGAGGCAAGCTTCAGCCATCTTGGACAGAATCTTTAATCTAGAGGGCGCCACGATGTTCGAAGGTGCATTGAATTCCTTGAAAAATGGTTCCATTTCTGTTCTGAAGCAAATTGGCAAGACTGATTATTCACGAAGATCCAGCACCGCTGAGTTCACTCTTCAGTACAATCTTTCGACCTCGTTCAATCACTTGAAAAACACGATTGCAACTTTGGAAAAAAGCGTTGATAAACCGATCCATGAAATAATCGTCAAATCTTTGGAAGGTTTGCAAAAACAAATTACATTGTCGCAGACGCATTTTATGCAAACGTACAACGAGCAACGAGTTGACGAAGAAGCCATCGTAGAGGGATTTCTTTATCCGACTAATCAGCTTCGATCAGCTCTGAATACTTTAAAAGAGAAAATTGAAAAGAAAGAAATATCGATGGTTTCGAATCAATCTGTGACACTTTTTCAAGCTTTGGCTAATTCTACGACTGAATTGGCTTCTTCTTTGTCACTTCATCGAGCCCAATTGATTCGAGAAGGGGAATCTGAAGGATCTTCTCTTGTGGAAACTTTGTCTGCCATGGTGGATGTTTTGGAAAGTGTAAAAGGTTCTATAATAGAAATCGATAAAATGATAAACGTAGAGAAAACAACGACAGAAAAGAAAGTAGAAAAAGAAAAAGGCCAAAAAATCGAAGAACAAAATATTTTGCCAATTACTATTATGCAGATTGAAACAATTATTGACGAAATTATCGAAGTTTCGAAGGAGGAAGTAGAAAGTGTATTGACTATCAAAAAATTATCACCAGAGAAAGAAATGACGATAGAAGAAATGAAGTCTGAGTCTAAAAAAGAAATAAAGAGTGATTCAAAAATTGATGAAGATAGTGAAGAATCTTTAATGAAAAAAATTGAATTAAAAGCAATTGAAAAAATTGAAATTCTTGAAGGAATGAAAGAAGAAAAAACAGATGATTTTTACGATGTGAAAACAGAAAAGATTGACACTCTTAAGATAGTGAAAGAAGAAAAGGCTGAGACAATTGAACAAATAAAAGAAGAGAAAGTAAAGACTTTGGAAGAAATGAAGGGAAAAAAAGTTATTGCTCCTGAAATGGCAAAAGAAATACAACTTGAATCGCTCGAAAAAATAACAGAACAAGAGGTTGAAATGCACGAAGCAACTCAGAAAAAAGAAGAGATTAAAACTACTGAAGAAAAAATTGAAGATATTGAAAGAAAGAGAGAAGAAAAAGTTGAAACTGAAGAAATGGAAGAAGAAAAAATTAAAGTTCTCGAAGAAAAAGTTACAGAACAAGAACAAGAACAAAAAATTGAAACTGTTGAAATAATGAAAGAAAGTAAAATCGAGCCTCTTGAAGAAATAAAAGAAAAGAAAATTGAAGATTTTAAAAAAGAAGAAAAGGTAGAAGCAATGCCTAAAACAGAAGAATCATTACAAACTGAAAAAGTGTCAGAATTATTATCCGAAAAGACAAACGAAATAATTAAAGAAGAAGAAATTGAAGCACTGATTAAAACAAAAGAAGAATTAATAGAAAAGAAAGAAACCATTGAAGGAAAGATAATTGAAGAAGATAAAAAAATAGAAATATTGGAAAAAAAAGAAAAAGTAGAAGAACAAGTACAAGAAAAAAAAGAAATAGAAATAACAAAAACAGATGAAATAAAAATAGAAGTATCTGAAAGAATAGAAGAAAATAAAGAAAACATTGAAAAGAAAAAAGTAATAGAAATAAAAGAACATAGTGATGAAATTATATCTCCAAAAATAGAAAAAGAAAGTATTGAATCATTGATAGAAAAAATTGAAGAGCAGAGAGAAATAGAAGAATCACATGAAATAATAGAAGAAGCTACACAAAAAGAACAAAAAATAAAACTCGCGGTATTAGAAAAGACAAAAGAAGAAAATTTGGAAATCTTACCTCAACAAATTGAGGAACTCACTCAAAAAGAAAAAAAAATTGAGAAAACAGAAGCAATAATAAGGAAAGAAGAATCTGTAGAAATATTAGCTGAAAAAATTGAAGAACTAGCAATAAAAGAAGAAAAAGTAGACATTTTATCTAAATCGCCACAGGAATTGGAAAAGATTATGGAAAAAGTAGAAGCTTCCTCTGAAGATAATCAAATGTCAATAATAAAAGAAGAAAAACCGGAAATTCTAATAGCAAAAACAGAAGAAATAATTAAAATTCCGGATAGTCAAATAACATTATCTGAAGAGACGAAACAATTGATAAACAAAGAAGAAAAATCTGAAGTAGAAAGATCGCAAGAAATATCTACTCTTGAAAAAAATGTAGAAGAAGTAAGCAAACAAAAAATAGAATTAAAAAAAGAACAAGAACAAATTCCTGAACTAGTTGAAGAAATAAAAAAACAAACAAGTAGTGAAATAGAAATAGAAAAATCTAAAAAAATAGAGGAAATATTAAATCAAGAAACAAAAATAAAAGAATCCAAAAAATCAGAATTATTAACAGAAAAACAAGATATAGAAAAAATACAAATAGAAGAAAAAATAGAAGAATCTTCTGACAAAATAAAAGATGAGGTACAAAAAGATGAAAGCGCAGAATTAATGATCAAAAGAGGTAAAGAAACAATAGAACAAGAAGAGATGATAGAAATTTTGACCGAAAAAATAGAAGAATTGACAAAAATTGAAGAGAAAGCAAAACAAGAAAGAAGAGAAACAAAAATAAATTTCATACAAGATATAGCATTGTCGATCAATATTATGCAACAACCCTTCAAAGAACTAACTAATCTCGTATCTGTAGCTTTAGAAGAACCACTCTCCTCGAGATCTGAGGAAGAAAAACGAAGAATACGAGAATTAACTGCCCTAATACAAATTCTTTACGATTTAAAAGCAACGAGTACATCTACTCGAAGTACATTATCTTCTTTTTCAATCCCAGAATTAGAAGTGCAATTCATTCGTCTATTAGATACTTTAATAAACGTGGAACAAGCCATGGAAAAAATTCTTTATTTAACTCAAAAGGATCTAGCTCCAGCATTGAAGGAAAATGTAATGGTGTCACTGCAAGTACTTTTAGAACCATTGAAATCTCTTCAACATGAACTTTCTTCTCTTCAACAAACAACTCTGCAACTTCCTACGGAATATTTATTCTTGTCTACAAATGCACAAAGCGTAAATGAAATAATTTCTGAACTTGTAAAAGTGATATTAAAGACAGCTGAAATGAAAAGTATGAAGGTAGTCGAAGAAATCAAAGTAATGAAATCGAAAGAAGAAAATCTCGATATCGAAGAAATCACAGCGAAGCCTCTGGAAGAACTCATAGAAGTCCTCATGGTCTCTCAGGAACAAGTAAAACCTGTCTCTCTAATTGATTCTGTTTCACCTTCAATAGAATCAGTCAAATTAATAGAGCAACAAGCATTAATCAGTGAAGAAGAAATGAAGTTAGACACGTATCTCATAGAACAAATAATAAGTCCAGTACAAAATCTGCGTGAAATGATTGCGAAGATAGAGGAGCAAACATTAGAAGAGACTGAAACATTAGATTTGCCTACGAAAAAGACAGCTGCTGTTATCTTGAGTAATATTATCCATCCTCTGGAAGAGTTGGAGCAATCTTTAAACGTTTCTGCTCAACAACAAGCACTAGCAAGTAAAGAAATCACCGAGGAAATAAAACAATCTGTTCAATCGTTACAATCAATTCCAATGATTAATGTTCTAGAAGAATTGAAGAGATCCATTATCATGATTCAAGAAGAAATAATCCTAGAAAAGAGTGAGGAAATGAAGATTTCTGAAAGCAAAACACAAATTACAAACGAGATACAGCGATCATTGGAAAATCTTAAATTCTCTGTTGGTGCAGTACAAAAAGTCATAACCACGAAAGTTGAAAGTGTAAATACAGTATCCAATATAGAGAAAGCATTGGCTATCCAATCTTTCGTCGAATCAATGAAAGAATTGGGAGACAGATGTATGGCAATCGTCAGTCAATCCATAAAAGTAAAAGCTTCTGAAAAGATCCAAAAAGAGGAATTGGAGCAAGTTTTAGAAGTAATGGTTCAACCTATTCAATTATTACGTGAAACAGCTATTGAGATTGAAGAACAGAAGGTCGAAGAAATTCAAAATCTGGATGAAACGAATAAGGATATAGTCGAGGTTTTGAAACCTCTGATTCATCCTCTAGAAGAGTTAGAAGAACTACTGTGCACTGCTGTTCGCGAAGTAAGTGCATCAGAAATAGAAACGGCTGAAGAAGTAAAGAAAACTGCGGAGGAATTGAAACTAAGTCCTGTGTTGGAAAAACTTCAAAAGTCTATCGCTGTGATAGAGGAACAAACAGCACTGCAACCGAAAAAACTCGATGTGTCTGCCACAAAAGTGGAAACATCCGTTGCTGAATTAATAGAAAGCCCATTAGAAAATCTAAAGTCAGCTGTGGCAGCCATACAAACTCTCGAAACGGAAGAGGCTAAAGAATTGTCGAATGAAGAGAAAATAACGGCTCTGAAAGCGTTTGCCAAGTGCATGGAAGAGATAGCAAAAGTGTGTTCAGCTGTCTCTAGTGAACAAAAGATTCAAGTAAGCTTGGTGCAACAGCCACAAGTGGCTAAACTTGAATTTGGCCAACAAGCTTTGGAGATTATAGCAAGTCCAATTCAAGTTTTGCGCGAAACCGTTTCGAAACTTGACGAACAACAAATACAAGAGATTGAAACTCCAGTTTTGACTGAAATAAAAGAAGCAGCGACTATTTTGCATACTCTGATCGAACCATTGGAACTGTTGGAAAAATCGTTATCCATAGCTGTTGAACAGATGAGCACGATTAAGGAAGAATCTACTTCAAGTTTGGACATTCAATCTTTAGTGAAATTAAACGTGAAGCCTGTTTTGGAACAATTAGAAAAATCGATTGCAGTGATTCAAGAACAGGTATCTTTAGAATCATCCAAAGAAGAACCAAGCGATAAATTGGAGATGTCAATCGTAGAAGCTATAGAAAAACCATTGGAGCACTTGAGATTTTCAGTAACGGCTGTTCGAGAAGTAATGTGCCTTGAAACAGAACAAGCTAGTGATCTAATTGATAAAACATCAATTTTGGAATCATTCGCAAAATCCGTGGAAGAAATTGGTCAAAGATGTCTGGCAGTGGTATCTCAGCAGCAAATAAGAATACAATTGATTCCTAAACAATTGGAAAAATCACAAATAGCAATACTGGAAATGGTGATTAATCCTCTTCAAATTTTAAAAGAAACAATTAATAAAATCGAGGAAGAAAAACTGCAACAAGTCGAAGCTCTCGATTCTTCCAAAATGACTGAAGAAAAAACGGATATATTAAACGTCTTAGTAGAACCGTTACAGAAATTAGAAACTTGTTTATCCTCCACTGTTCAACAGGCTGTCTCGATAAAAGCCGAAAAAACGGAAGAGATATCAGAAAAAATACTTTCTACGGAAAAATTAAATGTGTCACCTGTCGTAGAAGAACTTCAAAAATGTGTAGCAATGGTGCAAGAGCAAATGAAACTGTATGCAACAACAACACGATCCATTGAGTCAGCTTCTCTCGTGCAAACAGCTGAGAAATCACTAGAAGAACTAAATTCTTCTCTTAAGATCATTCAAAGCGTGATTACTGTTGAATCAAGCGAAGAAGAAAAATTATCGGATATTGAAAAAGTGGCTGTCTTGGAACATTTTGCCAAATCAGTTCAAGAATTTGAAGAATGCTTTGCTGTGGCCAATCAGCAGCAAGTGGAGGTGAAGGAAACGGTAGTTGAGCTGAAGGAAACTGAAAAACTGGATGCACAAGTTCTTGAGACAATTATTGCACCGGTTCTTGCATTGCTCGAGACTATTATGAAGATACAGGAAGAAAGCTTGGAAGAGACAGGAACACTGGATACAGAAAAGATAGATGTACAGACATTGACTCCATTGGTGCATCCTCTTGAAAAATTAGAGAGGTCTCTGATACATGTTGTTCAACAGGCGAGTGAGCAAAAGCTCGAAGCTCTGGAAGAAATAAAAGAGAAAATTCCTCAAACGATGATTCTTCAACCAATTTTGGAAGAATTGAAAGAGAGCATGATCAATGTTCAAGAACAATTAACTGCGAGTTTAAAAACATCTAAATTAGAAGCTGTTGAAAATATCGTTGTAGCAATTGAGGAATTGAAGACATCTACTAGTGCAATTCAGCAAGTAATTGCAGAACAAACCGAAGAAATGAAAGTTGAGAAAACATCTGTATTAAAGGCCTTTGCTGAATCGATAGAACAATTGGAAGAACGATGCTCGATAATGGTTAATCAACAGAAAACAGAAACGAAATTGAAAGAAGATGAAAAACAGCAAGCAAAAGTAAATGTTGAAATTCTTCAGAAAATTAGTAACACGGTTCACATTTTACGTGAATCATTTTCGCAAATCGAAGAAGAAAAGGAGATCGAAGAATTAAAAATACCAAAAGAACAAGAAATGAAATTGAATGTTCTTATAGAACCATTGTATATCTTAGAACAAGCTTTGTTGACTGCGATAGAGGAAGGAAAATTCGTAGGAGAAGAAACTGCGGAAAAATTGAAGAAAAATGAAGTGAATATCGAAAAATTGAATTTACAACCTGTTGTGGAAGAATTTCAAAAATCTATAACTATTATTCAACATCAAACGAGTGAATCAGCTTCAACTTCAGAGATTACTAGTGAAATTGGTTTAACGAAGGCGTTGATTGAAAAGACGTTGGAAGAAATGAAGTTATCTGTAGCAGCTGTTCAAGAAATTACGATTGCTAAACAAGATGAAATGAAAGAATTGAAAACAGGAGAAGAAAATTCTCGTTTAGCGGCTTTTGCACGATCAATGGAAGAAGTTGGTGAAAAATTATTGAATGCAATAAAGCAACAGGAAGTGAAGAAGTTTGTAGAAGAAGCTTCAATAAAGAAAAAAGTAAGCGATGATTTTGTGAAAATCGTAATAGAACCAATTAATGCATTGCAAAATACGATTATGAATATAGACAAGAAAAGCGAATTATTAGAAAAGAAGAAAGAGCAGGAAGCTGTGATCTTATTAAATATGGTGCAACCGCTTCGCAAACTCGAAGAATCATTCTTATCAGCCATGAAGAAAGAAACAACCAAATTAGAGATTATCGAAGAGATTTCTCAGGCAATTCCAGCATTGCAAGAATTGCCAGTCAAATCTACGTTGGAAGAATTGAATGAGCAAGTTGCAGAAATACAGAAACGGTTAATCCTTGCCAAAGAAACTATAAGCTTGACAGGCGACACCGAAGATTTCGCCGCCATAAAAAATTTGGAAAGATCGTTGAGCGATCTAAGAACGTCTGTAGCTATTGTTCAACAATTGACAACGATAGAGAAACCTGGCCAACAAATTCTAGACGTCGAAAACGCATCTGCATTGCAGGCATTTGGAAAATCCGTGGAAGAGTTCGAGAAACAGTGCACCGCCATTGTTTCAAGACCAAGAGTGATTGCCACAATTTTAGAAAAGATAGAATCACAACAAGCAATTAAGCTCGAAACTGAAATCGTGCGTATTTTTGTTCCTGCTAAATTGTTGCAAGAATCCATTTCGACGATAGAGGAGATGAAACTCCAAGAGGTGGAAGCATTGGAGACACCGGAAACGAAAAAATCTGTCACGATATTGAGCGAGCTTATACCATCACTACAACAATTGGAGCAATCTTTCATCGCTGCCATTCAAGGAGAACACGTAATGGAGCAAACAATAGAGGAGATCATGAAGGCTGATCGAGTCTCGTTCGAAAAAACAACATTGAAACCAGTACTGGAAGAGTTTCAAAAATCAATCGCAACGATCCAAGAGCACATGATGGTCGAGGAAGGTGTGCAAAGTTTGTCAGAAGTCGAAAATAATTCTCAGTTGAAGACGATGGCACAAACGTTGATAGACTTGAAGACCTCGGTAGCCGCCATTCAGCAAATCACTGAATCCATTCCGGAAATAGCGAGTGAATTGTCCAAAGCTGAAAGTGTGTTCGAGACGTTTGCCAAGTCTCTTCATAATCTGGCAGAACGCGTGGCGGCTGTAGATCATCAGCAAATGATCGTTGAACCGATAGCAGACACTATATCCGAGGATGTATCGTCCTTGAAAACTTGGGCAGATGTTGTGGAAGAACTGAACATTCAGGTGACAGAACCAATGGTGGTGGATCAAGGTACGGTGGAATCACCCTCTGAAATGGCTCTGTCGATTTCTGAAGAGGAGACACAGGTATTAAAAGGCTTGGCCAAACCTCTAAGCGAATTGAAAGAATGTTTGGCGATAGTTATCGAAGAACGGAAATCGATGGACGCGAACGAGGTGACATTTGCCTTGTCAGAGAAGGAGGATCTATCTCTATTGAAGACTATGGCGCAACCATTGTTGGAACTAAAAAATGCAGCAGCGTCCGTTATCCTCGAGCAAACCACTATCGAATCTGCTAAAGAGAAATCATTTGATAATGAAGAGAGGATGGAAACTACTCTGAATCCGTTGATCGAGCCTCTGGAAGAACTTTGCAATTCGATTGCGTTGATCGAAGATCATATGCTGATTGAATCCGCGATAGATCGACCTGTTGATGAAGTATCCTTGTTGACTGCTTTGGCTGAGCCTTTAATGACACTTCACAGAAGTATCTCGATACTTGAAGAACGAGTAATGTCGCCTGATGTAGAGTCAATTCCAGAGGAATCGACTAATTGGATCACGGAGTGTTTGGCAGTTCCATTGCAAGAAATAGAGAGGTCTATAGCTGAAATTCGAGAATGCGTTGTGGTGGAACCAGAACCTGAAATTGCTGAAGAATTCTCGAGAATCGATACACCAGATTGGACAGTGGTTGAAAAATTAGTACAACCAGTGAATGTTATAAAATCAACGATCATTGAAATGGAGAAAAGTATTGTTGGAAATAAAAAGATGGAGAAAGAAATTGAATATGAGACAGTCAAAATACTGGTGCAACCTCTGAATGATGTATATGAAAGCTTCATGGTATTAAAAAACAAAACTGATATGAGCGTAGAAGAAGAAGAAGCTAGTATCGATGCTATCGTAGATTCTTTGTCAAATTTAGAAAAAAGTATATCATTAATTGAAGAACAACTTACTGAGAAGAAACAAATTTCAAGTATAGATGAAAATATAATTGAAATATTGAGTGAACCTTTGATACAATTGAAGGAAAAGATTATGACAGTGGAAGAATCATCAACCGCATATCTTGAAAATTTGGAGAAACCTTTGAAGAATTTACAAAATGCTTTGGAAATTGTTTCGATGATTCAAATTAAAAAAATAGAAAAAGAAAGAAAAGAAACTACTGTCTCGGTGGAAGAAGTGACAAGAATATCGACAAAATTAATGAATTCTATTAAAGAGATGAACGATTCTATTGAATCAATTGATAATAAGATAGATAGTTACAAAGGTTTACTGGGCATAGAAATTCAAATCGAGAATGAAGCTTTGAAGGCATTGATTAAGCCTCTTGAACAATTGAAACAGGGAATTCAAAATATATTAGAAAGATCTGAAATTGAAGAAACTTCGATAGATTCTTTAAAGAAACTTCGGAGAGCAATTGATATTATTCGTCATCAATCTGCTGATAAACCAATGGTTGAACCATCACATTCTGAAATAGCAGATATATTCGGAATGTTGAAAATATTAACGATAAGCTTGAATGAGTTGGAAATATCCAGTGAGAAGGTTGAAAAAT
Source organism: Apis cerana (assembly GCF_029169275.1). Classification (NCBI taxonomy): domain Eukaryota; kingdom Metazoa; phylum Arthropoda; class Insecta; order Hymenoptera; family Apidae; genus Apis; species Apis cerana. The sequence goes on along the minus strand of NC_083858.1, from coordinate 8,475,717 downwards.
TTTGGAAAAATAATTTAAGTGGAGAAGGTCTTGTGGAACTGGAAACACCCATTACAAATTTAATGATAGATATAAATCTGGTTCGTGATAGAATATTAAATATGGAAATAGTGTGGGAAAAAGATGAAGAGAAAAAAAAAGATAGGAAGAAAAAGAAAGAAAAAAAAGAAAAAGTGAAAATAGATAAAGAAGAGGAAGAACATGAAAAGGAGGAAAAAATTAAAAAACAAATACAAGAGGAAGATGAAAGAAAAAAAAAAGAAGCTGAAAAACTGAAACAAGAGAAAGAAGAACGTAGAAAGATCGAAGAAGCTGAAAAATTGAAACAAGAAGAAGAGCGTAAGAAAAAAGAAGAGGCTGACACACTAAAACAGGAAGAAGAGCGTAAGAAAAAAGAGGAAGCTGAGAAGCTAAAACAGGAAGAAGAGCGTAAGAAAAAAGAGGAAGCTGAAAAATTAAAACAAGAAGAAGAGCGTAAGAAAAAAGAGGAAGCTGAGAAACTAAAACAAGAAGAAGAGCGTAAGAAAAAAGAGGAGGCTGAGAAATTAAAACAAGAAGAAGAGCGTAAGAAAAAAGAGGAGGCTGAGAAGCTAAAACAAGAAGAAGAGCGAAAGAAAATAGAGGAGGCTGAGAAGCTAAAACAAGAAGAAGAGCGTAAGAAAAAAGAGGAGGCTGAGAAGCTAAAACAAGAAAAAGAGCGAAAGAAAAAAGAGGAGGATGAAAAGCTAAAACAAGAAGAAGAGCGTAAGAAAAAAGAGGAAGCTGAGAAGCTAAAACAGGAAGAAGAGCGTAAGAAAAAAGAGGAAGCTGAAACATTAAAACAAGAAGAAGAACGAAAGAAAAAAGAGGAAGCTGAAAAATTAAAACAAGAAGAAGAGCGTAAGAAAAAAGAAGAAGCTGATAAACTAAAACAAGAAGAAGAGCGTAAGAAAAAAGAGGAGGCTGAGAAGCTAAAACAAGAAAAAGAGCGAAAGAAAAAAGAGGAGGATGAAAAGCTAAAACAAGAAGAAGAGCGTAAGAAAAAAGAGGAAGCTGAGAAGCTAAAACAGGAAGAAGAGCGTAAGAAAAAAGAGGAAGCTGAAACATTAAAACAAGAAGAAGAACGAAAGAAAAAAGAGGAAGCTGAAAAATTAAAACAAGAAGAAGAGCGTAAGAAAAAAGAAGAAGCTGATAAACTAAAACAGGAAGAAGAGCGTAAGAAAAAAGAAGAGGCTGAGAAGCTAAAACAGGAAGAAGAGCGTAAGAAAAAAGAGGAAGCTGAGAAATTAAAACAGAAAGAAGAGCGTAAGAAAAAACAGGAAGCTGAGAAACTAAAACAAGAAGAAGAGCGTAAGAAAAAAGAGGAGGCTGAGAAATTAAAACAAGAAGAAGAGCGTAAGAAAAAAGAGGAGGCTGAGAAGCTAAAACAAGAAGAAGAGCGAAAGAAAATAGAGGAGGCTGAGAAACTAAAACAGGAAGAAGAGCGTAAGAAAATAGAGGAAGCTGAAAAATTAAAACAAGAAGAAGAGCGTAAGAAAAAAGAAGAAGCTGATAAACTAAAACAGGAAGAAGAGCGTAAGAAAAAAGAAGAGGCTGAGAAGCTAAAACAGGAAGAAGAGCGTAAGAAAAAAGAAGAAGCTAATAAACTAAAACAGGAAGAAGAGCGTAAGAAAAAAGAGGAAGCTGAGAAATTAAAACAGGAAGAAGAGCGTAAGAAAAAAAAGAAGGCTGAGAAGCTAAAACAGGAAGAAGAGCGTAAGAAAAAAGAGGAGGATGAAAAGCTAAAACAAGAAGAAGAGCGTAAGAAAAAAGAGGAAACTGAGAAGCTAAAACAAGAAGAAGAGCGAAAGAAAATAGAGGAGGCTGAGAAGCTAAAACAAGAAGAAGAGCGTAAGAAAAAAGAGGAGGCTGAGAAGCTAAAACAAGAAGAAGAGCGAAATAAAAAAGAGGAAGCTGAAAAACTAAAGCAAGAAGAAGAACGAAAGAAAAAAGAGGAAGCTGAAACATTAAAACAAGAAGAAGAGCGTAAGAAAAAAGAGAAGGTTGAGAAACTAAAACAAGAAGAAGAGCAAAAGAAAAAAGAGGAGGCTGAAAAATTAAAACAAGAAGAAGAGCGTAAGAAAAAAGAAGAAGCTGAAAAATTAAAACAGGAAGAAGAGCGTAAGAAAAAAGAAGAGGCTGAGAAGCTAAAACAGGAAGAAAAACGTAAGAAAACAGAGGAAGCTGAGAAACTAAAAGAGGAAGAAGAGCGTAAAAAAAAAGAGGAAGCTGAAAAATTAAAACAAAAAGAGGAATGTAAGCAAAAGGAGAAAGTAAAGAAGCAGGAGGAAGAACGTAAAAAGGAAGAAGAAAAAGCGCAGAAACTAAAACAAGAAGAAAGAGAAAAATATAATGAAAAAGAAAAAGAAAAAGCTGAAAAAGTGAAACAAGAAGAAGAGATACGTAAAAAAAAAGAAAAAGAAATCGAAAAAGCGAAAGAATTTGAATCGAAAACTTTGAAACAACAGGAGGAAAAATTACGAAAGAAGAAAGAGGAAAGAAAATTACAACAAGAAGAAGATGAACGCAAGGAACGAGAAGAAGCTGAAAAACGTAAAAAGGAACAAGAGCAAAGGAGACATGAAAGAGAAGAACGTGCCAAAAAAGAAGAAGAAGATAAGCTCAGACACGAAGAACAGGAACGTAAAAAGAAAGAGGAGAGACTGAAGTTGAGGAAAGAGGAAGAAGAACACAGGAAAGCTGAGGAAGCAGAACGATTGAAGAAGAAACAGGAGAGGGAGAAACAAAAACGGGAAGAAGCTAGACGTCAAAGAGAAGAACAAGAGAAGCAGATAAGACAGGAAACTGAAAAAGTGAGAAAAGCGGAGGAAGAACGACTAAGAAAAGAAGACGAAGCTCACGAACGTAGGAGAATGGAACGCGAACAAAGAAGGCAGGAAGAATTGGCCAAATTACGCAAAGAGGAAGAAGAAAAAATCAAAAGAGAGGAAGAACGCAGAAGAAAGAGAAAAGAGACGGAAAGGCAGTGGAAGGAAGACGAAGAAGCTATGAAAAGAAGAGAGACAGAACGTTTGGAAAGAAGAAGAGCTGAGGAGCGACAGAAACGAGAAGAAATGGAACGTTTGCGGCGAGAAGACGAAGAGAGGAGAGATAGAAGGGATGCTGACAGGCAATTAAGAAGGGAAGAAGCAGCACGAACGATGAAAGAGGAAGAGGAACGTTTAAGAAGACGATACGACGAAGAAGCGTCCAGATTTCGAAAACGAAGACAAGAACAAATAAGAGATAACACTTGGTCTCGAATGCGACAAGGCGAATCTGATCAATTGTTCCGAAAAATGACGGAAGACGCGTTCAGAATTGAAAAAACAAAAATCACTTCTTCTGATATGGATCTTTGGCGAGACAAACGAGACAAATCTTATCGGTATGATTCTGGTTTCGATTCTGGACTTTCCAGCACTTCCAGATCGTACAGTTGGAGAGATTCTCTTACTTCTCTAACAAGAAAGAGGATCGACGATTTTCTTGATTATAAACTGAGGGATACTTCGATCGACAGATACTATTTCGATACAGGAACATATTACAGGAGAAGAAGAAAAAGGGACGATCGAATTACTCGAGCTAGATCCATCAGTTTGTTAAAGTATGATGACTATTCGACGGGGGATAGTGACACGACTATCACAGCTGTTAGTGTTAGCAAACCACCGAAATATGGCGGAAGACCAAAGATGACGTTACGAATGGATCTAGATGGATCGAATCTTCCCATATATTTACCTCCTATTAAAGACAAGGTAAGAATACATAAGTTCTTTATTAAGAAATAAAAGAAGTTAGATTCAAAGATATTAAAAAATTACGTATATTCAAGTCTATAAAATCCAAGAATGAGATTATCTCGTGAAAAATGATAAAAAAGAATTATCAAATATCGAAAAAAGGATTTAAATGTCAAAAGAAAATTTATTTAAAAATGATTTTAACATTATTTTACAGCTTGCTCCGCGCGAGAAAGGAAAGAAGCCGTCATTCTGCACGAGATTAACGAATAGGACCGTAGGGGTTGGTATGAAGACGAGATTGACCTGCACCGTCCTTGGCCATCCGGAACCGAGAGTTTATTGGACGAAGGATGGGGAGAAACTCGACATAACCACGAACAAATATAAAACTCGATTCGATAACGGTATGGCTTACTTTGAATTGCACGAACCACTCCCCGAAGATTCCGGATTGTATACCTGTGTTGCCGAGAATGTTCATGGAATCGCGAGCACCGAATCCGCGTTAAAAGTTTATCCCGATTTCCAACCAACATTGTCACCCCCTATTTTCACAAGATCAATCAGAGGTGAGTAATTGTGTATTCTAACTTGAATATTTATAAAAAAAAAATATTAAGAAGAATTACACGTGGTGTTAACGTCAAGATCTATCTTTTAACTAATTTTTGCATGAATTTTGAAACTCTCGCACTTTAGAGAAATTTCAAAACCTTTAAATGTGATACTTACAGACCATATAAGATTTTGTAATTGTACGTAAAATAATATTGTTAGAATTGTAATATAATTTGAAAATATAAATTTTTATATTCACAGTATTATTGTATTAATATAACAGATACTTATCGATCATCTGACAATGAATTGATCTTGGAGTGTCGAGTTCGTGGCAACCCAACACCTGTCATCTCCTGGTTGAAAGACGGTTGCATTCTTCGAGGCGATCGTTACAAACAAAGTTATCTGGACGATGGTATCTATCGATTAGAGATTGCTGCGCCTAAATCTACGGATAATGGTCGTTATACTTGCAGAGCGATGAACGATCTACGAACCGAAGAGATATCGCACATCGTTCAATTCAATGGTAATACGATTATTCCTATTAAATATTTTTGAGTAAATTTACTTTACTTAAAATCATTTGAAAAACGCGTATTTTTCAAGAACGAGATCGACGAATCGTGAATAAACACGAAAAATTGTTCGACGATTACTTCAGCCTTGAAACTTACAAAAGGCCAAGATTCTCCAGTTATTTGAGCGATTATAGTGTTCCCACTGGCGGCACCATTGCCCTCCAAGTTGAAGTCAAAGGTACTAATAACAATTAATTATTCAATAGTAAAATTTATGAAATTCAAAACTCACATTCCTTCGTTTTGAGAAAAATAACTAATATAAAAATATTTAAAATTTCCACATACATGAAATATATTCATATTATATAATAATTCATAATAATAAATATTTAACGTTATTATACAAATACTGTGCAAAATCACTTTCTCAATAACAATTAATTATTATAATTGCAATAATAAACAATCGCCAATTTTTATTAATCAATTCTAACGAATTGTGTTAAAAAAAATATCGACAAATATTTAAAAAAGACAAAGCAAATAATGGATAATTGTTACAGGCGTACCGGCACCGGAAGTCAGGTGGTTCCGCGGAGAGAGGCGAGAGCCTGTCTCGATACCAAAAGCGAAGACATTTACAGAATCCGGTGTTCACACATTGGTTCTACCCGAAGTAACTGAATCGGAGAAAGGCACGTACATCTGCAGAGCAATTAACGCTTACGGCCACGTGGACAGCATTGCCACGGTCGAAGTAATTTCACCGAGTGCGATCGACGGCGGGAAACCGGCCATGTTCGTTTCGAGGCCCTCGGAAAAATCGATCACGGTCAATTCTGGAGAGGACGTCAGTGTCTCGTTCAGGGTCACTGGAATTCCCAAACCACAAGGTGAATCCGACTACTCTTTCTAACTAATAATAACAACAACGATTACAAAGTTAATAATAAAATAACAGTGATAATAATAAATTATAAAGATTTGACAGGGTAGATTTTGGTAGAGACACGTTTTGTGAACATCATGTCTTTCGATTATAATTCGAACATAATAAATTATTATCGATTGACCGATAACAATTAATATGATTAAATTCAGTTACATGGATGAAAGGATTAAAAGACATCACGGACAGTCTCAGATCTCACAAAGAAACGATCGACGATTACGTGAGATTAACACTGAAGAGAGTGGTAGCAACGGACGAAGGCACTTATTGTATTCTGGTTAAAAATAGATACGGTTGTGACAGAAGTTTCTTCTCGATCAAGGTGAATTTAATTCTAATTCGATGTATCTAATTGAATATTTAGTACAAATGTGTGTAATTTACTATAATCGTTTGTTTCAGGTGAAACAACGTGCCAGGTCATTGACACCAGACTGGAGTTCTTTGAGCAGTCGTACAGAGACTGGAAGTTTTCTTGGTTTGTCCAGCGAGAGTCGCGATGAGGAACTCTCTTACGTGAGAAGTAAGTATTTGTTTTGTTTAATTTGAAAAGGATTTATTAATGATTCATTAATAATTTGAAAATGAGGAAAAGGAAATTAAATTGCTATAATCAATTGGAGGATTGAGAATCAAGTAAGAGTGTAAATTCAAGCGATAGAAACTATATTTTAAGTCATTTTAATTAGAGAATCTTTAAAATATATTTTTTTCTACAAATGACTTACATCGTTAGAATTAATGGAATCTTATAAATATCTTGTAACAATCATTGATTTCCAAATATAAGGTTTTATTAGGATTGAATAAATATACATCGATAACGATGATAATTCGTTTAATATTCAATATTTGTTAATAATAACGAAAAGAAATTTTGATTTTGAAAATTATGTCCTCTCCATAATAATTTTTCGTGAATATTTCTTGCAAAATCGTGAATAATTTTATGGTTCTATCACATCGAAATGTCAAGCAGTATTAATTGCATTAAAACATATAATCAAGCAATTATAATTAGAAGTTCTATGACAGTGACTGGGATTTTACTCATACACTTGGCTCAGATTTAAGTGGACATAATCCAAACGAGACCTGGATCATGACTTTACGCGAAATGACGTCAATGTCTAGGCTGATCATATGTCAAATTTGTTCTGCCACCTCTCAAGCATCTTGGAACAAAAATTTTTTTGAAACTTTGAGAAAGATAGCGAATCTATTTTAGTTTCGTCAATTTCATTTTTCTAATTATATTATACATTGTTAGAAAATTTTAAACGATATGTCAAAAATGTAGTTATCTGTTTAATTTTTTCACAATGATTTTGTACAAACAAAAGTGAAACATTAATAATGTTCAATTATTTCTGAAAAATATGATTTCCAGTCCTTTTTAGATTAATTTTTTAGATTAAATTATTAAATTTTGAAATATTCTAACAAAGAAATGATTTACATTTATAATTAATTAATTATAATTATAGAATAAATATTTTGAAAATTCGCCAAAATTCTTTGATTAAACAAAGAAAATATATTTTACATGAGAATATGAATCATATGTCAAATGGATAGTCTTAAATTTTCCAATGACATTTAAAACAAAAATTGCAATAAAAGATAATAAAATAAATTTCAACTGAAACGTGATGATCGTTCGAATAAAATTATAAACATTTTTCGAATATTTGAATTCGATGCTGGAACAGAGCCAAATGTGACGGTTCCTTGACCAAACCTTTAAAATATAAAATAAGTGGTATACTAAATAAGTGTAATACATCACAATGACAATGAAACGGAGAAGAAACTCGGATGGCATGATTAAATGCGTACACAGGGAAGAAAATTTACAGAGATTGGAAGGGAATCACGATTCTCAAATTAGACCCAAAGGTCTCGAGGCCTGTTGTAAATTAATTTTATGCAAATATTTGCATGATTCTAGATTGCACGATAGCAAGAGACAAAAGTCTATCCTTACGCAAGTTTGATTAACAAGCTTTTATTATTATTAAAATCAACGAAAATCCTTGGTTAAACCTTGGATGTACATGAAGCAATTTTGATTTATTTGAAATGATGAATAAAATAAAATAATACAATTTTTGTAATTCGCTTTAGAATATCTTGAAATAATGATACATTAAAGACATCATGGAAAACTTGAAAAACTCTACTATATGATGAGCTATATTTTTAATGGAATATTTTAAGAAAGTGAAATCGATTCTTACAGTTTTCAATTCTTTTTTCCATTTTTTAATAAAATCTCATAATAGTATGAAATAAAGTAAAATATTCAAAATTTTGAATATTAATTTAACTAAAAAATAAATTACTTATAGTCCATTATACTTATGATCCATAAACTTTTATTAAAAGTTATTTTGCGTGAATTTCTTTATAAAATAATAATATTCCTATCCATTGAAATTGCATGTAGATTTTATTTTGATAGATACAACTGTTTGAATAACGATATAATCTTAGATTATATATACTTAGATTATATATTCAGATATTGTAACAATATTATTATTCTTTTGTATTCATTTTTATATTTATTCGTATTTATTTATATAAAAACAATTATAGCAAAATTAAATATTCTATAAGAAATTACAATAGATTATTTGATGATAATGTGTTTCCTCCCCCAATCGCCAGAAAACGTGCAAAAATAAACATAGCGAACTGTAGGAACACCTGATTCCTACAAAGTAGGCCATTCAATAAATAAACATTCTAGATCGTATTACGGAACTTGTAATTTTAGAGGCAGCGCACTTTCAAATACATCTCTTCTCTAATAAATAAATTTAAGCAAAATAATAATAATAATAATAAACATAAATTTTCGAAGAAAGAAATAACAAAAATGGAGCTTAATTCAGATTCGATAACCGTGAATAAAATTATTTTTTATTCGTTTGAAACACATTTGGAAATTGTATCAGCAACGATCAAGTAATCATGAAATTGACAAATATTTGAATATGAAAAAAAAGAGAGAGAGAGAGAGAGAGGTATTATAGATAAAAATTCATTCTTCTCAAAAAAGCAATTAAATACCTTAAAAATCAATACAATTAATAAAGCAACGATCAGTAAAGTCACAAAGTAATAAAACAATTATTCTCTCGTGAACGGGATGAAAAAAAAAAGAAACAGAATAACTCAATTAAAATTAAAATAATCCAAAAAACGATTGGCCAAAAATGCATATATGTACATATATTGACAAAATATCTGTCCGCTGAACTGTTATTTAATACATTGGGAACAGCTGTTGCTTTAAATCATCATCAATGCCATAATGCGCAGGCACGATTGCCAACGAGTCAACAATACTGTAACAATAAACGTCAACTCGTCATCAAAATCTGGCGAGAAATTGGATACAAAGTGGATTGGCCATATGACGATCCCATCGATCCGTGAAACAAGCGACGTCAAATTCCAACAAAGTGTAACGATCGAATTGTACACCATCTACGTGTACCTGCACCGATGGGAACACCTCACTCGGGTTATTTTCGGTGATTCCCCTCCAACATCCTCCATCGTCCACAAATTCGAAATTCAGTCGGCGTCGAGACGCGAGTCATCTCGTACGTCATCCCACTTTTTACCGAGGCGAGGCTTCAAGGCAAATAAACATACGAACGCCTTGACATTTTTCTTCCCCTGAAAAAAATCAAGAAGAAGTTCGTATTAAAATGAGTAGTGTCGACAATTTTTCGAACTTCGGTTGAAAGTTACGTTTTGGGATTTTTCGATCGAGTGGAAGGATAGTAACAATGGTTTCGAGAGAATGATGGGAAGGGTGTGAAATGAAGCCGCACGATCATGGGATCGTCGTGACCGACGGCGAGGACATGACGATCTCCCGTCTGAGGCGGTCGTGGTCCGAGAAGGATTGCTTGATCACGGATTTTTTGGAGTGTCTTTACGGGCACAGAGGTTAGATTATTAAATTAGAAAAATTGGGAAAATTTGGTGAATTTGGTGAAAAGCAAATTTGTGTATTTTTTAAATATATTGGTTTCTCTTTTTTGTGACATAACTATTTACGATCTTCTCGTGAGAGAAATTGTTTAAAATTAACGCGATTTTTATCTTGGATCGTTTTCAGCAGTTCTTGCTTCGAGTTAAACAGTGAGATCATCGTGATTACGCTATATAATATATGGCAATGCAATTATTAGTAATAAAATCAAATATATACTTATAAACTCAACGTAAGAGATTCATTTCATAAGATTCAAATATTATTAAGATGTATTATTCTATTTTGGTATTTGGGAGTGTTAAGTTCTCGTAGAATTCTGGTTTCGAATCAGAAGAATGAATACTTGCCAGTTTTGAAAATCTATTTCTAACTATTTTCATATTCGAATCAAAATTTTTTATAGAAATAAAACTTTCATAAAAATTTATATAACAAATAGACAAAATTCCTTGTAATTCTTTCTGTTCAGAACAATATTTTCCACGATTTAAATTCAATCCCAATTCGTCTCCATTCTAGATGTTCCAGGGCCAATTACAAGCGAACCAGTGGTGGTTGATGGGGGAAAGAATTGGCTATCCCTAAGTTGGGGAAAAGCTGAAAGAAGAGGACCAGCGCCTGTCATTGCTTACAGAGTTGATGCTTGGTTGTTGGGCAGTGATGGTGGTGCACGATGGGTCGAGGTATCATAGATATTGCTTATCATTCCTTCGATATGTATAAGATTTCGAAAAGTTAAGCAGTACGTGTCGTGAGAAATTGAAAAATTAAATATTAAATTAAAAATTAACTTCAAAGCATTAAAAAAAAAAGTACCAATAATGGTAATGCCAATTTGTATAATTTATGCAAAGCAAGAATCGTGCCACGCTAGAAGTAAACTTGTTGACACGTCGAGGTCTCATACATTAAAATTAGATATTCTGAATTTTTATGCAATAACATGAGTTTTTTTTTATTATTATGCATCACTTTTCAAGGAGAACAAGTAAGATATATCTATAATGTTATGCCATTTCAGAAATTATATATATTTAAAATTTTATTTTATTTACTTATCATTGATATACCTTATTTCCATGTCGTTAAATTACAGTATATAGTAACTCCTTTAATCAATGTTAATTTATTTATGATCGGTATTATCGAATCAAGATAATTAATTATTGATTTTCTCCTTATTATAGAGTGAAATTTTCTTTCTTTCTCTGACAGAAGAAAATAATAATAGAAGGCTTGCAAGAAATCTAATAACGATTTGTTAACTTAAGTTCATCGTTAACTTAAGTTCATCTTCTTTTTCTCGAAATAAAAACATTTATTCAATTATCATTCTCTTCCTTATTTAAAAACAAAATTCCAATTAATAAAAAATTATCTCGTACAAGATTTTAATCACAAATTCACCGTTCTTCGATTCTTAATTAACATTATCTCAACTTGTAATTAATTTTATTTCATTTATTCTACTCTTAACCATTTCTCTTCCTCTTCTTTTTCCAAAAAAACAAATTCGCCTCAATTCTCAATTAATTTTATTATTTCATTTATTCCATTCTCGTTTTTGTTCCTCTCTTTTTCTCAATCGCAATTCGATTTTATCCGAATATCAGCTGGGCATGACACCGATAAACGCGTTCGACGCGTTCAACTTGAAGCCTGGAGGCGAGTACAAGTTCCAAGTGACTCCGAGAAATCGTTATGGATGGGGGGAGTCTGTCACTATGACGAACTCCGTCAAGGTCAGCGAGACCGTCGACCTTCCAGAGTTCACGAAGATCCTTCCAGGACAACTGAAAGTTCTCGAGGGTAGCGCGGTCAAATTGGAGTGCGAGGCAAGTGCACTATTATTAGCCAAGCTTCGTTCCCCACTTTTGTTTCGCCCTATTTATTATTAAACTCGACACACAGATACGATTTTCACGCTCGAGTAAAATTTGGACGTGGCGGCTACAAGGATAATTAATCAGACGATTGTTGAAAGGAAATTTATAGAAATTATTTTGCAAAGGAATTTTTAAATTTAATTTCTTTACATGTACCATATATATCTATACAATTATTTTCTTTTTCTTTATTTTTCACAATATTTTCCACTGACATGTTTCTCTGTTGTGAATAATAAACAAGATAAATTTATAATTTATTGTGTTTAAAATATGAAAATCGATTTTAATAATACAATTTGTTATTTGAATTGCAACTATGATCGTGTATCTTTTACTTAAGAGTCGTGCTTTAAATTTATTTTTTTCTTAAATTATTTTTTACATAGAACACATAGATATGTAAAACTGTCATTTCACGTCAGTGTGTCATAAATATATTATACACATGTGTTGTCCATTGAACGAGTACTTTTCAATAATGAAAAAAATCAAAAACATTTATATGAAACGCAACCTTGTCACGAATTCTTTAGTTTAAAAGACAAGTTCCTATGGAAAATTTAAAAATTTCTTTTTCTTTGCTTTTTAAGAGAAAGAAGATAATTGTCACCAAAAAGATTCTTACGATTGGCTATATGAATCTGTGTAAAATTTTACAGATCCGTGCTGATCCCAAGGTGGACATAAAATGGTACTACGAGTCGATGGAAATCGACCCAAACGGTGACCCTAGATGGTCAATCTCTCGTAGCGGGTCCAAATGTTGCTTCACGATTGAGAACGTTGAAGAGAAAGATAGTGGAAGATATGTTTGCGAGGCGGGTAATTCGGTTGGGAAGGTTTCATCGTTCGCCAGATTGCTCGTCGTCGATGATCCAAAGATCATCGAGGCTGATGAGAAATTTAAATCGAGGTATAAATAATCGACACCGAGATCAGCGTTTAAATTAGTACATAATTTACGTGAAAGTGAGTTGCAAATTCTCTGTAACACTTTTTAGCCACTAATTTCCAGCCAGCAAAAAGCAATTTTAATCCTCGAAAAATCCTCGTGGAATAAATTAAGATAAGATTAAGAAAGGAGAAAATAAAGAAGGAAAGAAATATAAATTGAAAAAAAATATTTTTATCGATCGTATATTCTTTTTTAATTTTATTATAAAAATTAATATTAATATCGTTGTCGTTGTCAGCTTCTTTTAATTCATATATATATATACAATATCAATCCTGACTTAAAATTCAAATTTTAAATAAATAATTAATGGAAACGTGATTCACAACTAATCGTATACGTACATTCCATAAATAATAAATAGAATAAATAATTTTTGCAAGTACGTCGACGTAAAATTTTTATATTCACAGAGCTTTAGGGGACGAAACGGAGGACAGACCACCCCAATTCACGATGAGAATTCGGGACAGAAGAGTGCAAATGTCTTACCCTGTAAGACTCACGTGTCAAGTGGCAGGGCATCCGGCTCCGGAAGTCACGTGGTACAAAGACAGCGCAGAGATTCGACAAGACGGTAAATATACTCTTGGCCAACCAAATTTCTTAATTCGAAATTAAATATTCCAACCGACTCGTGATCTTGAAGAGCGCCACGTATTCTGGGACAACGACTCGAATTTCCACACGTTGGAAATCATTCACTCGATGCTTGAGGACTCTGGTTGTTACACCGTAATGGCGAAGAACGCGAGCGGTTCAGTGTCCTGCCGATGCATCCTGGTCGTGGACAAAGGAATTCGCGCCTACATAGCCCCGGATTTCCTCTGCGGCCTGGATCCGATTTATACTGTGAAATTAGGGGAAGATCTGCGGATGACTGCTCAAGTAGAGGCATATCCCAGTGTCGGTATCGTATGGTAAATATCTGTAATTGGAAAAGGGGGAATTGATGATGATAATAATTTTCGTAATTCTACATGGATAAAATAATAATTACAACGAAGAAACGGAACATCTATTAAGATCAACTTTTAAAGTCATTTTTTTTTTTAATTTTATGAATTTTAGTAAAATATAACTTGATGTTTTTTTCTATTATATTTGAATTTAAGTTTTTTGAATTTAAGTTAAAAATTAAATTTTTATCAAAATGAACTCGATATATTCGTTTTCAGGCATCGAGACGGAATTCGTTTGCGGCCAAGCAGAAGAGCAGTGATGACCTTGAACCACGATGGTACGGTCGAACTGTCCTTGGGCAAGGTCACAGCAAGGGATGCCGGTGTTTATTGTTGCACAGCGACGAACGAGGTTGGATGCGCCGAGACATCGACACGGGTCGCCATTATTGGCGCTGAATCGCAAAATGATGAGGTGTCCGTCGATGGAGTGCCAACTTTGACAGTCATATCGACGCCGGACATACCGTGAGCTCGATATATAATATTCATCTCTCATGACGATTATTTTTCATCCTTTCATTCAAGATAAAATATTAAAATTAGATTCAATTAATTCCGTAAATTATCGAGAAGATAGTGAAATGGTTCCTCTTATGTTATGTAAAAATATTAATACGATAATAACAATAATGGAACAATGTATTGTTTTTTGATTACGTGAGATAGAAAGATCAAAAAGTTTAAAAAAAAAAAAATTTACTTTAAAAATCCTCAGATACTCGAAGGAGCCTCTCTTTGTCACGAAACCTTTATCCACCGAGGCAATCGAAGGAGATACAGTCATCATATCCTGCGAGGTCGTCGGCGACCCGAAACCGGAAGTAATGTGGCTGCGCGATTTCCTCAGGGTAAGATCTTTAATTTTCATTTTCGTCACTCGAAAGATTCACGCGAGTAATTTACATGATGTTGCGTTTATATATCTCCTCTCTCAAAACTAAAATAAACGATCTTTGAATAGTTCACGAATTTTATATGATCGCATGAAACTTACGATACGTTTGTTGTACGTGATCAGCAATTTTTTAGCGAGAAAAGAGTTTTATATCATCGCCATTCCAGAATTTGCTCGAAATTGGAAAATTCGATCATGGAAAATTATTAAAAGAGATTCCGTAGATACATGTTACAAAACTATTAATTTCATTTCAGATACAATTTTCTTTTTTAAACGATAAAATTATGAAAGTATCATTGTCTTTGAATATTAAAAGGAAAAAAAATATCAAGTCTGTAAATCTATTTTTGCTGTGCGATTCTTTAAAAATGGACGATCACAGCAATTATATAATACAGTATTACTACACATTTCGGTGTTTCATCTTATTATGAAATATAAAACCACAAATTTCGGATATAAATCGAATATACAGCGTAGCGTAGCTGTAATAGCTGATGGCTATGTGACCTATATAGATAACTAAAATATATATAAAAAGAACGCACAATTTCGCAACAATTTATCTCGAATCCAAAAAACACATCCAAAAAAAATTAATAATAATAATAAATAAATTTGATGTAATTTACTTTATCGATTATCGTGATTAACACGCGAAAACGGGCACGCATACGTACGCTGGATCTCGAAAATTCTGAGGAGAGGATCAAATAGACGATCAGCGGGTGGTTGATCGAACGAAAGAGAGGCGCGAGCTTGTGCAATTGGTGAAATGACGTGTCCCTAATGCCGTGTTGATGTGGGTCAAGGTGCTCGCGAAAAAGAAATGACAACGTAACATACAGCATTATGCCCATAAATGGGCCAAGCATTATATGCGTCGGGAAACGGCATTGATATTGGACGGCTCTTTAAAAGGTAACAGTAAGTTACGTGAGGTTAGACACCCGGCTCCAGAAGAAAGAGAGAAATTTATTGCTCAATCGAGTGGAAGGCCCCCCCGATGACAATGGATACGGAATTGTGCGCCGAAACTCCTTATACGTACACGGTATTGTTATTTGGGACGGAGATCGAAAGGTATTGTAGCTCGATTATCGACGAGCAAAAGAAAATATTGGGCACAGGCCGATACGAACAACTTACTCTTAAATGCTGTTAATTACTCTTGAAATGCCACCATCACCATCAGAGAAATTTTATCTCGTTAATTTGTAACGTTTGGCTGAAATTACGTCGCTTTTTTTGTATGTATATAAAACATATAAAAAGATTGTAATTGGAGTAGTAATTATTTAGTAAATTATTTAATAATCGTTGGTTTATTTATTTTAATTAATAAAAGTGTGTAAATATGTAATTATATGATCTTCGGATTTAAAAGGAGAATTAACGTTAAAAGATGAAGTATTAAGAAATGATAATGCTATAATCTACAGGTAATAACGGAAATCAATAATAAGGTTATAATTAATAAGATTCACAGTTATTTTGATATAAATATTTTTCAATTATATCATAATAGAAAAATCATTTGATATTGAGTCAAATAATTTTTAAACGATCAAATAGAATTATTTGACAAGATTTTTAAATATTAGGTGAAAAGTAGAAAAGTAGAAAAGTCATTGATATAAAGAGATGCAAAAGAAAACGATGAAAGAATATCGTCGTGCATAGTTCAAGCGATATGCCATTCACGTCCACAGTCTCGAGTATGAACTCTTCCGAGTTTATTCCGGCGATAGCGCACGCGAAACTACGGTCAACGAATGCTAATTAATAGTAATTTTAAATACGTTGACGTCATTCTAGCGATGGATCATAATTGCGTCTGATTGTTAAAAAGAATACCTGAAACGAAAATCATCAAAAGACGTGAACATAATATTGACACTTCTGAAATCTAGATTCATTCTTTATGAATATGTATTTTTCCATATCCAATCTTTGCTAGTAATCTTTGCTTTACTTTTCTACAAGTAAAAGTAAAAAGTATCGTGTAATTAAAAATTCATAAATTATTTTATTAATGAATAAAATAAATCTCTATTTAAAATCGGTGTTGATAAAAATTTAAATTTATATAATTATTCGTAGATATATTTACTTATATAATATATTTATATAATATAACATAAATATTAAGTACGTACCTTGCTGTATAGCAAATAAGAAAAATAATAATTATTTTTCTTAATTTTTTATATTTTCCGTATAATTTCTTAATAAAAAAATTTTTTTATTACATGATATAAAAAACATATAACATCCATACATACATAGTACCATATATTTCAGAATTATTTTCATAATATAACACACGTTTAATTAAAAAAATTAGAATAAAATATTTTAAATACGAGAGAAAATATTTTTAAACCAGTATTTTTCATTAAGTATTACAAGTATTCTACATAAAAATATTTCAATTATTTTTATACTACATAGGTTTGTTAAATACACGAAATCATACGAATAAAATATTTCCAATGGAGGAAAAGTTATTTGTCAATAAATAAATTAGGCTTATGTAAAGTCGAAAAAGAAACCGGAAGCGATCGGTGACCGGAAAAACAGGCGTATTTGGTAGCCGCGTCAGTAATATCTGCATTATCGAAAAGAGCGCGGGAGAAGAGGCTCCCCACTTTTCCTGACGAAGTCGACTTTCTTCGTCGATGGATCGGTAGTGCAAAACCACGGGCAGCAAAACAGTCGTCTCGTGTCTTTGGCCAACGAATAGCCACTTCGTCCACCAACGATCCCTCCAGATCGTGGTTTTTACGATTGACGAGTGACATGGATATCTCTTGTCCCGACTATTCCGTGTATTCGTTGAAAATCTCCTGACCAAGGAAGTGACCCGATCTATCAAACCGATTAACCGACTGATTTTTCTATTTTGGATTTGGAGTGTGTTCGATGTGGACATTTGAAACGTAAGCAGAAATTAATAATTTTCCTTTCCTTTTTTTTTTTTCTTTTAAAATCATGGAATATTAAAAAATTATGTAGTACGAATATAATTTGAAACTGAATTTAGTTTATAAATTTTTTTTGAATTTGATTTTTTGAATTTTGAACTTTTTTTTTCCTTTTTGTAATAGATTTGTTTTATCTTTTTTTTTTGGTATATTTCTTTCATCTTAAATATCAAATTTAACTTTATTATATTATGTGTGATAGTTGCATTTTCCAAGTTTCGTTCTATTAATTTTTTTGTTTGAAATGTAAAATTTATATAAAAATTTGTGATTAAAATAATTGAGAATACTTGAATTACGAAGTCTTTATGCTATTTTCTGCTAATTAATATTGCATAAGTCTGTCACTATATATGACACTTAATATTGTCTTTTCTACTTGACACCCAATTTGCAAAAACCTGTAAATTCATTTATACAATTTTATTTTTATTTATTTTATGCACAATACTTTATTTTATTTAACTTGACGTTGAAGTCTATGAATGTATGTATATTAACTTTCTTATTTACTTCAGATATTTTCTTTTCTACTTGACACCTAATTGACACATATTTGAAAAACTTTTTATCTCACAAAATACGTCTATTTGATTACAATCTTTTCTTTTCAAATCAATATTATTATTCTTCTTTTTATCGATGTAACTACAATTTTTTAATTTTAACACGTGAAAAATACAATCTATTATCTTCTTTTTCTATTAAATCTTCTTCTTCTATTAATCTTCATTTATTAAAATTATCCAATTTAAATATTTATATAATTTTGAAACATATCTGATCTGCTTCAAAAATAATATCATCTCTTTCAACTGCACAATTAATTTCAAATCTCCTTCCTCTAATTACTATCCATATTATAATTTATTTATCTTTATTACAATATGAATATTTGAATATTTCTAATTTCCTCGTTCTCCCTCAAAATCAAATTAATCTTCAATAGCATTTTTAATTTCTTATTCTATATTATATTTATGATACTTTTAATCCAAAAAAAATCAAATCTATGCGATTTTATCATCAAATCAATCGTTAAACAATGTTCCTTTCAAGTTTATTGAAATATCATCTAATCGGTCTTCAAGATCTCAAAGCCGCGATCTCCGCGGCTCTGAGTCATCGATCGATCTCTTAGGACATTTATCGAGCTGTTCGACGCTTAAGCGCGAATGTCAGCGCCTGTTCACAGCAATATTGGCCGAGTTCGAGTTTCCTCTCTCGTTCTTTCGTCGACCTGCACGCGTCTCGACTGCGAATGCGCGCCAAATACGTCCAACTTTGTTTTCAACTGCAGCTGCGGCGTTGTTAAATGAAACGATTTCGCGATATAGAGATCGACGATTGATCGGTCAAAAATATATTTGGAAAATTTATTCTTCCCGTTTCCGGTCGGTGACTTGCTGTTTCATGCGAAATAAAATTATTATGAACACGATGGAGCTTAAACAAAAGTATCTTATTCTTCAAATATTATGAAATTTTTTTTAAACAATCGTTGATTCCATTTACGAATAGATAATATAAAAATTCAAAAATCTCTCTGTTAGAGATCGATTAAAAATTATTATATTGACTATTTTAAATTAAATTTCAATAAAAATTATAAAATAAAAAATATTTCTTTTATATCTTTTTTGAATTATTATTTTTCAAACGAATTGCATATTATTATGTATTAAAAAATATTAGCACTGCTAATTTTTATAAATATTTATAAAGATTGATTGAAAAATTATTACAACAACTTTAATAAAAGAATCATCATTCGATTTATTGTATCAAAAATATTTGGAAAAAATATAAAATTTAAAATTTTTGAAAAAACAACAATTCTGGTAAGAAAACTTGATTGTCACATTAATTTTAATAAAAATATCCATGTTTATTATTTATCATTTGATTATTGTTGATTCGTGTACAATCATGAAACAAAGCTAATAAATAATACCTTTGAATTTAATTATTAATATTATCAGTATTTCGTTAAAAATTTTAATAAAAATATCATTGTTCGATTATTTATTGCTTAACCAACTCGTAAAAATATTGCATACATCTCCACTCTAGAGTTTGATTAAAAATTATCGCATTGAATTTAATAATGTAATAATGTAAAACATCAAACTTCATAATTAAATGATAATAATCGAGTTAATAAATTAGTTAATAAATACGAGTTCTCTCGAATTCGATTAAAAATTATGGCACCATTACTCATACACGTATTACATACTATTACAAACAAGGGGGTGGGGGAGAATTGAAAGTAATATTATATTTTGGTCGTTTGTGAATTCAAGAAAAAACGTAAATATTCTCAAAAATACGTGGGAAAATTTCTGCTCGCAATTCGTGTTTCCTGAATAGATTCTCCTTTATACGCCCATAATCCGTTTTACACGCGTAAATATAGATCTATATAAGATGACATTGCAACAAGTCCTTGCAGCAGCCGGCTCTGCTTCAGTTTATGGCGCCTCTCTTCCGTAACGGGAAGTGTCGTCCGCATAAATTTCATCGTAGGCGAACCGAGACAGATGAAAGACAGATGGGTCTCAGAAGGTCCATTATGTCACGATACGAGTTCCAGCATTAGAGATAGTGAAAACTTTATTTCTCGATGACAATCTCTTGATAAATCAATGTCAATTTTCGTCTTAATCGTACTTGCGTCGTTCAGTATCCTTAAAAAGTGCAAAACTTACAACTGCAAAAGTTGATATAAGAAAGTAAAAGGGTTAAGTTTGTATTCGATGAAGAAATGAAATGGAGATATAAGAAGACGGTATTTATTATTTTTAATTATGTAAGGTTGATATGTTTCGATTTTAAAGAACGAAACGAGAATAGAAAAGTTGATGTAGGAAAATTGAAACTTGTTTTAAGCGATTCGCGTTAGATGAAACGAAATGGAGGTAAAGCGAGATGATAATATTTTTTTACAATCGATTTTAAAAGTCAAACAGAGACATTGAATAATAAATTTCGACTAACATTTTATTCGTTTATTTTGTAATCCACTCTGGAATATCCCACGAATATATATCGAAATATTTTTTTTTTTTAATATTTATTAGCATCCAAGAAAGGTGAATCTTTTATCAGATACAGTGAGGAAAATTGAGGTAATAAACGAAGCAATTAAACGCGCGACTCAAAGTGCGATCGAATTGAGGATATTTATAATTGTTAACTCGCAAAAGGTAAATCAATCGAGTCTTCCTTTTTTTTTTCAAGCGACCTTAATTTTTCAAGGGTTTTAAGAGGGCGTGCCAAGCGGAGAGACGTGCAATTAGTGATGAAAAACGGTAATATGCGTTGGCACTCGTGTCATACGTGCAACGAGATCAGTCTCGAACGATCTGTTCAACTTTCGCTCCCTATATGGACTAGAGACCCGACGAAGACGTTTCCCATCTCACTTTTATCACCACCCTTCCATCTCTTTTTACCTCGTCTCTATGTATCTAGAACGTTTTTAATTCAATTTCGATCCCCTGAAGGGGATTCAATTAATCGATGGAAATATAATGAAAACATTGAAAGTGAGGCAAAAGATTCACAATGAAATTTGAAATTTCCACTTTAGACTTTTTTATTTCTTGGAAAAAAAACTTCTAACTTCTGTGATTAATGAGAAATTTTTTCAAAATCCAAAATAAGAATATTACATTAATTATATAATTTCAATCAGTTTCGTAAAAAATATTAAAATCGTGACGAAAGATTATATAGTTCGAAATTTTAAATATTAAGTATTTAGTTTTGTTAGATTCATATTTTAAATTGGTACAAAAAAATGTCGAGAAGAAATTTATCGTATAATTTCATAAAAGTGGAGACTTTGGAACAAAATAAAAGATTTGTCGAAAGATCGATGATAAAAATAATAAAAGTCAATCGTGGAATAAACAAAGGATGACCTCAATATGGACGCAACAGTCACGGAAATGCGGGAATTCAGGTCGAGGCCGTCGAAGAACTTCGAGATCGTCGATTAACAGGGTAAATTTTTTGGACTTTAAACTTCGTAGCGCCTCTCGTTTTCGTACTCGATGTTTATATATCGAGTTCACGTTGGATATTTATGCACGCACTCAAGTTACGTGTTATCATCGTCAGCAATAAAAGTTGCGTTTAGTAGCGAAAGATTTCAGAAGAACGCGTGTTTAGAAGAACAAAGGACACGGTGATGATTCAGGGTACGATTCATGACGTTATTCAAATCCATTTAAATCAATCGTCTAAAACTTTCTTTACAAGTAATGATTTTAACTTTGCTCGTGTTTTGTCTTTATCCGAATGGATAACGCACAATCGATTTGATTTATTTTTCTATCATTTCTACTTTCCGAAAAATCACCGAGACAAGATTTGCAAGATTTAATTTCAATCACTCATTGATGAACAAATTACAATTGATATTTTGTTGTTATACGATTTAAATTAAATATCGTAATTTTACGTGTTCGTTTAAAAATTATCACACACGCATTGTTAAATTTTACGCGAGAAAAATTTTATATCGCATTTACAACAAAGAAGAGAAATAATAATTCGAATAATAATCAGCTATCGACCGCAAAAATGTGCAATAATCTTCCAATCACTGTCCATACTTGATCTCAATCGCTCTTTTCAGGCCGATTACTACAAGGACGCAGCCCACTTCCGGCTGGTCGACGAAGGATCTCAGTATCGTCTGGAAATACCGTACGCGAAACTCGACTTTACGGGGACGTATTCCGTAATAGCGCGGAACTGCCATGGGGAGGCCAAAGCCGTGATTTCTTTGCAGATCTACGCGAAAGGTGAGGAGAGGGAGAGGGATGGCATTTCGCTTAGAGGAAAATCGATCTTTGTGCTTTCAGGTCAAGGGAAGGAGAAGAAAATGAAGAAATCGGGGATCACTCACGGGTAAGCGTATATTTCGGTAAAAAGAAGATATTAAAGGCGGTGGAAGAGAACTAAAAATCGGATATCGATTGACAGGAATGTGCTCACTTTGCCGATGGTTACGAGGGAGCTTCGAGACCTGAGGTGTTGCGACGGGGATGCTGTCACCCTTGAATGCAAGGTCCACGCTGCACCCGAGGCGCCATTGGTACGCTGGGAACGTGGAGGAAAGGTAGGCGTTAATATTTTAGAATGTAACTGTTCTCCCTCTTAGTGAAATCCTAATTAACGTCAAATTAAACTTTGATGTATACGATTAATTTATTTTGTGATTTAGCATTAATTATTAGCTCATTACGCTATTTTTGTATTTAAATGATATACAGATTCTTCAAATGAGCGGAGATTTCTCGGCTGAATTCGACGGTGAGACGGCACGTTTGTGCATCCAGCATGTTTATCCGGAAGACGAGGGCGAGTACACCTGCGTGGCGTATAACGACCTCGGCAAGGCATTCACGTCGGCGTGCCTAATAGTGGATGGTAATTTCGTGTTTAATCGTTCAAATAAGGCAATATGGAAACATGGGCGATACAAATATCGGTGGAAACCTTCGTTTCAAAGCCTGTTCGATCACCGCTGCGAAGTTTGATTTTATTGAGAATTTACGCACGACGACAAGTGGACTTGTCGCGCTACATTTTCTCTTGGAAGAAATAATCAGTTGAGAAAACGAGTGAAAATGTGAAAAATAACATTGATTTTTGAGATTGCGAAAGTTAAATTAAAATAAAATTAAAAAGTCGTAAATTTATTTTTCGTTTTGTTTGAATTCCTGTGTTTAGTGCCTGAAGGGAAAGAGAATGTTTTGAGCCAAAGATTGACGAGACCCGCTGGTCTTCTCTCGGCAGGATCGACACCTAGATCCACGCCGCGATCGACGCCGATCAGGAGTTTGTCACCAGCAGTTTCGCGTAAGTATAAATTTTTCCCCTTTCTATGTTCACAATTCAGTTTTATTAAACTCTAAATTTTACTTTTACTTTGATTTTATCGTCATCCATGATATATAAACTTTTACAACTATTGAATTCAAAGATACCATAGACATCACAATTTATAGCTAATCAAAAGCTTCTCAAAAAAATCGATAACTATTTAAAACACTCATCCTGAATATACATATTATCACACTATTCTAATATATGAATACAGATTCATACAAGAACTATTATAACACAAAAATATCGATTACGTTGTAATCAAAGCATAGATAAGATAAATGGAACGATTAAACAGATGGCCGAGAATTAAGGTCTCCGCAGCTTCTTCCACGAAGCACGCTGTCAAAGCGGCCAAAGATCAGTCCACCAAAATTTTACGCGGTGCCCCACAACCGTGTGGTCGAGGAGGGTGAAACGGTGCGTTTCCAGTGCGCCGTGGTCGGCCACCCGACGCCCTGGGCCAAATGGGACAAGAACGGCACAATGGTCACCCCAACCACGAGAATCTCGATAAAGGAGAAGGAGGACGTGAAGATATTGGAAATCGTTGAGGTAACACTGGAGGACGCGGGACTTTACAGGGTGATCGTGGAGAACGATTACGGCCGGATCGAAGCCAGCGCTCGTCTCGAAGTTATAAGTACGTAAATTTTGCCAATGTTTCTTTTTTTTATGTAAAATTTTTTTTAAACACGCGTCGTGAGAATTTTATTGTCGTTCTTACTTTTTGTGCGTTCAATTCAATTTTATTATTTAGTGGAAAGAAAAAAGAAAAAATAAGGAAAAAATTCTGTCAAATATGCAAATAAGAATCTACGTATTATTTAAGAAGAAATAAATGGGATATTGTTCTAACGTTTGATAATTGCATTTCTCGTTTTAAAAATATATAATGTTAAGATTCTATTGTTATTTATTTATTATTGGAGAGAGAGAGAGAGAGAGAGAGAATTAAATGCATGCATTTACGTACATTTACATATTATTTGCAACGTAATTATTAATTATTGTTATTATTGTTATTGTTGTTACGTGTACAAAAGATTAAATAATATAATAATATTTTTAAAATTTCGAAATACACTCCTCTTTCGAAAAGATCGTCAATTACTCGGATCGGTTGCCCGTACGATCAGAATAAGAAGTGCGTCGCCTAGAACCTATCCATCCTTCAGCCGAAGCCTCCTGGACACGAGTGGCAGAATAAACGGAAGGCTGTATCTCGAGTGCGGCATCAGAGGAACACCCAGTCCGACACCGACTTGGTTCAGGTGAAATGAAAAGGGAGAAAAATTAATTTCTAGCTTCTCCACTAATTTCTCTTCCGTAAAAAAAAATATAACAACGTGATTCCAGGAATGGAAGGCCGTTGGAACGATCGATCCGAATAAAAAGGTATTTCGACGGCAAAACTGCAAAAATCGAGATATCAAAAGTGAAATCGAGCGACGCGGGTGAGTACACCTGCGTGGCAACGAACGTCCTTGGCTCTACGAAGAACACCTGTCAGGTGATAATCGTATCCTATTTATCCATCCTACTCATTTGCGTATTTGTGTGGAATTATCTCATTTTTTTTTTAAATCGTTTCTAAATAGGTGACCGTCCTTGGTCCTTCCAATCCGTCTACGAGTGACAAGGATCAGCCGAGATTTCTTCATCCACTTGCCGAAGAATCGATCGTCGTGGAAGGTCATTGCTACGAGCTGCAGACGAGACTCACGGGTATAGCAATTGAGAATGAACGATAATTACTCTAATTAATACTAATTTCACCGCTAAGAGCACAATTTTCGTTAAAACACTTGAATATATATTTTCATAAAATTTAAAAAGTAAATTTAAAATACTGTTTCGTTAATTAATCGTTTTTACATTTTTTTCTTTCGTTTATTTATTTACCATTTGATTAATTTTGTTCTTCAGGTACGCCGCCCTTCTCGATGATTTGGTTGAAGGACGATCGCGAGATACTCGACAATGATGATCACAAGTACGTTGTGTACAGTGACGGTGGTGTCGCTCTCAGATTATCCAACGTTCGTCCACAAGACGCTGGCGAATACACTTGCCTCGTTCGTAATAATTTCGGGGAAGCATCCAGCAATGGCCTATTTATCGTTCAAGGTATATTTTCTTTAAAAAAATAGATAAGCGTATGTGAATCAGAATAAAGTTATTTACAATCCGTAAAATTTGAGGTTATTATTTATTTGTTCATTTGTACATTCAAACGCACAGATTACAAGGGTACAGCGAAATTGGCGCCACAGTTCACGAAGACTCCGGTATCGGTCGTCGCATCGAAAGGAGACATTGCCTGTTTCTGTGCTCGAGTTCAATGTGGAAAACCAATGGAGATCACGTGGACGATGAATGGAAAGGACGTGAAAGAAAATCCAAGGTGCAAGGTGCGTCGAGTCGAATAATTTCGAATAATCTTGAAATATCTCTAAAGACATATTTTATTCTTCCGCAAATGAATAATCATTTGATAAAAATTATAAACCTTCTTCTTTCACAGATCGAGAAAGACGACAGCGTGAGTATTCTCAGGATACACGGCGTGCAACCGCGAGACGTTGGCGAGATTCGATGCACAGCATCCGTGAGTGGAAAAGGGCCATCGATCAGTTGCGCGGCCGAGCTAAGATTGAATCGAGCAGCGACCCATGAAAATCGAAACGAGAAACCGCCCAATTGCAATCGCAGCAACTCGTTACGAAAGACGAGGAAAGACGTTCCTCCTCCTGTCGAGTCTCCTACGCGAGCCTCGAGATCGTCCTCGTTGCCTCGAAGATCCACGCCGAGTCCCAACCTGTCCCCTTTGCCCGTGAGGAGAAACATCCCTCCAAGCCCGCTGTTACTCGACAGAAGGACGAAACTGGCCGACAAAACTGGGAAGAGGAAAGATCTCAATCTTAAAAAATTCTCGCGCAAAGCTACGCAACGGGTGTACAGGGAATCGGGTGATCGAGCGTCATCGGACGAAGAAGAGGAGGCGAGGGAGATGTTCGAGGGGAAACGTTGTGAAACGAAGTTATTGGAGAACGAAGGGGAATTGGTAAAGGGGAACGTTCGTAAGACTGATAAGAACGACACGAGACAAATCCAAGATAACGTTAATAAGCACGATAACACGCCAATAATATGCGTGAAGCACGTTCCGGAAGAGATGGAGGAGATCGAGGAGGAGTGCTCGATTCAGAGCGATGCGATCGTGATGGAGAAGGAGGAGAAAATTGTTGGTGGAGAGGAGGAATTCGTGGCGGCCTGTATCGTGAAGGTACCGGCTGATGTCACCGTTTTCAGAGGAAACAGGGTTGTCCTCAGGGTCACGTATCGAGGTCATCCGGAACCGGCGGTCAAGTGGCTTCGAGCGGTGAATATCTATCGTTTATATGTGCAGTCCCGTTCATGCTCTCGTTTTCTAGATATCGAAAGTTTGTTTAATCGAGTTTATAAGAAGAAAAAAAAAATACAAGAAGTTCTTGTTATTGGAAGGATTAAAGACGTTATTGTTTTGGACAAGAGAGTCATTATTCCTATTTACATTCATTGAATCGGTATACTTTAATATCGAGTTTAAATTCACCTTGATAGGACATAATTGCAACTTAATAAAAGTTAAAACGACATATTTAATTTCGTATAATCGTTTGTAGTTGGACATGATTTGTATATAGGGTGGACTGAAAATATAACTGGTGTTGAAGAATTTTTTTTTTTGGGAGGTTAGATTAATAGATAAAGAAAATTATTAGCATTAAGAATAAGAGACAAATAGATATAGAATTTTTCAAATAAATTAAAGCGATTGATTTGTTTTTTATATCTTATATGTCTTTTATTGAATTTTCAAAATCATTTTTCATATGATTCTTTTTTTAGTAGATGAAAAAAGTGTTCGAGCTCGCAAAAATAATTATAATGTTCATAAAATTTGAAGATAACCTTGAAAATTAGAATAGAAATAATAGATATAGAATAATTAAATAATAAGTTTTTTTTAACTATGAAATGGACATAAAATAATAATATTGATCAATCTATTAATACCAAAATTAATTAAAATTTATTAGTATAGTAGTATTAACAAAATTATACAAAATCGAGATACTATTGCACTTTATTTATTAAATATAAAATATTTATAAAATAATTTATTTATAATATGTCAGTGTTTCTTAAGATATCACTCGAAAATATATCAAATGTAATGCAAAACATAAAAATATTGAATCAAGAGACAATCAAAACTCGTAATTAAATTGAAATACTAATCTTTTTATTTTTAAACATTTGATAAAACAAATCGAAAATATAATTTTCGAAAATATAATAAAATATAATTTATTTTTCAAATAAATAAGATTTTATTTTTCAAATCAATTTTTGAACTATATATTTCCTATATAATTTTATTTAGAATTAAAAGTCATCCAAATCTACCTTATCAATGTGCCATAAACTTCGTCCCATCCTATACATATATCTATAGTCACTCACGATTGAATACAACAAGTATAGTGGTACGTGAGCGACTATCAGTCATTCGTAGTCACTGTTCGCAATCGTGCATGGTCAATCGAATATTTAATCGAATATATTTTCTGTTAAAGGGGCGAGAATTAATTCCAAACAAAAAGACTGCGATCACGTATGGCGGAGGTGTATCTTGCTTAATATCCGACGATGTGACGGCTGATAATGCCGGCAAATACGAGGTATCCGTGGAAAATAAACTTGGAAAAGATCGACGATGTTTCAGCGTTGCTGTTGAAGGTACGTATAGCAAGATACGTCGAAACGAATTATTAGTCAACGTTGTTGGTCATGTACAAAACCAAACAGAAGTGATTCTAAAAGAAATTATATTGGCATTACGTAAGTGGGTCTCGAGTAGAAACAAGATATAAATTCAAGCAATATGCATATGTGTTTAAATACGGAACACAAACACTAGAGAACGATTCATGTTTACAAAGCTATGAAATGAGTTTACATCATTCGCTTAACTGTGTGCGCGACGATATGCGCTTCTCGTGTATGACATAATATCCATATTTGTGTGATATAAAAATTGTGCGATGTAAATAGATAAATATCGTATAAAAAATTTCGATAATTAGAGTTATCAGTATATAAAACGAACGTAAAATATATAAAACAAATCGTAAAAATTATATTATCTTTACCAGAAAATTGATCTAATTAAAAAAAATGACTTGATTTGAAAATTTGTTCATGTGGAACATAATGAATTGATAATTTCTTAGTACTTTATCGCGTAATAATGTGATGTATTATGTAATAATTTTTTTTTCTTGATAAAATATCTATTTAAATATTTGTAATTAATATGATCTTTATATTTTCATTCTTTCTGTATAATTTCTTCTGAGATTTTTTTTTACAACAGAACATTACAAAATTTGAAAATTTATAAAATTATATTTTAAAAATGGAAGAAAATACTGAAATTTTGAAGTTTAATTTTATTTCTTCAAAATGATATTCCAGAATATAGAAAAATTATTCTATATAGATCATTGTGCTGTATTCATAAAATTTCAATTATAATGCAAAATTGTCGTTTATTTTGATTACATAATTAGATAAAATCATAAAGATTTTGACTGTCTAAAAAAAACTGAAAGAAAACATGATAGTAACGTAAAAAAAAATGAGATAAAACATGAAATAGTAGCTATGTAAAGCATCTTCCTTTCAAACTTGAATCTAAGTAAATGTAAGTAATTGTTCGTTGAGAATCAGTGCATGAAACAAAAATTTCTTCATTAAATTAATAAAATTGCTTATGTTATTAATAATAATAGACTTCTTGGTGAAGTTTTATCGTTTCCTGAGAATATTACAAATTTCATACGGGCAATAAATGCAAACAATTAACAATGCAATGATTAATTTCAGAGTTTAAATAAAATCGTGAAAACATAGAAGCCATAGAAGTAGAAAAAAAAATTAATTTCAATTTTTTGATCAAACGAAATCTATTTTTTTTTAATTTGTTGCATTTCTTTAAACAGTCAATTTATTAAAAGTTTAAATATTTTATTTTTTTAATGTATCGTGAATAATTTCAAGAGAATTTTTATTCGACAATAATAATAATCTTTTTAATTAATTAATGCAATAATCCACTACGATCCATTGTGAAGAAAAAAATAGAACATTTTAAAATTTAATTCCTCGTAAAAATAACATGATTCTTTTCTTCGTCATTCTACAAACCCAAGTTTGAAGAAATCAAAAAAAATCAAACGTTATTAAAATCTTTATTTCTTAACAAAAGTGAAAATCCTCAGAAAGAAAAGGAAGAAAAATAAAGAAAAAAAAAACAAAAATTCTAAATAATTTCTATTAATTTCGAATAATAAATTCGAGATCTGTCAAAATTTTGAATCTAAAGAAAAAATCAATCAGTTGTAAATGGAAAGGACAAAGCTTAATAATATTCGTAAACTCCACTGTTCCGATATAATGCCTAAATAACGAATGATTATCACGTAACTCGACGTCGCCAAACGCAATTTAGAACGAAACGAGCATTGTTCCACGTGCGTAAGCGCGTGTCACACGGTCCAGTTCCGCTTCTTATGTACAAGGTAGACGGCAGTCTCACGTGACGTATCGCGCAATAATTCCTTTTCTCGTTTTTCGTTGCGTCCCCACCATCTGTCTCGTCTACGCTTCCTCTTCGCTTGGGATCACGGGAGGACGAAACAGTGGTGAAAAAGTACGTGTACCGTGTACGTGAATCGATATTCGTCTAGAATGACTGGAGACAGTGAAACGAAAAGAGAATTTACACTACGTCTAATATTTTAATTTATTCTAGATTGGTTTGAGTGATTGTAAAGAGAAGAGACATTCTTGACAGCAAGAATGGATAATGGCAAGTTATTTATTATTGGTAATGTAATTATTGCTGGCAAGATGAAATAATTTGTATAAATGTTTATCTTTATGAATGATTCTATATAGATAGTATATAGATAATATAGGAAGATAACGATTTTAAAAATATGACATTTTAATAAAAATCGATATAATCAAATAGTTTTAATATATGCAATAATTAAAGAATTTGATGATAAAATATAATGATTTTCGTTTAATTTCATAAAAATAATAAAAATAAATACCATGGAGTAATGTATATTTTGTCAATTGGGAAATTTTGTAATTTATTAAAGAAAAGAAATTAAAAATTGTTCAATATTTCTCTGTTCTTTTAGAAAAAAGATAAAAATAAGATTCGTTTTTTTGATTCATCATCACTCCTAATATATAATTTGCATTTACAAGAAAATTCATCCTCTTCTAATAAAGATTCTTTAAAGATTTTAATCGATGAAATTAATAATTGATGAATCATATTGAAGGAAAAATAACCGTACTTGTTTATATAATTTCAAATGAATCGTTGAACAAGAGGTCTTTCATTTACTGTTTGTCAGTGATTGCTTTTAGAAAAAAAAACTAGTCGTTTGAAAAGTAAACGATAGGGAAAAAAACGCGTCCCACGTGTTTCTAACAAATGGTCTTACTAATAGATCTGATTAAAAACTATTTACATTATGAATACGTAACATTTAAAAAGTCCAATATCTAATCAGTGTTGTATAATATAAATACAAATCAATTAGAAATTTAAATGAAAATTTTTAAAATATCAAACATTCGAGAAACACACGATAAACAGTGAAGAGAAATAAAGTAATGAATTCATCGATTATTTCAGAAAATTTCAAAAAAATATATATATATATATATATATAAAATAATGCTTAATATAAAGAAAATAAATTTTATTAACAATTTTCTTATCTATTTCTAGTTTGTTGATAAAAACAATGCAAGACTAGAAATTAACATTTTTCAAAATGTCAAATATTCGACAAATACATAACGATATCTGATTCAAAATTGATTTCATATACAACAAACGACCTTTCTTTTTTTTTCACAGGTCCACCTGACCCACCAGCAGGTATTCCAAACATATGTTGTTCCACGGGTACAGCAACCATCAATTGGCGGTCATCACCTTACGATGGCGGTTGCACGGTTACCGGTTATACCGTGGAGATGAATCGTGCCGGTGAAAATAGCTGGACAACGATCGCGGAATCCTGCCTCTCGCTCAGTATCACGGTTCCTTCCGTCGGATCGGGCACCGTGGTACCTGGTGAACGATATCGTTTCCGTGTGAGAGCTGAAAATATCCACGGGGTTAGCGAACCCGGTGACGAATCTCAATTTGTTCGAATCCCCAAAGAAGGTGAAATGTGTCTCGAGGAGGATGAAGAAGGTAATTGTAAAACTTGTTCCATCGATTAAAAGCTTAATCAATATTCTAAGATATAAACTGTTCATTTCTCGATATTTCGACGTTACATTAATTCTCATAATAAATCTTTAAATATTTTCATCTCAACAATTGAAATATATATATAGATGATTATTACAAAGTAGATAATATATATATTCTCTATAGTTGTAAATTAATAAAATTCTTAAAATTTTTATACAAATCCCTACGTATTCTCTCTAAATTTAACATTATCTGTTTATGAGAATGAAAAAAAAGAGAAAAAAATAAAGAAACGTTTCGTGTTTCGAAGAATTCGAGCTACCGTTCGAAGCTCGAACAGTCGAAATGGAGGATGGGCATTTGTTCAACGATCGTTACGAGGTATTGGAGGAATTGGGGAAAGGCCGATACGGGACAGTGAGAAGGGTAATCGAGAAATCTTCGAATACGAATTTCGCGGCGAAATTCGTGAGAACGATTAAAACGAAGGATCGAGAGCAAGTTCGAGAAGAGATCAGGATCATGAACATGCTACGTCATCCGAAACTTCTCCTATTGGCCGCCGCTTTCGAGAGCCCTCGAGAGATCGTGATGGTCACTGAATAGTAAGCATTGATCGAGAATGAATATTTGAAAAATATTTAGGGATATTTATTGAAATGTGTTATGTACTCGTAGTATTTCCGGTGGAGAACTTTTCGAGAGGGTGGTCGCCGATGACTTCACCTTGACCGAAAGGGACAGTATACTGTTCATGAGACAAATCTGCGAGGGTGTGGAGTACATGCATCAGAACAAAGTGGTGCACTTGGATCTGAAGGTGAGGAAACGGAACGAAAGATCTTGAATTTTATATAAATATTCGTAACGAACTTATTTCTTTAGCAAACTATATGTCATTAAAATTAAAATCGAAGCTTAAAATTTTCTATCTTCTCATCGATCAAAAGATTTGCAAATATAATCATTTAAATTTTAAGAAATAGAAAAACAATTAATTATCACAGTTCCAATTTAAACGAATCCAATCTCTCGTTTTGAAAATTATTTCTCTTCGAATTATGAAGCAGCATAATGATTCTTACGCAATTGGTAACGATCAATCTCCATTATTATAAAGTCAATGAAATTTAATCACAGAGAGACTCTTCGTATGCTTTCTTTCTTTTTCCTTTTTTATCTTATTGATTAAAATTTGAAATAAATTCCTCTTTTCAGCCAGAAAACATAATGTGCAGGACACGAACATCCCATCAAATAAAGCTGATCGATTTTGGCCTGGCGCAGACGCTCAAACCCGACACACCGATCAGAGTTCTCTTCGGCACCCCGGAGTTCATTCCTCCTGAAATTATAAATTACGAGCCGATAGGGACCGAATCTGACATGTGGAGCGTCGGTGTCATCTGCTACGTCCTGTGAGTAGATTAAGATGTATATACTTGACGTTTTAAGGAATAATGAATAAGAAATGTCTCGAATGATCAACACGATCAGATTAACCGGTTTGTCCCCGTTCATGGGCGACAATGACGCCGAAACCTTTGCCAACATAACTCGAGCCGACTACGACCTGGAGGATGAGGCCTTCGATGCGATCTCGAACGACGCTAAGGACTTCATCACCGGTTTGCTTGTCAAACGAAAGGAGTACGTGATAAAATAATATTCTTTGATAAATAAATACGATGCGATCATGTCGATATTTGAAATTTGAAATTTGAAAGAAATATTGAATTTACGTATTAATACGTAAGATATGTGTCTTATTTATTAATTTATTATTCATCGACATTTTTGTATCAATTTTTGTTTAAAATTTATACAGGTATCCATCATACAAGTATAATATCGATTATCCAAACGAGTATATATTTAAACTAACAATTTTAACAAAATGAAAGTGTTTAAAAAACTGATTAAATATTTACATTTAAATATCGTTCAATTTTAATCGTTTCATAATTGAAATAAATTGAATAGTAGTCAATCATTTATGAAATACAGAAATTATATTGTATCGTTAAGAATATTTCTTTAAGTATTACAATTATTTAACGTACGAATGGATGATTTATAGATCGCGAATGTCGGCTAGACAGTGTTTAGAGCACCGTTGGATGGCGCAACACGCGGAAGCAATGAGTAGGATAGCCTTGCCGACTGAGAAGCTGAAAAAGTTCATCGTACGAAGAAAATGGCAGGTAAGAATTGCTTTTTCATATTGCGAGGAGACAAGATCAAGAGCAATCTCTGTATTCTCGCGTCATCTTGCTTGTACTTTGCATTCGCTTACAATATATTTTATTGCATCGTTGTGTTAGATTGTTTTGAGTTTTTGTCCAAACACATTTGAAGCATTAACTTTTCTCGTCAATTAACTTTTTGTCAAACCTTTCGGTAATTTTTCAGTGGAAAACAAACAACATGATATAAAAATTTAAGTAAAATATGACAATGAACGCTTGCTAATTTCTAAATTATCTTATTCACGACGTAATGTTGCTTATTACTCGTTCCTTTAAAATTTATTTTAAAATTACCGAGAAAAAGAAGTATATTTCTTTACAATACAAACAGTTAATTGATTAATTAATTAATTCTGAAACGTAAAGTTATACATCGAAGCGTATAAAGATTCTCAAAAAGCGAATAACTTAATTTAAACCCCGAAATGGAAAAATATTCCACTAACCCAAGCATGGATTTGATCGCATTTGCGTTTCGTGTGCGCTTTTCGTCTGTTAAAACAGAAAACGGGAAACGCCATTCGTGCACTCGGAAGGATGGCAATCCTTTCGGCGAACAGCAGACGGGGCCCAACCACGATAGAATCCTCGCCAACCTCCTCTGCCAGCCACCCCATCGTCGAACCGCCTCCAACGATCGATTTCGAGGGCGGATCGGCCGACGACGAGTCGAAATCGCCGTGCATCGTCTCGGGGAACCCGACAGCGGAAGGGAAGAACGGCAGAGGTTCGTTTCTCGACACTAGGGAAACGAACGTGTATTCATTCTGTTACAAGACCGAGATGAACATCTTGCCGGAAGAAACCGAAGCACACACCCCTATGGACGATGAAATTGCATTCTCGAACGGGTCCTCGTTGAAAACCGAACCAACGACGGAGGATGGCGTGGACCGTGTATCGTGTTCCCCGGGAAACGAATCCGGAGAGGTAATCCCGGAAACTGATACTCCGAAGGAGGCGACCGAGTCTTCTCGGCCGGAAGAGCCTGTGGCGCGTCCTATGGAGAGGATCGAGGAGGAGGAGGCAGAGATCGCGACTCGTATCGTCGAGGAGCGTGTGTCGTCGTTAAAGAGAGAGGGGATCGAGATGAGTTTGATCGATTTCGGTGACGACGCCCGCCCGAAATCCATATCCGGGATCGAGGAGATCGATTTCTCGAAGTCGTGCAAACGGGAGTCGTCTGCGTGGAGCGTGGTCGACGAGGACGAGGACGAGGACGAGGAGAAGGAGGAGAAAGGGGACATCGTTACGGAGATCGAGAAGGAATTGAAAGAGAAGATGGATCAGGAGGGGGGCAGTGCGAGCTCGCAGAGGGTTCGCCGTGTTTTCAGGGGCGACTCGCGCGATTCTGGGATCGGTGACTGCGCATCGAACTTGTCCACGTCGTCCCAACAGGTGAACGAATTGGGGATATCGGCGATCAAGGAGGAGGAGGCGGACAACGAGAGTAATAATAATAACAATAAAGGATTGTTGGAAAAGTTGGAACGGTTCGAGGATCGCGGAACGTTGCTCGTCGACGATATCGGGGAAATAACGGCGGGCGTGGGATGCGTGAAAGTTTCGGATCCAAAGAGACATACCAAAAACAAAGGGGGTATCGAGGTAGCTGCGCTGAGCGGTGTGAATAAAGCTTCGCGTGAAATTAATCGGCAGCACGAAGGTGTGTTTTTCAATGTGCAATGTTCTTTTCCATTTTTTTCCTTTGTCTTTTTTTTTTTTTGATTCGATTACGTTCGATCAAAGGATCAAAGAAGCGTTGAGATCGGCTTGTGTTTTTTTCAGCGTCCGGCGAGATTGAGGACCCGAGGTTATTAATCGGAAGAATTCGTAGCAAATTCGTCCCGACCGGAAACGTGAGTCGTACTGCGAAATTGTTCGAGAAAGAGGCGGCGGCTGCGGCTGCGGCATCCAAGTCATCCGGCAACGTTCCACAAATGTCGGAACGCGCTTATCCCTCGATCGCCACGGCAGCGAAGAAACCGAATAACGAGAGGATACAAAAGGCTTTCGCTTTTTGGAATAAATAGATATAGTGGATTGAGAAAAGAGGAAGAAAGGATCGAAAATATTGTTGGCGAGTAAAAATAATTCGGGGATATTCAAAAATCGTTCGACTGAAAAAAAAAAAACTCTACGCGGTACCTATTATTACACTTGAAAGTGTAATTTTCTAGTTCTTTTCTTAAGGGAAATATAGTATATACGTAATAAAGTAAGTTGTTTCTTTTTTTTTTTTTTTTAAATCTCGAAACGCACCGTATATTGTTAAGACAAGTTAATTTAAAAAAAAGTAAAAAAAACGTGCACATATTCGTATGATACGAGAAAACGAAAAAAAAATGTATTTAATTTAAGAAAAAACGTATAATCACGCTGTACTTTCATCTTGTATTCGCGAAAATAAGACTCGATTTTTTGAGATTTACATTTTCTTCTCCGTAGATTCTTGTTTGACGATTTCGAGTTTCGTGTCAGATACACAAACGAAACGAGATCAAAGACTCGTCTGCTTAGTCGATGCGTGTAAATAGCTGTCAAATAACATTTTACAAGACAAGTAGAAGTATAACAAGTGTATTTATTACATCCTTTGCATCCTGCGAAGGCAAGAAGGCAAAGATTAAAAATGTACTATAAAAATGTATTTATATATATATATGTATTAAATTTATATATATATATAAATAAAATGGGATAAAAATTCAACAAATCGATTTTTCCGTCAATCCTAAAAATTATAAAGCTTGTTCGAAGAATAATAAGTGTTCTGGGACGGGGAAAATTTGTAACTCCTCCCCAATGTCCAAATAAGAGAACTCGTCCGTGGATACGGGATTCCAATCGATATTGACAAACTCGTCTTTAATCGAGACGGGATCTCTGGAATTAAAAAAAATATATAATCAGTCGAAGTGATATTCCACTTCAAAATTCACGATCGTGTGTTTCATGTTTACCCCGTTTTAGCGAAATTCGTCCACATCCTGGTCATTCGTTCCAACGTGATCCTGTCTTTGGTTCCAACCGCCGGTGGATCCGGATTTTCAACTTTACACTTCGGCAGATATAACAAGTACGCGATGTCGTCCACGTGAGATGCTCCTGAGATAAATCATTTGATACGATATAGATGAATTTCTTTCTCGAGTTGATGGTCTTAAATATCGCAAATTTTTAAAAGAAGAAATTGATTTGTCAATTAAATATAAGTAATAAATAATTCGAAGAAAAATATTACCAGAAGCTTGGCGTTTCACTAGCAAATCGGTGGGTGTTTTCTCATTGCCAACGTAGGAAAATTGGCAAAAGTAACTGGGCGAGGTTACCCTTTTTATTCGATCCTGCAGCCATATGATCGCGGGAATGGCGAAATAAACGTGGCCTAAAAATTCCGTCAATTTATCGAAATCGTTGGCGGTGATCGATTTCCCCTTGAAATAACGCTCCTTCACCGATTTGTATAAATTTTTAACTTTCTCATCGTCCAACATTTTTAATGATCCTAAGTTTCTCACATGTGTCAATAAATATAAATTGAATATCCGTATGAGTTGTTCACTTTTATCTGAAAAAGAAAAATATATATATTTTTGCAAATATATAGATATAATTTTATTATTATAGTTGATTTATCTTTTTTAAATGAAAAATTACTTTGCAAAAACATAATGAACTCGTTGGACGTATGACTGACCATCACAGGAATATCTATCTCTTTTTTGATTAATTGTTCGAAAGGCTCTGGTAAAACAGGATTCTCCGCTATTTCGTCGCTATTCATTCCAAAAGCAAGATTAAAACTTAACCTCTCCTAAAAAAAAACAAATAAAATATATATATATTTTAAAGGTGAAATCGATTATTTTAAAATTCTTCCAAATTTGTTTAAAAGAAGCTTGGAAAAAGCTTTTGCGAAACAGAAACTTGTCAACATTTCTATTCTTGGTAAAATAAAAAGAAAATATTAAGTTTCGTTATAATAATTAAAATTTTGATTAGGAGGACAAGAAAGAATATATTTGCCTCTTGGGACAGGAGAGCAGTCTGAGCGCCTGCGATATCCTCAGCTGATACTGTCCGCAGGAATTCGACTACTTCGACAGGATCGTTTGACAAATTTCCAAGATACTTGGCCAAATTAAAGCCACGCTCGGGAAGACTTTGATTAACCGCCCAAAAACTTTTCATCAATCCACTTTGCAGGATCGCTTTGTGGAATAATCCTGAAATATTAGAACGAGCAATTGAGCTAATAACGTAACTTTAATGAATAAAGATTTCGTTGAATAGATCGATCAAGTACCCTTTGCGCGCGGCGACATTAGCAAACCGTGGGTTAAAGCTGCTCCTGCGCTAACCCCAAAAATCGTCACGTTGTCAGGATCTCCGCCGAAGCTGGCAATATTTTCCCTCACCCATTCCAACGCCGCGATTATATCTTTCAATCCTTGATTACCTGGCGCCACTTTGTCACCCAGATTTAAAAATCCTTCAAATACATACGAAAATTAAACTCTTTGACTGAATCATTTCTTTTTAACAATTGGAAACTTCTTTTCATTTGAACGGATAATAGACCGATACTTGAATTCTCGAGCGGCCCGATTCTTTCGAATAATCCAATTGCATCCAACAGAGAGAAATTATTCAAAAGTTATCAGGCCACCCGAATCTGTATGATTTTAGATACTGTAATCCAATAAATGGATGGATAATCGAGAAAACTGACCGAATGCTCCGAGCCTGTAATTAGCAGTGACGACGACAACGTCTTTAGCAAGCAAATAATCAGGTCTGAAGTGTTGATAGCTTGAAGAACCTATTGTAAATCCACCGTCATGAATCCAGAACATGACTGATTTCTTTGATTGCGAAAGGGAGTTAGTGTAGACGTTCAGATACAGGCAATCCTCGTTGCCGATAATCAATGGTGGAACATCTTGGATCTGAGAGCAGATGTGCTCGTTAAGGTCGGATACGTCCTTTACACCTGTCCATGGTTCAGGTGGTTGTGGGTCCTATATTTTTTTTTTGATAAAAAAATTACAATCAAATTAAACTGGTGATCTTTAATAATCTTGATTAAAATGATATCGCAATTACAGTTCGAAACTCTATATTTAGATTTCAATAAATATTCGACGTTGAAATAAAATTCAATTCGTTTCCAATGGCAAATAATTTATTAATATTAAATATATATATATATTTTGCATTCTAGCATAAAATAATTCAATTCAAGGAGGAAA
The DNA here is from genome assembly GCF_029169275.1 of Apis cerana. Classification (NCBI taxonomy): domain Eukaryota; kingdom Metazoa; phylum Arthropoda; class Insecta; order Hymenoptera; family Apidae; genus Apis; species Apis cerana. Next base: position 8,436,446 of record NC_083858.1, on the reverse strand, counting down.
TTACGTAATATATATAAAATTCGAATCATAAGATAGAATTAGTTGTTTAATTAATGATGATTAAAAAGAAAGAAATTATTGTTAAAAAAAAAATTGTTGTCGTACCTTGAATCTGAGCTCTCCAATGGGCGGTGCAGCGAAAGGTATTCCTCTGAAAGCTATGTATCGAGAGCCCAGGCTACTTTCTAGTTCCGCACCTTTTAATTTGCCTTCTCGTACGATTACTATCAAATCACTCATTTTTTTCACTAATTTCTTATTCAATTATTATTATTGCGATTATTGTTGTTATTTCGTAAAAAAATGTTCACACGTTTTGACAGAAAGTCGGATTCGAATTAATTTTAATTTTATATAATTTTAATTTAAGATTGCATATTTTAAATTGTTTTAATTTTTCTTTAAATTTGGATTCCTTAAAACAAACTATTACTTATAATTCGTAAGAATATTTAACTGTTAGTAAGCGTACTTATACGTAAGATTAGATTAATCTCGAATCTTGTATTTATATAAAAATATAACTATCTAAATATCGAGTTTTATATATACAATAAAACTTGCCTCTTATATAGCAAGCAACCAACCAAGTAATACGAATATCAAGTAATTTTAATGTCAATTTATACTGGATCAAAAGATATCCGTTTATTTCTTATTTATAATCTATTTATCTTTTTTTTTTTTTTAATTCTTATCGCGCACTTTTTTGTCCATTTCTGTTGTGAAATGGACATATAACCGACTTGTAAAGGTTTTAAAATAGTAAATAAAAAACTGAATAAATTGCAAAAAAAAAGTAATTACATAAAATATAGAACATAATGATGTCGAAAAAAGTGAAACGAAATTATGACAAAATACTCGGCGATATAAAATAGTTAGGCGGTTAAAAAAAAGAAAAAAAATACGTAGACGACCGACATCAACATCGAATCACCAAATAAAAAAAATATTACTGCGGAAACACATTAGAAAACCAACAGTAATAAACTGTGATTTCCAATGTATTTACAATCAAATATTAAAACACAAATAAGACAGATGTGATACTTTAAGTATTCGAATAAGTACATAAAATAAAAAAAAAAAATAACACGAGAATAATAATGATTATTACAAACAGATATTCAAAAAAATATGAAAATCAAATGAAAATAAATGTTATTAAATGCAAAAAATAAAAGACGAATTATATTTACTTGATTTTGTAAATACTTTTCTTGAAAATGATGTCGATATCATGTACAAAGAATAAATAAGCAGAAAGAAAAATTGGATAAAAATTGAAAAACAATTGAAAAAGATATAATTAATGAAAAATAAATTTTGAAAAAAATTTTGATTTTCTCGAAAATGAAGCATCATTGTCCAGGATCGGCAGTATTAAAATTTTAAAACTTATGGGACAATATCTATAGGAGAGACGTCGATATCTCTATGATGTCATCGATTATTACAAAAAAGACAATTATATCACTTATTATATTAGCATTTAACATCTGAATAGGCAGCATTCAATATATTAGTCTCGTCTGCATTTAATACACCATACTAAAAGTTTTATTATATCGTAAACTTTTTTAACGTTATTATTTTTTTTCTTTGCATAAAAGGATACATGTGTAATAAATATATATTGCTACTTCGAAGCCTTTTTTTCAGAATTGAATTTATATTTTTGCGTATTTCAATTCATTTTATGCAGCAGTGATACTCTTGTATTTAATAAATAATTTCAAGCTTGATTCTTATAGTTATATAACATTATTGGAAATATCCCAAACTTGATTAATTTAATAATTTGAATAATTCATTTTCAAAACTATCTCGACAAACGATACCGAGATTTCTAAAAAAAATACTTATTTACCCATATTCTAGATTTGTACAAACCGATTATCGTTTGGAATGAATCACACCGATAAAATGATGAAGAAATTTTTCAAGATTTTTTTTCAAGATTTGAATTTTCAGTTTATCGAGAAATTGCGAAATTATCTATATATTATCGAGAAGAATGATTTCTTAAAAAAAAAAAAATTATTGAAATAATTTATCAAAAAAATTGATTGATTGGAGTTGACAAATATGGTCTTTATATGATTGTAAAAATAATTTTAAAATCATATATGAATTTCACTTACAAATTGAATATAATTTTCATATAATACGTCGATGATAAAAAGAAAAAAATCTTGAATTTTAAAAATATATCTATCTAATATATCAATTTCATAACATATATAACATTGTTATATTATTAACAACTTTCATGGCCGATTCGTATTGATATCTTCACGAATAATTATTATTATTTTTTTTTTTTTTTAATGTCCAATTATTCCAATTTTGACAACAATCGACGTAATTTTTTTTTAAATTTGTTTCATTGTTAAAACAACGAAAGCATTGGAAAAAAAATATCATTTCGTTCATTTTGTTCACTATAGTTTTGTAAAATAAGAAAAATTTAATATGAAATAAAAAATAAATAATATAAAATAAATATTATTCGATAATTAATCTGAATGCTTCATACATTGAATGTGGAATAATAAATAATATTAAAATTGTAATTGCATTGTAATTGCAATACGATATAAATGAAATCAAAGCTCAAAATTTCAATATTTTTTTGTTCTTTTAAAATTGATTGATATTTTATAACTATTATATATTTAATGATAATAACTTTTTTATATGATAATTTTTTGATAGTATGAGATGGAGCAAAATTTTAAATCAAAATATTTTTAATGATTTATCACTTTGTCGTGAAAAATATTGTAATCATTCAAATTGTATCCAAAATTGAAAAAAAAAAACTTTCAAGGATTCTTCGTTCAAAGAAATTTTTCATCGATAAAAAAATTGCTTCGTTAAACAAATAATGCTGTGTCATCATATTTATACAAATTTCCAAAAAAATTTGAATTGAATTTTATAATATTATTGATAAAATAAAAAATGTACGAGTTATATTCATCTATTTTTAAATTTTAAATTGATGTGCAACACGTATTATTCTACTTTTGAATTATTTTTTTTAAATTGGTAAAAAAACTGATTATTTCATATATAATAACTTAATATGCAACAACTATTCGAATGAACAATCGAAATTATAATGAACTTAAAGCGTAATAATATTTAATCAATAAAATTCTGCTAAGATATACTTTTATATATATATACTATTTACCAATTTTTATTACTGTATTGTAAAAAATAACAAGTTTAAAATTAACTTTTAATTAATAGTTAAAATTTACAAAATTTACAATTTGCTCCATTGGCTTAAAAAAATTCAATATTTCAAATTCAAATGTTTCAAATCTAATATAAGTCAAAATCTTGAAAATCAAACCTTTTAATGCGTATAACACAATACATACACGTCACAAATACACATACAATTTGCAAATACATGAGAATATAATAAAAAAAATCAGATTTTTTTTACTTTTATTCACTTTCACCTCGATGATTCTATATGCAAGTCAAGTGAAATACATGTCGAAATATGATTCTTTTGAACTTTATTATACATTTATTTCTGCTAAAATATACGTCAATATATCATACGAAATTTAAATATTGAATCTATCCTACACCTCGTCTACGATATAACTAATGGCAGCGATACGACTACGGCAAGCAATTTACCATATTTTATACCTTACAGTCTATACTTCTCTAACGGTTTAGCAAGATTAGATATAATTATTTACAAACAAATTGAACGAATCGATTTCGATGATTCTTACAAAACAATTTTGGACAATTATTATACATATAACCGCATAATTTTCGAAATTTTTTCAAATAAAATAGATTGTTTTATTATATCTTAATATTGTAATAATGTGTATTACCTGCTTATTCTATTCAGATTGATCAAAATTCAAAATGTAAAATAGATGAATTAAAAATTACTTCTTTACGAGTTTGAGAATTATCTATCTAGTTCCAATTCTTGGAATTTTTTTTCCGAAATTATAATGATAAGAATGAAAAACTTCTCTCATTTATTGCAATTTGTTAATGTCAGGTTAATTTTTTTGATCTGGTCACTTTGTTATCGTAATATATTTATATTGAGAAAAGATAAGTATTTAGACACGCTATTAAGAATGTACAGATGAAGTTCTATTAGCATATTTTGTATAATTTTATTATAAGTAATTAGCAATTTCGTTTTTTTTAAGAAAGCATTTTAGATAAAAAGTACATTACTGCTATCGATACTTCTTCCTCCTAATTCATTTATCGCTTTAATATCACTTTTTATAAAAAAAATTTGATACAAAATATGTTACTTTAATCTTTCTCCTAATTCGTTTATCTTTTTAACGATAAAATGGAAAAATTATTTAAAAAAAGGATTATAGTGGAATAATAAAAAGATCGAGAAAGACTATACTGTACAAATGTTTCTATTTTGAATTTACTAGTTTCTGATTTTTATATTATTTATTGTAAATCAAACATAATTATAAAATATAATTATAAACTTAATTATAATTTAAAATTATATACTTTTTTATAATAAATCGTTAAAATATTGAATACATTTAAACATATTTGAATAATGAATACATTGAATACATTTGAAAATAGTAAATGACATATTAACAATGTGCATGATTTAATAATCAATGTATGTAATTAATACAAAAATATAATATTATAATAAATATATAATAATAAATTTGTACATATTATACATATGCTAAAAATAAAATATAAAAAGATTAATTTAACATTTATCGTTTAAATCAAGAGGTAATCAAGAGTTAATCGATTCTTAATTGATAATATAATTGATAAATCTTGATTAAAATCTGTCAAAAAAAATATGAAAAAAACAATATTTTCAAATGATCTGAAATTTTAAGAAATGGGAAAAAAAATCTGAATATAAAATTTTAGTTTTGAGTCTTCGTTAATTTCTATATCTCTCATATCAAAATCTTTTGATATGATACTCTTGGCAATGCCTCATTACGAGCTTATCTATTTTTTACAAAGTGTTATGTATTTTCTTATGAATTGCAATGTTATCAACTTTCTAAGTTTACATATTATTAGAATGTTCTTTGTAAATTGCTTAGTCACTTGAACATAAAAATAGTTTGCTTTATTATTTTTTATATATAATTAATTCTATATAATAATGTGTATTTCGTTATTAAATATTAATATATTAAATGAACACATTACTATAATTTTTGTTAGAATTGCTTTTTTAACATTTCATTTTTGCATTATTTTTGCATTATTGTACATTGATATGATTCCATTACATTCTCGAAGTAAGATAATAAGTATATAATAAGTATATAATATATATAATACATCAAGAATGATTTTAGATCCTGCCATTGACTCTCATTAAATGACAAAAATTAATAAAAAACGGAAGTTATAATTGGATTGGGACGACCACAATGTTTTTCGTTAAAATTTATCATCAAATCTGGATTCTTTAAAGAACCTATTATATATTTATTATGATATAAATCCAAAATAAAACAAGCTTTTGATTAATCAAGGAAATTATATATGGATATTTAAATAGAAATAATCCTTCTTTTATAATTTATTACTAATACATTTTTAAAAAATGTAATTTTTCAAAACATCTCATCATTTGTGGACAGATATATTCATTAATTTGGCCGATGCTTTTTGTGCCAGTTCAGATTCAAGATTGTAAGTTTTAAATTTCTTTAATAAAAAATTTCACAAAAGATAAACAACTTATGAAATCGATAATGTAATCTTTCGATTATTATCATAACTATTATTTAGAAATAAATTATTTAATTAAAATATCATTACGTTATACATAATTTGTAACTAAATATGATAAAGCATCAATTAATATGATAACAGGATAAAGTTTTGCTTCATAGTTTTGATATAAATGGAAATGTATAATGATAAATTATAAAAAAAAAAGTAGATAAAAATACAAATAATATTGACGAAAAGGTATTGAGTAAGAGCAATATTTTATTTGAACGTTTGATTAATTGAACGTAATAAAAATTTTTTCTTTGAAAAAATTGCTAGCATCATATCAATTTATAGTCACTTATGAATTATATCGCTTCATTCCTAATTTATTGAGTTAACAGACGATTAGAAATTTAATATCAGTGGGAAAATTTGGATGAAAGAATAAAACAACATAATTAAACTATAAAATATATTACCTTATCCATAACAAAAATCAATGTTAGTATTTATTATCTTATGAATATAATAGTATATAAAGACATAAATGTTATAATTAATTATCGTATAATTAATAATCGTTTGTTGCACATTCGATATTCATAACTGTTCATTTAATATATTTCTTCATTACGTGATTGAAAAATTATCTCAAACAAAACATATTGTATATATATAATGAAAAAAATCTATCTTATCATTTACAATTCTTTTAAAGATGTTTAATAATCTTCATATAAAAAGTATCCAAGTATTGATAATCAAAATAATCTAAATATAAATCTAATAATGTTTTAAAACTTTCTTATTTATATATATGTGTGTATGTATTAAATATGTATATATATATATATATGTCTAATCAAAATAAGAAAATAGTTAATACATGTACATATTATCGTAAATTATATATAAAATTAAAATTATATGAAAGAAAAAAAATTAAAATTTGAAAAATATTAATTTTTCATTCATTAAGATAATTTGAATGATAAAAGATGTGATGGAAGAGGCAATAGACACAATTCATTTCCTATATCCAAATAACAAAGATCATTCGCCGTTGCAGGTTTCCAATTGGTATTAACAAACTCGTCTTGAATCGAAGTAGGTTCCCTAAATTAAACATACAAAATATATTAATTATATTTTTCACTGGATATTAGAACATTTTTATAATTTTTTTTTTTTGTAAAATCGATTCAAAACACGATTGATAAAATGTTGATATATAAAAATTTCGATTGAGATTTATTTATTAAATTAGCAATTTAATTAATTAAAACGAGAAGAAAACAAGATAAGATAATATAAAAGAGATAAAATTGTTTGACTTTATTTTCGTATCGCTTCATCTAATGCAAATTTAACGAACAAAACAACGAAAGAAAAAAATTCAAGAAATTACGAAACTTTGGAGAATATGTAGTATTTATGTACATATGTATTACGCAAATCAAATTAAAATCAACTTTTATAAGAATATTGTCTGATAAAATATTTATTAATTAATTATACGATTAAAAATAATTTAAAAACAAATAAATTAATAAATCTTTGTTTAATTTGTTTTTCAAAAAAATGAAGATTTAACAATTTAAATAATAACTGTGCGATGATATAAAATATAGCTTTGTTGTATTTAAATTTTTAAAAGAGAAATTTAATATATATATATATATTATAATTCCTGTTAGATGGAAATAGAAAAAAAAGGACACTTATATATATAATTATTTTATAAGATTTTTTTATTATTAAAATAACGTAAATTGTCAAAATTTCTTTATCTTTCTTTTTTATATTTAAATATAAAATAACAAAGGAATTTAATGAAGAATAATTGAATAAAAGTAACATGAATAATATTATAAATTATTCTTCATGGTGATGAAATTTTTTAAAAAACATAGGAAAATTTTTGTACAAATATACGAATTATACATCAAACGATTATATATAGATATTCCTACGCCTTTTTTAACGTAATGTAAATATTTTTACATGTTGATAAAGATATATACTATTTTGTAATATAGATAGACAATGATCGATCCAAGAATTCAGTAATAAAATTTCGAAATTTTGTATTTGCTAATCGCTCATTAAATAATTCTTTAGTTAATTTTATGTCAGATTATGGAAGTTACATAAACATTCGAAATAAAAATAGATTGTACTTGTATGAATACATGTAAAATGTACTTTCTATCCTATCATGCATAAAAGAATAAAAAAGTTTGATGATTACGTTAAAAATAAAAAAATCTTATAAAATAATTATAATATATAACTTTCTCTTTTTTTTCTATTCCTATCTAATTGATATTAATAAAAGACAAAAGTATATAATATTAATTATCCTATTTTTGAAAATTCAATATATACTTATTAAAAATAAAAAGTATTTGTTCTGTAAAACTATTTTTTTGAAAAATAAATTTATTAAAAAATTATTAATTTATTTATTTTAATAAATAATTAATAAATGTTTCATTAGACGATAATCCTTATAAAAAGAAACAATTTTTATCTGGAAACTGTATTTTTGTCTTTCTCTATTTGCGAATTGATTTCATCTTTTTAAAATAATTTTGAATAGCAAAAAAAAATTGCGTAACACATACTTACAAGTAATACTTACATATTCTAAAAGTTTTTGAATTTCTTAAAATTAGGGATCTTTATTTGTTAAAGTTTAATAAATAAATTTTTAATTTTAAATATTTGTGTATATATAAATTTTTTTTGTTTCTCTGATCTCTATTAATATCATTAAAAATATCTCTATTAATATTAAAATTTAAAATCATAATTCACATTTACCCCGTTTTAGCAAAATTGGTCCACATCCTAGTCATTCGTTCCAATGTGATCCTATCTTTTGTTCCAACCGCCGGTGGATTCGGATTTTCAGTTTTACATCTCGGTAAATATAATAAATATGCGATATCGTCCACGTGAGATGCCCCTAAAAATTTAAAATTTTTTAATATCTTAATATAAAAATTACATATTTTACTTTTGATAAGAAAGAGCATACCGCGATAATTGTGCGATAATAATAGATTGAAAAAAAAACAAAAAGACAGCCTCACCAGAAATGTGACGCGTTACTAGGAGATCCGTGGATGTTTTCTCGTTGCCAATGTATGAAAATTTACAAAAGTAATTAGGCGCAGTTAATCTTTTCACTCGATCTTCTAACGTTAATATGGCAGGGATACCGAAGAACGTATCCGTCATAAAATTTGACAGACCGTATAATTTCTCTTTATCGATCAATTTTCCCCCAAAATATCGATCTTTTACCGCATTGAATAAATTTTTGATCTCCGCATCTTCTAACTTCTTCAATGAGCCCAAAGCTTTCACGTGTGAGGGTAGATATTCGTTATAAGTGGTCATCGATTTTTCGCTTATATCTGAAGATAATAGAAAATAACGATAATAATATAGATGCATTATGATTTCATATTTCTAAACAAAATTCACCTTTCAAAAACATAATGAACTCGTGCGACGTGTAACTAATTATGACTGGGACATTCGCATCTTTCTTCAACAATTGTTCGATAGGTTCTGGTAATACAGGATTCTCTGCTACCTCGTCGTTATTGATTCCAAACGGAAGATTATGGGATAACGATTCCTACAAGACGAAATAGGAAATTTTCGTTTGTTTTAATTCGTTGCTGATAATAATCGCGATATAAATTTAAAAGAAAAAAAAAAATTATTTGCCTCGCGCGTAAGAATAGAAGCTTGAGCTTTGACGATATCCTCAGCTGGCACCGTCCGTAGAAATTCGATCACCTCTTCAGGATCACAGGAATCTTTTCCGAGAAGAGAGGCCAGTTTAAAACCACGTTCAGGAAGACTTTGATTCATGGCCCAAGAACATCGTATCAATCCACTGTGCATAATCGCTTTGTGGAATAATCCTAAATCCGTATTCCATTAAGAGAATTAATTAAATTAGTTTCGTTTTTTTAGACAAATCATAAAATTAATTAATCGAAATTGATTGTTACCGCGTGCACATGGCGATAAAAGCAAAGAATGAACTAAAACTCCTCCAGCGCTGACGCCAAAAATGGTAACGTTATTAGGATCTCCACCGAAGCTAGAAATATTTTCCTTAACCCATTTCAAAGCAGCGATTATATCTTTCAGCCCTTGATTTCCTGGCGCGACTCGATGGCCAAGATTTAAAAATCCTTAAATTTAAAATTTACCTTAAAATTTTTAAGCGAAAAATATTTTTTTGTTGTTTTTCTTTGTTTTACACTTTTAAAATTTGAAAAAAAGAAAATATATATATGAGCAAAATGAAACTAACCGAATGCCCCAAGTCTATAATTAGTTGAAACAACAACGACATCCTTCGCGAGTAAATAATCAGGTCTTGAACCTTCCTGAAAACTTGAATTGCCTACTACAAATGCGCCACCATGTATCCAAAACATAACTGGTTTCGATTGATTAAGTGAATTAGTGTAAACATTTAAATAAAGACAATCTTCATTGCCGAGCAATTTGAAAGGTTCAACCTCCTCTTGTTGTGAACACATATATGTTTTCAATTGGGAGGTGTCCTTGATACCAGTCCATGGCTGAGGTGGTTGCGGATCCTAATTTAAGGAGAAATTAAAAATCTTATTTAAAAATATTATTTAGAAATATAGTGTAAATTATTAAAATTAATAAGCGATTAGAAATGACAGAGAACGTATTAATCGTATATTGCTCTTCATCACAAAAAAAATATAATATATCGAAAATTCATTAATAAAGATTATTAGATTAGAAGTTATATTATTATTTTATTTATGAATAATTCAATAATATATTTTTCTAAATATGATGTATACATGGAAACATAAATATTTTCATACTCAATGTATCTTTTCATGATCACCTTTTCATACTTAATACCAAATGATATAACTGTAAATTAAGTGTAAACTGAATTTTTAAATTTTTTTTAAAATATCAAATATCTAAATTATTTAAAATTATCAAATTATTGGATAAATTTCATTTTGAAAGAGATTTTCAAAAAATTTATTTTTTTTCTATGTTTTTCGATTTATATTACATATATATATTTATAATGTATATATATTATATTGTATATATATATATATATTATAATGTATTATATAAAAAAGATATTGCAAAAATATAAATTAAAATTAGAAAATCATTTTATCAAATCAATTATGAGTTTTAATGTTAAGAAATCATTTTATCAAAAATTACAAATATTTAAATATAATTCAATGTCTAATCTTGTCTATTTTTAATATAAAAACATTCAAGAGATAAGATTAATTAAATTATATTAAAACAATTCTCTGATAAATTATAAATAAAAAAAAAAGTCTATAAATCTTGTCTATAAATATAAATTTTTAATATAAAGCATGTAAAATAATTCAAGAGATAAGATTAAATTTTATTAAAACAATTCTGTGATAAATTAATTTTATTTTTAACAATTAATTTTAAAAATAAAATAAATTAATTTTATTTTGAAATGTTTTTTTTTTACAATTTGTTTTGAAATGTACATACTATTTTGAAATGTACATAAAAAATTACAATTTCAGAAATGCGTCAATGAATATTTCCTTATCAAGATACAAACATCATTTACATAACATAGGTCTATTTATTAAATTTTAAATAATATAAATAATAATAAAATAAAAAATTGAAGTTTGAAAATTTTTAAATATAAATAAAATTATTTTTTTGAATATTTTTAGAATAAATAAAAATAAATTAGCAACAATTTAACATATAAAGATAAGATAAAAATATATAAAATAATTTTATTTACAAATAACTTTTCAAGGAATTTAAAAATTTTTGTTTTGAAAATTCGCTTATTTATAATTCTTTGATTATATACAATTTCAAAAAAATATAAATAATAAAATTTTATTTTATATTTTGCTTATTTTTACTTAAATTAATCAATAATTTATTCGTATTTAATTTGTAATCAATTTTAATTTTTGATACTTAAAAATTTTTCAAAATTATTTTATTCGAAAAAAAGCCTCAAATTTTAAAGAGAATTTTATTTTTACTTTTTCTCTGCCTATAGAAATTGTATTTAATTGTATCATTAATTATAAAATATTCTGAATATAAATAATTTGTTGTCATGAATTCAAAAATATATTTTTCTAAATATGATGATATATGGAAACATAAATATTTTCATAATCAACATCTAAGTAATATAACTGTAAATAGATATAAATTGAATTTTCAAATTTTTTTGAAATATTAAATATCTTAAATTAGAAATTCATAAATTTTCTACAAGTTTTTGTAATTAATTAATATTATTATGATAAATATATAAATAATATAATTAAATATTAACATATACATTATGTTATATTTAAATACATATACATAATAATATATATTATATATATTAATACGAAATAAAATTCTATTCTCAAATTTGTAACAAATGTTTGAAATATGGCTACTATCATAAGCTTTAGCAATGTGAAACAATATAAAATATAAAATATATTATATATATACCTTAAATCTGAGGTCTCCAACAGGAGGAGCAGCAAAAGGTATTTCTCTAAAAGCGATGTACAATGATCCTAACGCACTTTTAAGTACTGCTCCTCCTAATTTCCCTTGTTTTACAGTTACTATTTGTTTGCTCATTGTTAACCAAGTTTCTTCTACTTCGATGTCTTCTGCATAAACTTATACATTTAATAGAAAATATGTTTTTCTTAATATTACAAATTATAATCTCACATTTAGAAAAAATTTTAAAATATTGAAAGATTATGACATATTGCACATATATAAGGAATACTATCGAACTACATAAAAGATATAAGATATAATTCCCATTTGTTCTTATAGATATATCAAATTGAAGTTTGTTTAATATGTTATATAAGAACAGAATAGAAGATAAGAATTGAAAGTAGAAATACTTAGAATACTTAGAAATCGAGTGGGGAGAGGGATTATAGAGTGGGGCAAAATTTTTATTAAATTTCATTATTTTCTATTTTCGTTATTTTTAGAATTATGAAGATACTTCATATATTTCATGTAAACTTTATCTTTTTGTGCATATTATAAAAAGAACCATAATGTGAAAAAAATCTTTTTTCTATAAGTAAAAAATTCTCGAAAATAATTTTGATTTTTTTTTAATTTTTCTATTCTAAGTAAAAAATAATAGTAATTTAAACGATTTCAATGATTCTTATATAATACAAATTCGTTAAATAATGAATTTATATTATAATAGATGTTTAAAATGATATAGTTTCAATCAATCGATATTGATTGAAATTGAAATCATCAAATTATTAAAGTAAACTTGTTATTTTAGAGTAATTTTATCGCTAGAATTACTTCAATCTTTCATAATCTTTTTTATATATCTTTTCATTATTTATATTTCTAATATTGTTTATATATATTTTTAGATATTATATGTCTTATATAAAATATATAAAAATATATATATAACTTTATATTGATTATTGTATAATTTTACATATTTATTACATTAATACGAAACAAAATAATAATAAAAAATATTAATATCAAGTAAATATAATATCAACACTATAAAATGATAAAAATATAAATATATAATGATAAAAATATAAATTGATATTATTAATTAAAAAATTCAATTTTTATTTCTATTAGTATCAATTAAATTTTTCTTAAGTAATGAAATTTTGCTAATAATTTTATTAGCAAATTTTAAATTAAAAATGAAAATAAAATTCTCAGTAAACAATTAAATATATATTTTATTTTTTAACAATTTCGATGCAAATATACTTTGAACAACTATAAACATTGGAATGTAAATTTTTTTTATTTATTATTCGTTATTTATTATTTATTTATTATTCGTTATTTCACTAGAAATAAAAAAATATAGTACATTGTTTTAAAAAAAAATGGCTTTGAAATCTTTAAAATAATTTCAATCAATAAAAAAAGTTTATTTCTATACATATTCTCTTTATCATACTTTATAAGAACTTAACATAACTTTATAAAAACATTTTTTTGATATCTTTAATCCTTCAAATATAAAACGAATCTAAATAATACAACAAACATCTAAAATAAAACATTCTGTAATTTTATTCGTTTTAATTTTATAATATACAATATCTTAAAATTACAAGATTTATTATTGTTGTTTAGATAAATTTTTAACATTAATATAATATATTAATATAATATAATATAAGCTGGCCATATTTGAAATAAAACAATCCAAAAAATAATTGTTATATTAAATATGCAAACTTATATAATTAACATTCAATAAACGGTATTATAAATGAAATTAATAACTATATAAAACTGATTATTGTAATATATATATATAAAAAATGAATTAATATTTATTTGAAAAATATGAATTATAAAACATATACGGACGTTTTTATAAATAATAAACAATACAATATAATTATAATATATGAATATTATATTATGAAAGTTTTTCGAGGCACATTATTTATTCAAATATGATTGTATAAAAAATATACTTCAGTCATTTTAATCGAAGCAATGAGACAATCTGACACAGATTAATTGAGACTAACAATCAAGACGTTTTATAAGCGCAATCTGATTAAGCTCATTACGTTTCTTTGGAAATATATAATTCTTTTCCTTCTTTTTTAATTTGATGATATAAAAAAATTGTTGTTCAAAAATTAACGTTTCATTTTATCGAGTATAGGAACGACCATATCAAAAGATGGACGTTTCCCTGGATCTTCATTCATACAAATCCTAATAAGCTTAGCAAGATGTGGTGAAATTCCTGGAGGTATACTAACGCGTAAATCTTCTAGTGCGATCTATAACAAATACAAGAAGGAATATATTTACATTAATAAAGATTTATATAATAAAATAAAAACTTAAATTAATTATATATAAAAATTAACTAACTTTCATGCCACATTCCATTGGCGAAAGATCTGCAAATGGAACTTCTCTAGTCGCAAGTTCCCATAATAAAACAGCGAAACTCCACATATCACTGGCCTCGAGATTTATATCTGCTGGACGTTTACTTAAAGCTTCTGGAGACATCCATGCTGGCTCATAAATTCGACCTACCTCTTGGAATGAAAATTTCGAATCCGCCATATTCACACGAGCTGTTAAATCTTCATCTATCTGCAAATAGAAATATTTTTATTATTTTGATTTTTACATATTACTAAAATATTGTCATTAATAAAATATATACCATTATATGTTTACTATTGAGATGAAATCTGCATCTATTTTGTCTTTCAAGCCCATGAAGAAATGCCATAGCTCTTGCAACATCAAGAGCAAGCCTAAGTGCACGCGCAGTATCAACAACGACACCTGTACCTCCATGTAAAAGCCTATGCAAACTTCCACGCGCCATATATTGCGAAACTGTAGCCAATTTTGGTGGTTGATTCACACAACCAAGTACAGGTAATACATTGGGATGTGAAAAAATTCGTAATTTCGGAAATTCTTCATTAAAGTCCCTTGAAATTCGAGCCGTGCATTCACGTATATTCAAAATTTTTGCTACAATATCATTATTTTGCCAACGTCCACGCCATGTTTCACCACTTGGTGTACTAGCTAATCGAGTATGTAGAGATAGATCTGCCATGTTTATTCCTTTATGTCGTGATAATGTAGCATCACCTAAATAATATGAATAAATAATTATTATTATAGATTAATAAATTTATTATTATAGATCATTAATTATATTATTTTCTGATTTAATATAATCATTACTTACGACTTCTAGTTTTTAGACCTAGCCAGCTTTGATCTTTAAATTGAATCTTCTTTAAATCTTGTCCATATTCTACAGCTAAATCTAAATAATCAATAATGTAATAATTTATTAATCACAAATATCCTATAAGAAAATAAATTGATTTTATGTAAAAAAAATAATCTGAATGTTTAAAATAATTTTATTTATATAAATTTTTTAAATTTGACTTTGAAAACAAAACTTCAAATAAAGAAATTTTCTTCTCTTTTTTGACTAATTTTCTGACATATAATCAATCAATGTTAATTATTACAGTTATAGGAGACCTTATATAAGTAAATAATAATTAATTTACCATTTATAAAATTAATCAAGTTCATTGAGACTAATAGTTTCCTAAAATTAAATACTAATCATACATTTTAAATTTTAACTATTAATCATATATTTTAATTTAATTTTTTCAAAAATTTATAATTTAAAAAAAATAATTATTTTTTAAAATATTAATATTTTTACCATGTAATCTTTTGGCTAAGTGACCTCGTGCTTTATCTAAAGGAGTATCTCCATCTTTATTTGCAATGGATACAAGAGCACCAGCAGCTACTAATTCTTCAGCAACTGCTTGATCACCCCAAAAACATGCATAATGAAGAGCAGTGTTACCATGTTCATTTGTAACATTGACATCTGCACGATTCCTAAGCAACTATAAATATAAATTTCATTAAATTTTTAAAAATTTATTTTTAAAATCTTTTTTCATTTCATTTTATGCATTAAATATATTTTACCAATTGAACTATTTCTTTATGTCCATGAGCAGAAGCAAGATGAAGAGGAGTGTCATCTCCTCTGTTAGTGGCATTAATACGTGCTCCTCTGCTAACTAATAATTCTGCCAATTTTAAGTGTCCTTCTTTACAGCACCAATGGAGTGGACTAAATCCATGGTCATCCCTATATATAAATAATGAATGAAATTATACTAATCCTATATAATTAATTAAACAAGTAGAAGTTAAAAAACAATTCAAGTAAGACCAATAAAAATATTTTTAAATTTGATCTCAAAACAGGATAAAAAAAACAAAAAATAACATTTTTTAAAAATTTTTTTTATTTACCCTTGATTCATATCATGTTCAGTGTCATCCAACCAAACACGCACTTGCATAGCATTTCCTTCACGACACCATTGAAAAATATCTTCCATTTTTCCAATTATCAGATACAATAAAAATGTTGTATAAATATTATAAGGGAGTGGCACTGCTCCGTGCTCCAAAACACTGAAGTCGTCATATACTAAATATAACCATACTTCTGTGAAAACAATAATGACATAAAAACTTCATTACATTCAAACTACATTATATTTAACAGATTGATTTGTAATGAAAAGTAAATCTATTTAATTATCGAAATACATATATTAATTTATAATAATACACAATGTTTAATATAATAATTTTATTCCAATGAATACAATTCTACATCTGCCCATATATGACGTGTAGAATTATGTCTGCCACAACCAGCTATTGGTTATTTCATATTACTCACACTATAAAGAATTCTCATGCACCAACTCTGTTTGGTTATTTCATATTACTCACACTATAAAGAATTCTCATGCACCAACTCTGTTTTACCAGAGATGATATACAAAAACTGTACTATGACAGATTCTATATGTGTAGAATATAGGTGATAGAGCATAGATTATAAATCTATAGATAAGAAACAGAATATATATGACATTTTTTGCTATTTTATATCATATATTCTGAAATATTCACTTCAAAAAAATATTCTTTTAATGAATTAAAGTATTCTAATAATGAAAACCAATTTAAAACTTTAAAACTTCATTTTATTATAAAAACCATAAATAAAATATAAAAAAAAAGTTTATCAAGATGATAATAAATAATATTTTCGTTTCAATTTCTAAAATTATGAAATGTATAAACAAAATTTTTATTCTATATTTTTTGAGTAATTTAATTTTGTATACATATTTAGATTATGACAGAAACATGATATTAATCTATAAATACATCATGTATACATAGATTATAAATAATGTAAAAATTGACTGTCATCTCTTAAATATCCAATTTTCTTACATCTTTCTAATAATCAAAAGATAGCGCTAATCCTAAATTCTTACTCTATTTTATTCTATCTTTAAAGAAATATTTTTTGTGTTAAATAAAGCTAAAGTTATTTTTTCCCCATTATTTGCTATCTTTGCTTATGTACCTTTCATTTATAGCATTAAAGATAGAATTAATTCCCAAATTTTTATTTTATTTTTATTCTTTTTTCATATTTCCATATTATTTCCATATTAAATTTTTTATACTTATTTATACATGTCTACAAACGATACGGAATGTTAATTTAACGCATTTTCGCAGATATTAATTTAACGCAGATTTTTTTTCAAAACTATTGTTTTATTAGATACATATTTATGTAGGTATTTTAATTTATAATTCTAAATTGTTAAAATTTATAAATAAATACAAAAACATAAAAAATCGAAATGTAAAAAATACTTTTCATATAATTCATATTCATATATTTTGCATGTAATTCAAAAATTGAACATCATAAAAAATATATAAAAAAAAATTGCTTAAAATGATTAACTATTTAACAATTATTTCAAATTCATTAAGATCGATAAAAAATAATATATTGATATAATTCTTATTCTTATTTTTGTGATAAAATATTTCTTAGTTTATTTTTGATTAATTTTATGAAATTTAATATTGTAAGATATTTTATTATACATGTATTTCATTTATAATTTCACAAAATTTGATTTCAATCACTATCAAATTTTGTAACATCGAAATGATACTAAAATGGTTTTCTGAAACTTTTCTAGCTATAATAAAAAATACATTAAATATTGTGTATTCTGTAATATGTAATATCTATTTTGCTTATTATCTATGGCCTGTGGCCGTACAATTTACAATAGTTCATAAAAGAATTTTTCTTTAAAAAAATTTTATAATATAATAATATTGTAAAAATTTAAATGAAAAATATTTATATTAAAATATCGTCAGTTTAAACGAATTATTCGTTATATAATAATGGAATTAAAAGAGGTTGTACGTATTTTATTCTGTGTTTTTATACATATTTTTTATTTGAATTGCAACGATGTGATTGTAATGTATATAGATTAAAAATGTAAGGATATGTAAAATAAAAGTTTTAAAAATTTAAAAATAAAAATAAACATTATGAATAACATATATTTGAAATTATATTATAATACTTGGTTATAAAAGCTTTTTAAGATTTTTATAAAAATATTTAATTAAATATAATATTTAATTAATATTTAAATATAAAAATTACATTACATATAAAATTGTTTATATATCTGATTTAAATTTTGGACACACATGTTTAATTTTTTTTTTTTAATTAATGACAAATTTTTAATACAAAAATGTCAGATGAAATAAAAATAACTTTAAAAGAAGCTCGTGCAGCATTTAAAGAAAACAAATATTTAGATGTGATTAAAAAATGTAAAAAGATATTAAAAAAAGATCAATGTAATTATGGTGCACTTATGTTATTGGCGGCTGCAATGAAAGAAATAGATGAATATAAATCACAAGTACCACTAATTCTTCAAAAAGGTATACAAATTCAAGCAGATAATCCATTAGCTTGGCATGGTTTAATAACTTATTATGAAAAAAATTTGGATGATAATGATTGTTATAACAAATTAGTATTGGCTTATTGCAAACTTTTACAAATTGAAAGGTATAAAAATATTCTATATATTTCATAAATTTATTCTAAAATTTATTATTAATTAATATTTGAAATTAATTAATATAAAATTAAATAATATTTAAAATTATATTTATCTTTTAAATCTAATATTTCAAATGTATTATTTAATAATTTATTTTCAGTGACTCTAAGTTTACATTTATTTTGAATAAAATCTCAGAGCTTTCATTACAACTCAAAGATGTTGCAACTGTAAGTCAGTGTATTGAGTATTTAAGTGAATTACAAAAAGAATTGGATGATAATAAAATTAAAATGATTGATAAAGTACTTACAAGAATTTTATTAGATAATATTAATAAGTTAGATAAATATCAAGATTTATTAAAAAATGTATTTAAATCTTCAATTACTGATTTTGATGCAATTGAACAACAACATTTTTATAGAAAATATTTGAAAATATTATATGACAAAGATGAATTAATTATTTTACTGAAAGAAGCCATAAATATGCATCAGCAATTCCCACAAGATATAATATCATTAGGTAAAATATTTAAAACAATACATTAACTTTTTTAATAACTAATATATGAAAATAATATAAAAATACTTTTTATTATCTTTTGAACATTTTTAGATTATATTGAATTTATATTGAATATTTTAAAGAATATTATTATTGTTATAATTCTGTTTACAATTAATATACATTATAGACAAAGAATAATTTTTTCTAACTTCTGTAATTTTCATAATTATATAATTATTGAATATTTTATTATTTTATATTTTTGAAATGTAAAATAATAAGATATTCAACAATTTAAAAATTCAGTTATATTCTATAATTGTTACATTACAATATATATATATATATATATATATATATATATATATAAGAATAATCTCATTATTTTTTTTTAATTTCAGAATATATATGTCGTATTTACTGTGAACAAAATATATTAGGTGAAAATTTTCCTGATATTGATATAACACAATTTTATGAATGTCTTCTAAAATTAAATAAAGAGTCTGAAATTGCTGCAGTTACTAAAGCAATATATTTAAAAAAATCAAATGACTTGATTACGGCACGAGAAATATTAAAAGATATGCTGGTATTAAAACCGCATTCAATACATGGTTGGATGGCACTAAGTGAAATAAGTATGAAACTTTATTGTTGGGAAGATGCAGAAATAGCTGCCAAACGAATATTAGAAATCAAGGAATATAAATTAAAAGATGAATTAAAGTATAAAATGGAACTAATATTAGTTGAAGCAATGAGTAGGTGTAATGATAAACATAAATGGGAAACTGCTTTGCAAATATATGAACAAGTAAGAATTTCCTCCATTTACAAAATTCATTTTTAATTGAATTCCTGATTTTCTGAATTTATCAATTAATACCCAAATATAGGGTACAGATGGAATATTTGTAGTATTAAAATCATACTGAAATCATTTAAATTGAAATAATTTAGCAATTGATTGTGAAATAAATTTCATTTCTAAGAAAGGAAATAATAAAAAATCTTGAAAACAAAATATACAATTTTTTAAAATGAAAAAGTGACTTTCGGCCCTTTGTAATAAATTTTTTAATATTTATTTATTATCTGTTTATATGCACTTATGTATTTGTTTAATTTTTAATTAGCATTTAAAAACACATACTTCAATGCAGTTGGATCTTATTCATGCACGTCTCAGTATATTATTAAATCAGCCAAATGCATATATTTTATTGAATAATTTGGAATCAAAGCATGAAACTAAATCACAAGCTAATATTCTTCGAGCGTTATATTTAAAACAAAACAAACAATTAGATGAAGCTGTGAATGTTCTTGATTCAGTCTTGGAAACTTCTGAAACATGGTTACTTTTGGGTATAATCTATTGGGAAATGGCAGAATATAATTACAGCTTGATGGCTTTTTTAAATGGAATAAAAGCTGATCGTTATAATTGGAAATGTCTAGTTCATTTAGGTCATTATTATCGCGAATATGGTAATGATATGGAACGTTCTAGAAAATGTTATCAAAGTGCATTACAAATTAATCCAAATTCTGAAGAAGCTGGTATTGGTCTAAGTACAGCATATAGACTTCTTAAAAATCAAGTAAGCGCAATGAATTTCATCATAAAATATATTTATTAATATATTTTTATAAATATATATTTAATAATATTTATAATTGTTTATTAATATATTAATGTATTAATATTTTATCATTTTTAAATCAATTATTGTAATGATATGTTATTTATAATTAAAATATATTTTAGGATGCGAATATCAAATTGCTACAAGTATTAACTGTACAAGGTAGTGGTCCTAGATGGGCATGGTTACAATTAGGCTTGCAATATCTAGATCAAGGAAATGCAGAACAAGCTATTAAAGCATTTCAACATGTTATTAGAGTTGATCCTAATGACAGGTAATCTTATAAATTAATAACTTTTAATATTCATAAATACTATTAAAATTAAAACTAAAAAATTCCAATATTATTAAAATATTTTGTATACAGAAACTTAAAATACAATTACATAAAATTTTGTAACTATAATATTATAATTCTGTATTTCTTTTCAATGTATTGTAAAAATCTATAAATTTTAAATTTTCTACAAATTATTTGCTATATATATATTTATGTTATTTTACATTTTATTTATTAGAATTATTTTGAATGTTTTTAAAATAAAAAGCAACATTCATGAATTTTTTTTTATTTAGACTATTTTATAATTAAATAAAATTGAAACATTGAAGCATATATACATTAATATTAAAAATAAATTCTTAAATAATTTATATAAACTGATCATAAAAATTACATATTATTTATTATTTTTTGTGTTTCACAAATTATAATATATATATAAATAATTAATTATTTATAAATTTATCAAAATAGTTTTATTTATTTTATCTTAAAGTTAAGTACTTCTAATTTTATTAATATCATTTATTTCAGTCATTGTTGGGAATCACTAGCGGACGCATATTTTATACGGGGTGCCTATACATCGGCATTAAAATCTTATCAAAGAGTATTAGAATTGTGTCCAAAATCATTATATCCAATGATACAATTAGCAAATATAAAATTGGTTAGTTATAAAAATTTTATTTATTGGTTACTTTTAAAAATTTATTATATTTATTACATTTATTTAAAATATTATGAAATTTTTAACAACTATTTTAAAAAATATTATTTTATTATTTTATAGATTATTGGTCAATATAATGAAGCAAAGAATGATTTTGAACATATATTAATATATGAATCACATTATATTCCTGCTTTAAAAGGATTAGCTGAAACTTGTTTAGCACTAGCAAAAGAATATACTGCAAAACAATTTTTGGGTCGCGCCAATGATTGTTTACAACAAGCAATGAACAGTTTGATTATAGCTATTAAAGAACGTAAGGATACATCCTGTATTTGGAAGTTACTTGGTGATATATGTTATAGAGTAGCAATATTACCTGAGAAATACAGTTATTTAAAAGTATCATCCATTTTAATAAAATATGAAGATATAGAAAATATAGTATTGCTTAAAAAACAAGATATGTTCTCTTTATCTATAAGGTATATATGAAATACTAAGATTCTTTATATTATATTCTAGTTCTCTGAATAACATTAATATTCTATGAATTATCTGATGTATTGTTTATTGCTTATGTATGTGAATTTAGGAATTTAGTATTGCAAGTCACTAGTAATATAAGATTTTATATTTGTACATATATTAATATATTAATATTGAATTTTTATTTATTATATATGAATAATAATCAAATAATTTTGGCATGTAAATTAGATTTTCAGTTAGTTTTGTTTTTCTTCATATTTTTTTTTCTTTTCTTTTTATATATTTTTTTATATATTTTATATATTTTATATATTTTATATATATATTTTATATAGTAATGTCTGTTAATATCAATCAAATAATTTTTCTTTATTGCATGTATATCTATTATTTATGAATAATGGAAATTCAACATAATATTATTTTTTTGAAATTATATATATTTTATTATTAATAATATATTATTATTAATTATATATTTTTTTCTTTCTTTCATAATTTGTTTTGGTGTAGGATTTTACTATTATATTCTGGCATAATTTGTTAGCATTTTCATTCAGCACTATTAGTATTTTCGGTATTTTTTTCTTTAAATATATTTTAAATATATATAGTTTTTTTTATCTACTTTTGAAATTATAAAAAGAAAGAAAAAAAATGAGATAAATAATTGGAATAATAAAATGTTTTTTAATTTTTGAAATAATATATTGAATTGTTTTTATATTATTTATTTAGAATGTTATTTAGAATGAATTAATTATTTTAATATATTTAAGTACATTTATTATGAGAAGGAAAAATTTTATTACAGAGTATGTTTCGAAAAATAAAAAAATGGGTACGTCAAAAAGATAAGACAAATTTCTTTAAAAAACTATGAATATATATAAGAAAATAATATTTCAATATTTTGTAACTTCACTTTTTGCAATATATAACTGCAATAATTATGTTAATTATGTTTAACTATAGATTTAAATAAATTTTTAACAATGTTTAAATCTAAAATATATTTTTTAAATATAAATAAAATATATACTATATTTTTCAGATGTTATTGTTGTGCACTATCTCTCTCTCCACAATCAGCTTTACTATGGCATGATTTAGCTTTGTGCTACTTAATGCAACTACAATATGATTCATCAATCAATCATAAAAATCTTGCTAGTAAAAGTCTTGCTGCTGCAAAACATGCTGTTAGATTAAATCCTTCAATATGGATACATTGGAATCTTTTGGGAGTTATTTGTATGTCACCATATATAAAAAACTTTGCATTGGCACAACATGCTTATATTATGGCAATTGATATAGAAATAAATAATGCCATAGTATGGTGTAATTTGGGAACATTGTATCTATACACAGGTATTTAAAAATAATAATCTATAATATTTCAAAATAAAATCATAACATAAGCTTTAGATATGCTAAAATCATCATAATGTTTTCCTCTTATATTATATAAAATAAATTATATTTATATATAATTATATAAATTAAATGTTTAAATAATGATCTCTATAATTATATTTTCATGTATAATTCAATAATATAATTGTATATACTTTTTATAACAGAAAATTTATATAAAGCAAATGAAGCTTATTCTCGAGCTCAGCGTGCAGATCCAGCATACATAAATAGTTGGATAGGACAGGCTTTAATTGCCGAAATGATGCATCGAAAAGAAGCAATGGATTTATTTAGACATGCAACACAATTAGGATATCACAGTCAAGCTGCCATAGGATATACTCATTGGGTACTTGATATGATTTTAAATTCTGATACTAAAAAAAACAGTTTAAATGTATATGTTACAGAAAATGCTGTATTTGCTGCTACTGATGTTATGACATGGTATATAGGTAAATTTATATTATTTAATGTTATTAAAATATTAATTAACAATCGATTATAATTATTGATTATTCGAATAATATCATTAAACAAAAAAAAGAGAAGAAATTTGTTAAATATCCTTGTATATATATTATTATCTTTTTAGTTTTATTTTATTTTTCTTTTAATTATTATTTCATTATTATTTGTTTCTATTATTTCAAATTTAAAAATATAAATATTAATTTTATGTATTTTGTTATAATATATATATATTATATTATATATTATAGAAAATCATCCAAATGATTGTTATGCTCGAAATGCATATGGATTATTATTACAAAGACAGAAACTTTATAAATCAGCTGCAGAACAATTTGCAGTAGCTGTATGTAATAGTATTAATAACAAAAAAGATCTAGTTTGTGTAAATTTAGCACATGTATTAATAAAACTTAAAAAATATAACGAAGCTATAAAATTATGTCAAACAGTTCAAAATATCAATTATAATTCTCAATGTCATTTAGCATTAGCTTTATTCAAAGGTAATTATATTTTTATATTAATATGTATTCATTAATATATTAATACATGAATGATAATGCCCTGTTAGGTTCAAAATACTTTTAATATCATATTTAAAAAGATTTTAAAAGATATAAATTTAATAAAATTTATTTTATTTTTAGCTGCAAAATATGAAGAAGCATATACCACATATGAAACAACACTACAGTTTTTGGCGAATACAGAAATAGAGAAATCATATGCACTGTGTGCAATGGGCGCAATAGCATATACCTTTCAAAAAGTAAATGATGCAAAAACTTTGCTTTTTCAATGCATCCAAATACAACCGCCTGTTATAACTGGCCTTTTAGCAGCTGCATCATTAGGGATATTACATGGTGATATCAATTTAACTACATTAGTATTAAATGAATTGCAATTATATGAAAATCATCTTGAATATGGTTATCATGTTGTGAATTTATCTGCATATTTTTATTTAATTGGAAATGATATTAAAAAAGCTATTACTATTCTTTCTAAAGCAATTTTTACACATCCTAGTAAGTAATATAGTATTATTCCAAAATTAACAATTCGCTCAGGACTGATTAATTATTCATTACAAGCCAAAAATATAATTTGATTTGTTTTTGTTCTTGAATAGGATTTTTTATTTGCAGGTAATGTAAAAAATTGGATTCGATTACTCAGGATATTATTGGAAACTAATATACATATGTTTAGCAAATGTGCTCAGAAAGTATTGTTCCTTAATAAATATATTACTTCTGAAAATCATGCACATGTTGCATGTGCTCTATCTTATAGTTATTTTATGCAAAATTTAGTACCAGCCAATATTATAGCTATGCAAAAACTTGTTTTCACTTATCCTGGTAATATTGAAAGCTGGGCTATGTTTATTGCAGTATTTTTATCAAGGTTTGTAAATGAATTTCGATTTTTGAATTTTTTAATTAATTTTTTTATTATTAAAATATTTAAAATTTCGATAAAATATCATAAAATATCAATTAAAATATCAACTTTTATAAATATATTTTTTATTTCTTTCACTTTATTATTATATATGTAAGCGATGACATAATTTTTAAAAGTTGTTGGCATTATCTTAAGCTTATTCAATTTAAAAACAATTTATGTGCAAATATGCAATAATGGCTGGCGATTTAGAATCGTGTTCGTAGTTGTCGAATATTGATTGCTTAAAATAAAAGATTTTAAATGATAAGCAATAAGCAATTGACGTTTTCAATGTTTTGAAAAATAGGAATATTATTTTTAAAAGACTTAATAATAGAGTGAAGAAAATGAGAATATCTTTTCTAAAAAAGGATTGTGAAAAATTTTAACGCGATATTTATCTCAAAATTTTAGAATTGTATATAAACTTGAGTAATTGACGTATTATCTTAATTATTTAATATCTTAATAATTTATATTAATTATATAAACAAAAATTATTTTCTAACATATAAAATATTTGAACAAAATAATTTAAGAATTTAATTTCTAAAATAAAAAAGAGAAATATATCCTACAAATATATTAACATTAAGTATATTTAGACTTCATCTCATTTGTACACTTCCAGATATTCTTTTTTTTTTCATTTATGAAATATATAATGTATTTATATTCATATATGTTTCAGAAATTTTAAAATTGTTCACAGGTCTGCAATTAAAAGTCATAAAGTTGATATCAAATGGCTCACAATGCTCATAACTAGCGTACAAAAAAATTATGAATCTACGAACTTGATGGCCAAATGGTTAAATGACAGCAAAAAAAAATTAAAAGAAATCTCCGTTAAATAAGACAAATTTTTTTCTATTTATAAATTTTAAAATAAATATAATATAAAATGTAAATAACTTGATACATAAAAAGAATTTTATATATTACGTTTATTATATTATGTTTTAAGATTGATTGAAATAAAAATATATTTTCTTATTAAAAATTTAAAAGATTATAAAAATGTTATTTACATATAATACTTTACATATATCTATATTATCGATTATTTTATTACATTTTCATGTTTTTAAATAAGTTTTCTACTTATTTCATTCGCAATTCAATTTATTTTTCAATTTAATTTATAAATTTAAAAAAAATATAAAGTTAGTAAAATAAATAAGTTAAATTACCACAATAATATATTTTTAATATATTTTATTACGTATAAATAATTTAATATCTCATATAATTAATATTTTTTATAATTCAGTTATAAAACAGCAAGACCAAATTTATTTTAGTATATTTATTTCTTTAAAAAGGATTCTTACAATTTGATATTTCTTAATATTTGTTTCGAACAAATTGAAATTTATTGAATTTATTTAAATATATATTTATTATGAATTTTATTTCACATGAAATCGTTTTAAAAGCTTAGTTATTTCTTTTAAATTTTTTTCAGCGTGTTGAGCAATTTTTCCTTCTGGTAGAATTTTTGGTTCATATTTTAACAATTGATAGCCATCAATTAAATATTTTTTTGATTCCTGCTGTAAAAAAAAAGAAAAATTTATTTATTTAAGCATTTTGAATTCAAATATAAATAACAGTATTTATACTCATCCATAAATTAAATTTTTTATAAATGCATTAATATTTTTTTTTGTATTTCTATAAATATAAAATGAATGTTTCTTAATTATCCAAGGAATATTTTATAAATATTATAATTATTAAACTATGAATATTTATGAAAATACATATATTTTACATAAGATATTATGTTTTGCATATTTTACATAAGCAATATAAATATAATTGCGACTTGTTCGACTAAATGTCAAAAACTGTAGAAAAAAAGCATAAAAACCTGTTTGATTCAGATAAATTCAGATAAATCTGAAGAAATCGATTAAATAGAAAATTGAAGATTCAATTTACCTCAATCAGGAGGTAAATTGAATATATTATATTGGATTAAGAATTTCTTAAACTAATTTAAAATCTATAATATATTATTAATAAAATTATGTTATAAATAATATTTTTCCAGAAATAAAAATGTTTATTTCGTAATTTAAATCACGATTCCACAAATCCTACTAAAATTAGGAAAACTTTAAATATTATATTTAACTATTATAATTTCGAAGATAATGATTCTCGATTAATGAACGAAAAATCGATAAAGCTCGAAATCTTGCTCTTTAAAATGCTTTTTTATTTATCTTTATACGATTTCTAATTTCTGAGATGTCATCGTATAAAAAAAAATTTTTTATTGTAATTTCTGTCTTTATCATTTCTTAGCATTGATTTATCTCAAACTCCAGATGAATGGCAGACATAATTGCTAGAAAAACGTAGTATTTCCAGGAAAAAATAAGTGAATCACAGAATCTTCATATATCAGCAATTAATTGAAATATAATATAAAAAAAAAATTTCAAATATGGTTTTCCTGAATGTGTTTTAATGACAAATTGAAATTTTTAGAATTTTTTCAGGTTTTTTTTTTTATATAAAATATTTTATATAAAATTTCATTTGTAATTTTTTATAAATTGATGTATGAATGTAAAGTTTATAGGGATATAAATTATATATAATGTTCTATATAATATGACATATTTTCTATTAGTGGAATATTTAGACATATTTTAATTTCATAAAAAACGCAGTTGAATAATTAGAATATCAATCGGAATAAATCTATTAATTTAATTTGATTAATTTGATCATTTTATATTTTTTAAATAAAATTTATATTAAATTTATATTTATATTAATCATATTAATTAATATTAAGATTAATCTAATTATAATCTAAAGAATATTTTCGTATATAATAATTAAAAGTCTTTTTATCATATATATTTAAATACACATATTACGTCATATTAATTAAATATATGTATTCATACCAGTAATGATATCATAGTTTCCTCGTTTTTATATCTTCTACTTAATTCTGCAAGAGCTGCATGTAGTTCAAAAAGAATTAAACCTCGAATTCGGTTTTCAGCTGAAACAAAAGATACAAATTATTTGTTAACATTAATGATATTTTACATATCTGTGTATATTTATCAAAAATATGTACAATATTTGTAAATTGATGATTCGTAGTGCAAAAAATGTGAAACAAGAATAAAATTTTCTTTGCAACTTTTGTTTTGTATTAATATTTATTAAAAAATAATAATTGAATATTATCTGCTACTATAATATAAGATTTATTAACCATATTAATAGACTGATATATGAATATGTATTGAATATAAATATTTATAATCTATTTTTACAATTAATGAATCCTTATACCTCTATTTACCGATAGCCAAGCATGTGTGAGATCGGTAAGACGATTGATTACGAGCACGTCCAACTTCGTTCAGTCGTCGTAGAGATCGGTTTAGAACGAATAGGGTTTTCGAGAATTCTTCACCTAACATAGTATATTAGGTCAAGTATATTTATATACAAGGTGATCCAAATAAAAACTGACAAACTTTGCCGATATAATTATTTTAAAATAATGTTATGTATAGCATGGGTTGATTAGTTATCTTCATTTCTGAGATATAATAAAATGAAGAAATGATAAAATTTGCAAAATTCACACACAAATAATCGCATGCATTTCAATTATTAATTTTTAATGAGAATCGTACGTTTTAATATATTTTTGACAAGATGAAGTAAAATAAATACTTAAATACGATATTTTGTTTTTAAAGATGAAATAAAAAATAAATATTTGACATAGCAAACATAATTATTCAATATGATCATATAATGAATCTTTAATATTTTTTCATAAATCATAATTCATTTCTATTTGTTGTATTCTATATAAATGGTTATATTGAAATAAAAGCATTAAATTTCGTATATGAATTATAAATAAAAATAATTATAATAATCCAAAATTCAAAGATCAATTTGTGACCTAAAGTTTGAGAATTCGTGCCTTAGTGATTAATTCTTAATTCTTAATTCAATAAATTCATTAATCCAATCAACACAAAAAAAAAACAATTTATTTTATTACATAATTAGTAGTTCAAACTTTATGAGTGTAGCTCAACTTTCCCATTAAGTTACAATGACGAGTCAGACCCATCATTTGAGAAGGTATCAAAGTAAAAAAGTAACACGAACCAAATATGGGAAAAATCTATAGGCTGGTCCAAACAATTTATACAACATTTCATCAAAATCGGCGTGTATCAGTCACCGATATCATTTTCCTTGTAAAAATGGAATCGCATTCGAGAGAGTACACAAATAGTTTTCTTGTTACTTCGTCACAATGTAGTAGTGACCTTAAGTGTCCAATTAAAAATAGGATTAATTTAATTTTATATTTATTAGTTATTATTTCTGAAAAAACTATATCACATCTCATATACCTGGAACGAGTAATTTAAGCAAAGTATCCAATTTTTTGCATAATTTTATTTTCTCAATCAGAAGATCTTCCTCGATTACCGCCAATCCTCCAGTTTGTTGTCCAATCAATTGAGCCAAGGCGATCGTTACGTCGATGTTATAATAATGATTTGGATGAAGATTATTTTTATATCGGTCTAGAAATTCTTTACATGCAACAATATCGTTTTTCTTCATATTTGATAAGTGTACACCAATGTCTTCCAATATTTTTTCAATCTCTGTACAAGAAACGACTGATTCACAAATTTTGCATATGTAATCTTGTTCCTGTTCAAGGAAAGTTTTTGGCAATACGTATCCTGAACAATTTCTAAAAATAAATAAAACGAAATCATATTAGATTAGATGTGAAATGAAAATAATTTATTCTTCAATTTCTTATAGAAATTCTATTAAATGTTTAATTTGAAACAATTTATAACACGAAAATTCAAAATTTATATAAAAAGTTTGATAAATTTTTATTATTTTATTAAATCGAATTTTTTTTAAAAATATTCTTGATTTTAATAATAATCTATATGAAATTAACATTAACTTACATATTATTGCATTTTAAAGCATTAAACATAGTTTGAAATTCTGTAGGATCTTGACATCGATTACAAATACATTCAAAAAATTTTGTTTTAAGAAGGTGATGTCTTCTGTTTGCAGTACCCCACAATGGATCAGTATAACATATAGAAATGTGATCTCCTAAAACATATTTTTCACAATTATAAAATGTACAAAGTCTTTATAAACAATTAAAAATAATTCGCAATAATTAATAACGAATTGATCTCTGAATAATTTATAGATAGAAAAAGGATCTTATAACTTTTATAACATACAATCATTTGCTAAACATCGATTTTTTCATTCTTTCTAAATTTTCCTTTTTTTTTTATTTCATTCAATAAATATAACGTACGTACAACAAACTTTATTTCAATCTAAAAATACATGAATACATGAATCTATTTATGTTGCATAACATAACACGAAAATATTAATTAGTTATTATTATAAGAGAACATAATTAAATAAATTATCTGAATTTTATATAAACATAATTACCCTTCGTAATGGGTAGTGCAGCACGAATAATCAATCCTCCCATATCAGTGAAACTTTTTGAGCAATTGGCTCTACAATTATGCTCAAGCAATGATGCCATTTCATAAACCGCTACATATGGTGAATCGGTTAATGGAACTTCATGACCATTAACCTGTAATTTAAGAAAAATCTACTCATTATTTATGTATTTTTAAAACAATGATTGACTATTCAGAACTATTAGTCTTCCAGCCTTCAAACATAAAATAAAATACATATATATAATGTATATAATAAACATAAAAATAAAAATGAAATTTTATTGTATATATTATTGGAATATATTCTTCAATCCTTCATTATCAAGAAAATACGTGGTCAAAAATTTTATTGTAAATTTACAATACTAAATTTTTACCTGCAAGATACCAATGATTATTACAATTTCTTCTTCCGATATATCATCTGCCTTGAAGAATCTCTTGATAAAATGAGCAATGTTCAATGGCTCTTTAGAATTATTTATTTCATTGCAATGACTTTCGAGAGATATTAACTTTTTATAAGATTCTGGATTAGTATCCTTCAATGACAAAGCTCTTATAATATTTATACATTGATAACTCGGATGTGGATAGCCAAATTCGGTTATTGAAATCTGCAATATTGCATATGTTCTTCTCAATGAATTTTAAAAATTTGCAATTTTGAGAATAATAATTACCTTAGAATCTCTGCGAGAACAAGAAAATTTACATTCCAATCCATGTTCATTACAGTTTTGACAAAGAGGCCAGCCACATTTTTCGCAAGGTACTGCAATCTCTTGATTTAACACCGTATAACATTGAAGACACACAGGGACACTGTTGTACATAAGACCTGTTATCAAGGGTTGATCATCCCGTAGAATAATTTCTCCAACTTTGATATTTCTCGTAGCTACATAATGACGACCCAATGAAGGATTTTCTGCTAACTTTTAAATAATAAATGTATATATAATTAATTAATCATAAATTTTCGAATTATTAATATATTACAATATAATTTACGAAAAATAATTGCAATATTTCATGGAAACTTATAAAAAAATATAAAGTATAATAAATGTTTAATAAATAAAGTAAATTTTAAATTTCTATTCTACGTAAAAAATGACATTATATGACTTGTAATAAAAAATATTTGAGATTTGATTAATTCAATTCAAATGAAGTAAAAAAATTATAATAGGATTAATATATGATAATATGTTGGAATTATTTAGTAAATGTAGATCAAGAAAATGTTTTAAAAGTTGGATAGTATTATTAAAAGAGTATAAAAAGTTATCGAGTTCTATAATTAGTCATGATATTATTTTGTTATATTTTAAAATAATAATAATGAGAAATTGATTAAATATAAATTAATACAAAAATATTAATAAAATATTTCTAACCTTAAAGGATTTACAAATTTTTGAATGTTTCTTCCAATCTTCTTTTTGATGTTTCTTGCTGCAGTAATAAACATTTTCACAGGCACTGCATTTATGAACTGAATGTCCTCCACAAATCACACAAGTTTGAGATTCCATTGCTTTTAATAATTTTGTTTTGTACAAAGATATGCATACATTAAATTAATTATACATATAATTATGATAAAGTAATCTATTATATATGTTAAAAACTTTGTACTAAAAATTTTTTAAAAATTTGTACTAAAACTTAAACAAATAATTTATTTAATTACTAATTAAATAACAATTAAATAATAATTTAATTATATAAAATTGAACAACATTTTTAATAAATAATTTTTAATAAAATCATTTAATACATATAAATATATTATCATTATGTTTATATATATGTATCATCTAATAATATAATTTATAACAAATAATAGATCTTTTTTAATTATTCTAATTCCAAGAAATTCTAATAAATAAATTTTCTTTATTTAATTTAAGATATTTAGAAGAATTTTTAATAATATAAAAATTCGATAAAAATATTTTTGATATTTTTATTAATTTAATTATAAAAAGATTATGAAAAGAATTATGAAAAGATTTTAAAAAACTTTTAAATTGTATTACAAATGTAATATTATAACTTATTCCTATAAAACAAAACTAGTCAAAATCGTCTATTTAAACTAAATAAATCAAAAAATAATTTATAAAGTTCAATGTTTTATAACACACTGAATAAAAACTACTTTGTAAAGGAATAACTGTTCGTCTTTGCAGTGAAATATATTCTAACTACTAAACGTACCTAACAATTTGCATGAGAGCAAGTTGAATTCCAGAGTAGAATCTATTTATAGAAGAATAAAAGTACTTGTGCATATATCTACACAAGCAATTATATGCTTTGATATAATGTATTACCATGATTTAATTTATAACTATTATAATTTTTCATATAAGAAACAAGTTTTGAATAATAATTTACGTGGATTAATATCAAGATATAAATTCTTAGAGGAATTTAAGATGAGAAATTATGCGATAAGATATAGAAATGAAAAAAAATAAATAATATTTTTTATTAATATTTGTATAATAATTGTGAAGAAAATATTAAAGATATTACATAAGGATAAATCAATGCGACAAATCAGTATTGTTAATTTAATTCTTTCTATTTTATTTACACAATGTTTAGAATCACTTGGAATTAATATCATGAAAAGATTAGAGCCATTTGGACGTTTCAAAAAATTCAATTCCTTCAGCTTTTAATCGATTCAATATAGGTCGATAAATATCCGGAGTAAATGGAAGGATCACACCTCGTTTTTGAATTTCACCTATTAACACGAAATGAAAAATAAACAAATAAAATTTGTCAAGTTTAAAAATTCCAAAGTTAAGTAGAAAAGAAAAAGAATAATACCGTCAAGGATCATTTTAACTGCGATTGCTGTCGGATATCCGACCGTTCGCGCCATAGCAGAGTAACCTTGTCTATCGCCGTATAATACTAAATTAATTTCTCTGTTTTCTCTCTTATTGTCGGGCCAGAGTATACCCACGTCATGCCTTAAAATTACCAGATCCCGTTCGTTTTGATCGTAGCATAGCTTCTTCGATAAGTAATGGGTTAATGTATCGAGTGGAGTATTTAACTTTAATACTAAATCTTCTTGAAGAAGGCCTAAATCTTCGATTGCTTTCACGGCTTCTTCCGAATTTAACACTTCTGCTAATTTTCTCTTTAAATTTTCGTAAAAAATATTGTCATTTGCTAAGCCAAGTAGGTTGCAAATTAATACTCTCTGAAATAATAAACAGATAAATTTAAACGAATTTTATTGCGTACCGTATTTATACGTACATGGATATTAATATTAATATCATAGAATATCTTCCACATATCGATTCTAAACATCAAAGACAACAAGTTAATATACAAAAAATTGTTTACAACTTAATAAATAAACCTTTTATAGATAAATAATCAAAATTTTTACAGATATAATAAATTTTGTATTTATTTTAGTCTCTCAAATTGATTTTTTCCATGATATATATATATGTATATACATACCCATGTAATATCTGGACCATTTGGATGTAAACTTGGATGTGGATTAGAATCGGTTAACCGAAGATATTGTAAAATTCGTATAGTATTGGAGAAACCTTTGAATCTCAATGTGCCTCGTAGAATCGTGTGGACATTATTAAGTCCGTATAAATCTTTATAGATCGTACTATCTCGATTCGGAAAACCTTCCAACGCAAAACCGGGCAAAAAATCTAAATCTTGAACCGCAGACATAAGATTTCCTCCTGATTCTATTTCTACAACCTTTATAATGGGAATAAAATTTCAAGATTTCTCATTGGGGAAAATATTCTGATGAAAGATTATCAAATAATCAGGTAAATATTTATAATATTCTAAAATGATGAGCAATTTTTGTTTGAAGATATTTTTTTAACTGTAAATTGTTAATTTTTCCTTACTTGTCTATTAGAATAATATTTGGCCGATGCCAAAGTATTGAGCAGCATCCCTCGTGGTGACCAATTAAATTTATATCGTAGAGGATTAGATGAACATTCTGGTGCAGGTAAACCGCCACACCAGGAAATAAAAGACTCGATTTTCCCACCAGCTTGTTTAACATTGTCGAAACATTCTAAAGCTAGCAAGTGATCGATACCAGGGTCTAAGCCTATTTCGTTAAGAATAGTTACTTCTGCTGCTACAGCCCTAATAATTAATATATTTAATTGTCATCGATCATTATCATTTATTTGTATTCATATCAATGATATTTTTATATATATATAATATATTGTATAGAGGAAAGAATGGTAAAACGAATCTCCAATTTTATATTTCCAAATATTTCTCCAAAATATTTTAAATTACTTTAATTTTTCGCATAATTATGATTTTCTTAATACCCAGATAACTATCGCAGAATAAGAATCAGAATTTGTCATTTATTCGAGAAGATAGATATTCTGAAAATTATTCACAATTTCTTCCTTTTCGAAGTAAAAGTAAAAGAGACAAATATTTTTTACGAGAGATAAAAAATACTTGTATTTTGTCTTGCAATGCGTATCTCAATCAATGCGTACATTGCATCGATTCAAGCAATAGGTTGAAATAATTAGCTGACACAATACTAGAAGTTTCAATGAGCTATTAACTTAAATTGTTTCGATCAATGCTCTTTATCTACATGTCTCAAAAAAATAGAATTCCAATTTTAAAAATTGATAGAAATAAATAATTAAATGAAAAAAGCAAAAAATTTTTCATGAAGGGTTCAATTTAGAATACCATTCTTTTCCTCATTTTTGTTAATATCTATTATCACTTACTCTTCGTGTAAGGATCTAACATCTTCGTTCATGTAACTTGCTGTTACTAAATGAGTTTTAGCATGTATGCATGCATTTGCAACGACGTGGTGTAAAGAGTAAGGCAATAACGAAACCACTACGTCCGCCGATTTAACAATATCGTTTAACGTATCGGGACGTTCAACAACGTTCAATAAAACTGGTTCCACGCCAGGAAAATTATTTGCTAAAATGTCTGCCTCCTCTTTCAATTGAGATGCAACAATTAAACGTATGTTGTTATCTCTGTGTAAATATTCGACCAACGGGCCGGAAACATGTCCAGCACCAAGGACAACAACCTATTCACAAAATAATATATTTTAATGTATTACAATTAATTATTAATTGATATTTATAATATATCTAATATCTAAAATGTTTTGTTTTTTAAATAAAAAATTTAATTCGATAAAAAAATATCTAGTATATACATATGTGCATTGATTTTCAAAGAAATTAATCCAATTTGAAAATGTTGCTTCTTATAAAACATGCTATATGGAATAACAATTCTTAATTCGTATAAACTTGTGAACTCTTAGAAGTCTTCAGAATTAATTAATTGATGTAAGTGATTTTTCAAATTAAAATTTTATTTAATGATATTATGAAAAAAATATATAAAAAATATTGTTCAATTAATCTTTCATTACAATCTATAATATCTTTTTTGTAAATTCAATTTTTAAAAAACTTGATGATTAGGGCTCCAATTATAAAAATTATTTTTATATTATTTTATACTTGTCACAAAAATATATTTTGTGAAAATGAAGAGTAAAGATTTTATTTTTATACCTTTTTAGTTTGTGCTTTATCGTCTGCTTTATGTTTACAACGATGATTCAACAATCTTAATTCTTGAATATATTCAAAATTAGGTGTTAGCCGTCCATTAGATGCGATTATTGCACCGTGCACAGCTGGATTGAAATTATGTTCCTCCAACGGTGCTTTTGCATCCGATTGAATAATATCTAACGCATAAGGATACAAAAGATTTCCAAAGAAATCTGTAGATTCTTTTGGTAATTGAGTTGGCATA
Source organism: Apis cerana (assembly GCF_029169275.1). Taxonomy (NCBI): domain Eukaryota; kingdom Metazoa; phylum Arthropoda; class Insecta; order Hymenoptera; family Apidae; genus Apis; species Apis cerana. Next base: position 8,398,674 of record NC_083858.1, on the reverse strand, counting down.
TTGTCGATTGAACAGACTAACACCCCGGGTCCTTTAAAAGATTTCGTATCCTTGTTACGATCAGCATCGTACAAACAAAATGGTGTGTCAATAGTTGTGCATTCGTTCATGAATCTAGGAAAATTTTAGAAACGAGCACTTATATTTATTTAAGTTAAAATCTTCTTATAAATATCTTATTATAAATTATATATTTATTCATATCGCAAAAAAAAAGTATTAAATTAATATTGATATTGATCTTACTCACTCGATACTGCCTCCAGGATCTGCAGATATATCACAGATAGCTAGCATTCTGTGAGGTAAAGAAGGTGCACCAACGCTTGATGGTAGCCAAGGTGTATAAGCTGGTCTTAACAAGTATTTCGCATCTGGTATTGTTACTAATTTAGGCGAATCAACTGCCCAATAAATACCATTAATTATCACTGATGCATATGGTGCAATCGTTTTGCTGAAAGTCGAAATATATCTCTCAGGATGCTTGTCACATTCTTCAGAATCAAATCCACCTCCATCTTTCCTTTCTAGATGATGTCTTCGTCTTACCTCACATCCATATATTTTTGTCGTATCTGAAACAATTATTTTTAATGTTTTAAGTGAATATAAAAAAAAATAGTTGTAGGATTAATTTGCATATTTTATAGAATATATCAATTTTCAGGGGATTAGAAATAAATACTTGCAATACTTACCACCGTGTTCAGCAACTTTTTTTAACATTTCAGGTGGTACATATTCGTGTGGAAGCTCTTGAAAAACTTCTTGTCCTCCTTGACTCACATTACCACTACCGGTGAAAATGAAAGTCAATGGTCCAATTGATTTTGGCATGGCACCTAATGCTATTTCATATCCTGCATCTCGTATAGCTTGTCGTGCCATAGATGAATCTCTATAATTATGCGCTGGTCCAATATGCTGTAAATAATAATTATTGTTATTTACTTATGTATAAATTTATATATATAATTTAATAATAATAATTTAAAAATATATTCTTTATTTTATATAAACTATAACTTATATTATGTTTTATTTTTACAAAATATATTGATACTATTTTTGATAATGTTGATTTTTTTGTTATATTAAATTATTATATTATATTATATTACATAATATATTATAATAAATTTTTATTCCATATTATTTTTTTCTTTTTTCTATTATATATCTCTCTTTATCTATGTTTATTTATGTTTTATTTATGATACTCTGATCTGAAAGATGATGCTGATTTCACAATTTTTATTCTATCTCTATTCTTGCTCCACAATTTACTCTTTTTATCTATACTTAAGCTACAAAATTTGTACGCTTAAAAGACGATTCAAATATCTGACTAATATTATATATATAATTTTTAAAACAAAAATATATATAAAATATATTGTATATGTGTATGAATATGTAATAAATACCAATATAATTCTTATCATGATAAAAAATATAATTAATATAATTAATAATTATACAATTAATTAATTTATACAGGATATTCCAGATAAAAACTATCAAAATTTATAATAATAAATTTAAAAGCAAAAAATGTTATTATGACATGTATATGAGTCTATTCATCTTCGTTCTAAAGATATGAAAAATGAAGTAATATAAATCATAAATAATCAAATGCATTCAAGTTTTTAAGGAAATATTTATTTCTGATAATTTAATAATCGTTTATTTAAAATGATATTTTAAACTAATTTACATAACATGAATAATAATTACGGTACGAGTAAGAAGATGCCACAAGTTCATCTCCTTCTATTCATTGAAAAAAAATTTTATTCAGAAATGTCATATTTCTCTTATTAATTATTATGTAAATATAAATATAAATCAGTATATATTATCAGTATAAAGTAATATAAAATTTTAAATAAATTTCAAATAAAATCATTAAAAACTGAAATGTATTTAATTATATCATTTTATTTTTCATATTTCGACAACGAAGACGAACTAGTATAAAATAATATTTTTTGTTCAAAATATAATATTCCAAATTTGTTAACAAATTATGTTAGAAATTAAACATTAAAACATGTCAGAAATCAAGACTTCTTTCTTTTTTAAAGTTACATAAAATATGAAAAGTTTGACACAGAAGCGACTCGATAGAGTTCTCTCATCAAAAAACACTCTTTTTCACATTTTACGATCAAATCTTCTAAAAAAGATTAAATCAGCATTTTTTAATTTAACCATTTCGTTATATTATTTATTTTGACAATGTAAATTTTGCCATTTTCAATTTTAATTAAATTATTTTTCATAAAAATTTCTGTAACAGCTGTGTCTATAATTCAGTTGTAAAGATCTAAAATGATCATTTAGAATCTTTCTATAATAATTAAATCTGATTTCACCCAGGACATCATATTCATTAAAACCTGATTCCTATCATAAATCATTCGATGATAAAATAAAAATAGATTAATTTCTTTTGATGTCTAAAAAAAATCCAACGATTTTTAAATTTGTTACTAACATCGGATATTTGAAATACTCTATTTTATCAAAATACTCTATTTTATCAAATCAATTTTAAAACTATAAAATATAATAAAAATTAATTATTTATATTTTTAGTATATAATATATCAAATATAAACAGAAGAAATAATTTGGAAAAAATATCAATCAAAAATATTTAAAAAATTCACTTTATTCTTAATTTAATTTGTTAATTAATTTTTTAATTTAAATTAATCTTACCATGAATGGTGTATGATGTCCTAATGCGAGTAATCTTAATCCAAGCCCATGTAATATATTTACCATGCCTGCTACACCAGCATATTTTCCAAACGCAACCACTCTTTGTCCATTAATATCTGTTAATTTTTCATAATCTACCAAACGTATATTCTTTTCAAGTATAGCATCTAGAAGTGGCATATTACTTTCTTGTGCTTTAATGGTATGAGAAAAAAAACAATAAGTTTTATTGGATATAAGTTGATCCACAGGAACTTGTTTCACTCCGAAAATAACAGAAGCAGAACTAATATCCTCTTGCAATATAGCGCCTGCAGCTTGATAAGAATGTGCAGGATAAGCTCTTCTATTACTAGGTTGTACAATTACTTTTACCCCTGCTCTAATTAATCGACGAACATTCGCAGGTGCTAAAGGAGCTCTTCTTTCCCATACTGACTGATCTTCTCTTCTAATTGCTATTATTTTACCTTTCAAGTTCTGTGAAAAATATTTTTAATTAAAATATTTTATAGTATATTTTATAACACTAATTTTTGTCTATTATTAATCATAAAATATTATGTACAATATTTATTTATTTTTGTATTATATAATATATTTCTCTTACATTAATACCACGAATTGAAGACATATTATATATTCTCAATAAATTCACATTAAATTCGCAATTGCGTAATTAAAAAATCTTCAATGTTTCTCTATATAATCATATAAAGAATACAAAAAAATTATGAACACAATATTTAATATTAATATTCACTAAATTCATTAAAACCACGATAATAAGACAACAATTATACAAAATGTAATATGGTTACTTCTATTTTAAATTAAAGTTACTGTATTACTATGTGATAATAGTTGGGTCAGTGAGGGCAATACTGCAAAAACTCAGAATTATAATATCACTGATAAGCTCAAAGTCACAACTTTATCAAATGATTTAAATTTCTTCAATCATGTGATTTCTATCATTTTTCATTATATAGATTGATAGATTTGAACTTCATATATTAGGCATAGCTTAGTTTTTAACTTCTTTTAACATAATAAAAAACATAATGAATGAAAATTTTAATTATTCATGTGTTAATAAATTATATTCATTAATTATTTTTGTATAAATAATAGAAATTTGATTTTATATTATCATGGATCAATAGAGAATAGATTAATAATAATTCGTATTTGCAAAAACTCTTTCGCCTTATACATTTTTCTTTTATTATAATTATTTTATTTAATCATAATTAAATATTATAATAATAAATTAAATAAAAATATAATAAATTAGAATAGAATAAAAATTAATAGTAATTTTAATCATAAATTTTTGTATAACTTTAATTAACATTGAATTATTTATATAATTATAATGAACTAAATTAAAAATTTTTTTTCTTATCCATAAATGATTTATATTCTCTGCATTCATTTTCTTCCTCTTTCTTTATCTTTTATCCTCCCTTTTTTTTATGATTTCCCGCCATTTTCTTTCTTTTGTTTTAATTTTTTAATTTTATATGCTCACATTTTTTTTCATTTTTATATAGTTTTTTTTTAATTTCATTCAGTCTTTCTTTATTTCATTTTTAATCTAAATCTAATTAATTTATCATTCTTTATTAGAGCATAGATTAATTATTAAATAAAAGAAAAAATATTTTTTTATTCCATATATTTTATTCTTATACAAAGTATTACCTTTACATATGACATAAAATAAATAAGATATTAAGATTTAAAATAGAAATTATGCTATAAATTATTTTATTAATATAAAAATATTAAAAAATCAATTAGATTGTGTTTTAATAGATAAGTACATTTTATTTTTTATTGTCTGTTTGGTTGGATTAATTTTTTTCAGAATTTGAGTCATTACATTAACTAACTGCTCAGAAGTAAGCCCAGTTTTTTTCGATTTGAATTTTTGTAGAAGTTCCGTTGTTGTCATTGGTTTACGCATAAGATATCGTCGTACTGCATCTTCTGTAATTCCAGATTCACTGTAACGTAATAATATTAAAAAAAAATTATATTGCAGAATTATAAATAATATTCTTTCTAAATTATAATAATAAAAGATTTGTCATGATATGAAAAAACTAAAAAAAAAATAAAAATTCAATAAATATGCTTAATCCAAAATAATATTATATATAATAAATTATTTTATAATAGTACTTTGTTAAAAATGATATTAAATAATTAATTAATTTTAATTATATAACAAAATAGATTTATAATAATACCATAAAATAATACCTGAAAAACTTACAAAATTAAGAAGTTATTATATATTATTATAATATTTTTATAATTTACAATTATATTTATATTAATTAAATTATTAATTAAATTAATTAATTTATATTAATTAACATACCTAACTCCTGGAATGTAAGAATTTACTGGCACTAAATTAAAATTATCCAATTTTAATTTTTTTGCTTGTGATAGATCTGGAGATCCTGATTGTTTTCTTTTTAAAGAATCTGATATTCCAGCAGGTGTAGGCGTTGCAGATCTTGAGCTATGTGCACTATTAGATCTTTTATTATCTTTTTCTTTTACTGTATCAGATTCTGAATCTGAATCACTAGAAAAATCACTAGAAGAATCTTTTCCTGATGTAAGTTTTTTTAAATCTTTTTTCTTAGATTGTTTTTTCTTTTTCTTTTTATCTCTTTTTTTATCTGTATCTCTATTAATCTTATCTTTATCCTAAAAAAATCAGTAAAAAAAGTATTTTATTTAAAATAATATTATCATAATATTCAAACTTTTAATTTTACCTTCTCATCTTTATCTTTATGTTCATCATCATCATCTTTTTCATCATCACCATCTTTTTTATCTGTTTGTTCTTCATCATCTTCATCATCTTCATCAGAAGCAAGCAATTTTCTTAATGCATCTTCTTCTGCAACTGATTTAATCTCTTTTTGTTGTTCCAATTCTGATTCAGAATCTGATGAATCAGAAATATAATCACATTCTCGACCTTCTTCATCCCCATCATCACTTTCTTCAAATGCTTCATCGTCTGAGGCATTTTTCTTCTTCTTTTTCTTAATATCAACTAATATAAATATTTAAATTTATTATTAAATTAAATTACGATAAAAATATGGAAAAATTTATTGCATTATATGCAACAATATGCAATATTGCATTATAATAAATTTTGTTATTAAAATAAATTCATAATACAGACGAATCTCAATAACTCGAATCTTTATAATTAGAAAATCTCTCTAAAATTATAATAACGTTCATTTTCTTTCGTTTAGCTGTGAAAATCTTAACAATCTAAGTTTAAACTAACTTTAATTCAAACGCATTTTTGCTACGTAATTTTATTCTTGCAATTCGATTATTTAAAATTATTTAAAATAGCTCAATCTCTATAAGTCGAAATTTACTTCAATGATTATTATATTATATTATATTATTATTTTACTCTATTATATCATATTATAATTTTTACAATTTGAAATTTTAATTATTTTAATTATATATTACAAACATAATAAGTTAGATTATGACTTCATTTTTTTTGCTATCTAAAAAAATAAAACAATATAAATTTTTTTTTCTTACAATTGAAAAAAATATTAACTTTTACATAAAATCTCTATATATTAAAATTTTATTTGTTAAATATTTTTTACTCAAAAAATTGAAATCTCTTTCTCTATTCGAAAATTTTAGTTCTTTTGAAATTTATTGAGTTATTGAGATTCAACTGAATATCAATTTGCATAAATTGAATCATATAACCTATTATAAATTATTTTTTTCAAGATCATTGAACATATCAATTTACTATTAATACTATGCAAATGTATAAAAATTCAAAGCATAAAAATAGAAATTAGATAAAAGTTTTATATAAAACATTATATAATAAAAAAAAAAGAAAAAAATAAGAGAGAACAAGTGTCTATTCTTATTCTTTCAAATGTATTTTTTTGCATAGTAAAAATATTAATTTTATAAATATATAATTAACAATCTTATCATATTATTATATTAATAGCAAAAATAAAGAAAATGTGGTAATAACTAGACAGCTATTAAGAATAATTACCACATGCATTTCTTAAGAGTATCAGATATAACATCCACCTTTGCCTTTTTTTTTCTTCTTAGTATCATCTTCTTCATCAGAATTTTTTTTACTTTCATTATCATCACTAAGAGAATCATCATCGTCGCTATCCATCCACTCATCCATTTCAGATATTTTTAAATCTTTCTCTTTCTTACTCGGCTTTTTACCCTTCCCACCTTCTATTATTTCTTCATCATCTGCACCTTCTTCATCATTTCTAAGTCTTTTCCGTAACATTAATGAAAAATAATTCATTACTTTATTTCTACGACTAAATTCTTGCTCTGCTTCTTCTGCACTCAAAGCTTTGTATCTCTGAATTGGTTGAAAATTATACCTAAATTACATAAATTACATTAAAATTTTAATAAAATACAGTTTAAATAATTCAAATAATCAAATCACCATTCATGCAATGGAAAAGCTTCTATAGCTCCATCAGCAGCATGTGTAAAAACATAATATGCAGCATTTTCACTCACACCACCTTCCCTTATGCCTTTAAATTTTTTTCCAGTTTTTCCTCCAGATTTTAAAATCCAAGGTTGATCTTCTGGCTTGTATTTTCTGCTTGTAATACCAAATTTTTTTCTTCTTGCTTCTTCTCTTGCATCTCGTCCAAATTCAGATCCAGCTCCAAATTTTGGCATTTCCTCTTCTATTCCTTTATATTCTTTCATATTATTTTCACGTTCCATTTTCACTTGAGTCCATTTTGAAAAATCAACATTTAATGTTGCATTAAAACGCATCACATTGTGTTTTTTTTTATTATTTCTAAAATAACAATATAATATTTTATTTAATAAAATTAATTCTATAAAAATATTTATAATTAAAAAAAAAATTACATACTTTGGTACTCTGATACTAAATTCTTGAATGGAAGGTGCAACTGAAACCTAAAATTATAGTAATATAGTTATAGTAAATATAATTATCATAAACAATATTATTATCTAATTTTAATAATAACTTTTTTATTTATATATTATATTATATTATATTAGAGATAAAAAAAAGTATAATTTTTTTAAATATACTATACTAAATAATACTGTTGTTCAAAATTAATATTTTATCATTTATAAAAATAATTTCCAATTTATGAAAATAATGATAAGAAAGAATATATATTCTAAACAAAATTAACAATAAAAAAATTAAATAAACTAAAGTTTTAAAATGTTAAATATTCAAACTTTGATTTAATAATATAAAATTAATATTAATAAATTTTATTAATTGAATATTTTTATTATTAAAATAATTTTATATAAATTTATAAAAAAAATTATTTAGTCATATATTTAATAAAATAAAATAAAAAACATAATATTTCATGCTTTATGTTGCTTATGTTAAATATATTTCAAATCAAAAATAAGGTTTACACCCAATTATTTACATAATATAATAAAATAATATAATAAAATAAAATTAATCATTTTATTAATATATAAATAAATAATGAAAATGATTTAAAATTTATATTTATTATTTATTTTATTATTTATTTTTTACAATAATAATTTCTATAAAGCATTTTGTTTTGATTCTATATAATATTTATATAATATTTATAATATATAATATCTATATAATATTTCCTCTTTGATTTGATAAAATATATCTATAATTTCAGAATTATAAAATATACCTTTGAAACTGCAGGCGATGTCATCTTGATAATTGATTTTAATTCAATAACGATTATAAAACTATCACATCATATTAAAATCTTTATATAAAGCAAATATGCAGGTTATTAAGTGTTAATTAATAATAAAAATTATATTATATTTATGTAAATATACACGTTTTGATAAGTTAACAACTTTTTTAAACCGATACTTTTATATAAATAAAAGTTCCAAAATTTATCACATTAATATGAACAAAAAAGTAATATAGAATTTACTCAAATATTACAAAATATAACAATTGCTAGATATCAATGAAATGGCTATCAATGACATTAGAAAATAGCAATGTGATGAACAAAAATGATCCATTGAACAGAGAAATGATAGTTATTTTACATTCGCATTGTTCTCATTTGTTCTAAATTAATAAAAATGACGAACTTAGATCATATATATTTATAGACACGACTTCAAATAATTCTAAATTTTGAAGCAAAGATAAAATCATTTTCATGATATTACATATGAGCAAAAAAAAAATTATAGAAGTTTTTATTTTTAAAGCAATATATAAATATTTATAAAATACAATTTAATCATTGTAGAATTTGAAATATACATATATTTTTATTTTATTATCTTATTAATTTTTATTTTATCCTGAATTTTAAATAGTATATCTTGTAAATTATAATTTCAAATGAATTCAATTTTAATTAATAATATTCAATATTTTATAAATTGTCTATAAATAATTATTTTCGTATAACTTATTAATTTAAAAAAATTAGTTTAAAAAAATAGCAAAAACGATAAACAAATACGAAATAAAAAAACGATAAACGATTCAGAGAAAAATAAATTAGTTAAAAATTAGTTAAAAAAATATTTCTATTTATTTTATTTTTTTGTTTTCTTATATCTTTTACTCTATTAATAAATTATTTCCTTTATAATATAATTGTAATTACAAATTAATAACATGCATTATTATTAATAATTAAAAATAATTAAAATAATTTAAAATAATTAAAAATAAATAAATAATTAATAATATTCAAAAATAATTCACAAATATAATTTGTACAAATATGTAATTTGTAACTGCACATAGTTTATCAGACGAGGTTTTAAATTTTTAATGTGTAATTTACATTTTTTTTTTATTTTTATTTCAATTTGAATTCTTATATATGGATTTATAGATTCCTATATATGTAATTATAAATAAGCACATCTAAAATCTAAATTATCTTAAAGTTATAAGAAATATGATCATACAGTGCAGCCAACAAAACGCGGGAAATATATAACAAAACTTGATATATTTTTGTTGTTAAGATTTGACATGTTTTTGATGTAAATTTGACATAAATTTTCATACAAATTTATTAATAACCTGATAAAAAATTTTGTAATCTTGTAAAAAATTTTAATAATATTTGATGATAATAATATTTTATAAATAAACAAAAATAAATTTGATTGATAAAATATATTTTTTTCATATTTATTATTAAGTATAAAATTTAAAAATAAAATTTAAAATTTAATGCAATTAAATTAATATTGTTCTTATAATTTGTATTAATATGTTCTATAGTAACAAAAAATATATAAATATACTTAAAATTAATTATTAAAATAATATGTAATTTACAAATATTTAATTAAACAATGTATAATGTTTAAGAACGAGATATTAAATTTATATAATTATTTTTTTTATCAAATTAATTTTTATGTATTAAAATTTATTGAAATAAAAAAAGTTTATTTTTTTATTTCAGTATATAAAAAATTTCTTATTGAATATTGAATATATAATATGTATTATATATTTAATATATATATATATGTGTATATATATATCAGCCTTAAACTTAATCTAGTAACAATTCAAATATAAAATGAAACTTTTGTAATAATATATAATTTTTTAACGAATAATATTTTTTAAAAATGACATGTGATAAATATGTGTTATATAAATAATATTACAAAATTATTAATGAAGATATTTATTTAAAATATTATTAAGCATTTCATATATTCTGTATTTCTTTTTTCTATTTTATTATAATTAATATCTCTATCATTGATCTAATTTTGAAAATCAAAAATAAAATGTTTATATTTTATACACGTTTGTGTATATTTATTGGGGACATTAAAGATGTAACTTAAATGTTGATCGGTCAGCCATCTGCTGATGTTGCAGCCAAAGCCACGTCATATTTTGTATGCTTTGTGACTTAGGAGTGTGGAGTATCTCGATCCTCTTATAAAATTTACTTTTAAACATCCGAAAATATGAATATATTTCGACTCTTAGGTGACTTATCACATCTTCTTGCAATTATTATTCTTCTTCTCAAAATATGGAAGACACGAAGCTGTGCCGGTATATATCATTGATATAACTTATGTGTTTATTATATTTAAAATTGTTTATATTTTATTAAAATAATCATCAATTATTAATAGCATATTTTTAATAATATTTTTTGTATATTTTATAGGTATTAGTGGCAAATCGCAAATTTTATTTGCAATTGTATATACAACGCGTTATCTAGATTTGTTAACAACATATATATCAGCATACAATACATTTATGAAAATCATTTTTATTGCAACTTCCTATACTACAGTTTTTTTAATGTATGTGAAATTCAAAGCTACATATGATCACAATCATGATACTTTTAGGTATGTTCTTTTTATATAATGCATGTACTTATTAAGTAATATATAGTAAATATATTAGAATAATGTATATGTATATATAACTTTTAAAAAATTTATTTATAAAATCTAATCATATTTCATTTTATCATTTAATAATATTTTAATCATTTTCAGAATTGAATTTTTAATTCTACCCACGTCACTGTTGGCATTATTAATTAATCATGAGTTCACAATTATAGAGATTCTATGGACATTTAGTATTTATTTGGAATCTGTAGCAATATTGCCACAATTATTTTTGGTATCAAAAACAGGAGAAGCTGAGAGCATTACCAGTCATTATCTTTTCGCTTTGGGATGTTATAGAGGCTTATATCTGTTAAACTGGGTGTATCGTTACTATGCAGAAAATTATTATGAACTAATTGCTATAGTTGCTGGTTTAGTGCAAACAATTCTTTATTGTGACTTTTTCTACCTCTATATTACCAAAGTATTGAAAGGCAAAAAATTACAACTACCTGCTTAGTTGTATAAAAATATTATCATGAAGAATTTTATATTGCTCAAAGGAGCAATATCATCATTAATTAAATTTATATAATATAAATTTTGGCAATCTTTAAAAAATCGAGGAATGCTCGTGTACAAAGTATACATTTTATTAATTGTAAAGCATTCCATTTTGTTGTATTTTCATCACAAAACATCCATGTATAATTTTTCATCTTTATCCTAAATAGTTACATTTATATTTTAAACTGTTATTTTCTCATTGGTTTTTCAGCATATTGCATCTTTAAATAATATATAATGTATGTGTGATACTTATTTCATTTCAATGATGAATAACATATTAAAATACAAAGTACATAATTGGAAATGAAGATTATCATTTCAAAATTTGTTACATGTCCTAGGAATTAGAAATTATAATTATACTGATAATATATTTTCAATTTTTGATATATTAATTTTATTCAAATGATCATATTAGTTGGTTAACAACGCAGACTTATATACTTTACTAAATCGGTTACATGTATTGCTTCACTTAGAGTTGTTGCTCTATCTTTTATATATATAATGCCATTTTCAAGACTAGTCGTATTAACAGAAATTATGAAAGGTACCAAGCATGTATCTATAATTTTTTCTGAACTGGTTAATATTGTATTCAGGCCTTTTGTCCTTAAGATGTTATTTAAGTAAAGTACAAAGCGATTTAAATCATCATTTTGAATGTTCTCTTTATCATTTGATTTTTTTATATGAAATGCAACTTTGTGTGGTGCTAATTTGGAATGAAGATGCATTGTAGTCGAGTTATTCATATCACATATGTCACAAAGTAGTGCTAAACATCCCCAATCTAAAGACATTCTTTGTTCAACCATTTGTATGTTGATAAAATCTTTTTTACTATTAACCTAAAAATAAAATGGTCCATAAAAATAATTGTTATCTTTAAACTTGTTAAACTTATAAAAGTTAAAATAAGTTTCTTAAAAAAAAAAGAAAATACCTGAGAGAATAGTTTTTGAACATCTGTATGGTAAGTTATTCTTTCTAATGTAAGATTGCCAAATGAAAATTGTGCTTCAATATCAACTATAGTATAATTTTTAATTTTTTTTGCTTCAGAGAGTTTAAATCTAGAAGGATTTTGTGCTAATTTTCGCCACCAAATTTTACGTTCTTTTTGTATTTTATAAAATAAATCTTTTGTTTCTGCATCATTATTAAAAATAGCTGTTTCTGCAGTTCTATGATAATTTGATTTTTGTATAGATAATATATTAGAATCCCATTGATATTTTGAATTTTTTATTGTAGCTAATCCAAATGGTATATCACTCATTTCAGTACTTGTAATAAAGTTTATAGTATCATTAAATTCATCTGATAGAAACATATTATAACGTGACATTGTAATACAATGTAAAAACCATTGTTCTTCAAGGTTTTTCAATAACATTTTACCTTGAGGTCCATATTTAAGTCCTTGTGTTGTAAAATTAATAAAATGTGGACTTAATTCTTTTAATATATTTATTATATTCATTGTGTTTTTGAAATAGTTTGCAATGGTGTTATAAAATATTCTTCTTCTAAAATAGCAGCATTCTTTAAAATTTCTTGTTTAGATATATTATTTTCTACATTATCATTTCGTAAAAAAATTGATTTTTCTTCAAGTGGACTGTACATAGATTTGATTTCATTATCAATCTTTGTATTGCGTAAATGTTCTGTAAAAATAATTGCAGCTTTTAAAACAGAAATGCTATAATCTCTATCGAGATTGAGTAAAGATAATTGTTCTATTTTCTTTATTGTTTCTTGTGTTATAATTGGCATTGTTGAATTTAAATGTACATATTTTATATGAAAAGAGACTGAATTAAAAAATGTTGGTAAAATTATATAACTTAGTTTTTGAGTACGTCGAATAATTTCCATTTAAATAATGTTATTTATGGTTAATATTTAAAATTACTATTTAATTAAAGAATTAAATTCTTTTTGAATAATTATTTTATAATGTAAATATTTTATCACTTTATAATTAATAAAATTTCACAATTGTTTTTAACAGTAACTAACTTTCATATCTCATTTTCAGAAAGTTTAAGATGTATTTTATGGTTATGTAATACGATATATATATATATACTTAATGTGAAAAACAGCACAATAGAGATATATAGTGACATTTCATGTTCATTATTAGAATTTTCGTTAGTCATGAAAATTTTGAAAAATAATACTAGATAAATAATTGATAGAAATATATTATATATGTATATGTATTATATATATATATATGTATGTAAGTACTTATATACATGTATGTATTTTATTCTAGAAGTCAAATTATATATATATTAGTACCAATATTTGTTTGAAAATTTTATTGAAATATTATTGATAGAGCAACAAATTCTTATAAAAATATATATATATATATGTATGTATGTTTACTTTTTCTTTTAATTTATAAATTATTAGGTTATGCCACTTATATTTATGAGAAAAAAATTATAAATAAAATGAAATAAAAGTTGCACTTACATATTATTATTGATTTAGCACAATATAAAATTATAATATTACTAATAGATGGAATTAAAAAATTATATGTATTAATGAAATTATAAATGAAATATAAGATAAATGTAAACCAATGATATCTGTGATAACAATAAAACTAGTAATATGCATATATTTTTTTTTTCATAGAACCAAATATATATATTTATTATAAATTTTTTTTGTTATATTACTATATTTTTAGAAACAAATCTTAATTAATAAATATTTCTATTAACTAACAAATATTTGAGAAATTATTTTTTAAAGTTGTTAAAGAAAATTAATTTAGTTATTTTAAAATTTTTATATATTTAATTTTTTATTATAATATTATATTTTTAAAAATATATATACATATTTATACATGTGAAATTTTTATCTTTTTATTACATTTATCTTCTGATATATTTATAATTTTTATAAAAGATGTAATTTTAAAATAAAGATTTTGATACATTCTTTGAAATTATTATTTTTAAAAATATAATTTTTTTTATATTTATTCAAAAAATTATTTATTCAAAAATTTAAGCTTTATAAATTATTTTTTAATGTGAAAGATAATTATTATTATATTATTATTACATATATATTATAAATTTATATTTTTAATATTATTGTTATAAATAATTTTTTATTTTGCATTTTTTTGTTATATAGTATAAAAAATTTATAAGAGTAATTATATTTTTTGGAATTTAAAATTTGATATTATACAAGTTTGACTTTATGAATTTATGAAAAATATATTATACAAGACAATTATAATTACAAATTTCAACAAATAGTATGATATTTTATAAATCTTTATAATGTCTTTTTAAAAAGTAAAATAAAATAAAAAAAAGATATAATTGTAATTTTCACATAAATTAAATCAATTAAATTAAATACTCATAGAATGATATACACAACAAAAAATACACTGATATTAACGTTACGTTGCACACTAAAAAACGTTACAAAACATAGGCTATGTTAAAATAAAACAAAATATTCGATAATTTCAATCAATCTTTCATTATAATTGGTTCCTAATATTTTTCATATATTCACATATAATAATATAAAAATATCGTATAATAATTTAATAAATATATAATTGTATAATATATAAAAAAGATCTTCGAACTCAAGAAAGGTTAGTGATTTAACTTATTATTTTTTATAAATAAAATATATATATGTATGTAGAAAGTTATAACAAAATTTTCAACATTATAAAATGATATAGCAACTGTGTATTTATAATATACATATTTATTTATAATTATAACATAATATTAAATTGAATATTAGTAAAATAAAATCCATATAGTAAAAAATAATAATAGATATGTATCAAAAACAATTATTTTCGTCTATAATTAAAATTAAATAATTAAATGTAAATATTTAAAATCAAAATTGAAGATGATAACTAATATTGTTGTTACTTACTTTATTTTTTCTGTCATATTTTTGAAACTATGTTGTGGAATGTTGTAAAATTGTTCAATTTAATAAGTAGTTGTAATATTTTGATGTTTTGTTAAAATTCTTTTTATTTTTTAAATATCAAAGAAAAAAAATGCAATGATTTAAATCTTTCTTCTTTAATGTTTTAATATAGTATCCTTTTATATTTTCATTGTATGCTATAAAATATAATTCAAATTGATTAATCAAATGATACTTAAGGAAACACTTTAAGTTATAATAGTATACTATTTACAAAAAATAAATATCCTATATTTTTAAAATTTATAATTTAAATTAAATAAATATTTAATTATAAAAATGAAGTTTCATTTTGTATTTATAAAAAAATTAATATCATTATTTTAGATAGTTATTGTCTCTTATTTAATGTATTGTTTTGATAATACATAAATTTTACTTTATAAATATATTATTTAATTTGACGAAAATTAAATAAAGAAACAAAAAAAGAAAAACAAACATTTTAATTTTATAATTCTTTCTTTGATATACGAATTTTATATTAAGTATATGTACTTATTAGAATTATATAATATACGTTAAAATAGTTAAATTTTAAGAATAATTTTATCTCTTGATTATCTCTTATCTTATCTATCTTATTTTTAAATACCTCTTATAAAAATAAAACTTATTTCTTTTTTATTTATATTTTCAATAAATCGATATAAAATCAATAGATCGATATAAAAATTTTAATTCAATACTTCCGATTTGCAACACATTTCGATTTGATAATGAGTGGCATCGATGATCTCGAGAAACTGTTCTTTTATTTCTTTAGCTTTCACGTAAACATCCTCTTTCATTAAGTCATAACACATAGCGATAAGTCCCATACCAAGTAATAAATAAACAAAATTAATTATCAATTTGGTTTGACTGTCAGCTGTTAAATCACCGTGTGTCCAACCAGGTACAAGGTCGCCCATCCCAATTTTGCATAGCGATGTCACGCAGAAATAAGCGCTGTCCAAATAATTCCATCCTTCCCACTCGGCGAACATTATTGAACCGCTCAACACATATCCGAATATCACCCAAAGGCAGGCTGTCGAGGGTACCGTGATCCTTTGGCCAGGTTTTCGTTTACCAGTGCATTCGTACAACCACGTGTACAACGAACGAAATGTCTGCGCGAGTACTTTTCCCATGTTAAGAAAATATAAAACGTAAAGTGGGATTCCCAATACGGCGTAAATAACGGTGACTACCTTTCCCCAGGTCGTTTGAGGCACCAGTGTTCCATAACCGATCATCGTGAATACGGAAAGACAAAACATCATCGCAGCTGGAAAGGACCAGAGATCGGACGAGGTTAACCCGCTACAATTCTCTTTCTTATAATCACCGGTGAAATTGTCTTGATACCGGCGTAGAATTCGATTTGACACCGAGTGAAACGCCGTTTTATTGAACACGTTTATGGTTTGATTGCCGGCAGTGCCAAGCCATAACTCTTCGGCGAACTGTTTTCTTATTAATTCGCGGATGCAAACTGTGGACGGCGGCGAAATCTGACCTTGAGATTCGATCATCATAAAACCGAAAGCACCTATTATAGCGTAACCAACCACGAGTCCACCAACGCCAACCTGAGTGCACATAAACGCGACCAATTTTCGGCAACAATCCTTTATGCGCTCTCTCAGATCCGGATCGGTCAATGTCGAATTCGAATCTCGACTTTTCAACGAGGATCTTATCGGGACTCGTGTCATTTTATTTACGTATACAATGGAATACGAATGAAACGAGGGACACAGGGAACTGGGGTAGCGGCACGTTGGCTAACACTAAATGATTTTCGTCCCGCTTTTCTATTTTCGTACGAACGCGCCGCGTTCATTTTACATTCTGTCCTTCTCTGTTTCATTTTCTTGCTTTTAGTATTTACAACGTTACATATACACATGCTTGCGCGAGTTCGGAGGTATTTCGAACTTCTTTCGATAAAATGGTAGATATTCAATCATATATTTATGTTACATAAATTCTTGAGAAATAATAATTCTTGATAAATAAAATGAATAATAAGAATCAATTAAAAAAATTTTTGTTTAATAATGATGATTATTCTCATATGCATATATACATATAATTGAATAATAAAATATATTCTATAAGAATATATTCGTGAGAAAATTTGCTTGTAATTTGCTTGTGTATTGGAAAATACTTATTCTCATAAAATTTAAGTAGTATTATCCATTCATTAAATCGACAAAAATTCTAATATAATATTCTAGATATGTGAATTGTATAAATTATAAGATAATTTTTTAATTCGTCTATTTTTATTTGAAATTATAGATATTTATATAATTGTTTGCTATAATATAATTATTTGATAAACTATATAATATCCCTTCAATTGTATTTAAGAAATAATCATAAATATATTCTCTTAAAGCAAGTTTATAATAATAAAACAATAGTAAAACATTATTTTAATGTATTTCACTTTTAAAGAAAAATAAAAATTTATTAGGTTTTGAATATCTAATAAAGTATAATGAAAGTTCATTCTATTACATTATTAATATGATATATATACATATATTAATATACATTTTTCTATAATAAAATTACTTTTTTAACACTTTATTTAAATGAATGGCATATTCTTATATAATATCATAATCTTCAACATTGCTTGAAGTTTATAATTTAATTTATAAAACTATATACATAAATATCAATCATTCGTTTGATTGTGACAATGAATAAAACACATTTATAATTTTGTATCTTTTATCGTTAAAAATATTCTTTAAGAAGAAAATGAACATTTTTACGACCTCTTTGCTGCAAAATCTAACGAAATCGTTGAAATATTTATATAAGTACTCTGTATTTATAACTTTACCTACAGATAGATAGGAAGAGCATAGTCTATTAATTCAGTAGCTTGTGCAAACTCCGTCTAATACTCTCGATGTTATCAAGAAATTTGCGAAAAAAATCCAAGTGAAAGTTGTTGTTAATGTTATATTATTAGATAAAAACGATGTACGTGTTGTCTGTGCGTATATTTACAGTGGATTTAAAATATTCGATCCTTTTATTGATATTATCTCATCACTTAGGTAAATTGGTATCTTTTTCAACAAACTTTTAATATTTTTACTTGCACTCCTTTTTAGAGCTCAGTTTTGCCTTAAAACATATCAATTGCTCAAAAATATTATCAATATCATTTTACATTTGAATAAAGATTTAGAGAATAATAAGATATATATCTTATTATATTAGGAAAAGAATTCATCAGATGGGATCATTCATCATTGAACTACAATGACATATTTGGTTGTTTATGTTTTGTTAACTATATTATAAATTATATTATATTATATAACATAATATAATTATAATAATTATTATATAGTTTTATGACAAATTTAAATTAAAATAGAGAGAATTATCTAATCTTTATTTTTAAATTTAATGATTAAATTTTTATTAATACTGTTTATCTTTGCACCCTGATTGTCTTTCAAAGTAATCCCCTTTTCATCTCCTGTTTCAACATTCGTAAAAAATATGTTAGACAGATTAGATGGATTAATAATAGTTAATAAAGAAATGTTAATCTAATTTTAAATTACATGTATAATGAAAAATGACAAGATATTCCATTTATTTTTTGAAATTTGACTTGATATCGCATAAATAACATTAATAGTAAAATTTAACGCGCTTGTGATCCTGAAAGAATAAGAAATTAATTTTTTATTTATACATGCAGCAATCACAATGCTTAACACAATGCACAAAGTAAATCATACATAGTAGGGTCTCGTCAATCTCGGGGCTATCTAGCTAAATTAACGTCGTGTACACCAGTTGTATGCTCATCGCTATCACGTTCGTGTCATTGAGTTCTGACAGTTCCAGGTAGCGTTTTTTACAATGAAGAATTTTTACATAATCTTTACAACCATCATAGGTAAGGAAAGAATTATGTTTAGATCGTATAATATTATAATTTTCACTGATATTCCATTATTTTTATAAAGGAGTTAGTTTTTTCTACCACAACGTTTGAACATTTGAATTTTTGCAATCTAAATACTTACATTATAGAAATTTCTATTTATACGCTCTTTATAATGTAAAATCTGATTTTACTGTTCAAAAGTTTGGAAGCAATAAAAACATCATTAAAATCATATTAAACTTATTTATTGCAATTAAAATTTGTTGAATAGTAAAGTAATGTATATTGAAACGAAAAAATAAAATGTTAAGTTGACTTAAAATTAATCTTTTGCTTCTTCAATATGATCATTTTTTTCTTAACTGTTTCTGAACAAATTTTTTTTCTTTGTCTAAAATAATTAAGGAAGAAAATTGATGAAAATACAATTGACCCTAGGAAAATCCTTTCTAATAGCCGGAAGCTTAATTTATGCTCATTAAGAGTCATTTAGATTCTTCATTAACATGAAAAACAGCAATTTAAAAGCACCGACACTCATTTAAGGATCGATCGAATGTCAATTTATACAACGTGCATAAATCATCGCATAAGTTTTCTCAGAATTTCAGCATCATTTTCCACTCTAATCGTGTCATTAATAGAAACGTAAGTACGTATACAGTGCTTACTTCCGTAATGTTCAGTTTAGTCAACGATCATCGAGGTTAATTTTATTTCCTGCCGCACGCATTACTTATCGAATTTATTGGCTGATGAACTCTTGTAACACATATATATCGAACTGTACAAGAAAAATATATAAATAAATATATCCAATACGAAATTAATATCTTTATCTAATATCTTTATTTAAGAGATTTTAAAATCCTTTTATATGTAATGTTCAATTTCTTAAATCATTTTTGTTAATCTGATACTAATGAATATTTCGAAAGTAAGAATTAATTTTTAATTGCAATATTTAAAATTATTAAAGAATTTTTTTTTCGATAAGTTATTATCTTGATATAGTATATTTTTGATTTTATAGTATTGTAGTTGATGTCAAAGCGAATTTAACAATAAAAAATTTTGTAAAAAGTTGTAAAAGAAAATTTCTTCAATGCCATTTCCCTAATGCCTTAAGATGATATGCTTATTTCGTTTACTGCAAATTCAGCTATAATTTTTGCTTTATATACACATATATATATATTTATAAATATATATTATTTATCGACAATCTTTGATTATTAATATCAATATGATATGATTATCAATAAATGTATGATTATTAATATCAATAGATTGTAAATACTTATTATTCTGTTCTGCGAGTATTTCAATGTACATATATATATATGTACAATAGGATGTGGTGCATTAATAATTTGCTTCATATACTCAATCATTGGTTTCCGGACCTCTTATTTCCGACACATCGATGAAATTATAAAATTGAGGACTTTATAGGAGGGAGATCCAATTTTGCCAGATTTTAAGTTGTATATATT
The DNA here is from genome assembly GCF_029169275.1 of Apis cerana. NCBI lineage: Eukaryota > Metazoa > Arthropoda > Insecta > Hymenoptera > Apidae > Apis > Apis cerana. The sequence continues at coordinate 8,377,461 of NC_083858.1, read as the reverse complement.
TAAAAAACAATTCTATATCAAATAATTAAATGCAGATGTATGATAAAAAAATAACAATTTATTACAGATTTTGAATTTTTATGAAATATGGATGCAAATTATTAATTATTATGTGTAACTATTAAATGTATTTCACTTTTTTTACATATTTCTTTTAAAAACAAGATTGTAGGATTAATATTGTTTTATATTTTTTATTTACCTTTACACGTAAAATTCGTCACTGAAGCAAAATTTAACGTATAGAAACATTGATAGGGGTTTATTTTTCAAGTTGTAGTTTAATTTTGCGCTAGAAGCGCCTATACATAGGCAAGCTGACGACCAGGCTCAAAAAAGATTAGATTTTCTCTATAAATATCAGATGATCATGTTTTATTAGCATTTTATTAGCATTTTATTATAATTTAGAAGAATTATAATTCCATAGAGAAAAACTTTTATTTTATCTGTAATTATTTGAATGATTATCATGTATATTACTGTTATACAATCCAAATTTTCAAAGTAGAATTGGAAATATTATATTTTATATAATAAACAAAAATAAAATTTAAATAAAGATTATTCTTATAAAAAAAAAATAATAATAAATATATTGAAAATAAATTATCAAATAAAATATTTGAAATGATAGATATATTAAAAAAACTGTATTACCATATCATAAAATAAATAAATAATTGATCTAAAATTATATAAATAATAAATGATTAAAGATTATTGAAATAATTATAGTTTTCAATTTTACTATTCTCGTTACTTTTCTTATTATTATTATTATTTTATTTTTTTTAATTATTGATCAATAATTATTGAGAATTGATTAACTATTAGACTGAGGATTTTTATGTATTATTCATACTGTACATGTTTTACATATTTTACATAAATAATATTAATATGAGATATTCGGTTACACTTTTTGCGCGTCCAAAAATTATGGGAACCGCAAAAACCAGTTTGAGCAATCAATATAATTAAATCCGAACAAGTCGATTAAATACAGATCCAACTCACTTTCATCAAAGAACATTTTAAATCAATTTGAAGTTTACAACATATATTATAAGATATATTGTGTATAAGCGATAATCTTGCAGAAATAAAATATGTTTCTCGCATAATTTACATCATGATTAAGCTCTATTAAAATTAAGAAAAATTTATACCGCTATAACATCGAAGATAATGATTTTTAATTAACGAATAAAATATCATTAGAAGCATGGAACTTTCTCCTTTGAAATGCCTTTTTATTTATCTCGATATCACTTCCCGACTTATCATCGTGTAAAGAAAAAAATTTAATGATTTATTATTTCCGTTCTTGTCGCTTATTTCAACCCCAAATTCCAAACAAATAAAAGAAACAATTCTAGAAAAAAATATAGATCTACTAGATCGTAGCTCTAGATTCAACTTCGAATGTTTATATCCCAACAACCGATTGAAATATCGGGATGAAATAAAAAGCGACTTCAATGGCATGATTTTCTCTGTTTCCTGAGAATTTTTAACTTCTTTTCATGAAAGAAGTTATTACATGAAAAGTCGAAGTTTCATTCTTGTGACTTTGCATTAATAGAATGATTTCTTTTTTGTTATTATGATAGGAAATTATTTCTAGAGATATAATTTATGTTTTATATAATATGACATATTTTCGCATTTGAACATGTTTTAATATAAAAATCTACAGTCTATTATTTAATCATCAGTAATTATGATTTTAATTTAATCAAATTTTCTATCTACGTTGATATATATATAATTTTCAATAATGAAAAAAGGTAAGTAATTTCTTTTTTAAATCGTATTTACGTACACGTTTCATTTCTTTGAATACAATTTTCTTGTCATTATATGTTATAACCATAATTTTGTCGTGTTAATGTAACATTACATTAGAAGTGACCTGTCTTTAATACGAAGCATACGTCCGGACGTTCAGAGAGAACGGTTACGTCACGTTACATGTGCAGCAAAAACACATTCAACCTTTCTAATTCGAAATTTTATAGGGATGCGTTTTGATTTGCTCCTGCGGATTTCGGCAAGTAGGCAGGTTGACTGTTGCACAACGATTCGTCTATGGTTTTAGATGATATGTAAAACTCATCATACAATGCTGAATGTCGTGGAATTTGTAGTAACTAATTCCAGGTAAGATTTTTTTAAATAACAAATTACATGGATTTCATTCTTAAATATTAATACAAATTGCATTCAAATTCAAGCATGATCAATCATGCCTTTAAAATAATATGGTATTTGAAGAGTCTGGCTTGCCGTATAGTTTGCCAGTATAGTTTAAACAGGTATTTTTAATAAAGAATTCAATTGCTAAAAACTTGAAAAATAAACCAACCCAATAGAGATTCTTGAGTACGTTTAGTTTTCATGTTTTCTTTTTTTTTTTTTTTATTTGTATATCTCGAAAGTCCATGTAGTCTGATATGAATATCTGTTCTATTTTTTTTTTAGGTGGAATAAATTTTCACAACCATATCGATTTGATTATTTTCACAATAAAAATGTTCTTTTTAGTATATGATAATGACGGTATATATAACGTATGTGTTTTCTAGTATGCAAAATATTTTTTAAGAGTTCTTGAACTTGATTGTAATTTAGTATAAAGTTGTTATCCATTTTATCGAAAACCGGTTTAACAGGTTTAACATATACGACCAATTCTATCTAGGACTCTGTTCAATTTCAGATCTATATAGTTTGGCTTCTCTTTTGTTCATATTATTATCATTAAAGGATAAAATGAAAATAATAATTAATAAAAATTGACATAAAGCTTTATAGGATTTCGTACAGGGTTTATTGTGTGCGAATTTCTTGATACTTTGCTCGATATTCCTATTTAAAAGTCCTATTAAATAGATACTTTCGCTTGATTCATGTATCTTGTATACATTATCATTATTGACAATTTACTATTATAGTTTTAAATGATACAAACGATCAATAAAACTAGGGATAAATTCCAATTTTCAATTTGCTTAAATAGCGAAACTTTTTTAAATAGTTATCCAATTCAAATAATAGATATTATTAGACTTCAATTTTCAACTTTTTAACCGTAATAAATTTGTTTTGTTTCAGTTTTATGCACGGCTAGAACGTCTGATTGGTCGTATTCGGGGGAGCATGGTAATTATTTTTACAAAAATTTTATCTAAATATCATCAAAACAAAATTCTAAATATTAAAAACAAAAGTTAATATGTAAAAATGTATATTGAAGTTTATATTTTTTTCTATCTCTATTTTTTTTTATTTCAATTTTCGTTTAAATTTTCTACTTATTTCGTCAGAAATAATACTTTTCCATTTCTTCTTCGTTTAGGTCCGACATATTGGCCAGGTCTATGCGTGACTGGAAAGAAACAATCACCAATAAACATCGTCACTGAAGATACCATTAATACCGATATCGGTGAACTTAAATTCATAAGATATGATTTTGCGTTTGAATGCAAAATCACGAACAATGGTCATTCTGGTAAGTATCAAAATTTAAAATATGTAAAACATATATTTATAACTAGTTTCTTTCTCCATCATTAAGCGAAGCAAAGATTTTCCAAATCATTAAAGAATATTATCATCTTAATAGAAGTTGAATAGAATAAAATTGTTGAATTCGTTGAACTTGTCTAATTATAAAATCTCCAAATAATCCTACACAATTTCTTAATTTCATTATTATTATTATTATTATTATTATTTTTATTAAATACTTTTAATAAAATATCTTTTCACAGTACAACTTCAATTATCCGGTGTACCGGTTCATCTTGAAGGGGCAAATCTTGAATCCACGTATATCCTGGAGCAAATACATTTTCATTGGCCTGCCGAGCACACCGTGGATAACAATCGTGATGCATTAGAGTTACATTTCGTGCATTACAAGGAACAATATGGTAATACAAGCGCTGCATCGAAGCATGAAAATGGCATTGCCGTTGTCGCCACGTTATTCGAGGTACGTTTATTATTAAATATTTATTACGACTTTCTTCATTGTTATTGTTTATAACTCGTATATATAAATAAGGGTTATTTTTACACAACTGGAAATGCCATTTCCAGTTGGATAGCGAAGACAATATGGAAATAATGCCAATACTGAAAGCAACGGAATTAATATCTAACGGAATCGGGAAGAGTACAGAGTTAAATGAAAGCAAGTTTATCCCTTCTCTATTTTTACCGAAAGATCATACGACGTACTATCATTATGATGGATCTTTAACTACTCCTGGATGTCAAGAGACTGTGATGTGGTATATTCTTACTGAAAAATTGTCGGTATCGGAACAGCAGGTAAATTTACGTAATAAAATTCATTCAATCAGTTTTGTATATATATATACATATATATATTTGAGGCTTGGCATTATTAATGAATATTTAAATAAGGGTATAAATATTAAAATAATTCTCTCTTTCTCTCTTCCCTATAATTAGAATACAATGTTGTTTTTCTGGAAATTTTTTTAGAAAGATATTAAAAATCGAATATTTTTCGCAATTTTTAAATTATTATCGTTCGTTTCACACGAATCCAAGAATTTTTGAAGAATTCCAGAAATCGATAGAGATTTAAAATTCTAATTGTTGACAAAATAGATTATGAATTTTAGGAAATTTCGATGTTTCAAGAAGAATTGAGAATTTCGAATGTAAAAATCAAGCGACTCGACTCATCTCTGTTTTCACTTCTTCCGTTTCTCTGTTTTTATCAGAATATTTATGAGAATATAATAAGAGAACAAGAACTTCTATATCGTTTAATTCGAGAAAAAAAGAAGCGTTCTGAAACTTATTGCATCCAAAATAATTAGTTCTTATTTAAAAAACAAAAAAAGTAAGTTGATATCTAATAATTTATCATAAGAAAATATCTACAAATTGTATAACATATCAGTAGGCTGCAAATTATTTTTATCCATATGATTTGAATGTAAAAAAAAAATCTATATGATGATCAAAATCATTCTATCATTAATTTTTTTTTTCGTTTGCAGTTAAACGTTTTTAAAAGTGTAGAAACAAGCAATGGCACTTTGAGTTTCAATTACAGACCGACTCAAGCAATTGGAGAAAGGACAATTTATCACCATCTGCTTGGATATTCTACCGCAGGTATTGTTTCTTGCAATTTACTTAATGTATACCTTAGTCTTTTGCTAAGCAAATTTTTATTGTACAATTAAATTTAAAAAAAATTTTAATCAATCTTATAAGTGACAAAATTTAATGAATGTTATTACTACATACATATACATACATTAACCACCAGAAAACTCTTTCTCACATCATGCTGAATAATAATATATTTTTATAGCATATTAAATTATTATTCGTAAAAGAAATTGTATGTATTCGTTTGTATATATATTATATTATTGTATATTATTTGTATATATATACTATGTATAAGTATATGTATTTATGAATGTTTAAATAATATATATAAAATTAAGCAATATCTAATATATACATAAATAATGCAATTCATTGTATGATAACGTGATGAGTGTTGTGTTGTAGGTATATATCTATACGTGTGTAATATAATGTATAAAATCGAAAATGTTTAAAACAAAATCAAGAATAAACAAAAATATGATAATTGTTAAAAGAAATCGTTGTAAAAAGGATATTTGTCCCTATAAATTGATTATGAAACAAATAAGGAGAAAAATTTATTAAATTCAAATAGAGACATTTGATTTTGCAAGTCAATTTTAAAAAACACCATCTTTAATTTTCTATTTTGTTTTTTAGTATAAGAGATTCTTTTGGAAAATCCATTTCAAGCATGTGAAAACTTCAAACACCTCAAAACGAGCAACAAATTGATTATCATAAATATTTCTTGAAATTACAAAAATTGTAATATCAATAGAAGAATACTATTTATGTAAAAATATATATAACTTACTTCGTGAATGGTTCCATGATAAATGATAATTGAACAAAAAGAGTTCTGGAACATTTTATAAAATAAAATAATTGGCACATATAAAATTGAATTAATCCACTTCAGAATTATATGTATTTTTTATTTATCTGACTATTGTTGAACAATATCAAGTTTTATAGTTCTTCTTGATTGCGTGCTTCTAAAAGAAATAAACTGCCACTTCAATCAATAATATAATGACAAAGATGAAAAGAAACTTGGACTCTTTCTTTTCGCATGATTAATTTCTTTATAAATTCATCATTTTAATTTCTACATCAAAAAAAAATAAGAAACTACATGAGACTATATTTTAAGTAATTTAATAATAATTTGTATATGCATTATTGTATATACACAAAAATTCTTTCTTTACATAAATACAATTAAAGAGAAAGATATTAAGTTTAATTGTACGACTAACGACCGATAATTATATACTGAAAGAATTTTAAATTGCACTATACCAGATATAGTCCGTGTATAGTAATACTGGTAAAAATAAAAAAAAAATAAACAGATGAAGAATGAAGTGACAAGCAACATCTCGAATTGATAGAATAGTCGTAAGTTTTTACCAATATATATATATATATATATAAAATAAAACATTAAAAGAAAAAAGATCCTTGTATATCATTTTTAGTGCTACTAAATTTATCACATAATAATTATCCAAAGTTTATTACTACTTGAATATTTTTAAATTCGAAGACTCGAGATTTCTTATGAATCAAATTTATAAAAAGATACATAACAATTTTCCTTCCAGAATTTTTCTCCTTTCATTCATCAAAATTATTATTTTTCTGTCCATAAAAATTACAAGAAGATTAATTAAGGGAGGAAATGAATTTTCAAAATTTGAATCGTTTGAACGCCCTCGCAAACATGGTTTCGGGAAATTTTTTACCGATGACCAATATAAATGAGAAATCATCCATAGTTTCGAAAATTTATTTCATCATCGTTTGGATAATACAATTGATATACCTGGCTTCCTGTATCCTCGGACTTTTCAATGCACCGTGGGAAAGAGCGTTAAAGGATGGTACAGTGAACATGGTGCTCTTGTTCGAAGTGACAATCTTGAACGTATATTTACATAGTCGTAAAAAGTTGTTGCGTGGATTAATCGGGAAGCTGAATCACATTCTGATCAATGAGGACGAAATATTACGAAACGTGACAATTAGCACGACGAAAACGTTGGAAAAACCTTTAAAAATATATATATTTGTTAACGTTACTTCGGTTATGGTTTGGATATTATCGCCGTTGATCAAATTGTTTCGAAAAAATGAGTTTTATTACGAGGATTTTATAATGCCAGCCGTTTTTTCCAAACAACCTTTTTCAACAGGTGTTTTTATTTGTGGCGTTTTACTTCAGTTGTTTGGCGGTGAATATTTGTTATTTAGGAAGATTAGCTTGGATCTGTACACGATGCATTTGAACCTTTTAATAATGGCACAATATAAATACCTTAGAATCAAATTTGCGACTATACTTAAAGAAAGAGGTGAAACTGCGAAGGATACTTGGCAAAATATTCCGTGCGACAATGATAAAACGATCAGACAGGAAATGAAATTGTTAACCCGCCATTTTGAAATTGTAATCGAGTAAGTATCCATGAAACTTTGAATTAATTTAGCATTTATTGTTTATATGTCATAAAATAAGCAACATTATTTTTCTCGATTACAATTAACAATTATTAAGTGTAATTAATTCTTATACTAAGTTTAATATATCGATAATTAATCATATCAATCTTTAAATTATATCTAGATATGTAAATATATATTTTTTGGTTGTCACATTGAAAATATGATAATTTACAAGGATAATATACTTTAATTATTGAAATAATAAATTTATAATTATTATAGGATGACTGGTATGTTGAAGAAATTGCTATCTCCGAATATTGGAGTTCTTTACTTAAACTACGTTTTTCGATTCTGCTTTCTGAGTTTTATGTTTGCAACGGTATATCGTAAATTTTAATTTTTTAATTGCATTTTCTGTTCTTTTTGATCTATTTGATTGAGTAAACAGAATTGCATTTTCTGTCCTTTTTCGTCTATTTCATTCAGTAAAAAAAGTATTTATTTTTTCAGACTTCATTTTCAGAAAAACTTACGTACATGATAATTGTGTCATATACAACCGGTGCATTGATACAATTTTATACATTGTGTTATTGCATTCAAGATTTATTCGAAGCGGTATGATTTATTCAATTATTTGCAAAAACGTTATTAAATATCAAAGAAAGTACAATTTTTAATATAATAACAATACAATATTATTTTTCTTAATAATAAAATATAATTGTTCCAAATTATTAGAGTTCGTCTATAGCAGATGATGTGGTGTATGAAAAATGGTACTCTTACGACGTACGCTTTCAACGTGTAATTCTTATGATAAGTTTGGCTAACGAATTAAAGTGTAAAATATCCAATTTTCAAAATATTGATTTAACTTTACCATCTTTTATGTCGGTAGGTTTTTATTTGATGATTGTAAAATATTATATTAAAATAAATTAATTAATATTATATTTTAAAATTTACAAAAATAATAAAAAATGGAAAGGAAAAATATTATATATAATAAAGATATTTAATAACAAATTATAAATATATATACATATAAGATATATATTAAGATACTTTTGAATAACCGACTTTAGCAGCTAAATAAATAAACAAAATTGCTACACAAAAATGTCGAGATTTATTTATTATGTTATAAATAAATTAAAGTTCAGTAGTTCGATAGTTAATATTTATTCATATTTTTTCTTTCATACAATCGATTTACTGTAATATTGCTAAGCTAATCTAATAATTTTTATTATTAATATTAATAATATAATTGTGCTATTTTTTTTCAGATTCTAAACCAAGCATATTCGATATGTTTATTATTTTTGAAAACAAAAGATTAAATTAAATTATTATAATATAATAATCAATATAATATATTCTTTATATGATATACGATATTGATGATTAAAAGTTTCTTACATTATGGAATTTTTATTTAATTACAATACATATATCCTAAAACGAATAAGAATTCTAGAAAGAAATCAATTTCTAATATAATTAATAAATTTAAATATACAAAAATAATCGATAAATGAAACTATAATTTCTAATATAAATTTACATTTAAATGTTGATTGATATATGAAGTGGATATATGAAGTGAATTAATAATAGCAAATTAATAATATTATTTATATATTAAAAAAATATATATATAAAACTTACTTTAAGAATTGTATTGTGATAAACGAGAATAATCGATTATAAATTTCAGAATTTCGTAAAGTACGTGTAAAATCCATCTCAGAGTTACACAATTTTCCACTGATCGAGCTATGAATAATGTTAAGTTTCGTAGTTCTCTCTTAGATTTTTGAAATGTTTCTAGAAGTAATATAAATTATCTTTTTAATAATATAATGAAAGAAAGAAACTTCGTCTCTTTCTTTTCACGTGGCTAATTTCTTTATAAATTTATGATAAATTTCTACATCAAAAGAGAAGAACTGAATAGATATTTTAAACAAATCTACAATAATATACATTTACACATACGAATATATACATATAGGGATCTTTTCAGATAAATAATTGTTCAAATTAAAGAGAATGATACCGAGTTGTAATTGCAACTCGACTAACGATCGATGATTATACACTGAAAGAATTTTAAATTGCACGTGATATGGTGCACTCTGTGGTTTAGTAAATATGAAAAATGAATAAACAGATCAACAATGCAATGACGAGCAACAGTTGCATCGAATATGTTGAAACGATAGATCATTCCCAAAATCTACACGATAGTAGAAAAAATATATTTTAAGCGATAATAAATTAATACTAAACTCACCAAAAAAAGAAACAAATATTTTTTTTCACTCTAACAAATTGTATCGAAACCGACATTATCTATATACCGATAAAAATTGCAAAAAGAATCAAGTGAGAGTGATTAAAAATGAATTTTCAAAATCTGAATCGTTTGAACACTTTCGTAAACGTGGTCTCGGGAAATATTTTACCAATAACCGATATAAAAAAGGAATTATCTATCGTTCTGAAAATCTATTCGATCCTTGTTTGGATGATAGAATTGGCATATTTGGCTGCCTGTATTCTCGGACTTTTCAATGTATCGAGGGAAAGAGCATTAAAGGACAGCACTGTGAACATTGTGATCTCGTTAGAAGTGTTCATCTTGATCGTTTATCTGCACAATCGTAAGAAATTGTTACGTGGATTAATCGGAAAGTTGAATTACCTTCTAGTCGTGGAGGACGAAACGCTTCGCGATGTGACAATTGGTACGGTGAAACCGTTGGAGAAGCCTCTTAGAATCTATATAATCGCCAGCGTTGGTTCTCTTATGATTTGGGCATCGTTGCCGCTCGCTAAAACGTTTCGAAAAAATGAATTCTATTACACGGATTATCAAGTGCCGGCAGTCATATCAAACGAGCCTTTTCCAATCGGTGTTTTCATTGGTGGCGTTGTCCTACAGATTTTTGGCAGTGCGTACACGTTGCTCAGAAAGATCAGCTTGGATCTCTACACGATGCACTTGATACTTTTAATAACGGCACAATACAAGTATCTTAGGATCAAGTTTGCCACTATACTCGAGCAGAAAACACCGAAAGATTTCTACAACGGTTTTATTATTTGGCAAAATGTCTACGAGATAAATGATAAAATGGTCAAACAGGAAATGAAGTTGTTAACCCGCCATTTTGAAATTGTAGTCGAGTAAATATAATATATATGCAAATATGATTAATATTGAATCTTTTGAATTATTAATTATTTATATATTATTTTTTTTAATATTTTTAACAATAATTTATTATGTAATTAAATTTCATGTTATATAATAGCGTCTAAATATTTACTATTTGAAAATATAATAATTTAAAAGATATCGATTTAAAATATTTTTGTGACAATTCTAAATTTTTATGAAATTTTACTATTATTGAATGTATACAATAATAATTACATAAAATTACTCAAAATTATCCACAAATATTTTTCACTGAAAAAGAAAATATAATAGATGAAATATCGATTATCAATATATAATTTCCAAATTATATAATTTAATTATGTAATTTCATAATAAAAATTTATTATTATTATTATTATTATTATTATTATTATTATTATTATAGAATGACTGTCATGTTGAAGAAATTACTTTCCCCAAATATTGGAATTCTTTACATAAACTACGTTTTTCGATTCTGCTTTCTGAGTTTTATGCTTGCAACGGTACATCTTCAATTCTTTAATGCAGAATCACGTTACCTTGTCGTTTGTTTATTCTTTTATAAAGAAAAAGCTATTTATTTTTTTTTTCAGAGCTCAGCCATGTATGTTGAAAAATGTTTACTTGTATCGTATACAATCGGTGCATTAATACAATTTTATATATTGTGTTATTGTATTCAGCAGTTACTTGAAGCGGTATGATTTTTTTTCAGTAATTTGCGAAAAAATTACGATTTAATTTACATTTATTATTTTTGTTTAATGAAAATGCAATACGTAAATGACGAAAAAAGAACTAATTAATTATGTTTAAGAATTTAAATAATATAATTTCTCTCAAATCGTTAGAGTACAACTGTAGCAGACGATATAGTACACGAAAAATGGTATTTTCATGATGTAAAGTTTCAACATATAATTCTTATGATAATTTTGGCTAATAAATTAAAGTGCAAATTATCTAGTTTTCGAAATATCGATTTAACATTACCGTCTTTTATGTCGGTGAGTTTTTATTTTGAATGATTATTATATCAAAATATAAATTCTTTTTTTTAAAAAAATAATATTTATATTAAGAAATCTCAATGTGAGAAAAAAATGTACTTCGATTTTAGATTCTCGTATAAATTTTTTCTTATTTCTATTCATATAATAATATAAAGTTTAATCGATTTACTTTGAAACTTTCTGCGTATAAATAATTTATTAATTTTAATTATAGATATTAATAATATTTCTGTATTACTTTTTCAGATTTTAAATCAAGCATATTCGGTATGTTTGTTATTTTTGAAAGCAAGACAAAGTTAAATTAAATTATTGCAATAATAGTCGATACATATATCCATATTTTTTACACAATATGATTAAAAGTTTATTATAGAATTTTTACTTAATTACTTATAATATGTACATTCCAAATGAATAAGAATAGATAGAAAGAATAGACAGATAGAATAAATTTAAAAATATTTAAATGTAGATCGATATGTACTGAAATGATATTTAATTATTAAAGAATTTAATTTGAAGTGAATAATTAATGAATTAATAATAGAAAATTAATAATATTATTTATATACATTTAAAAATTACTTTGAAAATAATTTTATGATAACAAGAATAAAATCAATAACCAAATTATGAACAAGAGAATATCAAAATATAATTGATACATCTAAAATACAATATACTACACAAATATGACTAAAACGAATATATCAAGTTACTGGTAATGATTGGTGATTATAAATATATTGGAGCAATTTCAAATTGCACGCGATATGAGACATGTGTGTGTATAATAATATGGAAATTGGAAATGTTTGAAACAAGATCAACAATAAATAAAGTATTAGGTGATAATTTTCAATGGATCAAATTGTAATAATGATACTTACCTTAAGTTGTGAAGCAAAAGAAATTTATTAAAGCTTATATAGTATACTTTTTACCTTTCGTTTTCCATTTCTTCTTCTATGATAAAATATCTGGGAAATGCATGAATATAATATATATATTAAATAATATATTATACAATATTTTCTGACAATTGAATTCCAATCAACAATAATATTAATGATACTATATACACATAAAAATATATGTAATTTATAGAATTGTTTTATGATGAAATGACAATAGAAACATTAATTTAGCTAAATAAGCTAGCTCTAGAACACTTTATAAAATATAATTGGCACGTTTAAAATTGGTTTAATTCACTTAAGAAAAACGTATTTTCCATCCACAAACAGATATCAAGTTTTATAGTTCTCTTAGTAATCCAACATCTAGAAGAAATAAACTATCACTTTAATCAATAATATAATGACAAAGGTGAAAAGAAACTTCGACTCTTTCATTTCATGTGATTAATTTCTTTATGAATTCATCATTTCAATTTCTACATCAAAAAAAAAAAACAAGAAGCTATAAGAAATTTTAAGCAATTTAATGATAATTATGTAAATTATACATTGTATACACAAATTCTTTCTCTCCCATAAAAAGAAAGATACTAAGTTGTAATTATACGACTAACGATCGATAATTATATACTGAAAGAATTTTAAATTGCAATCTGTATATAGCAATGGTGGTAAAAATAAAAAAAAGAATAAACAGATGAAGAATGCAATGACAAGCAACAATTGTATCGAACACTTCGAATTGATAGAGTACTCGCAAGCTTTTAGTGATATACGTAAATATAACACGAATATAATATTAAAAAAAAAGATCCTTGTATATCCTTTTTAGTTTAGTTTAGTTTTTATCCTCTTATGAATCAAATTTATAAAAAGATACATAACAATTTTCCTTGCAGAATTTTTCTCCTTTCATTCATCAAAATTATTATTTTTCTATCCATAAAAATTACAAGAAGATTAAGTAAGGAAGGAAATGAATTTTCAAAATTTGAATCGTTTGAACGCCTTCGCAAACATGGTTTCGGGAAACTTTTTACCGATGAACAATATAAATGAGAAATTATCCATAATTTTGAAAATCTATTTCGTCATCGCTTGGATAATAGAACTGATATACGTGACCGCCTCTTTTCTCGGACTTTTCAATGTGTCGGGGGAAAAAGCGTTAAAGGATGGAACAGTGAACATAGCCATCTCGTTTGAAGTGATAATCTTCAACATATACTTACACAGTCGTAAAAAGTTGCTATATAAATTAATCGGAAAGTTGAATCATCTTCTGATTACAGAAGACGAAATATTTCGAAGCGTGATAATTGATACGGTGAAACCGTTAGAGATGCCTTTAAAAATTTATGTAATTGCTAGTGTTGCTTCGCTTATGATATGGATATTATCTCCGTTGATCAAATTGTTTCAAAAGAATGAGTTTTATTACGAGGATTTTATAATGCCAGCCGTTTTTTCCAAACAACCTTTCTCAAACGATATTTTTATTTGTGGCATTTTTCTTCAATTGCTTGGCGGTGAAGATACGATAATTAGAAAAATTAGTCTAGATATCTATACCATATACTTGTGCCTTTTAATAACGGCACAATACAAATATCTTAGAATCAAATTTGCGATTATACTTAAAGAGAAACATCAAATAACGAAAGATCTATATAAGAATATTATTTGGCAAAACGACAATGTCAGACAGGAAATGAAGTTGTTAACCCGCCATTTTGAAACTGTAATCGAGTAAGTACTCATAGAAGTTTAATCAATAGTAAATTTTATTGATGTTTAATTATTATTATTTAAATTTCATAATATGAGCAATATCATTTTTTAATTTGTATCGATGATTAATCACATCAAATTTTTAATTATATATAAAATATATTTAATCATCTGTTTAATATTTATTCGATATTATAATAAATATTTTGACAATATTTTAATAATAATTTTAATTAAATAAAATAAATTTATAATTATTATAGGACGACTACTATATTGAAAAAATTAATTTCTCCCAATATTGGATTTCTTTACTTAAGCTACGTTTTCCGGTTCTGCTTTCTGAGTTTTATGTTTGCAATGGTACATTTTATATTCCAATTTTTTTAAAATAGAATCTTATTTTTTTTTATCGCTTTTTGTTTATCATTTATTTCATAAAGAGAAAAGCCAATAATTTTTTCAGACTTCGGCCAAGTATTTTGAAAAATGTTTACTTGCATCGTATACAATCGGTGCACTAATACAATTTTATATATTATGTTATTGTATTCAACGTTTATTTGAAGCGGTATGATTTATTCAATTATTTGTAAAAACACGATTACATATCAAAGAAAGTAATTTAATTTAATTCACAATAACAATACAATATTATTTTTCTTAATAATAAAATATAATTGTTCCAAATTATTAGAGTTCGTCTATAGCAGATGATGTGGTATATGAAAAATGGTACTCTTACGACGTACGCTTTCAACGTATAATTCTTATGATAAGTTTGACTAACGAATTAAAGTGTAAAATATCCAATTTTCAAAATATTGATTTAACTTTACCATCTTTTATGTCGGTAAGTTTTCATAATTATGATTATAATTATATTTAAATGTAAATTAATTAACGCTATATCCTAGAAGATAGACAAAAATAGCGAAATGAAAAAAAATAAAGAAGAAATATCATAAATATCAGGATATTTGTGAAGGTAGAATATCTAATGAGAAATTGAGTATATAAAAATATCGTGTAAAAGTTGTTTGGTATGTAGATAAATATAGAATGTTAATATATTCGTGAGATATACCTTTATAGATAGCCTCGATTCTAGAAACTAAAATAAATACAAAAATTGGTATTCAAAAATATCAGTCTTATTTATTATATTATAAGCAATTCAAGTTTGTGTTATATAAAGCGAGGCAAAGAAACAAAATGATATAATGCAATGGTATATCGGAGATAGAGCTGTTTTATTCTATTTCGTTGTCTCGTTTCGTTTATAACGAAAATTTCACTTGTTTATAACTTAATAAATAAATCTCATTTTTAGTATTAACTTTTGCGTTTATTTCTGAATTGTTCAAAGTGTTCCACGAATATATTAACATCATGTATGTTGCATACAAAAAATAACAAATATGATATATAGAATGGAGCAATGATAGAGATATATTCAACGCATATGTGTTAATTAAAATTTTTATTTTGATATTCTACCTACACTTATAATTATTTCGATTATTAATATTCATAACATAGCTGTATTGTTTTTTTTTCAGATTCTAAATCAAGCATATTCGGTATGTTTATTATTTTTGAAAGCAAGACAAGATTGAATCAAATTATTGTAATATCTTGTATTAATCAATAGTACATGTGATATTTATGATTAAAAGTTTCTTATATTATAATATTTTTATTTAATTATAACATGATATTTTATTTAATTATAGTTTTATTTTTTTTAAATAATTAAAATTATTTTAATATAAAACATTTTATAAAAAGTAAAGATTGAAATATATATCATATTCGACTCATTTTCATCGAATTAAGTTATTGGAAATAAAGAAAATCGTTAAATCAAGAAAAAAAGGAAAGAAAAATAAACATTCTATATTTTATAGCATTAAATTATATTTTCGTATTAATTGATATAAATTTATAATATCACAATGAATATCTTTTTTTTTTTGAAAGTGAATACTTCAAAAGGTAAGAACTCATTACAATAATAAAATATACATATATATTCTCTAAAAAACAATTATATGATATATGGAATATAAAAATATAATATATGTTTATGTGTAATATAATTTTTTATCTACTATTTAAAGAATATGATCTTAAAAATCTAGCTCTTTATTATAATAAAATCACAAAATTATTAAGATACTGTAACATATAATAGAGAATATGATAGAGAAAGAGAACATTGAATAGTACTATATAATGTTTTATTTGGAAAAATAATTTATTAAGCTAATATATTAAAAATTCTGAATATTATAGAGAAAATAATATCAATTTATATCAAAAATTTAAAATTTTGAATATAATTACAAGTTGAAAGATTATTAATATTTATAACAAAGAATGTTTATTATTTCTACAGTTGTGATTTTTTTAATAGGATTATTTTATGTCCATATATTTTTCCAAATGAACATTGTTTTCATATAATAACAAATGTAACAAAAAAAAACAATTGATCACATTCAAAAATATCAATCAATATAGTTAATTTATTATCAACACACGATGATATATTATAGAATAAGAATCTTGTTTATTATGATGAATTAGCAATATATGATGAATATATGGCTTTAAGTATTTAAAAATACTAACTTTTGTTCGTGTAACATTTGAACGTGTAAGTTGGCAATCATATACTTTACGACATAAACTATTTATAATCAGAAATAAGTAGCATAGTGTCGTTTTCTTTTTGACAATTTACTATTGGTTTTACATTGCGTTGTTCTACCGTGTGAAAAATTGTTATCCTTGACTTCTTCTGACTCCCCCAAACAACCGGTAGTGAAAAATTCTATACTGACACCATTTTCGTTGTTACTACTTATCTCGTTGAATATATTTCGTACGTTCACGTTGTATGTGCATTCACTTTGAAGATGTTTTATTTCAAGATGGGACGTCTGTAAGGGATAAAAGTATATCTGCTTCTCGAAATTCAAAATTATATTAACTAGTAATAATTTAAATGAATTTCACAACTTTAGATTATTCTAATTAATTAACCTATTACAATATAATGTCGATATTGTTAATTACAAAAAATATAAAGTTGCAATCTTTTGCAGGCCAAAAAAACGACTTCTGTTACCATTAATGGATTATAAATATGAGTTAACAATTAAATGTTGATTATTCAAATTTCTATTATTCGAAGTTTGATCATTCAAATGACTGATCATCCAAACGCAAGACAAAATTTAATAATGTTTATGAAACGTATCTTGATGTTAAAATTAAACGATGTTAAAATATACGATAAACTTATATGCACTCTTTTATGATGTAATAAATTATCCATATTTAATCGTAACTTTGAAAAAATTTCAAAAAAATCAAAAGAATCTAAGCTAATTCTGATTTTAGAGGCATATAAGACAGCTAAAAAAAAATCAGGTTTCGACTCATTTCATTAGTATAGATATAGTACCTGAACAACTTTCCACCAAGACTTCTTTCGATGGGATACGAGTTTTTCCTGCGATGTCGAGCAGGATGCCTCCCTCCAGGAGACGTTGTAGGCCTTTACATCGTGGTTCATCGGCCAAACTAAACGTGCCTTGACCTCTCCGCAGTGACAAGTCATTCGCCGTAGATGGAGATCGCCATGGTATCGCTCGCATCTGCGAGATCGTCTCCCCATATCGGCTTCAATGAAAGGGCACTTCTTCGTTTGTTATCCCAATTATTAGGCTCGACAGAAATACCAGTAGCAGATGGAAGAAGATCAGGCTGGAATTTTATCTTACCGTATATCATATAATCGGTGCTATTGAAAACTTTCGAAGCCTTTCGCGAAACTAATCGGCGGCCACCGTACAGCGCGACAGCTTGTACCTGAAGGAAATACTGGCACCTCACCTCCAAATCTTTCAGCTCGTAGCAAGTTTTGTCCTGAAATTCGACAAGAGGAGAATCATTTTTCTTTTCAATTTTCTTCTCGTTTCTCTTTGTATTCCAAAAGATAATTCGACAAGAAATTGTATCATACTCGACAGTTTTCATCGATGTATGCGTATTTTATGCAGAGAGATAGCACTTTTAATGGATATAATTAATCTAAAGTTGCAAAAATGAGATATCGATAAACGAATTGTGATTTCTGATATTCAAATGTGAATTATTAATTATTAGTGTCTGCTTAATGAAATGATTAAATTTAATTTTTAAAATTTAAGTTTAGAATGGATTGTAAAACTTACTTTGAGAATTGTTTTGTGATAAACAAGAATAGAATCATTAGTGGGGCCATGGACAAGACGGCTCCAGAACACTTTGTAAAACGTAATTGGCACATCTGAGGCTGGTTTAATCCATCTAAGGGTTATACGTAATTTTCCATCTACCAATCGAGCGTTGGATAAAGTTAAATTTTGTGGCTCTTTTGGATTTCGTGGTTCTAAAAGTGATATAAATTTTCAATAATTTTTTTATAAATCCATCTTTTTTATATCGATCTAGACGAGTTAATAATTATTAGAGTTGTAATTGATGTTATTCGTGGAATTTAATTTTTAAATATTTCTTGAAATGAAAATTAATCAAAACAATCTATTTCCAGGGAAATGATCTTAATTTAATTTCATCAGGCAATAGTTAAAATATTTCATATGTTGATTCAATTTAGTGCAGATATTTTGATTAGTTTGATTACAGATAGTTAGATTTAGTATTAAGAATAATATTCTTGCTTACCTCTCGTTTTGAATGGTCTGGACGGTTGAGAATATCCTCGAGAACCATTCCCATTAATAACTGCTACGCGAAATTGATACCAGTGTCCCGTTTTTAATCGTTCTCGTATCGTTACGTGAGATTTCGTTGATATCTGACGAACCATCCAAGAGCTTAATCTAGATTCTATATACCTGGGCCCGAGTAAATGCCGTTCTTCCACTAAATATCTTACATCTTCGTTCTCGACGGAATCATTTGTTCGTTGGACATTCGAATTTTGCCAAGACAATAGAATTAAATTGTTTTTCTGTTGTCTGATTTGTATATTTTCGGGAATTAGAGGTAAATCTGAAAAAATACAAGAATATGCAAAAGATGAGAATTTGATCTTATAATAATAATTTATTAGTTATAATATAGAATTGTTCAAAATTTTTAATATATTTTATAAATAATATATTCTTTATTTTTATCTTTAAAAATTAATTTTTAATCCTTACAAGATTAAAGTAATATGGATGAAATATATATATATATTTTTTTTTTCAAAATAGTCAAAAATAAAAGCACAATATTCTATACGAATAATCGCAGTATTAAATATTTAAGTATATTAATTAATTAATAATTTATTTTTGAAATTGAATTTATGAAGAGAATTTTTGTTATTTTCAACATAAATTTACAAAGAAACATATCTTGACAATCCTGGGAATTATTATCGCGGGTGAATACTTTTTCAAGTGTTCACTTAATGCATGCTTCATATTGATAATATATCATGCCTGTGGCTAAAATTTTTTGTCATATGCATCTCAATTCAGATAAATGAAATGCAACGTTTCGATAGGCCTTACTTAAGTAGTTGAGCCGCGATTTGCTCATCACTATTTTAAACTTCATTTATATCTTACTCGTATCTTACATGTACAAATCTAACATCTATTCATATTATTAATTGTATAGATTTTATCATTAAAATAAATGGATATCGTTATCATTGCAAAATTTTCATTAATAAACCGTTTCTAAGTAAGGATCAATTAGATGGCTATGAATGTTGCAAAAAAATTTGCAATCTTGTGAAATTGCAACAAATACTTCGTATTATATGTACTATTACATATTATAATACATACATTTAACTTTTATGTTATATGTGTATAATTTAATAAATTTGTAAACGAATAAATAATCAGATCATCGAAATACAAAAATTAAAAGATCTTTAGAAAGTTCAAAAATAAATACTTACAATAATGTATAATTACGTGTAATTGTAAATTGTATTGTTAATACAATATTTTAAAGTCATTTCGAAAAATTGATCTGAAGTATTTTTCTTGTTTATCAAATTTGTTTGTGACTAAATCAAAAAGTAAGTAATTTAATTAATCCAAAGATTTATTCATAATATATGCGAAATCAATGTTAGAATTAATCTATTAATTTAATATAACAAAATATAAAAATAAATTATTGTATCATATCGACAGTGACAATGACAAGTAACAAAATCCAATGCATACCAGTTACATTGTTCAAACCGATGGGATGCATACACGTGACACCGCAATCATGCCTGCAACATTTTGTTAAATCTGGACAACGAGAGTCATCTATGCAAGCTATTAAACAAACAGCTTCGAAGGGTGTCATGGATGCTTTATCAGGACAGTAACCAGGTTTTGTATAATTGGATTCCAAGCAATTTTCCATACACTAAAACAAAGTAATATATCACAATACAACGGTACAAATACATATACAATACATACACATACATAAAACAAAACAATACATTCATAATTATATACATATAATAGTAATATACATATATACACACATATACTTTAAATATTATAATACATTTAATTATACTGTTTAATATTAACTTTTCAAATTTTCTTTTTTTTAAAAAAAACTTTACATAAAATATTTATTTTTATTGGAAAAAAATACATTAAGCAATATATGAATTGGCAATGCTTGCCAACAATTAATAAAATTATAAGAGTAAACTGTGAAATCATTTTCAGGTTTCAAATATTGAAAAGTGATTTACAATCCGGTGACTTTTCAATTTTATATTAGTTTGATTTCAGAGATTGATTGAAAATTCATAGAAATTGAAATTTTGAGAGATTTCGAAACTCTCAGAATTCGAAATACAATAATATATATGTTTGTCTTTTTCTTCTTTTTGTAAGATGTTTAAATATTATTAACAAATTTCCATTTCTAGAATTTTTTAAATTCTGGAAATCAATAAAGTAATCATTATTATTTGACATGCATAAATATTTCAACATATTTTAGAAAATGAAAAAATGTTTAATACGTTTTAACCTAGATAAGAAAAATTGTATAGAAGAAAATACTCATCACTAATATCTGACTCTGCTTGCAATTCTAGCTCTTAAAACTGTGATGTAAAGTGTAGAATAAATATTGTTAGCTTAGACAGCCCAATTGACAAACTTGACAAACAATTACATAATTTTTAAAAATTAAAAAGAATTAATTTTTAAAAAATGCTAAAAAGATTAAATTTCTCTATTATGAAACATCAAATAAATATAATAACAATTTATTATTGAAATTTATCCAGTAATATCCAATATTCAATATTCCAACATCCAGTAAAGATTTTGTTTTATACTTTGATTAATATTTTTTTATTTATGAAAAATATATATATATATATATAACGTAAAAATATATTAAACAACTTCTTACAAATTTTAATGTAAAACAAAATTAAGAAACCTTCGGACTGTTTAAAAAATTTATTTCCAGGTCATCATTAAAATATTCATTAAATCAAGTATTTAATCTAAATAAATATCTATTGTTAGTATCATAAAGCAAGTGTCTTTGATTTTTACATACAATGTACGATTATTTAGATAAGATTCTAGACATTTGAAATACAATGGCCAGAAGTAAGTTTTAAACGTTTGAATTAATTCACAATTATATAACGCTCTATTTATTCTATTAGTTAATCTACTCCAAAAACCAAATAACTAGAAATAAAATTAAAAATTAAGCGTATCTTAGTGCTTGTGAATTTTCAAATTTCTATTTTGTTTTCAATTTTCTTCATTTGTAACGAGATTGTTATTCGATCTTAAATGTATTTCAACAAGAAAAGTAAAATTATCCTAGGAATTACTTTCGTTTATTTTTCCAATTTGTTACATAAATTTATCATAAAATCATTTTCTCGAAATATTTATCATAATGGAAAATAAATATCGATATAAAAAAAAAATCGATATAACGAAAATATAAATACACACTTTTCTACACATTCGTCAATCTTTCTGTATAACTTCAATATTTGCACGATAAACGATAAATTAAATTAAATAATTAATGTAAATTACACTTACTTTATCAGGATAATTACCACCACAATGGACATCGCATCTAGCAATATTGATAGAATCGTACTCCTCGATGTATTTGGTCCAAGATGCAAAACATCCTGGTACAAGCAACCACCAAAGCCACCATTCTGCAAAAAATTGACAACAATATTGAATAACATTGTGACTGAAATAAATTGAAATTCCAATGAAACAAAATGCAATGAGCTTACATGGATTAAATTACATGCATTTGCTTTCATGCGAAAGGTTGATACTGATACGAATACTTGGTAAATGTATATAACATACACTACTGTCCAAAAGTTTGAAAGCAATGAAGAATTCCAAATAATATCTGTCCAAAAGTTATGTATTAATTTATAAAAGATTTTTTATTTCATGCAGAAATATGATTATTTCTAAAGCTTTTGATAATGTATATGAATAAATGTAAACAAAATATCACGTAAAACGATTAAAATTTCATAAAAAAGCTTTGTTTTAGAAAATTATTAAAAAATGTAATAAAACATTTATAATATAACATAATTTATCAAGTAATGTTCATAAAATAATTTATCAAATGGTAAATATAAAATTGATCGAAAGAAAATATCTAAATGAAAATAAATGATTATATCAAAATATTTACATTTTAATATATATAGATATGCAATAATTTGAATAAACCTTTTATGATCAATGACATAAATTATAAATCATATTGATAAAATTCTGATCACGTATGTACATACTTGGTAACAAGACGTCCAACGACATGCGTGATTAATATGTATAAAGTACTTACTAATACTTGTATAAACTGGTATGTGTAGCATTAACGAATACAAGCGATTATGTACAGTAATTAATGGTGAAATCCGAGTTGCTTAAATCGAAATACACATTGTGGCATGTATGGTATGTATACATTCGTTGTACTATCATGCAATTTTTTGCAATTAAGACTTTATATTTTTTTCATTTATATTTATTTTTCATTTATAAATTATTCTCTTATTTTATTCGTGTAATTTATATAATTTACATCCATATAGATATTTATGCATTTATACTTTAATATGAATTATATACTTTAAAAAATTTATTATCTATCATCAATCCTATTACAAATGTTATTTTACAATAGGAAAAAAAATCAGATATTTTGTATTTGTATACCAAAAAAAATGTACAATAATTTTATTTCAAATGATATACCAAAATTATTCTTTTTTGTCTTTAATATTGTGTATTATTGTTAATATTTGGAGTATATATTATAAGATAAATTATTTATATATGTGATTCATTTTAGGAAAAATTAAAAAAATTCTTTATATCTTCGAGTTCATTTGCGAAAAATAAGGATATTCAATCATTTAAATTAACTAAAAAAAATTGGTAAGCAGTAGTTTAAAAAACCGGTTCAATTATTGTGATATAACTTCACTGTACTTCATGATGCCAAATAATAAAAGATTTAAATACATTTTCGGTATTTCTGGAATACTTTACGTAACTGTTTATGATATTTTTATAACATAACATTTTAAAGAATTCATATTTAAAAAATTTATAATATTTTATAAAGAAATGATAATGAGATTCGTCATTAGCAATGAACGAAAATTTTTCTTCAACATATATAATGAAATTACATAAGATTAAAAAAATGAACAGATCTAAAGTTTGGTAAAATAACATTTTATTAACATTTAATTGAAAGATGTATTTTTTGTAAAAGAACTTTCACATTTTTATATTCATGATTTTTTTTCTGTTTAATGATAAATATATTTAATTATATATAAAATGAAATTAAATTATATATAATTATATATAAAATGAAATTATTCATAAGATGTTTCGTAAAATATATTTCATCAATTTTTTCAAAAATTAGAAATTTTGCATAATTTATAAATTTTATAAATAATATTAATAGAGAATTAAACGAAAATAATATATTGATTCATTTTCCTAAAATTTGATATAATTAATGTAAAACTATGTCATATTTATTCTCTCAATGTTTTCACATATAATTAATAATCAAACATATTTTTAAATGATTTCTTCTATATAAATAAAATTATGTTTTATATATTTTTTTTCGATAAAAATTTTATTAATTGTATCGAACAAAAATTAAATAAATAAATATGTCTTAATCGTTTTCTTCATATATATATACACATACATAAATTGTTAAAAATTAATTGTTACAATTAATCGATCTTGAAATAACAATCTTTAGAAAAATTTTCAAATCCAATTATTTCTTAATTATATAGTCCAAAAATCTAGATGAAAATAGATATATCAATTTCATTTATTTTTTTTTATAATAAAATTATACATAAAACAATTTGATTCCACATTCCCTCTAAACATAACATTTTCTCAACTTTTCTCCAAACTTATAAAAACCTGTCATCTTCTTATTTTCCATCGAATCCTTTAAAAAAGAAAAAAAAATTTTTCAAAATACATCTATCACGATTTCTAACGTTGTTTGTGCCCAACTCGAACAATAACCTTAGAGCGAAAAGACGATAACACGATAACGGATACGAGGTCTATTAGCAATTCGACAATACATACGTTTGAGAATAGTCGGTAACCTAAACTCAACGGACAACTTCACACCGGGACTCGAGTGACCAGCCACGGGCATCAGGGGTGTCAAACGATTTCTGTACGTGAGACGAGGCATTGTGCAGATTCTGTGCTTCGGCATTATCCCTCTTTTAAAAGGACGTCGCCTCGTTCGTTAGCTGATAAATTAAGCGGAAGGACGTCGAGCCGCGCACCGAACCGGTAAAACCGAAGAAGACGTAGCGAACCGATCTCGGCGAACCGTTCGAACTGAGATCGGGCTTACTTTCTTGCGCGGACCGATCCTCTCCTGTACTTCTCTGGCACTTCTCCTACTACTTCGACCCACGCCATTCGTTCCCACCACCCTGCTACCACCCATCGCAATGATCGAATCATTAACTTTGGAAAGGGTCCTGCCAGTGGCGAATACAAGCCTTTCCGTCCCTCTCTTTTCCTCGCTCGCTCTATCTCTGTCCGTGTCCGCGCGAGTGTGTGCGCCCGCGTACACGTGTCTTTCTCTTCCTCCCTTCTTTTTCCTCCTCCTCGCTTTGTCTCTCGCTTTGCCCGCTACTCTTCTGTCTCTCGAGCTCACTTTCTTTCTCCTTTCAATCTTCTTTCCAGTCCAATATTATTTCGCATTTCCCTTCGGATCAACTCACCTTCGTCTTTTTTTCGCTCCGAGATAAGAATTTCCACCCGACGCATTAGATTATTGAAATATCGCGTTTCTTTTTTCTTCTTCTTGTTTCTTTTTTCTTTTTTTTTTTTTTTTCTTTTTAAACGAACGCGAGAATATACTTATTGGAAATAAAGTAAAGCAGGTAACGGATGATAAGAGTGGAAGGAAGGATAATGTAAGTGTCGTGCTTGTCTCACGGATTTCTGCTTTTGTTTCGATATCTTGGGGAAAAAAGGTATCTCGGTTCGTTAAAGTACTCTTAAATGGCTTGTTTTTGTTTATATTATTTTAATATTTTATTTTATGATAGTCGATGAAAAGTTTTCGAATAATGTGATACGATAAATATTTTTGATACATTTTTTTCTCTCTTTATTTTTTGTGGTTCAATTTTTTTATTTAGATATATTGTATATACGTATGTATACAAAAATAATTCCAATCTGTAAAAATATATATTTATAAGTGAAAATGGAAAAAAAATATCAGATAAAATATTTTATATATGCTTTGATTGTAAGTCATATATTTGGTATCACGAATAGGAATTGAATAATACAAAATCTCATTTTAAAATAAGAATTTAAATATTTTAAATATTCTTAAAAATTTTAAAATAATATATAAATATATATATGAAAAATGATTTTTCATATTCCTTAATTTTGAATTGTTGCTACATACAAAATGTCCAGGTAGAATATTTGAAGAATAGATTTAGAAAAACACAAAAGTTCGTAAAAATATCTGTTAAAGTTTATTTTTCTACTATAGATAATTTAATTTTACGCCAGATGAAGTGAGATAGCAATGGAGGAAAATGCTATCTCCTTTATCTTCATTTCATTTTATCTGGTACAAAATTGTAAATTGAAAAATAAACTTCAATGAATACATTTTATATATATTAAATTTTGTATTTATTTTAGTTTTTATAATTATTCTTTAAATTTTCTATTTATCTTGTCTAAACTGTGTATATTCAAATTGTATTTAATATTTATCTGTAATTTTGTAACAACGTGTTAATCGACGAACTTCATGTAACATTTTTTTTTCACTTGTACAACAAACTCTTTTAATTTAAAAAAGTAAAAAATTCTATTTATGTGAAAAAAATACAAATCAATTCATTCTAATAAAAAATTATATAATATCCCATAAATTTGCTAATAAATTGCATTAAAATAAATAAGTATTTTTCGTTTTTAAAATTTTTAAAATGCTACTCGAACTTATATATTTCGTTTAAGAGGATATCTGTTCCTGTGGAATTTTTATGGAAAGAAACGTTATCATTAGGAACATTTCTAAGAAGTGTTCTTATGGAGTATATATTTTAGAATCTATATAATAAAAGTTTTATACAATCAAGTTATTTTAAAATATTTATTAAATCAAATATCAATTTTACTTAACAATATCATATCATTAATATGTTTGCACAGAACAAAAGATATTATTTAAGATCGATTCACAATAATAGACAATTTTGTTTATATATTAATGAACAAAATAAATCTGTTTCTATCGTAAAAATATTTTTATTTCAATAAATTTTATAAATTTTATTCAAACTTTAGATAAAAAAAAATTTTTTCCCATAAAAGTATAAATAAAAATAAGGAAAGAAAAAAGTTTTAGATATAATCTTCACCTCAGCTCAAAATTTTTGTACTCAAAAAATAATGTTTTAAACAGTGAATCTATTAAGGAGTTAACTATACCATAACTCTTTCGATCTCTTTACATTTCTGCAACGATTGATCTCTTTTAATCTGTGCGTATACAGCTCATGAAATTAATCTGTAAACGAAGCGATTATTTCGTTTTTCGATTAAATGAATGAACAGCGTGGATATATCTATGCGTTCGTTGCGAATCTCTGGGTCCAGCTTGCCGCACAGGTATTGCAACTTGCAACCTGTGTGGCATGAGAACGGGGCCTTCTCTTCTCACATAATGAACGACTTCGAAGAACGGTAGTGGCATTGACCTGAATCTATTAGGGCTTTGGTTTGGCGGTATTATAGCTGCCCGTGAATCAATCCCTTACTTAGCAACATTCGTAGACCACACGAAACTTCGTATACCTCATTATACCGGTCCTTATTCCGCCTTGTACCACTTCTTATGTCGATAAAGATACAACTTTATTCTTTTCGTATCCTTTTCATATAAAATATCGGTTGTACAAGTGTTCTTGTTTCATTCTCAATGGGATACTTTGGACCTTTCATCGTGTTTCGTTTATATATTTTCGTGTTTATAGGTTTATTGTTTATTCTCATATGGGTATCATTAATTGTAAAAGTTTTTTCATTTTAATTAAAAGTAAACAGATATTTTGAATATTTCCTCTGTTTTGTAATATTTTCATATTTATCGTTTTTTATTTACGTACGATTCATTGCGAAAGATATTTAAGAGGAAATAGATATTTGAATGTAGATTGAAAATTATACGATTTATATAATAATATTAGATAATAGTTTTTATTTACAAATTTTTAATTAAATTTATTTTGGTAATTGATAAATTAAATGGAGAATAATTTTTTAAAACAATACTCAATACAAATAATAATACAATTCAAAATAATACTAATTTTATAATTTTTCAATTTTAATTAAGATTCCATTTTTTAAATTTTCAACTTTTACTATTTTGTTACACTAAATCTTTCTTAAAATCACTTTCACTGTCTTAAAAAGAAAATTTTTTTGCTACAGATTCGATCAAACAGAATTCGTGACATTAAGATCAGGAGACATCTTTATACAAGAATTCCGTAAATAACTCTTTGTATAACTCTTTGATCGATGATTTCATTCCAAATGCAGACGACAACGCCCACTCGTGTTAAGAGATCAAATCCCTATTTCGATATACGTAATATTTCTTATTTGTTGCTGACAATTAATTGCATTCATTTTGATGATCCATAAAATTTAACAATATTCACTTATAATTATTTATTTACATATGAATAAAGACTTATTGTAAAGTAAATATTTCACTTCGATGTTCGAAGAACCACAAGTATTTTCACTGTTAAACTTGTGTTAAACTTCTATTTAAAGAGAATAAACTTGAATTTTTGCAATTAAAAATATATCTTGACAAAAAAAATCTTACAATGATGAATCAAATTTAATTTTAACAGTATAATCAGATTATACAAGTTAATAAAAATATTGAGACAAAAAAAAATTATGAAAACAATATAAGTCTAGATATTCATGAAGTATGAAATGATAAAAATACTTGAAAAATATAAAAAATATGAATCTTGTAATGCATGTAAAAAATGACACGATTGTTTAATATATTTAATGTCAAATGTTGCGTCGCTCATATAATGTAGATGTGAATATATATATTTGTAAAATAATATGTATAATACTAATTATATATCTAATAGAAAATATTTTTTCAAAGGCAATAATGAAAGTCAAAAATAAATCAATAATAAATTAAGTATGCTTACAATTTACTGTGAAACAAATGTTAATACATTATTATAAAATATATAAATTCTAACACAATAAAGATTTTTAATGGGATAAAATATAAGAAAATTAAATTTCTTTTTGTAAAAAGAACAAACAAATTAATAAGCAGTCGTTGATAAGTATAATTTTCATGTTTTATTAATTTTTGCAACCTTAAAGGCAATTATTTATACAAAAACTAAATATGGAAACGTTAAATTTTCGATTTCATAAATTTTACATGTGTAAAATTATTTATTTAATTAATTTATATTTTATAATTATAGTGTGAAGAATTAATATATGCTTAATTTTTTTAATATTTCGGTGTCATTGCAACGAGTGTGTGTAACTTCTAGCTTGATGATAGCATATATGAATAAATGACTATTCTTTATGGTTAATGAGAAATACAGGCAGCAACTACGGATTTATATACCTAGAACGAAATTTAAACTCATCATATTCAGAAGCTTTATGAGAAACTTGAATATCATATCTAAAAATACATAACTATTAGAAATATCTAAATATGTGAATGAAATAAAAATAATTCTAATAAATATTTATAGATTCATAAGTTTGAAAAGTATATATAAAAATATATATATAAATTTATATAAAATATAAATAAAAGTATAAATAGAAAATTTATAATATGATAAATTATTATAGTTAAAAAATTCTATTAAACTCTATGTTATTTATAGATAAAAATCAAATTTTAGTATATCTGCCATGTTTTAACATTTATAAAATTTCTTCCATAACATCTTTTTATTCGTTAATTTATATCACAGAATTTAAAAAATATTATAAGAGGAAAATTCAAGAATTTATTGCTTTTTTCAATGTTCATTACTTATTATTCTAAGTTCAATATATGTCACATTTTTCCATAAATAATTATGCAAAACTTTCATTTATATGGATAATTCATAACAGATTTTAAATGGATATTTTCAAATGAATAATAATGCATTATTATTGTACGTTAATACATTACTTATTGATCTGAAAAAATTTTTTAAAAGAAATTGCAAGGTATTTATTATATATATATATAATATAATAATATAATATATTATATATATATATATATATATATATACAACATCTATATCAACTATTTAATTGTTTTAAAATATTTAAAAATTGAAAAAAATTATTCTATTCCATATATTTAATTGTGTTTAATTACCTCGTCATTTTATTAAATATTAGATTGAAATTATTTAATTTTCAATTTCATTTTTAATTATGGAATAAACAAATCTGCTGATGCTAAATCTAGAGAGTAAATAAAAAGATACTTAAATATAAAAATCTTTTTTTATCTAAAAATATCATTATTGATATTCTTAGCAGATACATTATCATGTAATAGTATTTATAGAGATTATACACACATCGTTAATAGTAACAATAATTTTTACAATTTTTTCAAAAATCAATTTAATGTGATCTTTCTTATTTTCTTGATATGAGCACCAATAATTAAAATCGAACCACTTAAAATTAAAATCGAAAGATTAATGATTCTAATTTAAAGTTGATTTTGAAATATGACAAAATAATTAAACAAAATATAAATTCTAAAAAAAATATTTTATATTTTTAATAATCTCGTTACTTTCTTGCCACACAGTATGTGTATTCTCTTTATATGTACTTATTTGCTTACTTATATGTGTCTCCATAGACTATATTGCATTTAATAATTTCTCGTTTCACATAGAAGATCGTTTTTGATTAGACGGATGTTGGAAATATTCAAAGAGGAGAGGTTCTTTTCCACTCGATATAAATAAGTTGAAAAAGGAAAGTAAACAACACCGATGACTAATAGGATCTTCGTAGTCACCCTCTGAGAAAGGAAACCAACCCTCGAAAACGAAGAACGAAGATTGCTATCCATTTTCATCGTCCCTATTCTTTCTCTTGTGTTTTCTTAGGTGGAGCCAGAATTGACTTATACGCTTATTGACGCAATAATGGTTGACAATGGTGCAATGAAAAATTGTGTTGAAAATACGATGATTACATGTTCTATGTACTCTATTTATTAATTATATGTATATATATATATATATAAAATTTAAGTAAAATGAAGAACATGAATGAATTTTATATAGTCATTGTTTTTCATAAATCTATTTTTATTTAATGGACGTTTCTTGTAACAGGAAATTTATGAAATGCAAATGTAAATGAAATAAAAATTTATTCTGGTTTCTAAAGAAAAACTTCCAATAAAATAGAATGTGTTATTATATAACAATTGTATTTTCAGAATATATATATATATATATAAAACATTATTTTTGATCATAACATAATAACAGAAACTAAAAAAAAAGCAATAATATGGATTATTCGTTCAAAAAAATATGTAATCATAATATACATATAATATTTTATTCTCACAATAAAAAAAACCATAATTTTAACAAAATTTTAAAATTAATAATAAAAAGTTAAAAAATAAAATAATTAATAATATAGATAGAAAAAATTGATAAATTAAAACAATATCTGATCTTTTTAGATATAAGAAGTTACTTTAATTCGAAAAATTATTACATAAAATTTTATTAATGGTAATGGTCCACATGTATGTGTATATACTATAAATTTAAATTACAAAATAAATCATAATGCGTATTTATGTTAGAAGCCTTAGATTTAAAAAAAATGACAAAAAAACATAACCAACGTTCAAAGTAACCGAAATCTCAGAAATATCGTCTAGTTGTTTCTTCTCGTGTTGATCGAGATCGGTTCGGATTGGTTGGACTTGACAGAATAACTCTCTAACTCGAAACATTTGTCTGTCCTTTCAGCCCTACTCCATCCCCACAACTCTCATGTTCTCCAACTACATGTTTATTCGGATCTTCACTAGCCTGTCGCAGAATGGTCGTATGTGCTTGTTTGACATTTACAAGTTGGTGCTAATACAATTCACAAGTAGTGGGTGATCTTGTAACTACTTTAGGAGTAAAATTTATTTCGACCCTAGAGCCATGCAATTATTAAATATTTAATTCTTTAATTATAGTGATCTTATGTGATTTTGTGAAAATTTTATAGATCTTCATATTAATCTGATAATAGGATTGTTAATATTTGTGAGTTGTGTTTAGGTGAGCATTAAAATATTTTTCTATATTTTTTTCCCCCTCCTATTAATTTCGAATAATTTAAAATTATATATTTTATTAATTATATACTTTTTAATCATTTGTATATAATACATATTTAAATTCATTTTTAATTAATTTATATAAATTTAATTCTTTTGTCAAATATAATATAAATTTTATTGTATTATATTTATATTTACTATCTTGTAAGTCATCTCCTGAGTGATGCTTTTTTAAAAATTCAATTGCAAAAAATTATTTATATGTTTTTAAAACAAAATTAATCATCACAACTATAGTTTCTTTCAAAAAATCACAAATAATATTATTTTTCTTAAATTGATCGCACCTAGAAAAAGCAATAATAAAAAATTAAACAATATGACATACATAAACATTATTAATACATTAAATTCATGATATTTTTCTAAACAACGTAATCACTTATTATTTTTAATTTAAATTTTTCAAATGGCAAATCACAGAAATTAACATTAAATAAATTTCCAGAATAAAAAAATCAGAAAATTATTCCCTTAAAATAATTATTTATATAATGATCTAATATTTTTTAAAAAATTATTTTATTTAATTATATATTGCATATATTTTAATATATTGGTTTTCTAAAAAATAAAAGTAATTTAAAATTTTTTTAATTTGATTTTAGATGAAATGTCTTGTTTAGAAAATATGGCTACAACAAATCAACAATATAGCGAAAATATTTTTGAAAATCCATCGTTGACATCATCTTCTTCCGAGTTGAATATTCAGAATACTTACTTTCACGGAAATCGCGAGTCTTCGTTCACTCATGGATACTTTTGGAACAATTTTTCAAATCCTTGCAATATTTCAACATCGGTTAACACATTAAATGAAATCAATCTGTCATCGTTTTGTGCCACAAACATTCAACATTCTAACATAAATCGAAATTGCCGAATATACAGGTATATAAAAATAATTACTTTATATATTGGAACACTTGTGATTATTAATGAAAATTTTTCTTTTATTCTTCATTTGTTATAAAATACAATTAAAAATTAAAAATTTTTAGATTATTAAACACAAAAAGATACATTGTTGTTTAAATTTTTTATCTTATTCAATTTTTTTATCTTACTCAATTATCAATATCTTATACAATTGTCAAATTTGATATTTAGAAATGAAGTTTTTAGAACATTTAATATAGTTTTCGCTAATTAATTAATTAATTAAAAAATGAAGGATATATTATATTATATATAATATCAGTAAATTTATCCATTTAATATAAATGATTATTTTCATTTCAAATTTATGACTAATAATTTGTTTATATCTTATTTTAAAATTCTTCTTAGATTATATTTCTCATTATAAAACTAATAATAAATAAGAAACATCAAAATGAAAACAACCGAATCAATAGAATAATATCCAGTGATATTTTATTGAAATTAATATATTAAAACATAAAATTATTTGAATAAAAAGAATCAATTTTAAAAAGAATAGATGAAAACCAAATCAAATAGATATGACATTTTAGAAAAATAAAAATAAAAATTAAATAATTTTTTAATTTAATTTCTATAAAAAACATCTAATAAATAACTTTAGTCTATTCTAGAAAATAAAAGAAAAGAAAATGATTATGATTATCATTTTGTTTTAAATATTTAGAAATAAACAAAATATTGTAATTTCAATTTTATTTTTGCAAATTTCGATGTTTTTTTTTGTTTAAATTTTTGTTAAAATGTAATATATATATGTGTGTATAATTCAAATAAATTTTACTATTTTTTTATTTATACTCGAATTTTTTTATTTATATAATGAAATAATGAAAACATAATAATCAATGAGATGACAAATTCATATTATTAAATAATTAAAATAGTTAATATAGTTAAAGAATAACTATAAAAAGAAAAAGAAAAATTTAGATATATAACATTCTTACACTTTTTTTTAAAATATCTTTTTCAATTTTTTCTATAATTCAATTTCAATTTTAAATTTTTCATACTATTATTAACTTATTTTATTTTTTAACTAAAAAAATATCATCATTATATTAATCAAATAATCATATTAAAATTGGAATAATGATTTCGTTATTAAATAATTTCTTCCTCACAAGAAGATGGCAGCAATACTCGCATCAAAACTCCAATATCGATGAAAAGAATATAATAGATGGAATGATAGAAAGAGTAAACGTAAATTCTATGGAACAATCTTTAGATTTTGTTTGCGAAAAAACTCAAGATCGTCAAATTTCTACGACCACAAAAATATTTCACGCTTGGGAGATTCCATCGTGTCAAAACTCCGAGCAAAACACTGAGAATGAACAAAAATATTATTTATGGAGCGACAATTCCTTTGAGAAAGAGATGTGCTCTGTAGAACAAGAACATGGTAAGATAATTTTATATAAAATATTATCAGCATGCAAGATTGAAGCAAAAATTCGATATAAACATTTTAAGAGAATGTAATTCAAAATATTGCATGAAAAGATATTTATAATATATAATTCGAACATACTTACCATTTCCAATGGTTAATAATGAACGCAATATTAACTTCATTTATGGCATTACCGTCGCCAATATGGCTATAATGGAGCCAGCGTAGTCTAAATATTTATCAAGCAACATAACTACCATTCTCATTTCATATCATTACATGTAATAAAAGATGAAATTATCATAAAAATTTATTCTTATAGTAAAAAATTTAATACGATAAAATCATTTTAAAATATTTTATACAAATAATATATGTAATTGTTTTAATATGTAATAAATGTAATAAGGATAAACTTTTTTTTATTTCCATTTCAAATATTTATTTAAACAATATATATATATATATATTCATAAACTATATATTCATAATTTTCAAAATAAATAATATGTAAAAAAAATGAATTGTGATATTTTTGTATATTCTTATATATTTACAGATGTATATTATTATTAAAAAATAATTTTTTTATTTCAAAAATAATTTCCTTGGAAATCGAATTTGAAAATTTACAAATTCAATATTTAATTATTTCTTGATTGTGTATGTTCAATCTTGATTTTCTTAAAAAATATAAATATAATATAATATATAAAGCAAATTACATTTTGCATTTTTCATTTGTTTTCACGCATAAAATAATTTCTTTTCAATTTATATATTATATCCAAGCAAAAATTTAAAAAAAAAGAAATTGATAATTACTTATTTGAAAACAAAGCATCAAATAAAAAATATTTTCTTTTTTAGATTTATTTTTCATCATCATATATCAGTATCATTTTCTGCTTATTTGTACCATTCATCCTTAATTCCTTATACAGGGAATACAATATATTTGTGAAAGGATATTTGTGAATATTGTAATTCTTCAGAGATCAAAATAAATTTAAAAGTTAATATACAAAAAAAAAATCTTATTTATTAATAATAATAAAGATATCATTTATTAAGTTATAATCAATTGAAAAAATTAAGAGTATTATAAACAATCAATATTTTTATATATCAATATTTGTATTGTGTATCTTAATGTAAAATCGATTCTCCGAAGATATTTCACGAATATATTAATATATTCCATATATTTGAAATTAAAATAGGCACAAAAATAAAATTGATACTAGATTCTTATTGAAAAATTCAATTCTTTGAGGAACATGTAACATAAATATACATTGATCCAACAGAGAAAGAACGATATTCGTTCTTTCAAAAATATCATATATACTTGTTCGATTGACGTCAGTTAATAAACATAGTAGATTTATTTGAAATAGAAAATAACATTGCGATATCAAGTTTTCATTGAAAAATTAAATTCTTTAAGATTGATATTAAGAAATCCAATAGGGAAAAATATGATATTCAAAAAATTGCATATACCATACTTGTTCGATTGACGTCAGTTAACAAATATAGTGAATGAGATAGCGGTACGGAAGCAAGGCTAAGGGCTTTACCACCGATCCGACCATGTTTTATACATCATCGCCCGTAGATAATCCTGTGATTCCGACAACCTACATTATAGCGGCACGTTTATTAACTGGTACGCGGGAGCAGCTTGGTAATGACGCATTGAATATGAAGCTATTTTCATCTGACCGCCGCTTTCTGAATAAAAAACACACTGGTTAAAATCTTACTAGGATTACGTTACATGTAATATCTATAATAAAACGAATGTAAGAAATCATTGGTTAACAATTTAATAATATATAAAGTGAAAATATTCGAATATTTTTTTTTATTTTCTAATGAATTTTCTGTTTTTAACGAAATTTTGTAATAGGTTGTTTGAACAAAAAAAATTAAAAAAAATAAAATTAAAAATTCAAATTCAGATTGTTAATACACTCTTGATAATTTCATGATTATGCAAAACAGAGTAAAATTGTAAAATATTTAGTATTTTAAAATGTGAAGATATTGAAATTTTGGAATTGAATTTATCCTATTACAAAAATTTTTTATAAAAAAAATCCATATTTGAAATTGCTTCATTATGCTATATATATATATAAATTTTTATTAAAATTAAATTAATTAAATTTCCTATAAAATAGTTTAAATGCTTTTGAGATACAGTATATCAAATATCTGATATACTGGATGAGTCTTCTAAATAATAATAATAAAATAAATTAATATTTGTTGAAAAAATATTTTGTATAAATGTTACATGAAATAGAAGTAAATATAATATAATATTGTAACTTAATATTGTTAATTTTTTTCAAATGGACATACGAAGAATATATATTTTATAAAAGTCAATATTTTTTTCAAAAGGATATTTGTACATAAATATATGATGATTGTTTCAAATTTGCAATAATAATTCGACATTATTATATTACTTATTTTCAAGATTGTACAATCGTATACGTTGTATTATTAAAAACATCCTTTTATACACAAAGGTTGTCACATAACCTGCCGAATCGCACGATATCACTGCAATGAAATCAGTATCGTGTAGCTCATTTATATTGAGTCTTAAATTCAATATCATTCGAACAATAATAGACTGATATATGATTCAGGAAAATTTTTTTATGACAAATTGAAATTTAATAAGTCTAATCTGATACTTTATTAGAAGAAAAGTTTTGAAAAATTCTATTATTAATTAATTTTAAAAAAACAGTGATGAATATCAATATTATCAATAATTATCAATATCTACTTACATAATTATCCATGATTATTAAAATAAGATGCTATTCTTCTATAATTTAGATTTCAACTGTATCACTGTTTTTATGTATAGTTATATGATAATTTTTAAAATGTGAAATGTTATTTTATTTCTTATTTAAAAGTTTTGTATCGTTTTTAAAATCATATCTTTATTACAATTTATTAAAATTATTAATTCTTATTTCAGAGACAAATAAGAGATTAACTGGCGATAAACCTCGTAAAGAAAGAACTGCATTTACGAAACACCAAATTCGACACCTTGAATACGAGTTTGCGCATAGTAATTACCTTACACGTTTACGTCGCTATGAAATAGCAGTTGCTCTAGATTTAACAGAACGTCAGGTAAATTTCTAATTAATTCATTCATTTTAATAATCTAATATTTTTAAAATGATATGAAATATTTTCAACTCATTATTAATAGAAATTGTGATTTTGAATATATATATTTATTAAGAATTTAAAAATCCGTATTATTAATATACATTGATTATAAAATAAATGCACAGATTATAAATATATGTTGTCTTGTAAAAAATTTTTGAAAATAGAAAAATTTCACATGCACTTCTCAAATTATATTTTTTTAATATAAAATTAAAATTTTTTACAAGAAATAAAAATTCTTATTCAAATTTATAATTTTGTTTATGAAGATATAATAATTTATTGGAAGGAACTGATTCTCGAAATATTGTGAACAAAGACAAAATCTTTAATCTTATTTTTAAATTTTATAATGGATTTACAATTAAAATATATGAATTTATAATTAAAATAATATAATTTAAAAGAAAATAGCATAAATATTGTAAAAATTTTTTAGAATTTGATATATTTTTATGTTTTTTTTATATTATCACAAGAACTACATTTAATCATTTTTTATAAAATTTCATATATTATTTATTTTCTTTATATTTATTTCGTTATTTTTTATTATCTTATTTATTTAAAACGCTTATTATATATAAAAATATATAAAATATATACGAAATATAAAAATATTTATATAAAATATCCATCTAAAATTTAGTATCAATATCTACTTACATGATTATCTATAATAAAAATATATGTAGATGAATATAATAAATATAATAATATAATAATATAAAAATATATTTTTTCATATAAAAACATAAAGTATATTTTACTTATAGGCTAGATAAACAAAAATCAAAAAATTTATATATCCGTGGCTCCATCTCGCGTTTGAATGCTGAAAGTTTCAACTTATTACTAGTATAGCAGAATATGCGAGGAGGTATTCGTGACGTCACAATACAAAGAAAGTAATATCATATGTAGGGTTATGTCTCCATCATTTTAAAAACGCAATATTGAAAATTAATAAACAATGTTTTATTAAAAATTTTTGTATTTTTAAATTTACTTCTTAAAAATGAGATTTCAAAGAAGTTTCTCATAAAAATTTTAATTTGAAATTCTTTTCAAACAAAATTAAAAAATATTAAATATTAATTAATTTTTTATATTTTATTTTTGAAGTAATGGGAAGCATAATCAAAAATAATAATATGTTTGTTCTTCTTGTACAATATTATTTTCTTTGCTGTGACGTCACAAATACCTCTTTCTACATTTTGTTATACTAGTAATAAATCAAAGTTTTCAGCATGCAAACGCAAGATAGCGCCATTGGTATTTAATTCTTTTATTTTTAAATTTGTTCAAAATGTATTCTGTCAATAATTTAAGATAAAGAAGAAACTAACGATAATTTTATATTTAGAGAAGATATTTATTTAATAAATATCATAAATAAATCTATATCTAAATATTTCAAAGTGAGAAAATCGCACAAATGTTAAAAAAATTAGGAAAAGAAAATTTTTTTGAAAAAAAGAAAAGAAAAAAGATAAAAGGTAATTTCAATTTTAAAAATTTTTTTTAAATGATTATGATTAAAACAATTAAAATTTATAGTAATTTTTAATAAAATTGAATAATATAAATAAAATAATAAAATTCAAATAACTAATTATTATAAAAATATTATTTATTTAATATAAGAATGAAAAATATGTAATAGTAAGAAATCTCTTTTTTTTAGTTCAACTTCAAAAAAAAATATTATGAAATGAACAAAAATAAATGATTTAAGATATATGATTATCTTATCTTTGTATCAAATATAACAATATCCACTTGTTTATTGCATCATAATAGTCGTATTATTTTTTTAGTAAAAAATTTTTCTTTGTATATATTAAATTATTCTTATTCTATATAAATATTCTATATATATTATTCTATTCTAAAAAAAAGTATTAGAATATTAACATTGTTCAAAAATAATTTGATATATATATGTATTAAGGCATTTATGAAAAAATATAATACAATTTATCTTAAATCATTTATTTTTTTCTAATCTCAAGAAAAAAAAGACATAATTTATTAACATTATATAAATTATATATAAAAATCATATAAACAATAATAAAAAATATTATTATAAATATTAATAAATCACAAAATGTTTATTTTAACTATAAAATTTTCTTGATTTTTTAGGTAAAAGTATGGTTTCAAAATAGACGCATGAAATGGAAGAGGACAAAAGCAGGATTAGTAAATGAATCAAAAAAGTTTAATGTATCTTGATAATTATTTATGTAATTTTAAATATTTAAAATTTAATTGTAAATATTAAATTACATTAAATCATGTAATCAAATAACAAATCTCTACAATTCTTAATTATAATATCTATTATAATTTTTATTGTATAAATTACCTGAGATTAGAAGTTGAAATATTTTT
Organism: Apis cerana; assembly: GCF_029169275.1. Lineage (NCBI taxonomy): Eukaryota > Metazoa > Arthropoda > Insecta > Hymenoptera > Apidae > Apis > Apis cerana. The sequence continues at coordinate 8,336,913 of NC_083858.1, read as the reverse complement.
TAAACTATTAATTACATTGCAAAAAATTTTAAATAAAAATTAAATGAAGAAAATATAATTTTACAATTTGATACTTTTTTTTATAATTAGAAGATATATGAAAATCGGACTTGATATTTTAAATGAAATTATAAATTTCTTAATAAAACAATCAATTAAAAAGCTTAAAGTAAAGTTAAACTATTTATATTGCAAAACCATTATTTTAAAAAATATTCCTTTCTAAACTGATTTGCTATTTATAATATATAAATTTGAATAAACATGTAATTATTTTTGTTTTTAATAAAAAATTAATGTTAATAAAAATATTCCTTAATATTATTTAGAATCATCTATTGGTACAAATTTCATATCAAAACCTTTTTCTTTTAATTTTTTTTCTAAAATAGATAATTTATCTTTTGTACTTTGTACGAATCTTATATGCTTTTTTTTGTCAATATTTCCATTTCTTATCTTAGTAATTTTATTTCTATTTATTATTTTAGGATAAATTTCTTTTGTCCATGATCTACCAACAAAAAAATCACTATGTTGTTTTTCAGGTGGGATATATGTAGCTAAAATATAAAAATATTATATTACATTAATTTAGTTTAATTAAAAAATTCATTTAATAATGTTATATAACTTTTATGATACCTTTTAATAATCTCCCACACATAAGATAATTATTCATTGTTTCTGCAGCTATTTTAGCAACTTCAGGATACATAAATTCCACATATCCATAACCACGACTTCTACCAGTCTAAAAATATCATATTATCATATTATTATGAGATTGTATTTTATCTATTTTTATTATTATTATATTATTATCATATATTTTATATTATTTTTATATTATTATCATATAATAGAATCATATATTAGAAATTGAACAAAATATTATAATATTTTATAATAAATTTATAATAAATTTAAATTAAATAAAAATGTTTATTTATAAAATAATTGAATAAGTTTTATTGATTATAATTTAAAAATTTGGTTCTAAATGTAAAATTTGTAAAAAATGTAAAATAGATTTTGAAAATGAAATATATTCCAAATAAAATATATAATATATAATAAAATTTTTAATTTATTTTTATTTATATTATATATAAATTAATAATTATGATACTTACATTTTTTGACCGAACAACACGTACTCTAGTTACATTTCCAAATTGTTTAAAATAATCTGTCATTTGTTCTTCATAAAAACCATGAGGTATATGTCCTAAATATATTATACCTCTTGAATGTTTTTTTTGGAATTTTGTTTGTCTAATTTTGGTTTTATTAATTTTATATGATTTTTCTACTTTCGGAGTTGAAATTGTGTTTATTACTTCAACATTTTTTTTCTATAATATTAAAATATATTTTAATTTTATTTTATATTAACAATATTATTTAAATACATAATATATATTTAAACACCGTCTAACCTTAAGTACTTTTTTAACATTTTCAATTGCTTTGGATACAGTTGATTCCTCTTCTAATTCTGATGATTTTCGTTTAATTTTTATTGCTTTTTTAACTGGTGGCACTCTTATTGCATTAGACCTTTTTTTAATTTTCATTTTAAATTTTCAATAATGCAATCTATGTATAGAAATATGTTATAGAAACTTTTAATACAATATGATATAACTTTTAATACAACTTTTTGCCGCTAGGTGAAGACACATTAAAAGAACATTTTCATGTAACATAAATTTTGATATTCATAATATCAATTTTTCTATTTCATTCCATAACAAATAGAGTATTTATATATCAGTATTAATATCTTTCAAATAATATATATATATATATATATTATTATATGAATTTCTTTTTGCTACGAGAATTTGGGAGTCATATCATTGTGGCAGTATTTATATATTTCATTTTTATAGGTAAAATTTATATTATTTTATTTCATTCTTAAAATCAATTCTTTATTTATTATTCACTATTATTATTTAAAATTTTAGAGGAAATAATTTCTCATTTTAATTATAAGATTTGAATAACTATAAAGTCATATGTTGATCTAATATAAAACCTACTAATTTTGTAATAAAAATTATTAATTTTGATATCACAGATATAATTTTTGTTAATTAATGTGATTGATAAATGATTGATAAATGATGTATCGATAAATTCCAGAAATAAAAAAAATAAAAAATATAGTGCGTCAGGAAATGCATTTAATGTTTATTATTAATATTAATATTATACTATTAATATTATATATGAAAAATTAAGTGATGAAATCTTTATACGATATTATTCAATTATATATGCATGTATACATGTTATACCATTCAATTTAATCGGTGGTTAAGAAATCATATGATTCGCGGTATGTTGTTGATAAACTACGATTCTAGGATAAATTACAAGAATTCATTCGTCATCATTATTTCATAACTTTTTCGATATTCAAATCATAAATTCGATAAAAAATAATATTACATTAATATTTCATCATTATGTGCTTTTGAAAAAATAATTATGTTATGTGTAATCTGTCAAAAATAAATGCTAATAAAAATGTTTACTATTCTAAATAAAAACTTGATATTTCAAATCATAGAGTATTTTAAATATTAAAAAAACCATAACAATTTAATTTATTATATTTATATGTAAATAAGACATTCAATAGTATTATGTTATACATTTATAAATATTTTTTCCACATAAACATATTGAGAAGTCTATACTATTTAAAAAAAAATTTACTTTAAAAGAAACAAAAATTTTTTAATAAAAAGATTCTCACCTCTTGAGTTTACATTCGTAAAGTAAATAAAAATAAGAAAATAGAAAGTATATAAAAAAAAAGTGAATAAAAAGATAATGCAATATGAGAAAAAAGTTAAGAATAGAAATGTAATTATTTAAAAATATAGCTCTTTCTTTAATAAAAGCATATTAAATCGAAATAAGTTCTTTTAATATTTAGAAGATTCCTTCTCATCTATTTCGAGCAGCTGGTTGCCTCGTTGAACATCGATCGCATAGTCAGCTTTTTCTGTGTGAAAGACACCAAAATATACATATATGTATATACATTAGGAGAAAGAGAGAGGGAGAAGGAGAGGGAGAGAGGGAAAGAGAGAGAGAGAGAGAGAGAGAGAGAGAGAGAGAGAGAAGAAGTTAGAGAAAACGAGTCATAGTAAGAAAAGAGACGGAATATATCTATCTTTTGTAAACGAAGTGTGAGGCGACAGAACCAAAGGGTTTTCAGGGTCAAGGCAAACTACTCTTTCCTTTCTCTATCATTTTCTATCTTTCACTGTTTATATTCTTTTCTAACATACATAAGCTCAGTGTCATGTATTACTCGAGTCAGTGTCAAGGGTCACTGAACTTTTGATTCGAACTATCTTTGTCACCGTCTTTGCGCATAAAACTTAAATTTTTCTACTAATCTTAATTACAAACAATATGGATAACAGTTTTTACAATTTTTACAATTACTTAAAATTCTGGCTTATTTTAAATTTAATTAAACATTGATTGTCTAATCCCAGATAAAGATTTGTAATTGAAAATATATATAGGATTCGTTTTTATTAAATTAAATTAATTAATTTTTTTATTTTTTTTAAATTTTAAAAAGGAAAATGAAGAAACTGATAAGTTTCCAATTATCTTCACAAGAAAAAAATTATAAATTATATTTTATATAAATCACTTTTATTGAAATAAACATTATAGAAATTGATAATAATATAATAATATAATATAAATATTTTAAGAATGATTTTAGGAATTAAAAAAATTTTTTTATTTGATTTGGTTTTTTTGTTTTTTTTTATTTAATAAAATTTAAAAAAAAATAATTTGAATTGATTTTCTTAATTTACTAATTTTCTGATAATAAATTAATAAAAAGCAATTTAGCACGCAATCAATTTTTTGAATCATTATCAAACAAGTTGCGATAATCAAATTTTTTATTAAAATTTATTAATAAATTTTATTATTGATAGTTTTGTAGTTGTAATTTTGATTTGTATAAACAATATAATATTGATACATTATATATACATTATATAATTTTTATTAATAATTTTTTATTAATTTAAATGATTCAAATTTATTAAATCTTACAATTAAATCTAAATTTTACAATATTTTTGCCATATAAATGAAAAAAATATGATATAATAATGAATATACATATAACTCATTGTATATTTCAGAGATATAGTATCGATTTCTATTTTCAAAATTGATTCAAATATTTTTCATATATTTATTAATTGCTAATTAATAAATATTTATTAATTGAAATTATTTATTAATTATTAATAAATCTTATTTATATTTTTAAATTTTTTATATATTATTATTTTTTATATTATATTATATAATGATTTATAGATACTATTTAGCTCGTCATTTATCATTTATCATTTTTTATTTAATAAGAAAAACTTAAAAATTGGATATAATAATTTACAATTTATGACATTAAAATCTAATTAAATACATCCTAATCCTATTATTCAAAAGTTAAAAATTATAATCTGTTTTATTTCTAGAAAATTCTTAATTACTTAATTTCTTAGTACTAATTAAATATTTAAAAAAAGAAAAATTTTTTCTTCGTTTTTTATAAATGATTTGCGGATGTTTTTTATCTATGTTCTTTATCTTTATTGACATACTATTAAGCATATATAATAAGCAAATTATTACTAAGCATTTAAATAATATATAAATATATTTACTTCCGTTTTATTATTCTTGACTTGTAACAAATTCAAAATTATATGGATTCATTTATTTCTATTAATAATCTCTCTTTATTGATAATATTGTATATTTTTATAATCATAATCAAAAAAAAAAATAGAATAAATGTGCAAGACAACACCCTGACCTATTTTTATTGTAATAGTGATTAGTGAAAATTTTATCATTTTCTAACCGATTTATATTTTTTGGTTTATATTTTCTTCCTACCGTTAAGATAATAAATTATGTTTTGTTAATAAAATAAGAAAGAAAAAAATTGCTTTAATGATATAGCAATCAGTTAATGTCAAACAATATCTTCTCATATGTGTATATAAATTGACCATGAACTACGAACGTTTATAAATTAAATATAGCAATAAAGAATAAGATGGCGATACTAAGCGAAAATAAATGTAATTTTTTAATTTTTTAAATTAAAAGAAAATTAATATTTTTGCTACAACAATCTTACATGTTTTACAAAATAAAAATGTATGTATAAATAATTTTATAATTGTTTTTAATAAAAGTCATAAAAAAACTAATTTGTGAATAAATTCGCCATCTAAAAGTTGCCATCCAATCTTTAATTTATCTCTTGGTATTTAGCCGACAATTGATGGATACGGATAACTGGCATCAACATTTTATTCATAACATATCGCCAATTTAACAGCATCACGACATCGGTACAGAAACTTTCAATTGTCTAAACATAAATATAGACATCATATACATTTCATAATAAGATGAAATGAATAGAAAGTCGATGTCACCGTATGTGCAGCACACGATCGTACTTTGATCGGCGAAAGATTCAGGTTGCTAGCGAAAAGATGTGAGACCATGTCGATAAATGATTGAATTGTTGCCGTTGAATTGGCGCACTGCAATTAAAATACATGTAATTAACATGAATATGCCGATACCGACTGGTTGCCGATCAATTGAGGTGCTGTCAAATGGGCGACGACCTTTACCCAAGTATTGGGTAAAATGGCGGAGGTACTGGGGTAAGATGATCATATTAATTTAATGAATACGATTTTGATATGCGAATAAGTCAATCTTATTATAGTTGGTGTAAAATTTGTATTGAAATAGTTAAAGCATTGTATTCGGTTCTTTAAAGACATATAATTCATGTATATTCGTTATATACTTATTATATTATACTATACTAATGAAACAATAAATAATTTTAAAATATAAAGTGAATTATAAAGTGAATCAATTATGGTAAAATAAAAAGTTCATCTTACCCCATTATTTTATTCCAACCAAACACATGGATAAATAAAATATCAATATATATATCAAAGTAAAATTGAGACTTAAAATTCTATTGTTAATTTATAAAAAAATGTCAATGTTTTTGTGAAATATCTAAATAATGGTATCAAAAATTTAAAAAAAAATATTAAATGGATTAAAACTTATGTAACGTATGAAACTGAAATCGCTACTTTTTTCAAAATATCGATTCATTTTAATACCTATGTCTGACATTATTTGGTATACAAAATTAAAATTTGTAGATTGATATTAATGATTGATAGTATCGATATGATATCGATCTCAATATTAATTATGTATACATATATTATGTATATATATATATATTATTGGCCATGAAGATTCTGATATTTTATTAAATTTAAAATAAGAATATTATATGAATATAATTAAAATTACACAAATTAATAATGTACAAATTAAAGATAAATCAATTTTACTTGTATTATTTTTTTGTCACTGTTTGAATTGATTTTTGTATTAGTTTAAAAAAACAAAATCATTTTCGTAATATTTAATATATAATATGCATATATTAATAAATATAATATTACAACATGATAGATAATTTATATATATATATATATATATATATAGAAATTCTTATTAGAGACAATATTTTACTATTCTTATTATTATATGTGTATACGTATACTTATATGAGAATACATATGTATATTAATTAAAATAATGTATTAAAAATTGCACGATTTAAAATACTTTTTAGATACTTTTAATGTATCATTTTTTACACGATCTTTTTGAAAAATATAATATAACTGTAAATGTAGTCTTGAAATACTAAAATAATAATAAAAAACCATTGACAATACTAGATACATATAGTGTGTCATTCAAGTTAAAAAGTCAATAAGTCAACGAAAAGTCAATTCAACAAAGCGTTTGGTACGGTTAAAATTTTAAAGTAAGATACCTTATGTCAACATATACTTACTATGTTCTTCTCAATAGATAAAAAAAAAATGATCTTGTCTATATGAATATATACGAATTGAAGGTAGGATATTTTACTAACAATATACTACAATATATCACATTACTATACAAAATGTGTAATATTTTGAAAATAATAATAATAATTCGATTGAAAAATGTTCTGAAAAATGAAATATTTCTACACTGATATTATAATATACAATTTATCTATTCAAATAATCTTAAAATATATTTTTTAATTGAATATATATTTTATTAAATTGAATTTAAAACATATAAACAAGTATAAATAATTTTTAATAAAATTAAAAATTAAAAATCAAATAATAATTTTAATTTTAATTTAATTTTAATTTTATATTAAATAATAAAGTTATGAAATTCAATATGCAATAATATTTATTATTAATAATAATGCGATATAAATCGTTTTAAATAGAATTCTAAGAATGCTAGTTCAAAAACGTATCAGTTCAATGAACTCCGAAACGATATTGATTTCATACGTCCAAGGGACGTTTAATATGATATTCTTAATCATCAACAGTGATCCAATGAATTGAATTATCTTTTAAAAATTATTACTAAAAGAATGTCATTCAAACAATAAATATTTGAAAAGTATCAATGAAATTTTTAATAATGGATCTATATTTATGAAAATGATTTAAACTTAATATAATTTGTTTGTATAAATATAATTAAAATGATGGAAACAGAAAAATATAAAATATTTTCATATCTTTTAGATAAATAATTCTTAATATTATATATTATAATATCTGAATATAATTATATATAAATATTATTATATATATTATTATATTAAATATATATTCAATTAAAAATATAAATATCTATTATATATATATCGAAAACGAAAAAATTACACATAAACTTTATCGTAAAACTAGAAAATAAATTTTTATGAAGATAATAGATAATAAAAATAAAATTATTAGTTGAGTTTAAAATATTTTTCGACAAATTTTCAAAAGATACAAGATACCAGAAAATGTAATTAGAACAAAAAAAGGAAAAAATCTTGTAAGTTCATGAGAATCAATCATCAGAATGCGAAAGAAATAAAAAAAAATTATTTATATATTAATATGAAATTAAAAAAAAATTATCAATTTGTCATTAGGGATCACTCCGATTAAATTTCGCAGATTAAATTAATAAGACAACAATCTATGATTTTTTCCAAATTGTTAAAAATTAAAAAAAAGATGTTATGTCACAGTTTTTCTGATCACTATAAAATATAAATATACAATGTATTAGATCAAATAAAAATAAATCAAAAAAATAAAGCAAATCATTTAATTAAATGAATTAAAAATTAATGTTTTGAAACAAGCAAAAATTGTAAAAAATTAATATGTATAACATCATTTATTAAAATGTTGATTTACATTTAGAAATATCGATGTTTTTTATTTTGTTATATGACATAATTTTCATTTAAAATTAATATCTATATAATTTTCAGTTTGAATAATAAAAAATGCTTATTTATTTCATTATTATTTAATATAATAATAAATAATAAGATAAAATTATTTATTATTATCAGATATTATTTAAGAAATAAATAAACTTTTTTCACTCTTATTATTATTATTTTTTTTACTTTTTTTAATTTTCATTATTGTTTTTTCTTGTTTTTTTTAATGTAAATAGTAAGCGTTAGTTTAAGTATACAAGCAATTTTATATTGCATATTGTAATGTGATTTTAATCGTATTTTTACAAATTTACTAACAAATCTATAATAATTAATTATATTAATTGTCATTTTAACAATAGTTTTTTTATTTTTAAATATGTTTAATATGATATAAAACTTGAATCAAGAAAATATATATTTAATTAAAATTCGTTGAACCATACAATCAATTGAACATAAACGACCGATATCATTACATTAAAAAAAAAATGATAAAAAACAATGATTAAAATAAGTGTTAATATTTATTATTTATAAAATATTGAATTTATTTTTCACACGCTTTATTTAATAAAACTTATTAATTATAATAATATCTAATTTCAGATAATAATATTCAAATGACTTTCAGTTATTTTTATAAGCATATTATATAATATTTATAATAATTATATCGATTAACAAAAATAAACTATATGTTATAACACATATGTATATATATATATATATATGTAAGTAGTTTATAAGTTTATATATATATATAAGTTTATATATATGTAAGTAGTTTTTCTAAAAATTCCATATTATGTACATAGTCATATAAATTTGAGAAGATAATATTTCACAAAATGTAGAATTTCATTTCTATAAATTATTTAATAATTAAGTTGATAAATATTATCTATATAATAAATAAATAATAAGCGAATTGTAAACAAAATAAAATGTTATAACACAAACTGGAAATCTTAGAAGAAAATTACAATATAAAATTTAAATTTCATAGACATTTCATTACTTAAATAAAAAGATATTTAATTGCAAAAAAAGAAATGCTTGCTTGCAATTTATGCATGTCTCATGTTTAGTTGTCTCAGTGATATTCAGACTGTTCTATGATTTCACTCTGAAAAAATTACACATAACTACGTTTCTTTTTTCTTTTTATTAAGAATTGCATGTTTATAGAATGAGATAATACAGATATAAAATAAATGTATAGATTGCACGTGTCTTCTACAAAAAGGAAAAACCGCAAGTACGATTAGTATAATAGAATGTAATTACGTACGTGATATTATAGTATCGTAAGATTAATTCAATTTGATAAAGAAAGTTGCATTACAAACATTACAAACATAAATTAAAAATTAAAAATAAAATATCAATGAAAAATTAATATGAATCAACAATTTTAATACATTAGTTCTATTATTAAATTAATTTTCATAAAATTAACAAAATAAATAATTTTAATTTTTATTATTTATACAAAAAAAAATTAATACTAAATATAATTTAAAAAAAAATTATGATTTCATTTCATAATTTAAAATCTTTATATTATTATTATTATTATTATTATTATTATTAATAAAATAACTAAATATAAAATTATAATTATAAAATATAAAATATAAATATAAAATTAATTATAACAATTAAAATAAAAATTTAAAATTTTCAAAAAATATAATTATATATATATATATTTATATCATAAATTTTATTGTAAAAATGTAAAAAATATAAAAGTTTCTACATATAGAAAGATTTATAAAAAATTTGCTCAATTTTAAATAATTTAATGTTGATATAATATTATTTTATTATTTTATTGTATAATATTATTTTATTAATAGAAAAAGAGCAAAAATATAAAGCTAAATAATGATCTTTAATTTAAATAAAAAATATAAAATTCAAATATGAATGATAAAATCTATTTTTATTAATTTTTTAAATAAAAAAAAATATTAATTTTGAAATTTAAATTGATTTATTTACGAACTGAAATACTTTAGAAATCGATTTATGATTAAATAATATGATGCAATAATAATAGATAATAGAAAATTTATTTATCAATCTTTTTATTTGTATATATTTAATATTAAATTATTTTAATATTTTTTTACTTTTTACTATTAATTTTTAACAAGATGAAATTTTTATGAAAACTTTTATAAAATTAACTTTAAAAAAATAACTAAAAGAATGCAAACATTTGCATTGAAATACATTTTGAAATACATATATATATATATATATATATATTATAATATTATATAATAAAAATATATTAAATACATCTTATATATATTATATATAATATTATATATATATATTACTATCAATGTTTTGTTAACGAAACATGTTTACTGAAAATGATTAACGAAATTGATTATTTTTCATTATTCATTTCATCAGTTCTTACAAATTTTCTTTTTCTTTTCAATTTCATTATCCTCTTTCTTTAATTATGTATAGAATTTTTCTTTTTCTTGAAAGTAACAGAATTTGCAAAAAATATCTTATCGTTTTATTATTTTACTCTATGAGTCTTTAATATCTTTTTAAGAATTTGTGCAATTATATATACATAAATACTTACTTCGTGCAACATGCATTACTATGAATGCTTTCTTCAACCCCACTCAAGTATTTCTCAACTTGGAGGGAGATGCTACAACATATAAAAGTCCGAATGATACATCTACTCAGTAGCAATTCTGTTCTTTCGAAGAAAATATACAAAACGTACAGCAGTTTGATAATTCAAGTCGGCTTGAACTCAAAGCTCAAAGTTCAATATACAATTATCCGGTTATTCTTTGAAAGTTTTCCATTCGAATAACCAGTGATTTTCTATAGAATCAAGACGCTATATTAACGAGGTGACGAATATTTTTAATTTGATTAAGATAATGGTTCGTATGGGAGATTATAAATTCACATGAGTGTGTTATCAGTGAAAATATGTGATCATTAAAAATCACGAATGTTTCGTTATATTAATTTCATTTAATATAAAAACTTTTAAGCTTTTACATAAAGTTTATTAAATATAAAGCTATTTTGCTCTTACACACACACATACATATATATACATTTGCATAGAGAAAAAAAAAATATATCGATAGAAAAATATAATTCTAGATAAAAGATTTTTTAAAGATTTTTCTTTTTTTAAATATTATTTTTACATTTTTAAATATTAAGAAAAATACCTATATTTTATACTCTTATTTTTATTAAATATTATTAATTGAGATAATAATATATTGATTGTTTATATAAACAATTTTGAATTATTTTTAAAATCATAGTATTAATTAAATTATTGAATTATAATTGTAAAATGTAGAAAAAAAATAAAATGTGATTTTTTTTCTTACAGGAATATTAAATATCGGGATTAAACATCAAAACGTGAAAAGTAAAAACAAAATCCATACAAATCTAATCGAATTCCGCGCCGATCATCATCTCCTGGGTGATAGAGTGTCACGTGACTCGAAATTAGCCGAACGAAACGAAGGTACCGAGGTTATAAATAGCGGTCACTACAGAGTGGGGAGTCTCTTTTACTTTCTACACTGTACAATAGTGCATTTGCTCCGCGCTTGTCTGACTATTACGTTTTGTGCTGTGCTGGTGTAAGGTTCGCTCGTGCGAAACCAAAGTAGGATATAAAGTTCGGACTAAACTTTCTCATTTTCTCTAAGTATTAGCGACATCGAACGAGCTGAACGTGTCAATAAAATTGCAACACGTGGCCAAAGTATTGGAACGCAGACAAAAGAAACCGAAGTCTATATCCACGATCACGAAAAGAAAGAAAATGCCGGAGACCGCTCATCACATGAACGGATATGCTAACGGGCATACACCACCCGAGCTACAACAGGAAGGCAGTTTTCTCTTCACTTCGGAGTCCGTTGGTGAAGGCCATCCAGGTAGGAACCTTAAAAAGCATGCGTTCACCTCATGACTCTTCTGTATTTCCGATGTTGTACGACTTCGTCTTGAGTTCCATGTCGGAGAGCCGCGTGTGCCGCCATGAAACTCGATGAACGGATCATACATATATACCGTGTGCGCACGCCGCAATTCTACCCTTCCTTCCCGCTTTCTTACTTTCCTTAAAAGCTTCGAAATGTGGGGATGGTATTACATTGCGATTTATTCATTATTCAAATTCCCTTTTTAATATCTATAAAATATCAAATATTGATTCATTTAAATACTAAAACTATATTTTTTTAAAATTGATATCAAGCAGAAGCGAATATGTACTCCGGCGTCGCCATGTGCTTCTTAATATTACAATTTATGATTTTTAATTTTTTATTCTTATATGTATTTTTTCTTACATATACATTAAAATTTTTTTCTTAATCTAATTATATGTTTTTAAGTTATTAAAATTAAATATAATTATATTTTTATATAATTCATCAATTTTTTATATTACTTATCTACTAATTATCTTTTACACGTGTAAACTCTAAAGTAATTAATATTTATTTAATCATGAATTTATATTAAACTATAATAACTTTTTTAATTCGTATTATTTACTATTTTAAAATATATAATTTAAAGTAAAATTAAAATTTTTTATTGATTAAAATGATTAAATATTGTTTGATTTATTATAGAATAGATCTTATAATATTAATTTCAATAATGCATTTTAATAAAATTTTGTAAACGTGTATCAAGTTTGAATCAATTAATAATATAGCATATATTTGATTTTATGATTATGCAATTGTTTCTATGAATATGTTTTATTTAATTTTATGAAATTCACACATATATGAATAAAAACAGTCAATTATTCATAATTTTAAAAAAATTTTATTTATTTTATAATTATAAGCAATTTTATTTTTTTTTCTTTTTTTAGATAAAATGTGTGATCAAATAAGTGATGCTATTTTAGATGCACATTTAAAGCAAGATCCGAATGCAAAAGTGGCTTGTGGTGAGTTTTCTTAAAATGATTTTAATTTTTTTAATGACTTGAAGCAGTTGGTGCTATAACCTCTATTTATAAATTAGTTACTATGACCTTGAGTTAATTTTGAATCATAGAATTCTGAAGGGACCTAGTACTTAATATAATATATATAACTTAACTTATTATTACTAAATATAAAATATTTTTATCAAATTATAATCTTTATATTTATATATGTGTATATATATATATCATATTTTTAAATTATTTAGAGACTGTGACAAAAACAGGAATGGTTTTATTATGTGGAGAAATTACATCAAAAGCTGTGGTAGATTATCAAAAAATTGTTCGGGATACTGTTAAACACATTGGATATGATGATTCTTCAAAAGGTAAAAAATATTTTTATTTATTCTTTAGGTTTCCTCTTTTCAGTGATGTATGTTTGTTAAATCCCTTGCAACCCTTACAATTTTGTTAAATTTATTTTATCTATACATCTAAAACATTTAAAAATTTCCTTGCTAACATAAAAAATTTCTAACTTATATATATATATATGCCCTGTGGCCGGATGATATTTTTATTATCTTATCCTTCATAAAATTCGCCTCATTTGGTTCTTTAGAATTAAATTTTATAAATACACGATCGAATCATGGCACGAAAGCTTCCAGCTTTAAATATAAAAATTTTTAGAATGCTTCTTTTATTTATTAAATTAAAAAATATATTTTTGTACAATATATATGTATAATATATATGTATATACACACACATACAAACATACACACATATACATATATATATATATATATATACATATATATAAAAGAATAATGAAAAATTTCAAGTTCTTATAAAAAGATGTGCTTTACGCTACATACACGTTAATAAATTGTTGGAGAAAATTCCATGACTCGATCGATTGGATGACCAATATCCTGTTCATTATCTTTCGGAAAAAATAAATAAAAGAACACGTATGAATATGTAACGTAAGCATATCATGATCGTGGCAGGATTCGATTGGCATACGTTGAACCTTTTGGTGGCGATCGAACAACAATCTCCAAATATCGCTGATGGTGTTCATTTGGCCAGGGAAGAGAAGGACTTGGGTGCAGGTGATCAGGTACATAACCCATTCTCAGCCCGTGCCGCAGAGCAGCCATACAATTCATTAACATACTCTTTTATTTTTTGTTTTTTTTTGTTTTTTTATTTTTTTAAATTTTTTTGTCCTCTTCTTTCTTTCTTATAATGTATTTTATAGAATTCTTACACATATATTTCCTTATGTTATGTGTGAATGAGTGAATCTGTGTTTACAAATAAGTATTATAATTATACAAATATAAATTATATATTTTATAATATAGAAATTTTATTAGGAAGTTTCATATATAAATAAATACTATAATAATTATTATAACAAAATATATTAATCTATATAAAAATATATTTTATTTTGAATATTTTAGTTAGGCTTTAAAATTATATATAATATTAATTGTAAAAAAATTTATATGGTATTATTATATATTAAAATAACTTATATTTTCAATTTCTTTCCAAAGCAAAAAGGTAACACTATTATTATGAAATATTATTGAAATAGCAGAATAAACTGGAATATGATACAGTGAAACATCAGTATAATGAAAGTGTTGATGTTCATGGTAGAGAATATTTATATCTCATTCATATAATTTCTGCAGGTTTTGACTTCAAGCTCTGCAGTGTTTTATTGGCGCTTGATGCTCAATCACCAAATATTGCAGCAGGAGTTCATGAAAACCGTAGTGATGAAGAAGTTGGCGCAGGAGATCAGGTCAATTAGTATTCTGATCTGTTCATTCGAGTTTTCTGTTCTTCTTTTTGTTCTATTGCCTAGCATAGTTGCTCCTATTTAGTTTCCTGAATAATGTATATATATTTGTTTTCCCTATTTTCAATTGTTTTCTATGTATAGTAGTAATAGAAAATTCTTATATCATTATTATATATTTGTAGATATATATTTAGTTTTAATAGTAGTATCGTATAGCTTATTCTTTTTTCATGTTTCTTCTTGTTATATAGGTTTATTATATCAACTTCTCATTTCTTAGTAATAGTTAATTGTTGTTCATAGTTATTATGAAAGCATGTATACACTATTAGAACTTACCTGATAACTTAGAATATATTTCTTTTTTAATATTTCTTCTATTATCTTATTAATTTATCATCTGATTGTTTGTGCTAAAAAAATGATTTTACAATATGTTGTAATATTGTTTGTTAATACTTATTCTTTCTTAAAAATTCTTTATAAATATATATAATATTTGTTAACATTTTATTTATTTCATGATTATATTTAAATTTTTTCTGTATACTGAAGTAATTTCTTTGCTGATTCAAAATCCAATGTATTTTAATTAGTTTTGAAAATTTCACCTTCTCAAATTTATATTATTATTTTATTATTATATATATTAATATATATTCTGTAAATAGTAACACAATATTTTATTACATAACAAAAATTATTAATTTAAAAAATATTGTATATAGTTATCCCAATATTGATTAGTAATTCTGCTCTGTGTGACACCTTTCTTGTATTTTATTAAGTGAATCTTATAATTTATCATATATTTAGTTATGTGCAAATTCTAAATGTGAATTAACATATTGAAACTGTATGTTGTGTGCACGTTATTACTTTATTAATGCTTAATCTTTTATATTAAGAATTTACATAATATTGCAAATTAATTAAAAGCACAATAAATCTTTTTTCTGCTTCAAGTTTATATTTTATAAATTTTAGTTTATAACTCAAATTATTATCTCAGGGTCTGATGTTTGGATATGCAACAGATGAAACTGATGAATGTATGCCATTAACTGTTGTCCTGGCACATAAATTAAATCAGAAAATTGCAGAATTAAGGCGAAGTGGAGAATTATGGTGGGCAAGACCAGATTCAAAAACACAAGTATGATTATTAATAAATTGAAGCAATATATATTTTAATAATATTTAAATAAATTTAATAATTTACATTAATATTTACAATGATGTCATATAGTATTTGCTACTCTTGAGTGCCATGATGTAATATATATTACTGAGAATAATAATAATTATTATAAATTATATATATATATATTTTTGAATATATTTTATTTCTGATATTTTGAAAATTATAAAATAGGTCACTTGTGAATATGTAATGGATCATGGTGCCTGTGTACCTATAAGGGTTCATACTGTTGTAGTGTCATTGCAACATAGTGAAAAAATTTGTTTGGAAGATTTACGTAAAGTAGTTATGGAAAAAATTATCAAAGAAGTAATTCCAGGAAGGTATTTAGATGATAAAACAATCTTCCATGTTAATCCTTGTGGATTATTTATTATTGGTGGTCCACAGGTAAAGTACATATTTTTTATATTCGATTAATTAATAATTTCAAATTAATTTTTGTAAATTATATTAATATTTGTTTATTTATTACATTAGAGCGATGCGGGTCTTACTGGTCGGAAAATTATAGTTGATACATATGGTGGTTGGGGAGCTCACGGAGGAGGAGCATTTTCTGGCAAAGACTTCACAAAAGTTGATAGATCTGCTGCTTATGCAGCAAGATGGGTTGCTAAATCTTTGGTGAAAGCTGGTCTTTGCAGACGATGCCTTGTACAAGTATAAATTACCGATATTTTTATTTTTATTATTATTATTATTAATGAAATATTTATTAATATCTTTGTTTAATATTCTTAATGAAAATATAAATATTTACAACAAATTTTTAGGTTTCTTATGCTATTGGAGTAGCAGAACCTCTTTCAATCACAGTTTTTGATTATGGTACTTCTAAATTATCTCAAAACGAACTTTTAGATATAGTTAATAAAAATTTTGATTTACGACCTGGGAAAATCGTTAAGTGAGTATATATATATTTATCGTAAATAATATTTTAAATATAAATAATTATAAAATTATGATGCATATAATGATAAATAATTAAATTTTATTAAATATTATAAATAGCAATATAATCATTTTTTTAGAGAGTTGAATCTTCGTAATCCTATTTATCAACAAACTAGCACATATGGACATTTCGGTCGAGAAGGATTCACTTGGGAACAACCAAAAACTCTAATTCTCGATTGATGAGAATATAGATAAATCAGTTTGACGTTTCTTATTGTAAAACGTCTATCGTTCTCAATAATCATATATCTCGTAAACGTTCTTCGAGATTTTCCGACCTCCGCGCTACTTCGCCAAGTCCATCAATTCCTTTTGCCAATTTAGTACTAGCAAGAAGAATGACATATTAGGTTTTTCCACATCACGAGATACTTGGTATTATGTGGTATTATAGTACAAATTTTGTTTATCCAGTATGCAGACAAGAGCAGTCAATTTTTCTCCACTATTTGAAAACTGAATTGAAGTTTATCAATCATTAGATATAATGAAACTATTGACAATGAGGAAAAATAAACTAAACTAAACCTGTTATGAGTATCTTATCCTACATATATATTCGTAACAGTAAAGTAGTTTATTCAGTGATGCAATTCATTACTGTGGCTTGTAAGTGGTGTGTGTTGGAAGTAAAAAATGATAAAAGAACAATAATACTTAAAATGAAAAACAATCTATTTCAAAAATGTATAAATTGGCAACATCGGGCCGTGCCTCAAAGCAAATATTTGAGATGAAAACATTCTCTCAAATTTTTAACAGTGTTTTAGTACTTTATATGAACGTACATGAAAGTTTGACCAACTTCCTTTTAGAGAATATTAATGTAATATTTTAATAACTTGTGTTTTTACATATTCTAGCAAATTCAATAATTAATAATAATGGTGCTTTCATGTATGTTTCTTCATTAGAATTATTTATCGTTCGAGTGCAAATATAAACTGGTAACGACTATGTACATTAATTTTAGCAAAGTGGGAAAATGAATTAATTAAAGCGACCAATTATAAAACGAACTTACTTTTTGCATAGTTAAACATTTGTGACATATGCAGTATAATGTTGACGAGGAGTTAATAATATCGCATTTATTTAAATCTGATTGTTAATTAAAACAAAAATTTTTTTAATTATATTTAAATTTAAGTAATGGCGATACTACTAACTCTCATATATTTATATACATATATATATATATTTTTTTCCCTCTTTGCTTTGTTTAATTAGATAATTTTAATAGACATTTTCGATCTTGTAATGTATAGCAAATAATACAAAATCGAATGTTAGACCTTATTTTGTGGAGGTCTAATACAGATCGTGTGGCGGAGCTCGAAAATTATACGATTTTTCCAATTTAGAGTGCGAAGATCTGTGACGTTATCGTATTTTGAACAACAGAAGTGTAAATGTGAAAATTTAGTAAATTCGTTCCGTTAGATTGATGTACCGATCTATCGTGTAATGGTATTGGCAGTGTAAAGATGCACAAGATTATATGCAAATCATAATAAAAAAAGATTTTTTAATAAAATATTAAATTGTCACTGATTTTATTTATTTTTTGCTCCAACTATTTATAATACCTTCTGCGATTCCTCCTGATATTTTATAATTAGATAATTATATAAAATTATTTACATATAAATTGGAGCTCTGTTGCACAGATTGCAAAATTGCAAATTATCTGTCAATAACTTTTGCATTTTCATAATTATTTTTCTTAACAATATTGCAAAGATATAAAAATAAAACTTTCTTTATATATAGCCTATTAGTATTTATTTTCTAATATTCATATATTAATATTTATTTTCTAATATTCATTTTAATGTGAATATGTGTATGATGTAGTATTTTAAAAAATTAAGAATATAATATTATATAATATAAATTATAAAACATTAAAATTTATTACAGATACAATAATTTAAATAAAATATGTTATTTATTTTTATCACAAGTGTATTATATAGTGTCATTTAAAAATTGTGTAAAATTACTTATCCTAGATATATCTTTATTAATATATTAATTATCATTAGTACCAATTATCAACTATTGATATTTAAATACACTGCCTAAAAAGCAGAAAAATATATAGATAAAACTTTGAATATACAAATAAATAATTAGTAAATTGTTATTGTACAAATTTATGTACTATTCTTAATATTATATATCAAATGTGAAATATATCTATGGAATAAATCTCATAATTTTCTGAATATAATCCTTTCTGATAAATTGCAATATTATATTATGATTCAATAAATTGTAATTAAATTTTGAATAATGATAAAAATGACAATTAAAATTAAATAATTTACATTTATTTTTTTCATTTTAATAATTTCATCCATTATAAACTTTTTATGAATTTTAAGAATTTATTCAGTATACTATAATAATATTATGATATTTTATAATAAATAAATTATAATATATCATATACATATGAAATGCAATATTATATATTCCTATCATTATATTTTTAGATATAAGGAAAAATAAAAAAAATTACGATTTTTTTTTGTTAAAATATATTTGCTCTTTTAAAATCACATCTTTGATCTTTTTGGATCAATTTGTTTTTAAATAATTGATTATAATTTTAGCATAAATTTACGAATTATTAATTTTATGCTTTTACTATAATATGTACAATATATTATATATAATTATATTATTTTTAAATTTAATTGGGAATAATCAAAACAATGTAAAAAGACATATAAGATATTTAATTATATTCTTATAATAATATATATATATACATAGAAATTCACGGAATTATATACAATACAGTCATGAAAATATGAATAAAGAAAAAACTTTTTATAAAATATGTTAAAATACTGATTCATAATTTTAACAATATACATTATTGAAATATAATATATACATAATAGTATATAATGAAAAAGAAAAAAAATATCAAATTTGAGATACACATATAAACTTTACATTTCATGAAAGAATTATATTTTATATACTTATAATTTTTTATGCGATTTTAAATATACAAAAATAATATGAAAATAGTATTATTACTAAAATTCCAATATGTAATACAAAATAATAAATAATCAAATTTTGAAATCATATTATGCTTTTCTTAAGAATAAAAAAATCATATAAATATAGATATGATGTATAAATATAGTTCTTTCTTTCAGACATAAATATTTTTTGTTTATAAGATATAAGATGAAAGATGAATGCTTTGCTAAAAATTATATTTGTTTTATAAAAATAAACTTTTATATTAATGTTTCATAATATTTTGAAATATTTAAATATTGATAATTTTGTTATATGCAATATAATTTAATAGCTTTTCGAAACTAATAATCATAAAATAAAATTTTAAATTGAAAATGGGACATACAAATTATATAAATTCTTTTCTATCATTTTACTAATATTTAAAATATTTTTAAGCAATTATTAAAAAACTTAACATATTATTGTATATAAACTAATAATTAAGTCATATTATCAATGTAATAGCTAAAAATTTACTTTTTAAAAAATTATATACATTATATAAATTTTTTAACTTTGAATAATGAATTTAAATAATAAATTAAAAAGAAAAAATTATGTAAAAAAAAATTGTAATATATAAAATTACAATAAGTAAGAAATGTTTTTATCTTAAAATAAAAAAAATTCTAAATCTATGTTTACAAGATTTTTTTTAATTCTGAAGAAAAGCAGAATATGTTATTAAATTTTACCCTTCTATTTCATCTATATGATATAGATATAGAAAAACATAATCAACATAGAATATTATATAGAAATGTATCTGAAATTATAATGAACAAATTAGTGCATAATTATCATTATAGTTAAGATATGTTTTATAAATTATTCTAAGAGATTAAAAAAAATTATATTATTAAAAAAATGTTTATAGAAATATTGCATAATTTTAATTTAATGTTGACTGATATTGTAAACGAGATAATATTTATATCTTAAGATAAATTTAATTTGTTAATATTTTTTTAGGTGCATGAATACGACTGTGTCTTAATAGTGAACTTTTGTCGGTAAAAGATTTTTCACATTCTACACATTTATATGTTCTACCAGTATGTGTAACCAAATGTCTGCTAAGTCCAGATGCATGACAGAAAGCTTTAGGACAAAGTTGACAATGATGCAATTGAATATCATTTGGATCTAATTTTTGATGCCTTCTCATATGTACTTTTAATGCTTCTCTTTGAGTAAAACTTTTATCACAATGTTGACATTGGAATGGTTTTTGACCAGAATGAGTCATGAGATGGCGAAGTAAAATTTCTTTTTGTGCAAAGGCACGATGACAAATATTACAACCAAATGGTTTTTCACCTATATAAAATAATAATAATTTGTAATAATTTTAAAAATAAAAATTTAAATACACATGTTTATTCAATTTTTAAAATAAAATATTACCTGTATGAGTACGTTCATGTCTCACTAAAGCTGATCTAGTAGGAAACCATTTTTCACAAGCTTGACATGTAAAACCTCTTTGTGTAGAATGAACAGACTGATGACTTTTTAACATTATTCTTCTGGTGAATGCTTTTGGACATTTATCACATTGAAATACTTTTAATTCTTCACTTGTTTCAACTGTATAAAAAATTTAGATATATTAAGAAAAAAAAATTTCATAATATAGAAATCATATATATATATATATATATATAATATTTATTACCCATGGTATCACCAATTGGTTGTAATTTTAATGTTTCTCCTTGACTTGAACTATTACTTGTAACTTCCATCATATAAACATTTTTATGATCAGCATTTGCAATTGCTCTTTGTACTTCTTCTGCCTCATCCTCTGATTCTTGTTCTTGTTTAATACGTGATGTACGTATTGTGCAACGTGCTTTAGCAGCACGTTCCTCTGCAGGTACTAATGTGATATTTTCTGGATCTTCTGACATTGTTTCTTCCATCTCTATATTTTCAGAATTCATTCCTATTTAATAAAAATATAATAATTTATAAAATAAACACGGAAAAAAATTATATACTAATTAAATTCTAAAAACAAATAAAAACTTTTAATATACCTAAAATATAACCACCAACAAGTTCTTCTTCTGTGACTTCAATCGGATCTCCATCTTTTTGTCCACTATTACCTTTAATTGAAACTAAATCAGCCAATAATTGTTTAACTTGTTTAGATTTTCCACTATTGGAAGAATCTTTTAATTCATCTCTATTGCTATCCTGACTTTCCCCTTCTTCACTTTGGCCAGTTAATTGTTGAATTAATTTCATATGTTTACGAAGTTTTGCATCAGCAGCTTCACATTTTTTTTTAAATTGATAGGATTTTTCTAATTGATATTTGCATGGATGACAAATCATATTTGGAAGACCATCTTCTTCATAAACCTATAATATATGAAATTTTATTAATTTTCCACTAATATATCAATTGCTTATATACATATATATATATATATATATATATATATATATTACTTATAAACTTATAAAACAAAATACAATATTTAAATTATTGTTCTATATAAAATAATATTATATAAAATAATATTATATTTTATCTTATAATATTTATAATAATTGCTTAAATATTTGCAAATCATTTTTTTTCAGCAATATATAAAAATAAGTTTGTATATTTTTGTTTTAGTTAAGTTATATTAACTTATATTTAAATTATGTTTTATGTTTATTTATATCTCAAGTCTTAAAATTTTGAAACAATAGAGCTAATGAAAATATTAGAAAATTGTATAATGAATTCAAAAAAAATATTCATGATATAAAAATGTTAGTAAAAAGAAATATTAGATATTTTATCTTTTTTATTTGTTACAATTATTTATATCTAAAATAAAAAGAAAAAGTTCAATAGCATATATAAAGTGTCAATATTAATACATTGGCTATAATATTACAGATTTCTATAAATCCATAGGGTAAATGATCTGTAATGCAATGATACGCCTTGTCTAGATTCCTGTAATGAAAGGGAAGGTGGCGTCGACATATCGTGAACGTAAAGTCGATAACTCGGTAAAGCCGGTAGTTGCTTTGCGCAGTGTGTCGCGCGTTGCCCGAGACCTAAAGTTAAATCATAGACGGTTCTATACCTCGTCTGTGGTTAAACGTTTCCTTTATACCTACATCGAATGTGTAAGTGACTCTCACAAATACAGAGCAAAATCAAAG
This sequence comes from Apis cerana, assembly GCF_029169275.1. Lineage (NCBI taxonomy): Eukaryota > Metazoa > Arthropoda > Insecta > Hymenoptera > Apidae > Apis > Apis cerana. Next base: position 8,313,260 of record NC_083858.1, on the reverse strand, counting down.
AGTGGGGTAAAAATGAGAGAGAGAGAGAGAGAGACAAAGAGAATCTCACGCAGAGAGATAAACTAGATTCCTATTTTTCGATAAGATTCCTATATACGTACGAAAGATGATTAACTAATGTGATTTTAACTTAAATTTATCACATATTTATTAAATTAAATCTTCTAACTTACCTCCAGATTAACACAAGCCATTATTCGTAAAGATAAGGGAATAGTTTCATCGTCGTAAATCGGCACCATCTCCTCCTCCTTTGCCAAGCACAGTCGGCACAGCTCGTTCACATGAATGATTACGTTACTCGTGCTATCACCCTTTTTTCTGCTGTATGTTTTCATTTTGATGTTCTTTAAAATCTTCTACACGTTCGTTACGTAGATATTTCACCTTTAATGTCGAGGAGAAATAGAGTTTTCCCTGGAAAACCCTGGAGAACGAGACTCAGTCACACACAACGGAATCTATAATGGCGGCGGCGTCGGTTGCGGCGGCAGCGACGATTGACCAATGGCGGACATACGGCGCTGTAGTACAGCAAAGATGGAGAATTGTGAATTTTCTACACGCGGAAAGGAGAAAGATGGTTACGTATAAAAGAGAAACTGCGTCGTTTAGGGTCTTCGTCATCGTAAAGTCGGTAAGGCCGGTAACTATTATTGATTTTCTATTCTTCCCAACGGCGGGAAATAATCTTTCATTTGCTATTATAGCGGCATATTCGAATTTTTTTGTATTTAATGTTTTCACATTATTATATTTCTTATTTCTTATATTAAATTGTTAATTACAAGAAATGATTATCCATGATAACAATAAAGATAGCAATAAATGTATTAATTCTTATTATTTCATAATACTGACTAAAGAAATAATGTTTCGCATTGGACTGCATTCGAACAATGGTTTTCGTAGAATATCGACCGTTCAGAGATACGTATTATAAAAATTTTAATACTTTCTTCATTAATATTATTATAAATAATACAAATAAAGATTATTATTACGATCAAATATATTAATTATGATATAATTTCTATATTTTTAATGTATAGCAATTATAGATAGTAATATTAACATTTTCATTATCCGACTCTCTTGGTAAGAAATTAGATTATATATATATATATATATATATTATGTGTATATATATATATATATATATATATGTTTAACTGCTATGTTTTTATTATGTAAAATTGTTTAAATGAACATACTAAACATATGTACTTAATATACTTAATTATTCTTGTTTCTATTAATAATTTATTTCATAATATACTATTTGATTTTTTTTATATTAATTAAATTGTCGCACATTTATAATGATAATAAAAATAATTAAATAAATCTAAAACTATTTCAATTATTATTTTTTTTATTTTTAGAGAGAAAATTATATATTATAAAAAATAAATAATTTACTTTTCATAATTTTATATTGTTATTATAATTGAAGAATATAGAAACTTTATTTTTTGCTTTATTTTAAAAATAATTAATGTATTTAAAAATTTCAAATTAATTATTATGAAATTTATTTATTTAATCATAAATAACTTTATAATTTTTTTACCCGTACTTAAAATTAAATTTTATAATAAATTTTTAAAAAGGATTTTTTTATTATACTTATATGTTTTTTATAATTGATCCAATCGATTTTTTATAGTTGAAATGATGAAATATTATAATAGAAGAATTATTACATATCTATAAATTATATTTTATTAATTTTTTAAAATATAAAATTTTTTAAAAATATTAATAAGAAAGTATATAGATATCTAAAAATAAGTTTTTGTTTTGATAATATAATTATAAAATTTTTAGTATGAGAATGTATGTGACACATACATTTACATAAAATTTATATATTCATTAATCGAATAAACAAGCAACAAACAATTTAATATTTAATATTGGATAATTTATATCAAGATAACATTATCATCAGGTATAAGTGCATGCTAGGTAATTTCAAAAGAAAACGGTATCCATCGCATCTGTGATGGTAAACAACAAAGTTTGTTGGAAAGTTGTCAACAATTTAAAAAGAGAGAATTTCAGGAAACGCAAAACAATTTCCTACGTTTGCCAAAAGCATTGTCAGATATAAAGATTGGTAGAAAATAAGGGTCGAAAATAACTAACAAGTTAGAAGAGGAAAGGAGAGTGATTCGACGATTCTTCCGATAGAGAGGGGGTGATTCCCATTACTTCTCTTGTGCTTTCGCTTTTCCGTCCAGTGTGTTTCGCCACTGAGGAACCCGCGTGCCTTGCGTTTTAACGCGAAGGTAGGTGCTCGTCATTGTGATCCTCATGCTTCGTATTTTCGTTTTGTAAATCCAGAAATTTCATCAAGTGTTTTAGGGGATGATTCATTTATATAACAATACTGCGAAACGAAATTAACTGAAAAAAAAATGTGTAAGAGAAAAATAATACAAGTTTTTGCTATAATACATATTTATAACAAAAAATATAGATACACATGATTTAATTACGATTTAAAATTTATTTAACAATATATTTCGATTATGTTTCTTAAAATATATTTGCGATGAGATTTCATAGTACAAAATAATATATGAATCGTGTTATTAATAAAAATTTTTGATAATATTAACGATGAACAAAGATTTTATATTCGCATAATTCATGTAAATTAAACAATGTGATTTGTGAAAATAGAAAATTATTTAAGTGTATATATTTTACATATTTAATATTATATTATATATCATATTCATTTCATTAAAAAAATAAATATATATTCAGTCACATTTTTTTTTACTTTTTTCATAATAACTTTTCATGATTTTTATATAAATAAATGTCAAATGATTTCCGTTTATTTTATCCGAGAAATAATTTATCATATAATTCGAAGAATATTTAAATATTTGCGTGAAACATATGATAAGAAATATGCTCCGCCTATTCCATTAATTTATCTATACGTTCGGTTTTTTTTCTATATTACATAAAAATTTAAAACGTCAAATTATTTGCTTTCGCTTTATGTTTTATTTGTGCTTTATTTGTTTAAGAATGATTGAATTTTATATTTATTATAAAAAGAAACTGTCGGTAACAAACGATTACGGAATCGACTGAATATATCAACGATTGTATATCCAGTTGCGATACGATACAATTGATTTTTAAAGCGGTCGTTGGTAACTCGTTTTAAACGATTATCGACCATGATATGAATAATATTATTTGTGACAAACGATCGATTCGAATAACGTTTTAATTTTTATTTATCGATATTAAATTATACAATATGTAAGTACAGTTGTCAAAAATGCAATTTTATCTATATTATTTTTATTTACTAAAACAGAATAAATATCATAACTTTTTTTTAAAATAAAAATCTTAATGTTATTCAATCTCATTTTTTTTTGAGTTTTATAAAATACTATTTATGATTTAAAAAAAATAGTCATAAAAAATCATTATATATAGCATAATTAGAGATTATTACGAATATGACATTGTAATACATGTTAAAATAGATAATGTGTATCTATTTCGTAGTATAAATATATATGTTATTTATTTAGCAAACAAGGACAAAGTTTCAGTCAATTTTGAACATTTCTTGTCGCGTTGTCAGAGACATTACTATGTAAATACATATTTATAATTAAAGAAATATCAATGTAAACTAAAAAATATGATCGTAAATTTTCAGATACAATCGAAATTTTAATATAGATAAGTTTTTGATACGATATTTCATTTTACAAATCTTGATTTTTAATGGCAATTTGTAATATAATATAGTAAATATTATTCAAATATTAAAAAGCTTAAATAGATATATTTATATAAAAAAAAATGGAATTGTATAGATTGTATATTTCAAAAATAGGTTTCTGAAATTAATTGTCGTCTAAATTTTTTGAAAGGTTTGGCTAGTTTCTCGATATATTGTCGAATCCGCAATTCCACTGTAATCTAATACGATCCAGAAGTATCATTAGGTGCTTCGGGTCACGAAGTGAAAAGAGGGAGATGTAGAGATTTTGCGGACGATGTAGATATATTCGGAGGAATTTCGTAGCAAAAATAACTTCGGTAGACTACCGGTGGCTGCCCAGCAGTGACGCGTCAGAGAGAATCCGAAACTTTCATAAGATAAACGTGCGTTTTGCCCGTGTACATCTTCGTTTTTCAATTCTTCGCTGTTTTCGTTCGAGTTTCCGGCCATTAATGACGGCGTAACCGAGTTCCAGACTGACAGTTTAACTAGTACGAAGTAGTTTTATTTAAATAGAAACAGTTTATTTACTATTTAAATTTTTATATTAATTTTATTAATTAATTTATAATTGTATAATTATAGACATAATTTTAAATATTTTCGTTTTAAAAAATGATTTAGATTATTTTTTTTCTTTTCTTTCTTTTTGTGTTCAAAAATTGCTTTTTTTCAATAAAAGATATTAAAAACGTTTTTAAAACAGACATAATTTTTTTTAAATAAAAATAATTCTTTGATTATAAATATAAAAAATTTTTTATTATTTTGCAATATAAAAAGCTTTAAAATTGTTTTTATTCTATATTATATATATTTGCTTTACTCATTATTGATTTTTCAGTTGTATTTCAATTATTATGTGTATATTAAAGTAGGAATATAAGATATACTTTTTATTTTTGATTTAAAGAATTTAAAATGTCTTCGAATGTTAATAAACAAGTTTAATAATATACAAGTTTTAAATCACAATTTATTTTATTTTATTTTATAATAATACATATATGATTTTTATTCATAATAAACATAATAAACAATTTTTAATTTTAATTATTTAAAATTTTTTTTTGTTTTTAATTATTGAATGAATCTATAAGTCTTGAAATTTATTTTATTATTTATTAATAAGCTTCAAATTTCTTATACATATTATTACCAATTAAATAAAAAAATATTAATGAATAATTGTGAATGAATCATTATTTATAGAAGATCAATGTAATTTTCATTTCATTTATATTTGAATCATTAGAGATCTTATTACTATATATAGATCATTGTTTTACTATTTTATTTTACTATTATAAAATCTATTCAAATAATATCTATTTCAAAATGAAAATATTTTTGAATAATAATATTGTCGAAAAAATTAAAAATATTATAGTAACAAAATATTTATTATAATTATAAATGTTCTCATAATTTTTTATGAAGAAAATATATCTATTATATCTTTAGAATTTCTGAATTATGATCAATATTATAATATAATTTCATATTTCAACTAAATTAAAATAAAATATACGATTTATTTATTATTACTTTAAATTAATTTCTAAGGAATTTAAAAAGTTTCTATTTTAAATATGAAATTATAAAAGATTATTCGTTTCAAAAATAAACTTTTTATCATTAAACAAATATCAATAACAATGCATTTGAAATTAATATTTAAAATTTTTATATTTTGTTCTTTCAGTTTTTTTTACATGCCAGTTAAATAACATAAATAAAACGTTTTTCAATTTTTAAAAATCATACTTGCCAATAAATTCAAAATATATCTTATAAATTACAAAATTACGAAGCAAATATAATGCGACAAGAGTTAAAAGTTAATGTATGCGAAAATGTCTCATTACTGCTTTTCCATTTCATGATTTGGACCTATTTTCATGTTACGCTCCTGAATACATTTCTTGGCACGAATTTTCGTACAACCATCATCGGTTTGGATATCAAATATCCAAACATTCAACGAACGATCCCGAAACATCGTGACGATGATTCGTGACCCACTTTTTGCGTTTGTACTTTATTTCGTTACAATATGCGATCAGTTCGACGATGAATCATCGTTGGCTAATAGTATTTATGTTACAAGATCGCACGTTCGATCCTCTTCTTATAATTATTCACGTGCCAATCCGCAGTAATGTATCGTCCAATCAAGAATAACTGTAGTTCAGCGTTTCCCAATATTTTGTCGAGCAATATTAAATATCTTTTGTAATATTGAAACTATTTGCAACTCTATTTTGTAATATTTAAAATTATTTATGATTCACTTTGCAATATTTAAATTATTTGCAAATAGTCAAATCTAAATTATTTGTGAATATGATATAAATCAAGAAACATTTTAAAAATATAATATTTTTTGATTGAAAAACAAACTATCTTTGAATTAACAATAATATTCAAATATTTAGTTATATCATTGTTATTTGCAAACCTTTATAAATATCTTGATTTATATTTTAAGTTTAGGATTTTATTACAAAAAATTATTAAAATCAAGAATTGAATAATGTTGAAAATTTTAATTATTGATATAAAGGTTAAAATTATCAATTAAAATATGTGATTCTTTTCGCGACTCAGATTGGAAATTACTGCCTAGTTAATTACTGTCAAAATTACGACACAAAAGTTGGCACATAAGAGATTCATAAAATTTTCTAAATTAGTAGCCATAAATGTTAAATTAAAGCTTGTTTAATAGAATGATTTAGTTCAAATCTTGTGTTAGTTTGCCAAATGATAATTATACTTTATGCCTTATTTGTTTCTCCTTAATTTGACCTCATTTATCGAAGCATATCGCAATATATTCATAATATATCGTTTTATACGTATACGTATATATCATTTGAATAACAATTTTGTTATTTAACATAATTATACGTACAATAAATGTTAATTATTTCTGTTTTTACTAATACATTGCTACGAAGGTCATTTGCACATTTTATCACAATACAAGTCAGAATACAAGTTATTTATTATCTATTATTTAAAAAAATGAATTTTCTTTTTTAACTAGTTATATATAAAATATAAAATAAAATGGTTATAATAAACGTATATAAAAAAAATTATAGCATGAATCGAAGAATATTATATAATTTAAAATTTTTATTTTATTATAAATGATGTCTTAACGTATTGTGAATAACTTGGTTGTTATGATAAGAAAATTCCTTCTGACATATTTTATCGTTTCTTATCATATTTTGCATTTAAAAATTATATAATAAAAATTCAATATTTTCACGATATTAATGATAATATTAATGATAAAAAAATAATTTTTATACATAAAATTTTTTATATTATTTATTACTTGTTATTTTTCAGAATTAGATATTAATTATACAAAAGCGCAAATATGTCCGCACAAAGGACAATGTTCGTGAATAAACAATTCAACTCTCCTATCAATTTGTATTCACCTCAAGCAATACAGGAAGCCTTGGACAGACAAACTCAAGTTTTATCTAATGGCGCAGTTGGGTAAGTCGATTTTCGCTTTTTAAAAATTAATAAACTTAATGACTTATATTATCTATAATTTTATCTATAGTTAATTTTTATGCGGAAATTTGATATGCAATGTAATTTTTAAAATTATTTTTTGTTTATTACATATAGCAAGAAGTAATTTACGTCTAATTTTAGTTTAAGTATATAATTTAAATATAAATAAAATTTTCAAAAAACAAATAGATATATATACTTTTTTCATATATTTTTAATATTATTATATTTTTTTCATGCATTAATATTTAATTATATATTTATGTTTTAATATAAATTATAATTATTTATGACATATAATTATATTTAACTAAGCATTGCAATATTAAATATTAACGTAAATTTTATTTTCATAAATACATTTTATTTAATTTATTGAGTTTTTTTTTCATTTCTTAAAAAATTTTTTAATTTTGTTTTAAAAAAATTGTACTAAAACAATTTTATAATGATAAAAAGAAATTTTTTGAATAATAAAAATAATTTTTTTTTCGCAAAAATCGTTTAAGTACATATATTATTAAAAAAATTTATATTAGAATTTGTATCTAATTCTTTTAATTTTTTATTTTTATAATTTTTATTTTCTTTTCTTGAACATTACCTTCTCTTTTTCTCTCTCTCTCTCTCTCTCTCTCTCTCTCTCTCTCTCTCTCTCTCTATCAAAATCTAATACAATTTCTTCAATTAATATTTTTACGTACGTAAATATATATATTATATGTACGTATAAATTAAATAAAAATTTGAATTTTGAAATTTTTTAAGAAATATTTTTAAACTACATAATTTTAAAATTATTTTTTTAAAAATTAATCTATTTTTGAAATAATATAAATATTCCACGAAGTATATATAATTATTTTCAAATTATTATTTGAAAACTTTTTGTCCAGTGATATCTATTATATAAATTTTATAATGAGTTTAAGAATCTATTATATAATGAGTTTAAGAATCAAAACGCATTGAGAGAAGTGATTGATATCTGCGACCACTTTGCATCAATGAAAATAGAGGCTGCACCTGGTCTACATGTACCGTTCGATGGATTCATATCGATTCTCCGTCAACGTGTGGATGCTGACCGGTTGCAGGTCGATGAATCAGCCTTCTCGTCGTCATTGGCGCGCGAATCGTTATTTTCAGAGGTCCGAATCACACGAGTTAGAAATAAACCCCTCTCAGAGCCTATAGCTGTTGCGCAAAATCCACGAACACTGTCGTACTTGACTTAGTTTTGCGTTTGGTGGCCTCGGGGTGTACCGTTCACCACCGGTTTTCGCGTGTCAGTTGTACGACTTCCCTTCGGTATCGTGCGCCCTTCCCTCGTAACGAAGATGCTCGCCCAGACCAGGTGATCCTCCTACATTTTATTCTTTATAATCGCATCTCTACAAAGTGTTACTAGTCAATTAGTATAATTTTCATTTATCATTTTATAGTTACCAGAAAAAAGTTTGTGTTATAGTTGGTATTAATCTTATTTTGATATGAATTTGTAATATATTAGCGAATTACTTATTTGTTTTGCTCTTTCGATAAATTTCTTGATTTCGTAATATTTTTCTTACAGAAAATATGTAATTTTGTTTAAACAAAAGAATGATTGATTGAATAGATTGAAAAATTGTTAAAAAAAATGCTTTTAATATAACAAATAACAAATTGATTCAATTTTTGTTTCTAATATTATTAGTAAGATCATTACGAAATATACATTTATTTTTATAATATCTACATAATACATATAAATATTAAAATTTTGAACTGCATAAGATTTTAAAAGTTTTGAATTTTTATTATCTTTTTATTAAAAAATAAACTGTTATTCTGCTAAAAGAAATAATTATAAATAAATTTTATAATAAAAAAAAAAGAAATATATAGAATAGAAAGAATTTTATTTTTATAATAGAAATTATATTGTTAGAATATAATATAATCAAATGGAAAGTATAATTATAAAAACTTTAATATTAATAATAATCATTCATGTTATTATTTATAATAATTTATGTTTTTGTGGATTTTTCAGAATTGATTTCAATCAGCTCGCAAAACCAGCAAACTTACAAAATAGCGCGGTTCTACGAATGCTCGAAGAGGAAGAGGCTAGGCAACGAGCTGGTCAAGCTGGTAAATAAATAAAAATCGTTCAATTTCTTTCAGATAAATCGTTTCTTGCTATGAGTTCTTGTAATATGTAATATCTATCTTAATAAATAAATAAGCAAATGTAAAATAATAAACCTGTAAATGATGTTATATAAGAGAAACGTCTATTATTCAGTACAATGAATTTTCGTAACGAAAGAGAATGTAATTATTTTATATTTATCTTAACAAGTGATTTCAAATTCTTTAAAAATAATGAAAAATTTATAGCTATATATGTACAATAAATAAATTCCACAATTTTTAAATATTTTTTAAAAATCTAATTAATTTGATATTAATTCAATGATTCTCTAAATTATCCATTTAACTTTTCAAAATTAATTGCATCACTGTATTGAGATTAAGATACAAGTGTTTTTCTGTCGTTTCATTTGGCGAGAAGTCAAAATTAAGACATAAGAAAATATTTCTTTAACCAGATCGAAGTAAAAACTTAAATATTTTATTAACTTGTATCATTTTAGTGAAAGATACATTTAGTGAAAGACACTTAGACAAATTAGACTTTTTAATGAATTTTTCTCGTTATTTAAAAATAACATGATTTATTCGCAAGAAACGATTTTAAATTTTAACTGTTACGAAAAGACGACGTATGCATTGTATAAAAGAAAATTAATCAAAAGATTTCAGCCACTGAAGCACGAAGTCGCACATTAACCTAAATGAAGAAGACTAACAAGAAGCGAATCTTATGCTGCAAGCTGTTAATCATGAGCCAGGGAGACTAATATCACTTTCAGTCAAGCCAGTTTAACGTATCTACGGAGAGGTGAACACTAACAATATCACTTGCACGAAAAGCTTTGAGAGATCCTTTCTTAGATTTTGCTTTCTATCCCTGCTTGATAATTTGATCATAGTGTCATATCGCGTTGATCCAAATTTAATAATAAATAAGAATATGATCATTCTTATTAATTTTGAATGATGGTTCTTTTTGCTCTTTTAATAGCAAAAAGGATTTCATTTAATTATCATAATTATTTTCATGATTAAGAAAAGTTAAATTCCTTTTCTTTCTTTTAATAACGTTTAATAATCTCTACAAAATGTGCTAGCCAATCAATATACATGTGATTTCTAAACCATAAATATTAATTTTTGCATTTAAATATATTAAAATAAAGATATATTTTTTTTCATTCTTTTAAAATAAAATTTTTAAATTTAATAGAAAAATTAAATATTTTAACGTAAACTTAAAGTTAAACTATCATTATTTTCTTATTATTTAAATCTTTGATATTTAAAATGTTAAAATACTTGATACCAATACAACAAAAGATCTTGATTAATATATTTGGATAACAACATATGATATGATTATGATTATGATATATTATAATTTAATAGAAAATAAGATATCATTCTTTAAATATAGTTAAATAGTTAAACGAAGTGTCATTCTTTAAAACTGATACTTGTTAAATTTATAACATCACTTCACTTCTTTATACTAATCCCCAGGTATTGGCCAGTTACCAAAAATTCACCAAAATCGGTGGTTAGAATGATCTGCGATAATGAAAAGTATAGGTGACTTCGGGATAGCATCAGTTGTTGGCGAGTATTCGTTTTGGCAATGTCGTTTCCTTCTTCTTGTCTTTCTTCTCTGTATTTGACTAAGTAAATTTCTTGTAGAAAAACGTGTAATTCTTGTAGAATAACGGTACGTTTTGTGGAGAATATTCGTTCCAATTGCTAGTTGCCAGTGAAAGTTTAATATGTAATGTTCGGCGTGTGTATATGATTTATAAATCATGATTTCGTATGAGTGATGCAATTTTTGTGGTTTTATTGTGTCAGGAATTTAGCATATTATAAACTGTGATTTGTGCAATGTTCATTGAGTGCGCGAGAAATTGCATTTTTACAATTTTTTTTAACATATTACAAGTAATTATACTTCAGATTATTTTGAAATAGAAATAATATAAAAAGAATTGATATTTTTTTATTAACAAAAGTTTATTTTATAAAGTTTGTATTAAAACTTTATATGCATATAAGTCTTTATATGTATTTGTTTTATGAAAATACACAAAACTTTTAGATTAAAGTTCCTAGAAATTAATATAATAACTTAATATTAATTCAAGTGTGATACAATACATAGATATTATATACATTTAAAATATAATCTGTTTTTATTAAAATTATATTTATATAAAAATAAATTATATTTTTGAATTTTATAAAATTATACACAATAATTATAAAATTGAAAATTATTAAATGGACAAACTTTTTATTAAAATTTACAATTAGTTTTTTAATAGAATTTCAATTAAAATTGCTTCATCGTATTGAAATAAATAATATATTTAAGATATTTAATATAATGTGTTATCCAAAATATTTTAAAATTTTATAATCTATCAATGTTGTATTATTGAAATGTATACAATCAAAATGAAGGATCTTTTAACGTGTTAATCATCCATTGAAATCTTAAATTATTTAAATATATAAGAGGTTCATTAATAACAAATTAATTTTTATTTTTTAAAATATATTTTTATATTCGTGTTCTTGATATTTAATATTCAAGGTTCCAAAAACCAACGATCCTAAGAATATTGCAAGGTCGAGACGAAATTGTGAAAATTCTTCGGTAATAATCGCGCAAATATAAACTTGGCCGGTATTACATTGCAGTGTAGAATAATAATTCGTTTTATTGACGCAATAACTACTCTTTTCCACGGTTCTTTTTATCAAACACGAGGAATGAAATTCGATCCAACGTTTCTAGCCAAGTGCGACGATATAAATATGAGATACGATGAAAAGTAGTTGAGAAAAGTTGATGAGAATTTATATCGAATTTATTATCGATTTAGTTAACAAGAATTTATTATAAAATATAATATAATAAATTATTCAATTTACTTTTAAGATTGACATATTATTGTATAATAGACACATCCGTAAAAATATTAGATAAAAATAAATCATATATGAATGTAAATATACTGCTTTCTTGTGCACATTTTTGTAACTAATATAAAATTCACAATGTATATATATATGTATATATATTAATTTAATGAATTTTTCAATTTGAGTATTATAATAACGATTATTTGAATAAAAATTATTTGAATTATTTTCAGGTCTTAAGCGCGTAGCTTGGCCACCACCTCCAGAAGATCAAGATTTCGATTTCGTAGAACAAGGACCTATACAAGCGAAGGTAAGTTTTAAAAATTTTTAAAAATCGTAATGAAATATACATACGCTTAATGATACTAAATAGAATGATTCCATATATTATTTATAATATAAATTATATTCTTAAATCATTTTTAAACGCGATTTCAATTCAACTCTTTGTCGATGTTTATTGTAACGAATGCGATTAGATTTCTGCATTTTTGTCCGAATTACATGTGATATTTGTCTTATTTTTTTTTTTTTATCTTGTTGTTTATTCATATATTTGTTATGCAAATGTTCCCTTTTTTTCTTTCTTTTTTCTTAATAAATATATGTATGTACATATTTCCTTCCGTGCTTGCTGTGAAATCGTAATCAGATAAACCTAGAACGATACTGTAAAATCACTGATTTCAAAAAATTTAAAATTTATCTATAGAAATGTAAATTTTAAACAATAAATAATATTATAAATACATATAACTCGGATTTGAATTGGATTGAAAAGGATACCATAATATCTTTGAAGTAATGAAATATATATTCTAATTATTTTAAATATTTAAAAATATTTAATAAAATCTGATAGTATTAAATTAAATAATTTAATTATTTAAATTCTTTATATACGACATTTTTATTGCTATATAAAATTAAAATTTAAATAAAACTGAAAATAATAATATGAAGAATAGTTATTATAATACTTAGTTATAAAATATTGAAAAAGTTAATATCTAAGATGTAAAGACTAACAGAAACAGAACATGGTAGATACTAATGAAAATAAAATTTATTTATTTTATCTAATGTACGATTTATTAAATAAATTATTGATAAAATATATTTTCTAATACAATAATATAAAACAAACATAAAATTTAGTAGAATTTATTCACAATTTTATAATTATTTTTAAAGATAAATGATGAAAATTAAGTGTATAAACAAGAGAATGGAAAATAGGAACATTTAACAATTTATTTATTATTTTTTATTTTTTTATAAAAATAATATTCTACAGTTATCGCATAGCATTTCTCAGATACATTTTTTATTTAGATATTATTTTAAATCAACCATGATCTTATATCATGCAACTATATACAAATATTTGAGAAGCATGATACAGTCTCGTTCTAGGATTTCGTGCACGTTGCTGATTCGTACGTAAAACATTAATACGTATTGTAAATGCACACTTCACGACGCGGTTGACTACACCACTGTGGTTGTCGAGGCAGATATCCCGAAATAATAAATTCTTCCAATGAAAAATTTTCAAATATTTCGTACAAAATAATTCAAAAGGATGATCAAAAAGTAATCACCATTCGACACAGAAATACCTACAAAAGCCTTTGTTTTTCCCTTTTATTCTTCCTTCGAAAGACCCGTGGAATCGGTGATCTCGCCTCGTACCAGAGCAGTCCTTCATCAGGTTCATCACCTCAGCCGCCCTCAACGATAGCTCGTTCCTCGACTCGGAGTGCCATACCATCCTCTCCATCTCCGGTTAGTCCTGGTGGAACACTGCGACAACCGTCATATTTTCAATCAACGCCAAAGGGTTGGCATCCGGTTACACCACCGGCAACTTCACCGATCTCGCAACAATCGATTCAACCAAATTGGTACAATCAACAGCAACAACAAAATCAGCAATTTCAAGTAAGTAATCGAAACATAGATGTCGACTTATGTCAAACTTATATATATCGATATATATATATCGATATGTATTGTATAATAATAATTGAAACAAATATGAAAGAACAAAATATGATATAAAATTTTCTTTTATTAAATTTCGTTTTTTATAAATATAATAATATATTTCATAAATGATATCATCATTTAAAAATGAGGTTACATAAAAATCAATTATATAAATTAAAAGTGATATGCTAAAAAAATTTATAAACTATAAATATAAGAAAAAAAATGAATGTTACAAAATTTATAGATATAAGATCAAACTTCAAATTGATCTTAATTTTAAAAAGTCGACATCTATGTGCAATTGATAAATTCAACAGGTGGCTTCAAAGAAGATATGCGCGATAAGGAACTTATTAATACCTTTTTCCTCTACTCTGGAAACAAACGTGTAGTCAACGGCTGTTAATTTCAAAATGTACCTCTTTCAGATATTTAATACGTTGATCTGTTATGATTTGTTATTATAATTATATATAATTTATAGGATTAATCTGATCGCATTACTAATTACAGCAACACTCTCAAGATTATACTTCTCTACGATCGATACAAAATCAAGCTCCTACGATATTTGAAGCACCACCATCCACAATCATACTTCGCCCGGAGCCTCCAATCTCACAGGTATAATATTATACGAATATTATATGTATTTCTAATTTTTTTGATAAAAGAGAACAAAAGAATGATTTTATAAAAAATATCTTTTAGATTAAAAATTCTTTTTTATTATTAATTGTATGCAAGAAAAACATTTGATAAGTATATTTTGTTATTAATATTATTTATTCGAGTTATTGAAATTTAATAGGATATTAATCTTGATTTTAAAAATTAGTAATATGAATTAATTTTTTTAAAAGTATAATGAAATTATAAAAAATTCAAAGGATGATTTAGAAAATAATCATATATTTTAATACTTATTCTTTATTGATTATATTATATTAATTATATTAAATATTATATATATTATATTATATTATATTAATAATTAAAGTCATTTTTTTTATCAATTATTTATATTTTATATATATATGTTTGAAATGAAAAAAATAATTTAAAATGTATAATTTTAAAAATTAAAACAATATATATTTATAATAATATACATTTATAAATAATTTAATATTATTTTAGGCACCAGCACCAGTTTATCAAGCCCAACCTGCTGCAACTAAGGCTCCAATAAGTGGAAATATGAGAGGAGATCTGAAGTGGCCGCCACCATCGGTTAAAGCTCAAGCAGAAGCTGAAAACAGAGCTAGAATGGAATTGGCAAAAGGTCCTGCTTTTAGGCCTCGTAGGGTGCAGAAGGACTATTCCGGATTTTTCGCTCAACATGCTTTGAATAATACATATCCAGGTTATCGAGCTCCACCAGGCACTCAATATTTTACTCCTTCTTATCATCATTAGCAAATTTATTAAAAAATTATTTACTTTTCTCGTAATTTTGTCCTGAGCTCGATTTTTTACAACTTTTGCGAGAACCATGACGCATATTTTGTTTCTTATTCGAATGCTGCAGAAATTCTTTTAAATTTTAAACGAAAAAAAATCACTCAGGATCATTCTCATTGAATTTCGAAATTTGTGCATTGAAAAAAAGAACCAAAAATATAAATATAAATATAAAAATAATAATAATTCAATGTTTGGTTAATATATATGTTTCGATTTATTTTTTTATATATAAGACTTAGAACTGTACACGTATAACTTATATGTGTTTTGCTCTTCCAGTTCTTAGTTTAAAATAATAGAATTTTTGCGAGATATACAAAAGGTTCTTAAAACATATTCTGTCAAAATTTCGAATTTCAATACACTTTGTATATATTGAGACTGATGGAATACTGGCTTTTTATTGCCATGACTTGTACTCTCATATTTTAACAATAACTGAAAATAATAATAGTACATATTTTAAAAATATTTATCATATTTTTTCCGTCTTTCTCTTTTAAATATAAATAAAAATTAATGCTTTCAGCAGAACACTGTTATTTTCCATAGAATAATCATATATATCAATTAAGTGAAATACATATTTCTATAGAATATTGTCATTGATAAAAAATGTCAATTAATTCAGATTTCTCGACGATTAACGAAATTAATGTTAGAATAAAAATCGAATAAAATACGAAAAATATTAATGAATAAATCATTAATATCGAAAATATTTAAAAAGAAATTGACCATGTGTCTATTAAACGATTAACGAAACTTTTTAATAATGTAATATATCGATGTGTATAAATAAAAGATATTTACAAATAACATTATTAAATATAATTTTTCTTTTTTTAATAAAATTTATTTCAAGATATAACATGAATATAAGATAAAATTTTTTTATTTCACAATTTGTTGTTGTTGGTATATTGGTTTTGCTTTGTGAAATGTGTTTATTTACTAACAATGTATAAATTGTTTTATACAATTTATAGAATGACATCCAGTTTTAGAATAAATCATATTTCTATTTATTTATTATGTTTATTCTAAAATAAAGCAATAAATTATTTAAATAAATTTTAATAATAATTTTCATTTTTTTATAATTTAAATAAGTTTTTGTCATGTACAGTAGAATAACTTTTTAACACTGTCGTGCAAGTTTTTTTATCAAATAATTAGTACAATTAAAATAATTTAATTGTATTTTTAATTTTTAAAAATTAAACTATTAACAAATATTTTTTACATATTTACTAATAATTTTCCCTGAGTTCATCTCTTTTTTGAAATCTAAATATAATATAATAATTTTAAATACTATTTTATTTAAAATAAAGCATTAATAAAATTATAAAATTAAAAATTTAGTAAATCCTATTTGAATAATATTTAAATAACATAATATAACATTTGCATGTTATTTTTTGAACCAGTTGTTTACATTTTGAAATATATATCTATTCCTTGTACAATCATGATTACAAAATATTATTAATTAGATTTAGATTAAATAAATTGTAGAAAAATAGAATAACAATAATATAAATTTTTCCATTTAACCATTCAGATATATAGCCTCTAAAAAAAGATATAGAATGATTTATAATTTTTCAATATAAATAAAATTTCAATTTAAGCCTGAGTTAAAGTTATATATGGCATGATTACAATAGTAAGTTTATACTAATGAAAAGCCATGAGTTTGTTGAATTGCTTGTAATAATTTATATCGTAATCTTTCTCGAGTTTGATATCGAGGAAGATCAAGTAAATTAAAACATGTATGAGCAACAGGTAATAAACGTTCATCATTCATTGGTTGTATTGTAATCTAAAATAAAAAATATTATAATACTACATTAAATAATATGAAATGAAACATACGAAACGACTTACTTTGATTGCTTTCATGCCTTGTATAGGTATTCTATCACTTCCTGTTAAAAATAGTAAGAACTTTTTCTTTTCTTCCAATGGAAGTTCACGAAATACTTGCCAAAATAATACAATAGTAGGATTATCTTTTGTATATCCTTCTTTATATGTTGCATTCTTTTCTAACTCTTCCCAATCATAATCTTCATTTCCTACTACTACAGCCATAAGTTCATAACTATGAAATAATTCCAATACACGACCACCGCAAACTTTATGAAAACCTTTATAAAATGCTTCAAAATGAAGATCTACAGATTTATTTAATGTATAATCTACATACAAATCAACAAATTGTTTTCTGTAAACAAAAATAATTTGATTAAAATATAAAATTTAAAATAAGAACATAAAACAAAGAACTAAAAAATAGGCATACTTATTTTTCCATGTAACAGGAACTTTACTACCATCAGGTATGAGTTCATATATTTTCTTTTCACCAAATACTTCTCTAACTATTTCAAAATGTAAACCAAAAACTTCTTCAAAATCTGCTTCTTCATAATCTAATATATTTTGCATACTTCTAAAATAATATTAATTTTATTGAATAATTATTAAAAATATTATATTATATATATTTTGTCAAAATTCATTTTATAAATTTATTTTAAATTAAGAAAGAAAGATATAATAAAGTATAAAATATAGAGATATATAGAGATATTTATGATTTATATAAATATAATTTACTTGGCAAGTACTGGTGACATATCTTTCATATCAATTAAACCAACTGGTTCATGTAACAATTTCTTATATAAAGCTAATGGAAATGGCAAATCAATAATAATAAAATTATAGATAACTAGTCCACAAAGGATTCCAATTAAAAAATACATATTTTCATCTTCAAGTGAATCTTCACTAAACCATATAATTCTAGTTTCTTCATATTGTTTAAACATGCCATATTTAGGATCTAAAATTTCCCTTAGTAATAACATAAAGAATTCTTTTTTAACTCCACCTGCATCTTCTGCTTCTTCACCATGAAATTTTACCTTTATAAAGTAACTTTATGAGTTGCGTCTTACAAATAAAATATTTAGAATAAAATTATGTACTAATACTCACTCGAAGAGGCTTTTTTAAGTCACTAGAATTATATTGTGACAATTCTCGCAAAGTATCAGCAACAATATTTTCCCGCGAAACATTCAATATTACAAACTGATTATGATGTGGTATAGAAAATGGATCAAAAAACATTTGATTCATTACAGCTAGGGTTGCTGCCTCATTCATTGCTGATTGCATCTAATATAGATAAATAAGTTTAATATAAAAAACATATAAATTTTATTTAATATAAACTTCTATTTTACCTGAATAGCTTGATCCGTTTCAAGAAGTATAATTTTAGCATTTGCATCAAGAAGAAAAGGATAATTACAGAATACTTTTTGGCACTGAAAAAAGATTGTAATTATATAAATAAGTTATAAATGTTTGATTAAAAGAATTTTTAGAGGATTGCATCAAAAGTTTAATAAGAAAATATTATAATAAAAAATTAAGAAAATTAAGAAAGTATTATATGCAACGTACAGAAAAAGATTCTTTTTCTGAAATCCATTTTATATAATCAGTTCTTATATCTATAAGTTCTATTAATTCTGGTAAATGAAATGTAGAATAAGGTACTTTATTGCCTTCATCGCCTTCATTATTCAATTTATTTAATAAATGTAAAGAATCTAAGATAACTTGCAATGTCACATCCCATGATACAGCCTATATAACAATTGTTAAGATGTATTAATTATTTATTTTTATAATGATAAAATAAATAACTAAATAATCACTCTTGAATATTACCTTATTTGATTTAAACTGTTTTACATAATGTAAAACAACTGATTTATGAACTCTAACTAATCTCTCAAAATAATGGGGTGGTGTCTTAAGCCACCAACTTGTAACAGTTTTAAGAATCTCTGGCTTTAATGCTAAAACAGCTTTGCAGAATGGCTTATGCAATGAATTACAATTAAGAGGATTTACAAAACCATGATATAAAGGTAATATTAAATAGATTCTTAAAGATTCCGTACAAATTATTTTAGATGATAAATTAACAAAGGAAGGAATCAAACTGTCTATTATGCAAGTAAATATCTGAGAAAAGAATAATAAATTTGTTGTAATTTTAAACATAATAATATTTCATAAAATCTATATTTCTTATATACCAATTCTTGAATTGTCTTGTTATCCAACTCTCTAATAATTCCAAATAATCTACTAGCTTGATCAAGATCCACCCCATGATGCTTACTTGAACATCCATAATGAGCATCATTTTTAAGTAAGAATGATCCAGTTACACAGGACAAACTTTTAAATACAGTTTCTAAATATCTATAAGTATATTAATTCATAAAATTTATGATTTATATTACTATTTGTATATAAAAAAAAAGCAAAATCATAATTTTTTATTATCAATTGAAAAAAGAAATTTAAAAAAAATTAAATGAATTCTACACATCTAAAATAGCTTTAAGTACTAACTTTTCTACTCACGTCATAAGTTCATGATCAATAGATGAATTTGGTGGAACTCGTTGACATGCCATTAGTTGATCTTCAGTTATTGTAAGAATTTGAGAAGTGCTTTCTAGAATTCTACAGTCATCTGGTTTTACAATATCCTGAATATAATTATTTTATATATATATACACACTATTATCATTAATAAATTACATTCATAGGTATTTTATTATTTCTAGTCGTAAGAAAATATTTACATTTTGTGAAATTACTGTGGCAAAACAATGATCTCCACCAGTGAAAATATGTTTAACAATATAACCAATTGTACGAGAATTGAATTGCTTATTAATATCCATTATTGTTGAACCATTTGGTGCAATCCATGGACCATGTACTACTTGTGGAGTTGTTACGCTTCGAGTAGAATGATTACCTAATTGTCCTGCACCACCTAAACCCCATGCATAAACCCTACCTCTTGATGGTACCAATGCCAAAGTATGTCTTTTACCACATGAAATCTTAAAATTAAATATTTAATAATATAAACATATTATATTAATAAATACAAGATATATTAAAATTATTTTTTTGTATAACATACTTGTGTAACTGTGCTACCCATAAGTTCCATCACTTGACGAGGTAAAATTTCATTACTATTGCTTCCATGTCCTAATTGACCATACATTCCAGCACCACATGTAAATACTCCACCATCCTAATTTAAATTTTAAATGATATTATTGATAAAATTATTTTTTCAACAATTGAAAATACTTACTACTGTTAAAAATACAGAAAATTCTTCTCCACAAGCTGCATAACATATTTTTGCATTTTGTAATGTTTGTAACTGACATGGTAAATTTCTATCTTGTGTGTCATTTAGTCCTAATTGACCAAATGTATTTTTTCCCCATCCAAATACAGCTCCTATAGTAAAATTTAATTATTTTCATTATTATAAAAATGACTTTTTATGTATTTCATATCTTTATAATACCTGATTTTGATATAGCTATGCTATGATATCCTCCACAGGCAATAAAAGCAATAGGAATTCCAATAAAGGCACTGATAAATTTGGGCTTTATTTCATATTTAGTATCAGTACCTAAACCAAGTTGTCCTTCACTGTTAGAACCCCAACTATATAATTCTCCATTATTTGTTAATGCAAATGCATGTTTCATTCCACAAGCTATTTGTACTACTACACTTGTTCCTAAGGTTTTTACCATACGTGGTGAAGATTCCATAAAATTTTTGGAATTTAAACCTATAATAAAGTTATAAAATATAAATATAAAAAAATAATAAATAAGAACTTTTAAATACAATATCTATGAATAATTTTTTAATATTTACAAATAACATTACCTAGTTGGCCTTCTGTATTAGATCCCCAACTGAATAATTGTCCCCATTCATTTATTGCTAAAGTATGATATGCTCCACAAGCTGCTTTTTTGAATACAAATGCATCCAATCCAGGTATTAATTCTAAATATAGAATTAATATAATTTAATATAAATTTAATTTGATTTATTATATTTTTTACTTACGTAATCTTTTTCTTCCTTTTTCATGACCAAGTTGTCCATAGTCATTATTCCCACATGAATATATTTCACCAATTTGAGTAATAACTACTGTATAATTTTCACCACATGCAACTATAAAGAAAAATTATTTAAAAATATAAATAATAAAATAAAATGTATATATATATATATATTTATATATAAATGTATGATTCTATAAGTAAGTTTACTTTGCTGTATTTCTGCAGCTTTTTTAAAATCAAGTTCACGGGGAATCAAAATATTTTCATCTTCTATACCACCCAAACCCAATTCCCCATGTATAGTACTACCCCAACAAAACATATCTTTTTTTTTATGTAAAGGATATTCCACTGCTATAACAGGCTCGCTAGCCAAACGTCGCTTTTTATTCCAGTTTGCCTACACAAATAATAATATAAAATAGATATCTCTTTTACTTAATATTTGTATTTTTTATATATATTATAATCAATGTAAATAATAAAATAATTCATTATTTATGTATTCTTTTTATATTCTTTTTATATTCAAAAGATAATTTTTTCAATTGTTTTCAATAGTTTTAATATCTTTTTAAACTAATTTTTTTATATCACATAATTAATAAAAATTTTATTATTATGTATAATAAAAATTTCAATATTATGTATAATAATTAAATCAAAACCAAATGAATTATATTATAATTAAATCAATTATTTTTTATATGTAACAAAAATTATATTATTTACATTGTTTACATGCTAGTTTATTTTATTTTATTCATACATAATATGAAATATAGAAATATAGAAATTTAAAAAAAAAATGAAACTGAATTTGATAGATTCAAAATAAATGATATGCATGCTTATATATACATACTTTTTGTAATATTATATTGCAAATAATAAAAAAGTAATAATTAATGTTTATGATAATATTTGGGAAAAAGCAGGTATTAGTAACTAACCATATTTTTCTATTTCTCTCATACTGAAAGCATCAGAAGTGTGGATGGGATATGCTATTTATGAAAAACATGTGGTACATCCTAAAAATAACACATTCTCTTTTAAATTCTCTTATTTTTTTCTTATTTAAAACTTTAAATACACAATATTTATAATAAAAACATTATTTTGATATTATTATAATTCTTTAAAAAAGATATGTCATTATCATCATGTAAAATTTTGTTTTTTAGAGTAAAAAGATGAATAAAATTAAATTATATATAAAATTCAATTTAGAGATAAATATTTCAATTTATCGTCTCTAACTGAAATCTGAAAAAATTTAATTTGCATTAAAGATGATTGTGCAAATATATATTAAGTTAAAATCAATATTACATTAAACTTTATTGTACCTGTTTTTCTTGTCATAAGCAGAATTTTATCAAATTAGGTTAAGAGAAATGAAAGATATTTGATATTAAATAGTTTAGATTATGATGGTATTTAATGGATTTAAAAAATAACAAATTAAAAATGAAGGAATGAACAAGAAAGTGAAATGCAGCAAATTTCACTTGTAAGTCGATAAGAATTTATTTTAGTATTATAGTAAAATGATATATCACTATTACAATTTTACTATCATAATTTTACCATTTACTTACATTTCTTGTGAATACAGTGTTTCAACACTTAAATATAAATACTAGAAACTTAGAATGTACTATAATTTATTTGTAAATGTAAAAAAAATTTTCATTTTTACGAACATTCATTATCATAAGATTACAATTTTAAGAATACAAAATTTTACATACAATATTAAAATAGAGCAATTTATGAAATAATAATACAATTTATATAAAAATATTTATTTGATATATAAAAGAGATAATAAAGTATGAATAATAATACTTTTGGATTAATAAAAATACAAAAAAATGTTTATATATTATATGTAAAAACAACAATTATATAGTAATTTTATATTTTTTGCTTTACAAATATAAATGCACATAATTTAACATTAATCATTTTTATATAAATCATTTTTTATAAATATTAAAATAAAAGCAAATAATAAATTATAAAATTTTATACGTACATGATAAATTTTATATTTATAAAATATTGTAATTTAATTTTAAATATGAAGAATATATATAATACTCTTTTTATGATCTAGTAAATTTTAAAAAAATTTAGAAATTGAAAAAGTTATAATATATTAAAATTAAAAATTAAAAATTAAAAATAAATAATTTAATAAAAATAAAAATACAAATATTAAATATAAAATTATTAAAAAATTTAAGAAAAAAATATTATATATTCTTTGATTGTATTTAGTATTGAATTATTATTTTATAGTCGACTTCATCTATCTTATACATAGTTCGTGATTTATCCCTCCTTTTTAAGAAAATTAAGCGAGCGGGTGGGCAGGCGGCAGCCATATTATCAGTGAGGTGTCAGTATTGTCCGAACGTGACGAGATTTTTGGGTGTGGATCGTACAATTTCCTGTCATTTTCTTTAACGGGCATAGTGCAAGTGCAAGTGCCACTGGCCTACTGTGAATGTGTGGCACATGTATCATAGAATTTATATCTCATAATCACAATAATGTAAGTTTTATATACTGAATTCTAATTCAGTATATTAAGTAGTTACACATTTTATATAAATTTTAGAATAGATTGTTTTTTAATTATCTTTAAAATATCATATATCTCAATATTAATATTTTTATAACAATAAATATATTTGCTTTTCATTTTTTTTGAAAAATTTTTTTTGCTTACTAACTATATATATAGGTTATTTCTTTAAATTATAAGTTATCTGATAATAGCCTTGAATAATTTCTAATATGAATACATTTCTCATTCATGACTGACATTTCAATTTTACGTATTATATTTATATAATAGTTTCGCAAACATATTTGCCTTATAATTTTATTTATTGAAGGTGACATACCATATCCCTTTTTTTCGTATGAAGGACTATGCAGTAAACACGTCATGAAAATAAAGATTCTGTAAATGTAGATAAATAATTATTCATTATAGAATAAAATATTCAAATAATTTAATGTTGCAATTATCGATATATAAATAAACTATTATAGTTAATAAAAAACTATTATAGTTTCAATATAAAATAATCTTATATATTGTTTAGCAATCATTTTTTCCTTTAAAGTAAAATGAGACGATAGAATACAGAAGCTTACGTTTCTGTTGAAATCCTACGCATTTCTAGCTAACCTCAGCAATTAGCTACATTACTTTACACAATATATAAGTATGTAAAAATTTTTTTCCTATAATTATTTTTTTATTTATTAATTAATATTTTGGGATCTTATTTAAAATTTGATTTGTATGTTATGTTAGTACATATAAAATTATTTTGATTTTACGTAAACTATGACAAATGTATTTAATGTTTATGAAATAAAGGTATATAACCTTTGTGTAAATTACTATTTACTATATATATTACTATAAATTACTATATATATTACTAAAATTGTATATATTTCGCGTTAATGAGCAACCTTGAAAATGATTTTTTATCACAACATTTTGTATTCATTACTTTATGTGAATATTTTTAATATATAATATATAAGATTTTTATATATTTAAAAAAAATTTTTTTTTCATATAAATATTTTAAATTTGATAATATTCATTCAATTATTATTTTTTGTAAAATTATGCTTAAAGTTAAAAATATTAAATTTATGCAGTATTCGCAAAAGCTGCTTTAGCCATTCACATAAACAGAGATTTTGTGATGAGTATTTTGGACTTCGAACGCAGTAGTCGGAAATGGAAACTTTATTAATAGATACTTTCTATCTCTATGTTTCGTGAAAAGTTGGACATATACATCGTGCAGAG
Organism: Apis cerana; assembly: GCF_029169275.1. Classification (NCBI taxonomy): domain Eukaryota; kingdom Metazoa; phylum Arthropoda; class Insecta; order Hymenoptera; family Apidae; genus Apis; species Apis cerana. The sequence continues at coordinate 8,287,548 of NC_083858.1, read as the reverse complement.
CTTTTTTACCGGTATTAACAAAAAGTTAGGAGATATCAATAGTTCAACGAACGTAGTAGTCCTAGATAAAAGGGGAATGCTAGACACAGTGCGCAGGCACTCCTTGCTGCGAGCGGATGTCGGTCACGCGGATTTACATTGTAACCTGTCTCTTCTTCCAATATGGAGACTTGTATGCAGTTCTGTGAATGTGCTACTTTTTTTTGTTGACAAGAATTTTGCAGTAAATTCTAATTAATCAGTTGTGAAAATTTAATTTTTAGTAATGATTTTATTATTTTTCATTATTATCAATAGTTGCCATTAATTACTATTTGCAACTAGTTAAATATATATTTTATGTAAAAAGTTTTATAAAAAATATTGTAAAAATATTATTGAAAATAATATTCATTTTATAAAAAAAATAAAAATAAATTTTAAAAGCAGTATTTAAAAAATATATAAAAATATTTGACATTTTCTCAAATATAGTATTTATAGTTTATAATATTTTGAAACATTTTTTTTTAGCTTTTTCAATTTTATTTTTTTTTGCTATTGGTCTAATATTTTAGAATTTACTATTAATATATATTTTATTATATAATTACAATTAATTTATGTTACAGATTGATTACATTTTCGTTGTTTGACACGAAAAAAACAAAAGTGCCAATATGCCGAAAACGGTATGTATATATATTTTATGAAATGCAACAAATTATTTAAACAAATTAAATTATTATATTTATTAATTTTATTTTAAATTTTATTTTGTGTTAAAAATACACAATAACAAATATAATTTTGTATAATTTTGTGTAATTTATAGGAATAAAAAATTATTCTTAAAAGTTAAAATTAGTTAAATTATTTAATGTATATTACATGTAATATAGTTATATAGAGTATATATAGAGTATATATACAAAAATAATAAAATTTATAAATGAATAAATATTTGAATACGATTTGAATACGAAATTTTAATAAATTTAATTTTCAGTAATTACACAAAAATAAAAAAATGTAATCAAAGGAAGAACAGAGTATATAACATATAGATAATAGATAATAGATAATAATAAAGTATATAGAGTAATATTCTAATATAGTTTTATATATATTAATTATAAATTATAATTATTTTATAATTATTATATTATAATTATTATATGGAAAGAAATAAACTAAAATATTAAATTTATAAATTACATATTACATAGATATTTAAGTAATTATTTTATAGTATTTTATAATTTTTTAAAAATTTATGTCAACTCCATATATGAATATGAACCGTTATTGAAAAGTTAATTCCTTTTGTACACCCGGTATTTTAACTAAACGCTGATTGGCTATGGCTACGCGCACCGGCTTCCTCACGTGATCATTTTCGTTCTTCTCCCTTTCTCTTACAAATTCTACCTATGATTCGAAAAGAGAAGAACAACGATGCACTGCTTTAAAGGAGAAAAGTGGGGGGAAAGACGCTGCCGACTGCACTTGCCCCTTAGCTCATTGTATGACTTGAGACCGGCATAAGTCGACAGTTGAACGGTTGAGTTTTGTGATATTCAGTGTTTATCTAATTTGAACAATACATCTATAAATTTACAGTGCACTATTCGAATTATTCGTGTTCTGACCTGCAATAAGTAAGCATTTATCGACATAGATCGTTTTAACGGTTTTGATCTCATTTGAATTTGCGTTTACGTTCTCATATCATCGTAGCCATGGTTGCTGGTGCTAAAATGGTAAGCGTTCTGTTCTGATTTTTTCAAATTTATTTTAAATGATATGTCCAAAAGAATATAATTTAAAATCATAATTTTTAATGTTCTTGTTAAATTTTTATTCGTTTTTAAGAAAAAAAATTTATATTCTATATAATGAAAAAAATTAAAAGTGGCGTCCTTTTCTCTATCGAATAATTGTTTATTTTAAACCTTACATTTCTAATTCTTATTTCTTTTCTTATATGTGAAGATGAATGTGAGGGTGACAACGATGGACGCCGAACTGGAGTTCGCGATCCAGCAGACGACCACAGGAAAACAACTCTTTGATCAAGTTGTAAAAACGATCGGATTGCGTGAGGTGTGGTTTTTCGGACTTCAGTATACGGACAATAAGGGTGATTTAACATGGATAAAATTATATAAGAAGGTAGGATGACTGGTTATTTATTGCAATAATTATTATTTATTTTCTATATTTGTTCACAATAGTTCTCTTTTATATAAAATTGAGTTAAATTGAGTTAAATTTCAAATATATGAAAGCTTTTGTAGTTGCTTTAATGTGAAATATATTCTGTATAGCATAAATGCTAAATATTTATTGCTTCGTATAGATAATAATAGATATATTATTATTTAGAAATAATAATATAATTACTTTTACGATTTTAAATTAATAAATTTTCATAAAGCAAATTATTTAACTATTATGTATTTTATTATGTATATAAAATATAATTTAGTTATTATAATTTTTTTTAAACACAATTGATAAAGATTAGATTTAGAAATTTGTCATCATGATAAAAAAAAGTGACCTAGGTAGAGATGTGACGGCGGATGCTGATGTCATCGACTTTTGTAGGCTCGCTATGTATGACTATACGTTCAACTTTACTGTTGATCTTTATTTTATAGCATCATCCAATAATTTTAATTTTTTTTAATAAAAAAAAATATTTTTACTTTTTATAATATATAATTCATAATTAATTATATATTTTTTTGAACGAATATATGATTATAATAACTGTTTAATCATTATAGTATATTAATAATTTTATATTAGTTTATACTAATTAAACATAACCAAAAATATTTTTTTAAAATTATTTCACATTTCAACTTTTTTAATTTTTAGATATAAATTAAAATTCAAATTGATTAAATTATTATTTTATCATAAATTTATAATTTAATAATTTAATTAATATTAATTAATAATAATTTAAATATTAATTAATAATAATTTAAATTTAATATTATTTTATCAATAAATTTCAATAATAGATAGAAAAATACTCAAATCAAGATTTTAAAAATTTTTATTTTCAATTCAAATTTTCAATTATTTAAAAAAATATATTTTGTTATATTTTAGATTTTGATATAAAAATATATACATTTTCCTTTGTAAAATATAATTATTATATATAAAGTAATATTTTGCAACTCGAGATATTTTATGATTCACATTTTAATAACTAGTTTTTAAAAGATTTATATGTATATTAGGAAAGTAATTATGAAAAATGATTTTTTCATAATTCTAAATAATTTATTTAGAAAATATTATTTGATTGCTGGTATATATATTTATATATTTAGGAAAAATTTAAAAATATATAAAATGAATACAATATGAAGAAACATGTAAAATATTTATAATAAAATAATATATGTTTTATATTTAAAGAATAGAAATTTGAAAGCAATTTTTATATAGATTTATTTTTCTTTATGTTGATAAAAATAATAGATTTGTATAAAAATTTGGATATTAATTTTTTTTTAAATAAAATTTAGTATTTAGATTTCCAACACATGATTTGAAAGAACAGTTACAATCAAATGGATGTTTCATTTGCTTTCACCAAGTAGTTGATGAGACGCGCCTTCACCTTGACACAGTCGCAGTATATCTTTATTGTCTCCTTGTCTTTTCTTTCAACATTTTTGCAAACTGACTAAATATAATCAATTTTAGGCGACTATAGCATTTCGAATCATCGTTTTTTTTTTCCTTGTTTTCATTCCTAGAACAGGATATATATACGTAATTTCCAGTGGGAAAATTAGAAACTTGTAGAACGACATGTGGTCGCCAGGTGAAATTCGATTTGACTCAACATATAGAAACATATGCAATGGATAATGATTTTCTGAGGAACGATTGAGATTGGAAAAACCGTTTATAATGTATCTATTATATAAAATTATCTTTTAGAATATCCGTTTGTAAGTAATCTCGAAATTTTTCATCTGTGGAATCGTAATTTTCTTCTATGTTTTATGTAGACTTAATTGAATATGATTAATTACGCGCAATTATATCCGCGTCTTATTTTGTAAGAAAAATATATTTTTATAATTTTATTGCAAACATTGAAGTTTGCATTGAGTAGTTATTAATGGCTTAATTAATAAATTAAAATCAATAATTATTTATAATTATTTTGTATCACTAGGAAAATTGAAAGATATTAGCTTTGAATTGTAATTTTTTTTATTTTATTTATTAATTAATCATTTGATTTTGAATTTTATTTTTGAAATTTAATTCAATTTCTAAGTTAATAATATTTTAGAATTGTATTTAAAAAATATTTTGAGTTTATATTTATTTTTTTAATTAACAAAAATGAAGATTAGATAATGTAATTATGTTATCTGCAATTGTAAATAACAATGAATATCTTCATTGTAGTACATTGATATATATAAATGAATGTGTGTGTATGTGTGTATATATGTATATATATAAATGAAAGTTATATGTATTCTTATTTTAAGTTGAATTTGTAGAAATCATAGTATAATAGAAAAATTATATGATTATATTAAATATTTTGATTATGCATAAAAAAGAAAAAAGCGATACATTTTTTAGGTTTATTATTATTATGAATATTATTATGAATATTTTTTAAAAACTAAATTTTAAAAATTCAAATATAAATAAATATACATAATATTTAATATTAAATTTAACATCAAATTATAACATCAAATATTAAACTTTTATTTTATAATTATTGAATTATTCTTGACAATTGCTGAAAAATGAAATTTATTAGTTAAAAATTTTTTTCAATTATAAAAATAAGTTATATTTATTAAATTAATGGAGAGAAATTAAATTTGAATATTCATTAGAAATACAAATATAAAATGATATTCGTTGAAAATCGGAGAAACGAATTTTCTAAATCAGAGAAGAATCTTAAAAATTCTAAAAAAAATATATTGTATATTTTTTATACAATATATTTTTTATTTCTTAAAATCCTCAAAATATTTCCAATGATAAAGTATATAAAATAAAAATACAAAATTAAAATTATTTAATTTTTTCTTTAAAAAATTTTCTTTTATTATATACTGTTTTCGAACTACCGACCGAATGACTGAATCTTGTTGAAATATCTTGTATATAGTCATAATAATAAGAATTAAAAAAAACGACGAATGTATCGCTAATTTATCGAATCGGTAGGCGAGATATCCCAGTACATAGAGAGATAGTTAAGCTAGTCAACGTCCGGTTGAGTTGATTGGTAACTTTTGATAGAGATTTTCTTTAACAAGCGACGAATGATTGCATGCAGCCGGAAAATATGATAACGAGGGTGGTGAAGAAAGAGGTGAAAAAGAAAGTTCGAAAGCTGAGAGGTCGCTCGGACTCGGATACCGATGATGACGAGTTTGAAGATGACCTGGTAAGCGACGGGAAAGAAGGGACTTGGTTTTCTCACGTTCCGAGATTCTTCGATGTGAAAATGAAGCAAGGATTCGGATAGAGACAGAAAGAATGAGAGAGAGAGAGAGAGAGAGAGAGAGAGAGAGAGAGAGAGAGAGAGAGAGAGAGAGAGAGAGAGAGAGAGAGAGAGAGAGAGAGAGAGAGAGAGAGAGAGAGAGAGAGAGAGAGAGAGAGAGAGAGAGAGAGAGAGAGAGAGAGAGAGAGAGAGAGAGAGAGAGAGAGAGAGAGAGAGAGAGAGAGAGAGAGAGAGAGAGAGAGAGAGAGAGAGAGAGAGAGAGAGAGAGAGAGAGAGAGAGAGAGAGAGAGAGAGAGAGAGAGAGAGAGATGGTAGGAAAGGCAAATAGGTCACCGTTTCTCAAACTTCTTTGATGATAAAACGTTTAGCTAAGTTGACGAAGGTACCGTTATTGTTTCGATGTTATTTCTTCTCGTAAAATTAAATATTTATCTTGTATAAAATTAATTATTAATTCAAAATATGTTCATACGATTATGGTAGAAAATAATTTTTTGAATATTTTTTCTATTTCTTTTTTTTTAATTATTTTTTTATTATATTAGTAGTTAGCATTTAATTTATTATTATTATTATTATATATAATTTTTTTATTATTATTACTATATATTTTATTATATATGTAATTTTTTAATCATATTTCAAGTAATTTTTTAATTATTATCTCAAGATATATCTTTGTAATTGTGATTGTGATACAAGATATTTTTTTGAATTTTTTTTGTTATTTTTTTTGTTTTTTATATTAATATTATCTATGAAATGATATTGAGAGAAAACTCAGATATTACTTATTAAAAAATATTATTTGCATTATTTTACAAGTTAGATTTATATAGAATAAAATGTAATTTTTTATCAAAAATATTTTTCTATTATATTTGATTATAAATATTTTAATATTTGAAAACAAGTAAATTGATTAAAAATGAAATATATAAATATAGAATAGATATTAAAATTTATGTTCACAATAAGATAAAAAAATATAGATGAAAAAAACCTAGAGGAAATTACAGTAAAACTTTTCTTGTTTAAATTGCTTAATATCATAACGAACAATAAATTATATCTACGAATTATGTATACTGTATATGCAAATTCTTTCTAAAGCAATTATTGAAAATAAATCTTCAGTATCCAAGCACTTCTATATCCGCATCTATAAATTTTCAATATTTATGTTAATGTAACAACATGTGTAATCTATCTCTAATAATATTTAGAAAGAGGAAATTTTTGAAAAAATCTCTCTCTTTTCTTATTAATTATGTATAGTGACAATTTAAAAAATTATAATTTTAAATTTCAATTATTAAATTTTAGTTACAAAATTCATTTGATTCAATTTTATAATCTTTTTTAAATATTTTATTATCCTTTTTGATTGTGAATAATAGCAAATATGATTTATTATGTTTTCAAGAAAGTCGATTATCAAAAAGTTTTAATATAATTCTATTTATGATATTACAAAATTCTATATTAGAAAATAGAAAAATAATATTAAATTTGATATAATATGAAAAAAAAATTGATATATATAAAATTGATGTGCTTTTTTCCAGCTTTTCAATTGTTTATTAAATTATAAATTATTTTTTGACCAAGTTTGATTATTTAAATAAAAAAAAACTCATAAAAAAGATTAATTGTTTGGTTATGTTAGATAATTTTCAATATTTTTTTTTATCAAGATTAAATGCATTTTTTGGAAATAAATTTTCAAAAGATTATAATAATATCAAAAGAAATAATAGTATCGAATAAAAAATAATCATGTTCTATAAGTGATGATGACTTGATTCAAATATTTTTTTTTATCGATATCGATAAAATCTTACAAGATGAAAATAGTTTATAACAAATAGTTTATAATAATTTTAAAGAAATTAAAAAAATTAGCGATAAAATTATTATTTTATGATTTAAGAAAAAATTTTTAAAAATCATTATTATTATAATAATATTATAATTATAATTATTATTATAATAATAAACAGCAAAATATTAATACAATTATATGATATAATTAATTATAAATATAATTAATTTAGTAATTTATTGTTCTTTTTCCAATTAAAGATATTTTTTATTAAATGGACCTGCTATAAAGCTGTATTAAATGTAATTAACTGTATTAATTGCTTTTTTATGATATCTCATCGATATCTGGTAGCTATGTCACGATATAGAATGTTTTTTTAGATGGCAGTAATTCGAAAACCATAAAACTTTCAAATCATAAAATCCTTTTTGCAGAAAAATCCTCAATTATATTGTATCAAATTATATACTATATTTTATTTAATTTCTATACATTATATATTTATATATTGTCCTCGGTTTGATCAATATTTATAATCATTTTAGCGTAAATATATTACCAAGAAATTACATTTCTTCGAAAAGATGTTAGCTTTTCTTGTGAATTGTCAGTTTATCTTCGCGATATACCTACCGATGACGTTTGCCTTTTAAAGCGCGTTTCGCTAAGTATAAATAGCGGTGCAATACGAGGTGATGTCGTTGACTGTTCTTTAAGAGTTTTAGTAGCTTCACCGCTTATCATCAGTGTTTTACAGGTTTGATAAGAATGGAAAAGGAAAGAGAAAGAGAGTGCACGCACAGATTGTGTGCATTCTGCTTTAAGAGGAGGGAAACTGCTTTTGTTTGCTTCAGCCGCGAGTCTGTTACGTCAATTGGCATGAAAATAACGCGGCTGATGACTCATTATGTAGACACCATTTAAGGAAACAAGAAAAGTACTCGCATCCCAAAGACTAATCATCTTTATTGCGTGGCCTTGTCGATTATTGCCCTTGATTACTATTCGGAAAAGGAAAAAAAAAAAATGCACCTCTTTACGAATGTGCAATCATATGATTGCTTTAATATTTTTTATTAATTCGCTTATCTTTTTATCTAAGCTTTTCTCTATGGTATCATTTGTTATGATTTTTTAACTTTTGAATTAATTTTTATCGTATATTCTTCATTCTTTTTAAATATATCACTGCGTAAAATATTTTATAATGTGCTATTTTTAGTAAATGATCATTCATTATTCGAGAGCGTATCAAAAGGAAAATTAAGATATATATTTTCCCGTTAACTTTCTTCTTGCATGAAATGACATTCCTTTTCTTGTTTAAGGTCTTTTTCATACGAAAATATAAATATCCTTGTGATATTTATATAATAGATATTGATTCTATATACAAACTCAATAAGTTTAGATAGCGATCGTTTGAAAGATTCTATTGAATTTGTGTATATAATTGGTATTTGTTATATATAAATATGACGATAATAGTATTGCCGTGTGAAAGAGGCTTAAGGCTGCATTTACAATAAGTGTGTTTTCTAACGATTTAATGTTCTTACTTCGTCAAAAGAATCAAACAAATAGGTTTTTATGAGAATGGTTATGCGATTCGTTTTTCAGATATTCCGTGAATTTATCCTATAAATATTTCAAGCGCAGTCGTTAGGATAACAAATCGTCGGAAAACGCATCCACTGTAACCACACTTTAAAGTGTCATATGAACAAGATTGCATAAGGATATCTCTCATCTATAGATGAAGCTAATAACGATTTGTATAATCTGAACCGCAAATCTGGAAAACTATTTTCAATTTACAATTAAATAGAATTATATAATAATTCATTGAAATTAGAAGTTATATGCAGAATATTCTATTTAATGATTAACATAATTTTTCAATTATTTGTGATTGTATAACAAAAGAACCATTAATGTGATTTTTAATAGGATCATTGTTTCTTATTTTATTATATAATAATATTAACTAAAAATATATTTCAAAATTAAATTACTAACATAAACAATGGACATTCTCCTGATTTTCATTTGATTTTTTGAGAAAATATTTAGAATTAATAATATTGAAATTATTATAGTTTAATATAGTATAGTAGATTTATGCATTCAATTTATTATATAATATAATGAACAGTAAAATTTGAAACTTCTACAAAAGAACAAAATATTTTATTACGAAAAACATTTTGAATATCAAAATAAAATATGATTTTTTTACATTATAATAACTGTTTTCAAATTTAAATTATTCACAAATAATCCGAGCTTAAGAAGTATTATTATTTTTTTATTATTATTATTATTATTATTATTATTATTATATATCTTATTATTATAAATCTTGTATTGCATTAATAAAAATATTATATAATATCTTTTTTGAATTCATCTTAATGAATTCATATAATAAAATATAATAAAAAAAACATAAATATGATTTCATTTAAAAAAAGTGATCTTGGTTTTACTATAAAAAAAACTATTTTTGAAATTTATTATTGTTATCTGTGGAATCTTAAATACTGATAAATTTTTGTTCACAACTTTTTTCTATTACATAAGTACAAATTGTTACAAATTAAATAAAAAATTGTATATTTATGTAAATTATGAAATTGCTTATTGATATAAATAACATATTTTATTCAATTTTATTGGTAAATATCGAATTATAAAAATTATCAAACTCATTTAAAAAGATAATCTGATAAATCATGATCTGATAAATCATGTTATCCAACGTCATATTTCGAAAAAAATGTTATAAAAAGGAATTAGACATGCACATAATATGTGTAACTCGTTTTATTTTTGTCACTTTTCATTAGAACTTGCATGATTATGCTTTCTTTTTAATTCTTATTAATCATTTAATATAAGAGTCGCAAATACGCAAGAATAAGATGAATCATGAGTGTGTCGTACGCAGTGTTCTTATTCCGATTATGTTGCATGTATTCTTTTATGAGATGAACGATGTTAATGTTTCATTTTATTAAAAGGCATTATTAAATAAGATCTTAAAATAAAACGAAATATTCTTAGTCTTTTGAGAGAATTGTTTTATAATACGTATATATTTATTATATTATAATTAAATAAATTTATTATTTTGATTTAATTTTGATTCATATATACAAAAATATTTTTTTTAATACATTTAGTTAAATTCTTTTTAATACTCTTAATTAATTTTATTTTTATTTTAAGATTAATTCTTTGCAAAAGAATTTTATCTATTTTTATTTAACATGCATTATAGTGTTTTTAAATTATAAATAATTTTATAAATTAATATAATTTAAATCAATAGAAAAGATATAAAATTTATCTTATTAATTACGTTAATAAATAAAATAAAATGTAAAAATTATTGTGATAAAAGAAAACAAATCAAAAAAAAATTCTAATTTTTTTATTGCAAGAAAATTAAGTTAAATTTCAATAAAAATTTTTAAATGAAAAATATTTTAATAATAAACAACTATTATCAATATAAATTATAATAAACAAATACGTTCGAACGTAATAGTTTAATATTTCATTACTTGATATGATGGGTTTGTTATTACTCGGAATAAAATTAAAATTTATTTCATTATTTTTTGAAACACAAAAGTATGAAGAAACAAAACATTAAGTAGCAATTAACATTTATCTTGAATTTATGATATATATATCATGTGGATGATTTTACACTTTGTACACAAAAATGTTTTCGTTCTTAGATCTTGCAACTTTGAAACTTGTTCATGATATACGAATTAAATATTCACTTGAATTTTTAATCAATAGAATTAATCAATCATCATTAGAATTCATCTTATTAAAAATTTTTTTCAAAATTTTCATAGTAATTTTTTTATAATATATTGCAATTATTTATTTCCTTTTTATCGTCTTTCGAATTCAATTTGAAATATAAAAAATTTTTTTGAATCTAATTATTCAAAGAAAAAAATATATTATACTTTATTACACTTCAAATAATTTTGCTTATTAATTTGTTAATAGCGCGTCAAATAATTTATATAATCTTTTCTAATTATTTTCTTTACACTTTGTAAAGTTTCAAGGATATATAACGGCATAATACTTTGAAGATACATGTTTTAAAGAGTTGTTGAATTGTTGATCAAAGATTCCGCGAGGAAATTAACTTTATCCGAGAATAATGGTACTCCGCAACAGGCTGTGAATCGAAAATTGCAATACAGGTGCTTGTTTTCTTACATGTAGACTGTTGATTATTACGTAACATGTTGCAGACTCCAGCAATTGGTCAAACGGTTATTCCTTCTGTGACTTTATAACCAGTTCTTCGATACGATGTCTCTTTGATCTTGTTTTTTTATCCTCGTGCTATTTATATCACTAATGTCTATTACAAGGACAGTTCAATGGTTAGAAATTTTTAAACACTATAAATTTTTAAACGTGTATCTTATTTTAGATTTTTTATTTCATTTATTCTTATGTATATTTTAGAACATATATTATATTTTATGGTGGATTTCGTTATCAAATTTGTCTTTCAATAAAAAATGATCAAAAATCTTAATTATCATAATTATTAGAATTGATATAAATTTTTATTGATATATAATAAATGGATTATATATATATATATATAATTTATTTATCCTATACAAGAATTAAAAAAATAATTTAAAAAAATGATTCAGATAAGAATTAAATGGTTTTTGCGGGAGATATAAGATTTAATTAATTTCTCTGACATGAATGCATAGAGGTCATATGAAGGTGACATATGTTTTCTGAAATAGGATTATAATATATTAATTCTACAAAAAAATATTAAGCTACTTATGTTAAAAAATCATTATAATATATGAAATTGTTAAAATATTTAAAGATTTCTTTTTTTCAGCATTTTTTTTTCCATAAAAACTGAAGCTGTTTTATCATTTTCAATTTATCAACACTATATCGTTTCCTTGTATATTTCAGTAATTGACTCATCTCATATAAATAGTAGCAGGGTAAAAATATGAATCAATGCGAAGAATAAAGGATATTTTACAATTATATTGAACTAGAAATTTTTATTAAATATTATTTATTTTATAATATTATTTTTTTTTAAATAAAAATACGATAAAAAATTAATTTTCTTAACAAATTTCTAATAATTTGTAAAATACGAAAAATAATGTAAAATATATCAGTAAAAATAATTTTTAAAAAAAGACATTGATGGTCATAGTTTTTTTTATATGATATAACGAAAGTTTCAAATCCTAATAAATTATACATAGTTTAGCATATTGTGGAAAGAATTTTTGTGATAAATTTGGCGATAATATTTATATTTATTAATCAAATTATTCTTAATATTGTTTTTTTTTATTTTAAATATTCAAGTGAATAATTCGCAAGAAATTTTATTACATATTTAGCAATACGTATACGTAGCTTATCTGTAATATGAGATTATGCACATGTCTTGCGTTTCAATGTTTTCTGTAAAGTATCAGCATTCTTGAATATCATGACTCGTGTCAGAAAAATTTTCTGTAGATATAATTATTCTAAAAATATCTTTTCTATGAAATTAATAAATTCTATGATTATGATGATGATATTTTGATAAAAATTATTAAATTATTTCAATGTATTATTTAATGAAAATATAAAATATGTATATTTTTTTAATTTATCTTATATCTGATTATCTATATTTTTTATATATATTTTTTAAAATTTTATGATTTTAAAAAATTCTAGATGAATTTAAAAAAAAAATTTCTATATCAAAAGCACAAATATAATTAAACTTATAATTTAACTTAACGTGATCATCTATGCATAATACAATGGAAAGGAAATATCTATATCAAAACGTTTTTGATATTAATTTTATCATGGAAAATATAGTGCATGATTATATCATTTTAATATAATTACATTTATTTTATAACTTTATTATAAAGGATGAAATATAATTAAACTCAAGTAAAATCATTGCTAAGTTCAAATTACTTAAACTATCTCTGTAGTATAATTTTAAAATAGTGTGTATATATCAGATTAGTAATCATATACTAAACTAATTTTTTTTCTTCATTTTCAGTTTATTCAATTAATCTTTTGAATATTTTATCTGTTTATTATTATAAACAGAATGGATTAAATCAATTCAAAAGTATTTCAAAAATATTTAAATATTCTCAAAATTATTTATTATAATAAAAAATATCTAAAATGAAGATTGATTTTAACAAAAAAATAATTTATTTTATTAAAGAAATAATTTTTTTTTTAGTATAATAGAATTTTTATAAATCTTTTGTAGAGAACATTTGAAGATCAATCTTTTTTTTTTTTTGATGAAATCATATATTTTTAATCTATTTCATTTCGTTACTTCAATCATTATTTAGTTATTTATTCAAGAAATCTTTGAATTTTAATATTACATGTCTAATAATAAACTATTTTTACCTTCTACATATTTTTACATATATTTTTTACATATATTTACCTTCTTACAAATATTTAAATTATTTTATATTCTTATATGAATATGAGCGCATTAGTTTATTTCGTGAAACAAACTATGAACTTTTTCTAGCATATCTATAAAAAATATTATAGAAAAAAATTAGTGAATCATTTAAGGCCTGAATAACTTTTTCTATTTAAGTTGAAGATCTTTATACTATCATATCGATTTAAATATTTTTTTTAACGAATAGCTTAATATAGTAGAAATAATTATTGAAACAATTGTATTTAAAAATATTTTATTAAAAAAAAATTTAAATAATTAACTCTTTATTTATTACATGAAATTAATTCCAATTTATTTTTTTCAAAAATATACAATTTCTATTTGAAATATTTTTTTATAAATAATTTTGAAAATTTATAAGATGATATACTCATGTATATGCAGGATGTTAATATATATTCATGAAATATTTTTGAAAAATTGATTTTCATGATGAATGATCAAAATAAACAAAAACGTTTGTATATAAAAATATTAGTTAAAGCTTATTTATTAAGTTATAGCAATTTAAATTTTTATTAGGTGAAATAAGATAGAATTGTTTCACTTTATTTTTATCAAATCGCTTTCTTCATTTCATTTAAGGCAAACTTATAACTTAATGAATAAGTCTTAATTGACATTTTTGTACTAATTTTTGTTCGTTTAAATTTCTAGAATCGATCCTGCAAAAAAAATTGAATATATGTATACCAATGATAGACTTATTTTTCTCGAACATTTAATAATTTGATTCCACACAGAAATAGAATAATCATGTTTAAAATAAATTCACACAACAACTTTTAGTGTTTTATCTGTTTTATAGATAAATTTTATACGTATGGACAATCTTTGAAATTAATGTGTTTTCGTACGATTTTTTATTGTCTTTTTGCTTCATTTGCTCTGAAGTCGATACTCTCGAGTTACACAGTAATTTCAAGGACAAGCAATGTAGCCGAACATCCAAATAGCTTTTTTGTATACTTAACTTTAACGTATTTTCATTCTTTGAACGCATGCTAACCGCAATATTAACAACTGGAAGAGTGGACTACTTCCGTTCTTGTCTAGGGTAAGTTATGAGTTTAATCAACAAATAAATCATATTGCATATTTTTAAATTATACAAAAGATCAAAGATTGCATTGATTTATTTTTTATTTAAGATACACAAGTAATACTATGCATTTTGATTTTGTTCATTATGATTAGTTGATAAATAATTTTTATTTCATTATATAGTAAAGTAATTATTTTGCAATGTTATAGCTCGATTATGTAATTTTTTTCATTTCTTCTCCTTCTCTTTTTTACTTTGATTTTATAATATTAAAAATAAAGATATGTATATAAAATAAGATTAAAATATGTTTTATCATTAATTTATTTTTCAATAAAAAATTATTTTATTTTATATAAATTTTATACAGAATTTTATTTTTTAAATAGTCCGATGAAAAAATTCGTTTTTGAATCTAAACGACTAATTTTTAAATTTTGTTCTTTATTTTCTTTTTAAACTATCTCCCCTATTTAAATAAGATAATAACTGTTACATTTTTTTACTTCTACTTTAATTGTAACTATTATTACAATTGTAAAAAAATAACAAGTTTTCAAAAATGCATTTGAATATAAAAATAATGGAAAACATATTTGTTCTACCATCTTATAACGTGACTGTTAATATATAATCTTTTTATTATAAATTGCAGATTTTATAAATATGCAAATATTTTAATAATATACAATATTGAACATATATAGTAACCATATATGTATACTAATATAATAGTATATAGTTTAGTGTGGATTATTGTGTTCTATAATAGTTACCTGATAGTTATTTTTATACACAGTATAGTTCCATTTAATATTGATATAATTATATACATATTATATACAATTATATATAATTTATATTAATTTTATATTTTATATAAATTACATTATATAATTATATATAATTTATTATTGAAATAAAATAGAAATTCATGATTATATTTGTTCTTAATATTCGAACGCATATTATTAAAATTTAAATTTGCTAATGCTGCTAAAAATTTTAAACGATAAAAATATACATGAATTACTTGAATTTTGAAAATATAAATCGAATAATGTTTATAGAATTACATTCATAAAAATATAAAGGAATCGATTGAATAAGTAATATTATTTCCAAAAAATGTAAATATAATTAATGTAAGTTTTATTCAGGTAATATTGCAATAATCGTAACTTTATTATAAATAATAAAGATTATTGTATAATAATTTTAAGAATTGATAGTAAGCATACATAAAAATGAAAAATCATACAAAAAAGATATTTATTTCATATTATTATAGTGAATTTTGCGAAAGAACGATTTTCATGGTAGAATTTCAAAAAAAAAAAAAAAAAAAGGAAACATTTGTTGATAAAACGAAACGAAAATTATCAAAATTATCTTTAAAAATGAAGTCTAATATATTTCTGTTATTATATAATGCTTATTCCAATATGTTCATGAATCAAAATTACTGTTCGAACGAAGTAAAAAAAATCTAAGGAATGATTCTAGAGACTAAATAAATATAAAAGTTAGTTTGCAAAAATTGTAATGTTTATTTTTTAAGTTATAAAAGATTTAATGCAAAATTAAATTCAAATATTAAAAATAAACTTTAATGACATTTTGCACATCATTTTTTTTGTTTTAATTTGTAGAATTTTCTCTTAAATCTTTCATCATTTATATTAATTTATTTAAAAAATTTTTTTCGTTTATTTACATGTTCGGTCAAGATTTGAAAAAAAACAGTTTTCATTGATAATTAATTATTTATTATTTCTTATATATATTTAATTATTTTTTAACATCGATAATAATGAGTTTCTTCACAAAAAATTTGTAATTTTCTTACATAATAATTTACTAATTAATAATGTTAAAAAAATTGAAAATAAGATATAGATTACAGAATTTTTTTCATAGTTTTACAATTAAATATTTAATGAAATAAAAAAATGAATTAATGATTCTTAATAAAGAATCTTTGTTTAAATAGCATTACACATTTATCTTCCAAATAAGTTAAAATCATAGTTTAGAAATTGGAATAAAGAAAGTTTCAGGAAAATAATGATAGATATTTATATTTTAGATTTCGTATATTCCATGTAAAATCTTGTAAATTTCAAATGATAAAAATAAAATATAAAAAATTTCGTAGATTCGTATTTTATGTAATCAAAACTATTTTTGGAAAACTAACATAACAAAAACTTCTAAAGGAATAGATTTATATAATAAAGAAACGAAAAGAATTTTCAGAACTTAACTTAATCTAATAAATATTAATACTTTGTCTTGTGATAAAAACAGTTCATAGCATTTTCTAAATGATAAATGATGTTATGTTATTTTCTGTTTTTATCTTTTCTGTTAATATCCTTAGAATATTCTTTATAATTTATTTACACACTTTATTCCCAAATGAGGTAAGTGCAAAAAAAAAAAAAAAGACCAATCATTCATCTATAATCATTTGGTGTATATTATAATAATATTAAATAATTAGTTGTTTATATGTATTTGTATTATAATTTCACAGTGGTACGACATAACATTTTCAAATCGTGACTAGTACGATTTATCGATGTCCTTGGAACACGCTTTTAATATCAATTGTACAATAGTATAATTTCGATTCATAATTGAGCGACATGTTTTGGAAAACATATCTCGGAACAATTTATACGAAACACGTTGCGCATTTATTTTTTTTCTAATTAGCATTTTTTAATTATAGTTTGTTTCAAATTAAAGCTTAAGCGTGAATTTACGTTCAAATTTTAGTAATGCGCCATTGTTGAAACAGAAAGAAATATTTGTTGAACGATATTTTTCTTGCTTTTTATAAATTTTATTTTATTTATTTGTATTTAATGTTAAATAGCAATAATAATTTTTTTTTATTGATTATCAATGATAATGAGTTTCTTAAGACATTGGACCAACATTTTGTCAGATAATCTTCGTTAAGAATAGAATTTAGAAATTACGATAATGTTAATATATATATATATTATCGATAATGAATTGATTTAGGATAGTTATACATAATAGTATTATATTAATTAAATTTTATTTATTTCAGCATTTATTTTTTATGATAAAATGAATGAAATTATTGAAAAATTCGTTTGTAAAATGATAATGTCAAAACTTCATTAAAATGATTTTTATTTTACAATGATTAAAAATGTGAATATTATTGATATAATTAATGTTGAATTTTATTTAAATAGTAAAGTAATTATATTAGATTTTTTTGAATAATTGAGATCGGAAAAAAATTATTATTTATTAAGATAAATTGAAAATATTATTTTTTTATATACTAGGATTTATTTTCGTGAAAATTACTTTTTATTTATTATATCTAATCTTTGCTTATGTTAACAAGATACATTTAAGTATATCTTCATAATAACATATAGCTATATCAACTTAATGAATGATATTATAATTTTGAACCTACTTAAATATTTTATTTTTATTAAATTAAAATTAAATTTCTATTTATGTTTATTTATTATATTGAATAATCGAGAATAAAATACGTTTTTTCAATATTTTTCAATATTTATTAATTAAATATTAATAAGTATTGCATAAATATAATATTTATGCAATACTTATTTATTTTTATCACTTAATAATAATATATTAAAATTGATTAGTATTTCTGCTTATTATTGGCAATACTGCTTATTCAATATAAAATTAAAAAAGAAATAAATTTATATAATGTATAAAAAAATAAAAAATAAATTTCTTTTATACAGACATGTATGAAATATTTATAATTTGTCAATATTTCAAAAGAAAATGTCCAGATAAATTGATGTTTTATTCATATTTAACTATACTTTTCAATATACCATTTTGAACTATCCTTTATCAGTCTCATTCTCGACAATAAAATTACAAGACCAAGAATAGTATGTGACAATATTGGCAAATAATTGCAGGTGCTACCGTGTGGTCTTCGAAAATTCTGGCACGTAAGACTGTAATTAAAGTTTTTTAAACCTTAGTAGACATGAACCGTGAGATAATTGTCCCAGCGCCTAGATTAAAATCCTCGAACTAAGTGATAACACCTTGATTCATTTTATGCGATAATAATGTGTTAGTTTTAATTTTCGAATGGAAAAAAATTTGAAATTTTTTAGTGTGTCTTTTCTGGAGAAAATTTAATAAATTCGAATATTTTGTTTATTTTTTTTTAAATAAAAATTGAATTATGTTTGAAAAATTGAATCTCACAATTGTATAATTTTAATTTAAAATTTTTTTATATATATATGTAATATTTGCGTATCATGAAAATTAACGAGTGATTTTCTATGCAAAAATAATAAGAAATAATTCATATGTGATTTAACAAACTAATAGATTGAATTAATTATCAAAATGTAAATATAATAATATAATATTTTCATAACGTTTTCCTAAGAATAATAAATTATAATTAATCGAGGATTGATCTTGGCGTTTACAGAGATGCTTGTATTATAAATTCAAATCGAACACTGCAATTAATGCTTTTTTTTATCACGTATTTGTCTAAAAAAATAAATGTTTTTTTATTGAATGCAAAATTAACAATTACAGCTAGCAAAAGTTATGCACACAGTTTTTTCTTTCGTTTGATTTTTATTTATTTCTTTAGTTTGATTTCGATGATAACAATTTATAATCTTTATTAATCTTTAAATGCATTTATTATTGTTATTATAAAATATATATATATGAGTGAGTATAGTATAACGATAATTCAATATCGAAACTATTATTTAATCTTCTAAATTTATTATAAATTAAAAAATTTAAATAAGTTTTTATAAAGTTTTTATAATTATATAAATTTAAAATATTTTTATTATATATTATATATACATTATTGTCATAATATATTATATATAGTATTTCTTATTTGTATCACAAGGATATCAAGATAAATCATTTCTTTTATAATGTTTATATATATTTTTAATAAACACAATTTTTAAATTGTAAAATGGAAATTTAATTGATAAATTATTTTATTTTTATGCATGTTAGATAATTGTATTTTAATTAAATTAATAAAGTTACATAAATATATGTATAAATTTACATAAATATATATAAGCATTGATCATTAAGGAAATTATATGGTATAAAAGTTCTTACGTAAATTTTTAAGATCTTAATATAAAATTATGTATGTAATATTTTTAAAAGATTTTGAATAATATTTATATTGAAATATATTCCTCCTAAAAAAAAAGCAAGCAAATTTTTATTTAAGATTTTTGCATTTAAATTTAGATCAAATTTTTAATATATAATATAATTATTCAATATAATTATATTAATTGTAATTTGATAAATATAATTTAAAACAATAAATATGATTTGCCAAGCTAAATCTTAAAAAAAATCATTCTTTAAAAAGTTTTTAATTCTCATTAGAATTAGTTTATAATCTTATTTATATTCTTATTAACAATGTTAATAATGTTAATAATGTTACGAATGATATTTATATTAGTTATATTCAACAAACAACTATAAACCTAACAAAAGTAAATTTTATAAAGAAAAAAATTAATGCATTTAATGATTAATTAAGATAGATATAAGGAGTTGATGGAAAATAAATAGCTAATATTTACATATATAATTGAGCATAATCATTATTATATAAACCATGCTTTTTTTTATATTAATTTATAAGATAATGCATTTTTTTTTAATTTTTAGTAGTCATTGATTAATAAATATTTTATAAACTATTTAACTTTATATAACTTTATAAAATATTTAATAAATATCTTATAAACTTCGATTTTTACGAATAACAAAAAATATAATATCACATAAATTAAAAGAAGAAACATAATGGAATTTTATATGTATTTCAATTGAATTAGATATTTTAATAATATTTTTTAGTATACAAGAATAATTGGAAATTTCATATTGAAAAAAATTGAATTAAATCGAATTAAATATTTTTGTATAAAAAAATATCAAATTTAATTAATTTGTTATAGTCCAAACAATATTCGATGTTTCATTCATTATTTAAAATATTACATTATTACATTATTTAAAATATTCTTAAAAATTGTTTATGTGAATATATATTTTCATAATCATTAAGTAGTTGATTTATAACATAAAAAATATGCTTCATATGTAAAAAAGTACAAATAAAATAAAGTCAAATCTAGTTAATTTGAGAATTACTTCAAATCAAGTGAAATAATATAACACTAATACTATAATAAAACGATTTCAGATTAATTGAATTTTTATGTCTAATTTCCACTTATTGTTTTTCCTGACATTGATAAATTAATATAATTACATTAATATGTACTCATATCAAAATTCTCACGCTTATTATATTTGCAATCTTGATTTCATAGTATTTTTTATTACATTACATTACATTGCGTTATTTCCCTCTTTGTTTTTCTTTTTTTTTCTATTTTTTTTTTTTTTTGAACAAATTTTTTGTTTCATGAAATTATACAATCATGCTGAGATATCAATAATAATTAAAACTGAAAAACTGGTAGTACCAGCATAATGCGATGTCAGCGGTGTGATCAAGGCATATCCGGGAATTCGATTGGCATTTCCGTAGGAGGTCTACGCATTCGTAACGCTCAACCGTGTGTTACGAAACTCGAACATGACTGGAGACCACCATAAATTTTTTTTTTACCATGAACCTAAATAATTGCTTCCAATTATTATTAAATTATTGTGGATTCTTATGTAGCTAAAATATAACAATTGAATATCTAAATATTAACTTCATTATAATTTATAAATTTATTAATTATAAAATTTTCACTTTTTTTTTATATTATTTTCGTTAGTTTATTACAATTAGTAACAAATATATATATATAAATTCTATTTAAATTTTCAAAATTTAAAGATTCAATTTATAATATATAATATATAATAAATATATATAATAAATTGAATAATTTTTTTCTGAAATTATGTTTATAAACGAGTAATTTCTTTTTTTAAGATTTTTTAAAGAATGCAAAACAACAATTTTTAGTTAAATTTTTTATCTTAAATATACTACTTTTAAAAAATAAGTTTTTTGAAATCTATTTATATAAAAATAAAATTTTAATGAAACATGTATTATGAAATATAACAGATAATGAAAATACTATTGACATACTTTTCTATGATATTGTAGATATTATTCATATTTCTTGATGGATTATAATAATATCATAATTATACAATTTAAAATTGTGTATAATTATGAAATATGTATGTTTTCTTAATTTACTTTCGAATAATATTATTTAAAAGTTAAAAAAGTGTTTAATTTAATTGCAATTGTTTTCATATTTCAATTTCATATTCTATTGTTTGTTTGAGTTAAAAATCTTAATGAAAATATATAAATTTTAAGTAGTTTTAATATTTAAAATTAAAATTTAAAATTAATGAAGTAATTTAACTAGATTAATGAAGTAATTTAACTAATATTTATCATCTATTTTGAAAATTGTTATAAAATAATTATATTTTTATAATTAAAATTGTAACAATTGTTTTATTTGTTTCTTCTGTAAAATAAAATTATATTTTTATATTTTATTTTACATTAATATATTATTATATTTAATGAATTTATTTGCAATTGGATAATATTAATGTAAAAAATACACAAATACAATATATTTTAATTAAATGTAATCTATTATGTTGAATACTTTCATGGAGAATTTTCATAAAAATGTTTCATTCTGAATATACATATTTAATTGTGTTGAATAAAATATGCATTAAATAAAAATTTATTTTTATTTTTATAAAATAAAATAATGGTCTCTAGTTAAATGAAAAAAATTATATCTTAACAGTTTAGATTTAAAAAGCAAATTCTATAATTAATATTATGATTAATTGTATTTAATCAGATATGAATATTCTTTAATTAAATTAAATCAAATTTCATATTAATTTCTAATTGTTACTAATACTAAATAACTTAATTATGAACACATCAATCGATAGTTTCAAAAAATCTATACGTTTTTTGTTTTTTTATATTTCATCGTATATCCCTATTTTTCTTTTGTATCAGATAAGATATTCACATACCTGTGAGACTAATAAATAATCTTGTCAATCAAAACGTCATCGCAATAATCATTTTCCATTTGTAAAATGTTTAGATAGATAACTATCATGTTTTAAGCATACCGTACCCTTTCTTGGACTTTCAAATCACAAAAAGATATATCGGGCAAAAGATATTTTAGATCATAATAATCTTATCGCAAGTTAAATCAGAAGTTCATGTGGCAATGTATTATCTTAATGCTTGTATTATTATATCACAATATAATATGATAAAAATGTTATATTTATTACTTTAATATCACCATTTACCGTTTCTGTCATTTAATTATGCTATAAGAATTATGCCGATATTTTATTTTGCATGTGAAATATTACTATTCCATCATGTATACCGATGAGAAATATCACTTTGCACGTTTTCAAACGATGAGGTGATTTAGATTGGCCATTTATTTTTTTCCAAATTTTTTGAGTATGTTCCTATCAAAATTTTTTTTTTTGCGTGTCTTTCTAATTGATTCAATAACGTTTTAGGTGATGAACCAGGAAGTCAAAAAAGAGACTCCGTTGCAATTCAAATTCCGCGCCAAATTTTATCCCGAAGATGTTGCCGAGGAATTAATTCAAGATATCACCTTGCGTCTTTTTTATCTTCAGGTATGAGTAAATATAATATTTTTATTTCCAACTGTGTATTATAAGATATTAAAAAATATATATCTAAATCTTTCAAGATTTATATGTAGATATAATAAAGATAATAAAGAAATTAATCTGTAAAATATTATATTAAAAAGAAAGATTATTATTATTATACAAAAAAGAATTATATATATACTATAGATTATTTTTTAATATTTAAATATATATATATATAAATAATAAAAAAAATAGCTTTTATCTTAATTAAAATAAAAAAATATAATTTTTTATGTTAGTTATAAGTATATATTAATAAAATAATATATTTTATTGTGCAATTTAAATTTAGTAATTTAGTTTAAATTTTATAATATAATAATGAAGTCAGTTGAAATAAAAAAAACAAAATTATTATTTAATATATATACATATACATATATGTATACATACATGTGTATATATATATATGAATTATATTTAGGTGAAAAATGCTATTCTTACGGATGAAATTTATTGCCCTCCGGAAACATCTGTATTATTAGCCTCTTATGCAGTTCAGGCGAAACATGGAGATTTTCAAAAAGGTACGCATACTGCTGGTTTTTTGATAAATGATCGATTATTGCCACAACGAGTTGTGGATCAACATAAAATGAGCAAAGAAGAATGGGAAAGTTCAATTACTAATTGGTGGCAAGAGCATCGTGGAATGTTACGTGAAGATGCGATGATGGAGTATTTAAAAATCGCTCAAGTAATGATTTGATAATTTTTTGTGTTAATTTATTATGTAAATATATAATTTATTATATAATTAATATATGTATCTAGGATTTGGAAATGTATGGAGTAAACTATTTTGAAATTCGTAACAAAAAGGGTACAGATCTATGGTTAGGTGTTGATGCTTTGGGTTTGAATATATACGAGAAAGATGACAAATTGACACCAAAAATCGGTTTTCCATGGTCTGAGATAAGAAATATTTCATTTAATGAAAAAAAATTTATAATCAAGCCAATTGATAAAAAGGCACCAGATTTTGTCTTCTTTGCCACTAGAGTTAAAATAAACAAGCGAATTTTAGCATTATGTATGGGCAATCATGAACTTTACATGCGTCGACGTAAACCGGATACAATTGACGTACAGCAGATGAAGGTATATTTTAGATTTGTTTCTCTATCTATTTTTTATTGCAAATAATGAGTTGTTTTTATAATTACAAAATATTTATAATCTAAAGGCGCAAGCAAGAGAAGAGAAAATTGCCAAACAGCAACAAAGAGAAAAGTTGCAATTAGAGATAGCAGCAAGAGAACGTGCAGAGAGGAAACAACAAGAATATGAAGAAAGGCTTCGAAATATGGCAGAAGAAATGGATAGGCGGCAAGCTGAGTTAAATGAAGCTCAAGAAATGATTCGACGTTTAGAAGAACATCTTAGACAATTACAAGCTGCTAAAGAAGAATTAGAAGATCGCCAGAAAGTATGTATGGTTTCGTGTGAAACATAATTTTCTTATGATATACATTTCTACATGACTTATTTTTATATTTTTATTTTTATTTATATAAAGGAACTTACGGCTATGATGGAAAAACTTGAACTTTCGCATGAAATGGAAGCTGCCGAACGTGCTAAACTTGAACAAGAAATACGAGCCAAACAAGAAGAAATACAACGTATACAGTCTGAAGTAGTAGCAAAAGATGCAGAAGCAAGGAGATTGGAAGAAGTATTTGAAGCTGCCAAGTATATAATTTCTTTTTTCTACATTTAAAATATAAATAAAAAAATAATTATATTTTATATTTTAAATCTTTTTTAACTCTTTAATAATTTTTTATATATAGATTAAGACAAGAAGAAGCTGATCGAGCATTTCAAGCTAATACAACACCCCATCATCATCATGTTGAAGAAAATGAAGAAGGTGAAGAAGAAGGAGAAGATGAAGTTTCTCATGGTGATGTTACTAAAGATCTTGCAACTGATGAATCAATAATTGATCCAGTCGAGGAGCGACGTACCTTGGCAGAAAGAAATGAACGTCTTCATGACCAACTTAAGGTAGTGATTTTTATTTATATTTAGTAATATTATTACAAATAATGAATTTTTTTTAAATTTATAAAATATTAAAATTAATAATTTTTTTACTTAATTATATTTTTCAGGCATTGAAGAAAGATCTTGCACAATCACGTGATGAATCGAAAGAAACCGTTATGGATAAAATTCATAAGGAAAATGTTAAACAAGGTCGTGATAAATACAAAACGCTTCGCGAGATTCGCAAAGGCAATACTAAGCGCCGTGTTGATCAATTTGAAAACATGTAAATTATGTATGCATTTATCTATTTGCCTGCCCATTTCATCCTATCTTTAAATTCTCTTTCAATTTCATATACACATGGAACTCAGTAATCATTTATTCTATGTGAAAGACGTACAGATTCGCTAATTCATATATAAAGACAATTTAGAGCTTCAACATATTATTTTATAATATTTTTTGAAGATGTCTCAAGATATAAGTCGCTTACAATTTATAAGCGAAATGTAAAGTTTATAATATGTATTACTATTTTTTGAAGACGATTCTATAGTCTGAAGTACAGCTAAGTAAAAAATTTTTCATAATTGGCAAGGAACGCGACGAGCGACCAACTTGCGCCGTCTTCCATATATGCTTCCACGTTGATCGCTGTTAAGCAGTTTTTCGTAAAGCAAAATATTTATATATTTTTTCATAACAAGTGTAAATTTTCTTGCTGTTTTAGCTATAAAATATTTAACGTTAATTCATAATAATTTGTTATTTTAACTATTAATATATATTATTAGCTACTGTTGTTTTTTTTTTTTCTAACAATATCCCTTTTTGCTAAAATGTCAAGAAAATGTGTTACATAATTTGTGAATATTATTTTATTTCTTCAAAATATTACAAGATTATGAGCACCGGCGCACTAGTATTTTCTTTTTCGAAGTATTACTGTCGGTCATTAAACATAACATATATAATTTCGTTTCAGTAATTATCTTCTCGTCGTGATTCTTATCATGTCGCATATTGTCCGTCCTTGGTAAGGATTTGCCGAGAAATATTTTGTATTTTTATTTGCTTACTTCTATTTACGAATTATATTATTTTGTTAATAGCGGTCGCTATGTATTTACATATACATATCAGTTTCATTTTTATTCTGATGTATCATTTTGCAATTTACAGTAAATATTTACAGTAAATAATATAATATAAATAATAAATAAAATTATTTAACACATTGACATTTTAAAACAGTACGAAATAATCATCATTATTTTTTAATGAGTTATAAGTAATCTCTAAATATTATTCTAAGTAGGTTAATAATGTACAAGCGACCGCTTGATTTAGAAAACATGAAATCAATGATATCCGTCTTCATAAAAAGTAGATATGTAAGCATTTCATCAAATCGTTTGCGAAATTATACATACTACTTAGTACGAACGAATTTGAACTAATGTTTAGTAACTTTATATTGATACACACTCGTGGCCTTTATTGATATAATGAAATAAGTATATTGAAATACTAGATATAATAATCGGTAATATAATAATATATAGAATATAGGAAAATCGCGTGACTCTTTGTATTGCATACCTTCAATAAGGTAATTGCGCGGTTCCTATAAAAATGATAGGTACCAAGATTTTTGAAAGTATGGAAGAATGAATGTGAAAAAGAATGGGATAATAAAAAATGTGTGTATGAAAGATCGAATGCTTGAAAAACTATAATATGTGGCTGTCTGGTACGCCATATATAAGTTTTTAGAACAGTTTTCTTTTTAAAAAAAATTTAGTACGACAATGAAATTTAATCAAGCTGATACGAGAGAAAATATATAATGCCTTACAAATGCTGCCAATTTTTTGACGGAATGCAAACAAAGAGCGTTATTATGAAATGACATAGTTTTTGCAATGAAATAAAAAAGATGATGAAAAACTTTAAAAACTGATCAATGTATCGGAATTCACTTTGTATTATCATCATCAATAAATACGAAAGAAAAAGTACAGGAAAAAGAAATATGTATAACAATAGATATTTTTTGATTATATTTAATACTACAATTTACAAATTAGTAGTGTTATTATTGTATTATTATATATTATAAATATTAATATTTACAATCTAGTACTATTATTATTATTATTATTATTATTATTATTATTATTATTATTATTATTATTATTAATATTATTATTAATATTATTAATATTAATATTATTATTATTATTGAAATAATATTAAATGAAAATTGAAGCAAAGGATTTTATAGTCGTCTATTTGTACTATTAAAAAAAGATTATTGAATAGCAATAACAAAGTATTTTATATAATAAACGTCAGGCTCTAATGTTCAGACAGACAAAAATATCATTTTTATAAAAACTTATTTGGATATTTATTAATCGCTTGGTTAGCATAGCAACAAAGCTACTTTTAAAACATTCCAAAAACATTTGTAAAATACTTGATATGTTAGGATTTTTCACTGAAAAATTTTTTTATAAAATTTATAAAAAATACAAACAAGAATTTTTTCTATATATATTTTAAATGTACTTAAATATATTTATATTGAAAACTAATATATATATATATAATATATATATATATATTGTTTATTGACGTAAAAAATTTATGAATCATCCTAACGTAAATTGCTAAATAATTTTTTGTGAAGGTAATAAATAGAAAATTATTTTAACATTTATTTGTATATTGTAATTTTATAAAAAAATTATGTTATTAAACTTTTGATTTGAAATAAAATTTAATAACCAATTTATATATATTTATGTATTTACCTTCATAAAATTATAAACAAAACCTTTAACGGTGCGCATATATTCAAAATGTCACGGTGCTATAATTTTTTTTTGATCCAAGCGTAAAAAACATATGCAAGCGTAAAACAGAAAAAAATTTGTTTTTTTATATCTTAAATAAATTTTTATAATTATTGATGCTTGACGATATTTTATAAATTTGCTACAATTATTTTCGAATATTCCACTTTTATATTGAGAAAAGTATCTTTATAACAGTATTATTGATTAATTGAAGTGCATATAAAAACACACAAGATAAGATCACAAAGCTAGTAAACATTGTATTTGTTGGTGCGAAGATATATGAAAATCTCTTGTACTTTGCTGAAAAAATTAGATATTGTTTAAATAAAAAATCATATCATATGTACTAAATATATTATTCTGATCCCGATTTATTCTTTTTTAATATAATTTTTTAATATCAATTCACTTATTCACAACTTGCCAAATTTTTTTCTAATTAGTGATTAAATTGTATAACTTTTTTTTCTTTTAGATATATTGAGGAATATATAATATAATTTTATAATTAATATTACTTTAAAAATTTTTCATACTGTAAAAGTATGATTAATAATTATATATATTAAAGTATAAACTATTTATTTTGTATTTGATATCTTATATATTTTGTAATGTAATATTTGTAAGTAATTATATTTTTTTATTTGAATAAAATTTTACTTTCTCAAAATTTTATTATCAATCTAATAATTTGTATTTTGTATATTGTATAATTTTCTTTAACTAATTATAAATAATGAAAAAGTTAAATAATATATATTTCATAAAATATTTGTACGTATGTGTGTTTACATTTATCTTCAACGTGAAAAAAATATTTATTTTATATGTATTTTACATGTAACCATTATATATAAATATTATATGTAACTATACAAGAAATGATAAATTAGAATTAGATACATGTATTTTTATAATTACGAAATTAAATATAAATAATTAAAAGCAATTTAAAATAATCATAATTAATAATATTTATATTTTGTTATGGTATGTATGATGTTATGTTATGATATGAAAATAATTTAATATATTCGAGACATTTCAAAATTACCCGCGCTATTATTTGATTACTCTATTTTTCAAACACCTGTTTGTCAAGTAAATGGCAACAGCGCAAGTTTATTGCATCTGCGCAAGTTCTTTAATGAATGACGACGACGTTGTCTTTGATATGATGTGTTTGTTATATATGGAGAATGTTGCGTTACGATAAAAAAAATTACATAGAAAATCCATTTTCAAGTCCATCTTCTGATGATGATACTGGTTATGTCAGGTAAGTTTTTTAAATATTCACATTTTCACAATTTATTATAATATCACTATTATTCATACAATTTATAGTTATACAAAAATAGCACCGGCGAGAATCACGAGTGATGTGTTTACACTTTGTTATATGACGCATTCATTATTTGATTTTTAATATTTAAAAATGATACATTTGTATAGTAAATAATAAATTAGGTTGTAGAAAATATATATCATTTACGAAAAACGAATGTCGATTTTAAAGTGACAACATTTATCAATATTTCGTTGACGATATATTTCATTCGCCATTTATTGATAGCAAAATATTGATATTCTGTGAATAAAATGATTGCAAACATTATATAAAAAAACAATTGTTGATTTTATTTATCAAGATATTTATTTGATTATAATATGAATAATGATATTATAATACTCATTATTTTAATATTCATGTTGTTATATCAAATATAAAATTATAGTTGTTTAACATAAAGTTAATCATAGTTAATATATTTGTATATTTAAAAGATTTATTTAATTATATATATAATATAATATATTCGAATTAAAAAAAAAAAAAATAATAATAATAATAAACTAAATATATTATTATTTTTATAATATATGACTCATATTAAAATATATAGATATATTGTATTATTTTCTGTATAACTAAATTATAATTTTTAAAAAAAATAAATACTTAAAATAAAATATGCTAAATTTATTATTGATTATTTTTTTTGGTATCATATTGAATATAATATTCGATATTATATATATATATATATTTGTGAATGTACATATATGTATATATAATTAATAAATTGAATTAATTTTAAAATTAAAGATAATTGATTTGTTAAATATTTAGTATAAAGATTTAAATATCTAAAGCTATTAAAACTTTTTATAATTGCTTTTTATAATTATAATTTTAATTTTTATAAAATTTTTTATTTTATATATCATTCATATTTTTTATGATACAGTTTTGATTTTTGGTATTCAGAAATTTTGACTATATTACAACAAATTGTTTCCAGCAAGAGTTCAAAAAATCAGACAAATGAATTCGATGAATCGATTCAAGCAATGTGCGATATTTATGGACAAACACCTCCAAGAACTCGGTTAAATCGTAAGAAACGGTATTCAAGACAAAAACTTAATGGAGCGTAAGTTATATAATAATTAAATCAAATTATCAATAAATTATATATTTTTGTTTTCGATGAGAAAATTTGATTGATAGAAATTTTTTTAAAAGAGGATCGATTATAATCAAAACAAAAGAATATCGTAAAATTTTTAACCATTTTAAATAATCCAATTGAAAAATAGAAGGAAAAATCTTTTTATATAAAATATTATTATGATACAAAATAATTACAAATAATAAAATATTGTCTTATATTTTATTAAATAAAATATATTATTTTCAATTATTCGATTTGAATTATATTGTCATTTGAAATTCAAATGAAATTACATATGATGATCGAATTAGTCTCATCAATAATTAATCAATAATTGATTAATTTTTATTAGATTTTTATATAATAATAAATATTCAGAAATAATAACCAAATATGCAATTTATTAAATCTTGTGTGAATCGTATTATTATTAATAATCTAGTAAATTAATCTTTAGATTTCTTGTCCAATATTTATGTTTTGAAATGATCAATTATAAAAATCAATTATAAAAATCTTTATATATCTTTAATCAACAAGTTATATTAGCAAAAGCAACAATAATTTTTTTTTTTATGAAACAGTTTTTAATATATAAAACATAATGAATTATATATAAAACAATTTTTTTATTAATAAAATATTACTTTAAAAATAAATTTTTAAATTTTAATATTTTCAAATAATTATATTATAGTGTAAGATAATGTAAATTTTAAATACATATTTATATTTTAACTAAAAAATATTCCTAAACGAAATCATATTTGAAATTTAATTTTATAAAAATAATGAAAATTTGAATATTGATTTCACGCATTTAAAAAGATTTTTTGTCAAAAGAAATTATTCTGTATGTATATTCTGCATATGTATCAATAATTAAGATCATTCAATTAAATAATTAAAAATTCATTAAAATCATTCATTTCATTATCCAAAGTATTTCTTTCATGAATTTTCATGATCTTGAAAATCATGTTCATGAACATGAATGAAGTCATTTTGAAATATAATTTCACATAATATAAAAATATATATATGCAGCATTCCATTTAAAAAAGTCGAAGATTATCTTCGAAAAATATTGAAGATAAAAAAAATTGAAGTTACTATGTAACTAATAGAAAATAAAAAATTTTTCTTTCAAATATTTTTTTTTATACTTATCATTTATAAAAAAAAATGTTAGTTAATAATAATAATTTGTAAATATATATAAAAATTGTTATGTTATTATAAGTAATTTATGATTAAATATATTTCAAATAAATATATTATATATGAAAATCATATATATGAAATAAAATGGAAATAAGATTATTTTAATATAATCAATATTTTAATTTTTTCATAAATATTTTGTTTAATATATATTATTTTAAATTAGAAATATAAAATTGCATTAAATAACTTTTACAATTGTAAGACATATTATTCATTCATGATATATTACATTATATTCTATTAGTTTAATATTTATAAATTTATCTATTTATATATTTACAAATTTAATTATTTTTTAAGAGAAACGAAATCATGGGAAAAAAATACACAATCAAAAGTAATGATTCGCAGACGTAATACTCTGGATAATATAATTTTTAATGAGATGTGTGACAAAGCAGATAAAGATTATGAAAACGAAGCAAATCGAGATATAACGAAGGAAGGAAACAGAAAATATAAAAGAAGTTTAAAAATGTTGCGTGGAAATGAAAGAGATTTAAAATTAGATATAGAGGCAGCTTATAATTATATGGAAAAATTTAATCCTTGTGAAGTATCAACTCCTAATCACATAAAGGTATCAAATAAATAGAAAATGACGAAATTATTTTAATTTATTTAAATAAATATATTTTTTTGGTTATTATTCAAAATAAAATTAATTGAAGATATTTACAGGTTGAAACTCGAAATAGATTTCGCAGCTTGCGATCAAAGCCTATTGATGTAGAAGAAAAAAAGATTGAAATTAATATTAATGAACAGACTTCAATTTCGGATAATAAAGAATCAACACCAAAGACGCTAAGTTTTAAAGAACGAGAAATATTTCACAATACATTTTCTTTCTTAATTAGATTGGTAAATAATTATTTTGTTACAAATAATTTAATATTTAATTTATTACTTTTCATATTAAAATTTTTAAATGTTCTTTTTTATATTTTATAGGGAAATGTAGAGCGAAATTGCTCTCGTCAAATTAGTCATGAAGAAACATGTTGGCAAAATGAATTAAAAGATTTAATATGGCTAGAATTACAAGCTTATCATGCTGATCGCAGTCCAATGGCTCAGGATGAATATTTATGCAAACAACGGGAAACTGTTGAAGGTTTACTTAAAGAAATAATGGAGTACAGGTAAATTATGCAAGAATTTCATGTATATGATTAATTTGATGTACTGTATTATTATAGTTATTAAAATAAAAAAAAATTAAAATAAACATATATTTTTAGATATAATCCTGTTGCAAATGTAAAAAACGATAATAAATCAAATCTAAATATAGAATTAGGTATTTGTCCAGGTTGTCTTTCAATGTATTGTAGAGCATGTGCACGAGCACAAGGTGAAGCATTACAACAAGTAGAGGTATTATTGTCTAGATTAGAAGCAGCAGAAGCACTTTATCCTTCATCACAAGCTTTTGCTATACATTATCCTTTATATAAAAGTACAGAATTCACTGACAGAGTAAAAGCAATGTGTCTTTGGTATAACATGACTATACATCATCAACTCAAATTACAAATATTAGGAAAATTACTTATGAGATCACATACTAAAAGGAAACATGATGATGGAGATTCTGGAATAAGGTATCAAAAATAATTATACTCATAGAGTAAAATGATATTGTTAAAAAATGAAATTTATATATTTTTCATTTCAGTTCACGATCTTCAGATACAATTGATTCTTTAGATTGTAAACAAACTTTAGTACAATTTGAAATATCAAATCAACAAAATGAAAATTCCAGTCCTTCAGATAGTAACAATAGTAGTAATTCTTCTGGTTTATCCTTTTCACAATCTTGGCCTTCTACACCTGAAATTTCATTTACAAGTATAGAAAACTATAAAAGCGATAAACTAGATTTTTATTTAGTTGAATTTGATCGGCAAGCTTACAGGTTAATATTATGTTAGTTAATATTATTCTTATTAACTTAATTACTTCTTTCATTTCTTTTTTATTAATTAATAGAAAATATATTGAAGATGTATTAAAGACTAGAGGTCTAAGAAAAAGTTTATATTTTCTTGAAAGATTGCATACTTGTGTCTTAAGAAAAGCAAGATTGACATTAGAAAAAAATGATATAAGTGATATTTTAAATGAAGAATATGAAGGTGATGTAGAATTGCGTCGATATGGTGTATGGAGTCCTGAAGCAAGAGAATTAAATCTTCCATCATATAGGTATATAAATAAATTTATATATATTATATATATTATAAATATTTATATATTTTATTTTTATATTTTGATTAAGTAACTAACTTTTTTTAGAGCTGCTTTTATGTTCTTATCTCGAGTTCCATTAGATGTCGTTCATGAATTTTTAAGGATGAGATTAGAACAAAAACCAGAACAACCCAGTCCTTTATCAGTTCGACAACTTATGCGTGAACTTAGAGAGGGTCTTAAAATTGCATGTATTCATCGTGATAGATTTGCTGCTCATTCTTGTGCAGCAGTTAGTGATAATAGTTGCGAAAACTTATTTCAAGAAAATGTGAAAGATTTTGATGAAAGTTTAAAAGCTGTTTTTGAAGTATATCTTGATTATCTACAACAATGGGTTGATATGGTACAACATGATAGCTTCTATAAAAATTTAATTATGGATGAATGGATATTTGTAAAATCAGTAGCAAGAAATATAATAAATGGATGTGAAATTGCAGGAATTAAATTTTGGTAAGTTATGTTATAATATTATTATAATGTATATTTTTCCATATTTCTTATTTTATAGTGAAATCGTGAAAACCATGATTGAGCAAGTTAAAGAATATCTTAATGAAAGACCACGAGAAATTCAAGAAACTACTGAGGATTGGAATGATGAATCAAACAGGTAAAATTATATTGGCTTATTAAAACACTTTTAATTGTTTTTAAAATATTTTTATTTTATTATATTTTTATTTATTTTGATATGATTTAGATTTCAGCGAATATTCATAGAACGTGAATGGCAAGGAATGTTTGTAGAGGCTCGAGAAAAAATAGTTAAATGTATTGTTCTTGCTAAATGTATAAAATGTGATATTGAAAAGTGGTCTACATTTAATGAAAAATTAGAAAAATCATTAATATCTGTAAAGGTAAATATTATTAAAAATTAAATTAGAATTTTATATATTTGAAAAAATATCTTTTTTATATTTGTAGGATTCAGTAATGGGTCTTAAAGATGATATCACAACTGTAATTGAATATTTTCAACATAATCTTAAAAATATAAAAGAACCAAATTATGAATATGATCGATCTACTATGCGATCAAGAATAAGAGAAATACTTCATCAAGCTTATCGAATGGGTTTTGATTATCATAAAGAAACATATAGATTATTTGCATTCGAAGAAAAAGCTACTTTAGCAAAAAGTTTAGTTTCTTTTGCTTTTTTATGGATGGAATTTGTTAAAACACGATGTGAACGTGGAAGAGGTTTAAGACCTAGATGGGCAAATCAAGGTTTAGAATTCTTAATTATAGTATGTGAACCACAATATACCAAACATTTAACTGATGAGGAATTTGAAGAATTAAAAACTTGTATGGACCATTGTATTTCACATGTTGTTGGAAGTACAAATACTGCTACAAATATAGAAACAGAAAGTAAAGTTTTATTTTTATTGTATATTATTTTATTAAATGTTTATTAATTATTATTGAATTAAATATTTGATTAATTATATTTTAGATTTAAAAAGATTATCTCATTCAAGAGCATCTTCACCTTGTCATACTAGAACTGCAAGTTTTTCCCAGAAACCTAGAGATATTCTTAAATCTCCAGATATTCCATCCTATTTTAAAAAAGTTTTTTCGTCAAATGTTGTAGATGGAAATATAAATACAAATAATTTAGATCAAATTCCATCCAGACAGGAAAGAATCAATCGAAGTATACAAAAAATAGAATTTAATATTGACGAGAAATTAAAAAACAGTGAACTTATTGGACAAGTTATAGATAGAAAAGCTGTTGATAGAGTTTATATTAAAGCAAGAAGAGTAACTTTTACTTGGCAAAGAGGTATTAAAATTGGTAAGTTTAAATGTATATTAAAATATTTTTATTTTAATTAGTTTAATATTATAAATTAAACTATAAAACTATTAATTATAGGACAAGGAAGATTTGGTAAAGTATATACTATAGTCAACAATCAAACTGGTGAATTATTAGCTATGAAAGAAGTTCAGTTACAACCAGGAGATCATAGAGCAATTAGACGTGTTGCAGAGGAATTACAAATATTTGAAGGAATTCAATACAAACATTTAATCCGATATTATGGACTAGAAATTCATCGCGTAAGTTAATGTATATGTAATATATATGAAATATTCTTATTTTTAATAACATATATAAAAAATATTGGATAATAAATATATTACAGGAAGAAATGTTAATTTTTATGGAATTTTGTGCTGAAGGAACTTTAGAAAGTTTAATAGCGGGTAGTGAAAATGGTTTATCAGAATCATTGATTAGAAAATATACATATCAACTCATTTCAGCTGTAGTAATACTTCATTCTCATGGAATAGTACATCGTGATATTAAACGTATGTTTTATAATTTTATAACATAAGAATAGAATATTTTTAGTGTGTAGAATATATATTTTGATTATACAATATTTATGTTTTACACATAGCTGCAAATATTTTTTTAACGGATGAAGGTAATTGTTTGAAACTTGGTGATTTTGGGAGTGCTGTGCAAATTAAGGCACATACTACTATGCCAGGTGAATTACAAGGTTTTGTTGGCACTCAAGGTTAATTTTAATTTTTACTTAAGAATTAAAATAAAGGACATGAGTTTTAATTTGCATACTTCAGTAATAAAATAAATAATGTTAAAATGATAATTAAAATAAAATAAAAAAATTATTAAAAAGAAATAATGAAAATTCGTGGCCTATATTTTAGTTGTGATATTATATTTTTGAAGATATTTTAATATTTAATATTTGTATACAGCTTATATGGCACCAGAAGTATTTATGAAGTCAGAAAGTAGTGGTCATGGTAGAGCTGCCGATATTTGGTCAATTGGTTGTTGTGTTATAGAAATGGCGAATGGTCGAAGACCTTGGTCAGATTATGACTCTAATTATCAAATCATGTTTAAGGTATATAGATTTATATAATCTTTTTATTTATATTATATATTATATTATATTTTTTTTATATAGATATATATTTTATAATAGGTGGGAATGGGTGAAACACCAGCATTACCAAAAAATCTTTCAACTGAAGGCATTGATTTTATTAATAAATGCTTACAACATGATCCAAAGAAAAGATTGACAGCAAATGTTTTACTTACACTTCCATTCACACAAACAGAAGATGTTAATGCTGATTTATTGTTACGATACCAAGCATAATTAATAATTAGTAAGAATTTACATTAAAAATCTTTTTAATTTAAGAATATTAAAAATTTAACATTAATACCTGTATCAGGTTAAATATCAATTTTCAATACTATTTTTCAATTTTCAAAAATATGTATTAAATACATGTGAAAAAGTAACAAAATTAAGGATATAAATATTGAACTGAAATTATTGTGCATTCTTAAAAATATAGCTTAAGAAAAGATATTTTTAGAATATTTTTAGAATTTATATTTTTAATAATATAATAAGAAAATATTATGTGGTAATTAGTATATATTTTTTCCTATCTTTTAGAAAAGTACTTAAACAATATGTACAAATGTATATTAAATGTATAATTGTATATTTAATTATTGTACAATAAAGAAATCAAATTATTTCTTTTTAATCGAATATTATATTTTAATTGAATTGTATTATTAAAAAGAAAAAATAAAAAAAAGATGATGTTACAAGGTAGTGTTTATTTTTGCACGAGAAAACTTACATATGATACAACATACTTGCCGCAAATTAAATAATTACAGAGGTATGCTGTGTATACTTTCCATATGAACAGAAAGTGAAATGTATTTAATATTACTAGATATTATATTGCATACGAAGACAACTATTTTATGAAAATTTTTTTTATTCTGATTTTATTTATTATTGTAAATTTCATCTATTTTATTATGTGTTATAAGATGTACATATAATTTTACATTAACAATAGCAGTCTTCGTAAGGAATGCATTTTATTTCGAAATAATTCTAACTGAACTTAATTATATTATTTTAGTTCAATTGACGCACTCTCTCTCTCTCTCTCTCTCTCTCTCTCTCTCTCTCGCTCTCTCTTCTATAAGTTAAGAAGATATGTTCTATTCGATAAAGTCATCGCTATGATGACTTTCGTTTGATATGCGCGATATTCTTGGCCGTAAAGATATTGCAATATTTCTGCAATATACGTAAATACTTTCAATGATATAATCTATACTTTCAATGATCCAATTCTATCTTAAATATAATAGTAATTTGTATCTTAAGAAATTAAGTAATACAGAACACTTTCACATATTGTACACATATACGCGAAAACAGATATAGATTTTTTTTACATATAAATGTGTCTTGATATGTGTGTAAATACATTTATGTGTAATCATAATTGTATATAATTTTATTTAATAACAGTACATATATAAAGGAACAATTCCTCGTATTATTTGAAGATTTATTCTACGTTAAATCAAAGCAAAATTGCTTAGACTTTGAATATAAAACTCCTGATTTAATGTAATAAGATTTCGTATTTTCAAACAATCATGACTTAACGATAATATATATGAATAAAACTCTGTTTTCGATAAAATATTTATGTTTTAGCATGTGAAAACTTTGCTAAACCTCAATGACAATCCTAAAACACGTGTATTTGCACAATGAAAATAGTATATAATTTATAACAAAGCTAACAAACAGCTTCGTAAAATATGAATAATGTCAACAGATGTGCCACAAGATGTAACATGTGTTACATTATGTATATGATGTATATAAATGCGTATATATAATTTTTCTATCTATAATAAATTACAATAAATTATAATAGTTTGATATAATAGGATGAGTGTAACGATGTCACTGAGAGTAGCGCCGACCAATAATATTTCCATATCTCGGGAAAAAAATCGTATTTGACAGAACATGGTATATAAGAAAAGTAGCATTAATACAGTAGTAGTTAATTAGACATAGAACTTTAATGTGATAGAAAGATAGAGCTATTGTCAACGTTTGCTTGCCTATTAAAGAAGAGCAAACCGCTGACCTATCTAAGAATTGGACAAGAGTTTACTGTGCGGGCGCCAACACACGAATGATTGGCCACGTTTAGAATGCGTTGCGACAGACGAGATCCGTGCGCTAGAAATTTTTTCTCTATCTTATCGAATTATTTAATTTTTCAACTTCTATTTGTATATTCTGTCTCTTTATTATGTTTTTATTGTAAATATATCACACCACAAAATAAGTTTAATAGTGTAAATCATGAATTTTTAAAATTTTTATGATCGATATTTTTTGTTTTTATAATTGAGAATAATTTTATAATTTTTACCTGATATATTGAATATAAATTTTTTAATATATTATATTAATTTCAATAAATTTAGTTAAACATATTTATTAAACATATTTTTTATCTTAAACATATTTAAAGTTTTGTACTTTATATTTACCGAACTTTTGTTAAGAAAAAAAAGATTTTTACAATTTATAAAATTCCTATATTCCTATATTCTATATAATAAAAATAAATAAGTAAATTATATGAAACAAATTATATGAAAGAAGAATATATGATAAGATATAAAATATATTTTTTGTTTCATTGTAATCAAAGTCTTTAAGTATTTCATTATTAGATAATATTATTATGATTTTTTGTAGTTGTAAGATACTTATTTCTAACATAATTTCATTGATAATATTTTTAATAACTACATATTGTTGAATACTAAATATATAAAAATTGGAACTATCAATAATATTATAAATAAGCATAAGAAATATTTGCATATTTCATTTTTCGACGAAATGATTGAAATATTATTTTTTGAATATATTTTTATGTATTAGCACTTATAAATCTTAAATAAAATATTTACGAAAATAAATAATTTTCTATCTACAAATTGAATTAAAAAAATTTTTATATTCCTATTTGAAAATGTATTGAAGAAACTTTACTAAGTAAACTTTTCTTGTGAGACAGAATATTATATTTCAAATACATGTCTTTTCATTTCAATTACATGCATAGGTAGTCAATAAGATATACGCATCATAATGAAACAATAAAACAACAATAAAATCCATGTTCATGGAGAACCAACAATAAAAGAAAATTTTAATATTTTTAAACATATTAATATATCTTTTTTAATAAAGCTATATGTTGTAAGTAAATATCTTATTAACATTTTTGTAATTCTTAGAAATGGTTTCTAAATATCACTAACTAATCATTCAATTATACTAAAGGTTATATATCATTATAGAATACTTAAAGTCACATGATTCAATCTGTTAAAGCACCGATAACTCAACAATATAGGTTACAATTAATGATTAACTATTATTCAAAGTGTGTTAAAAATAGCATAATTGATTTTTCTTAACAAGATGAGTCAAAATATTACGTTTCGTTTTTTTCTGCGAGAAAAAGTATATTCATATGATTTAAAAATGAAATATATCATCTTTTGTCATAAAAATTATTATATAGTAATGATTTGCAATAACAACGAACATTGTGTTATCATTAATTTATAATTAAAATCAAAAGCGATATGAAATTAACAAAATTGTTAGATTTCAGAGGAAAGAAACTTCCAGCGCTCGGACATTACTGTATAAACGTTCGAGGATTTTCATAACATACACAGAGGACTAGAGTTTTACAATAACTGATTGATCTAAGTATATAGTTGTATATTGCCTACTACACGCAGCGACTACCGTTTAAACATTTTCGTTACAATTTGTTCAGGCTAGGTCGCCAATTATTAGATAAATATTTGTATGTGTATTTTTTTTAACAACGGAGAACGAGATTCTAGTGATTTGCATGATTTGCAAAGAATTCTTCAATTTTATTAATAATTAAATATTATACAGATAACTATATATTAATTAACTAATAAAGTGATCTATATAATGTGATATCTTTATATTGCATGTATTAGAAAATTTTATTAATTAATTTATAATTTATTAAATTGTGCCATTTTGTGAAAAATTCTTTACTCTCTTATATTCAAGCGAAATATGTAATACGAAAACGAAATTTTTAGAAAAAATATTAGAGAGTGTTCTTTATATTTGAGAATCAATCTTTTTAATTATAATATTTTATCATTATTAATATTTTAAAAAAGAATAAAATAAATTTTAAAAAATTAGAATTTAATATTTTATTATTACTTGTTAAAATTGTTAACTATATATATATAATTCATATAAGTAATTCTTTTTAATTAAAACTTATACAATATTCTCTCAGATAATTTATGAAAATATTTTATTTTGTGAAAAAAATTTTTTTTTAATGGCACAATTTATTTGCAATTTTTATTCGCAATATATGGATTTACTATGGATATGGAATAAAAAAAAAAAAAAAACAAAGCAAGACATAAAATATTATTACAAAAATAAAGAAAATAATATCTATCCGGTTTATTGTTGAAATATTAATATTAAGCTAAATAAAAAGCTATTTTTTATTTCTAACAAAAACAAGATTTTTTATAATTTATACGTAATATATAAATTTATCTAATAATAAAATGTATTCGTTAAAAATAGATTGTTTAAAATGAATTTAAAAATGATAACTTTTGGTTAAGATATTTAGATATGTCTTTGCATACTTATTTCTTTTTTTATTTAAAGATAATGTCATATCTAGTAAATTGTGCGAGTTCAAATACTTACAAGTAAGTTTGTATATAGTAAATTTTAAGTAGATCTAATGTAAATATATCTTTCAAACACCTACTATCAATACTACGATAAATACTTTCATAACAAGCTTAAATATGCCTCGTTTCGATATGATTTCCAATTTGGAACATTTTTTATTCCTAACTAATAATATTCACTGCTCAACTATCGAAAAAACTAGTCTATATTTGAAGAATTCATTCGTGGCAGATCGACACAAATTGATTAATTTTTTAACTTTGAACTATTAATATCTTGTATAATATACTTCCTATGTAATTATCTTATTTGTATTATTCTAAAAAACAATAAATATAAAGCAAAACAAGATGTAAAATGTTAACAATTATCTAAAAATAAAAAGAAAATCGCTTTAAATTCTTTTTTTTGCAATTATTGCCTTCTTTTATAGTTGGATAGTATGAATATTTTTCTTTCAAAGCTAATTTATTCTTTAATTGTCCGTTTATCTTTGATTCGCCTTGTTCAACATATCTGCCATATCCCGTAAGCTTTGTTCGAGCGTTTGAGCGAACCGTGTTGCGTTTGTTTTACCATCACTGTGAAAAGCGGATACCGAAAATATGAAACCATTGCTTCTGAGATTATAAGCGCAACCATAACCATCTGGAACAACTGGTCCGTATCCGATGATAGCATCATTTTTCGATGTTACCTGAGAATTCAATAATTTTTATCAATTATATTTAAAATATAATATAGATATATATTAGAATCCATTATTTAAATTAACTGGAAGATAAATTCGCATGAATAATCAATCAGGAAAAATGAAATTTATGAAACAATTAAAAATTAAACAATTTTCAAATATGAATATTTATTGAAATTAATCAATAATTAATATCGAAATTTACTTTATTATAAAATCTTGTAATTTTATTCTATTTAATAAGAAACTATTTATCTTAATAAATAATAATTATGATAATAATTGATTATAATGATTGTGTATTAAAAATTGTATTAATCATCATATACGTAATAATAATCTTTTTAAAAATATGAAAGAGTTCAAGAAATATACACGAGAATCTTGAACATTGATTAATTATTGATTAATTAAATACTTACCTGTGATGTCGAGAGAGCAAAATGATTGACTATCTTATAAGCTTGATCCGTGAAAATATCCGGAACCGGTTCTCCAACTTCCTGCGCGGCATAACGAAGGCCCATTAAATGGTTATCAATTCCATAACCATTTATATTATCATTCATTTCTTTGGTTTGTCTCTGTACTGCCAAGTCGAATAACTCCTTGATTCTTTCTTGCTGGAAATATAAATGGACCGTTTCATTTGCAAATAAAAGTAATATATAATATATACTGTTCAAAAGTTTGGAAACAGTCACATTTTTGCATGAAATGAGAAATATTTTGTATATATTATAAAAGTAATTATTTATAATATATTTTTATTGGCATTGAGTACTTTAGATTAAAGAAAAATTAACAAAGACAAATTTTTTAGAAATTAAAAAAAATTTTTTTTTAAATTTCTAAATTTTTGAACAGTGTATACCTTTATTATTTATTTTCATGCTAAATTAATCAATTATAGATCTTTATTGTTTTAAGTGAAAAATAAATGGTAATAAAATAGTAAAATTTGTATGTAATATAATATATAATTAATATAATATAGAATGTAGAGAATAATATTGTTCATTACAAATCATTGTTGATTTAAATATTACTTAAAAAAATTATTTGAAACATTTAAATAGTAGCAATATATTTATATTGCGAAAAAGAAACATAAAATGTGGAGTAGAGAATATTATAATTTATAAAGCAGTGCTTTCAAAGTAGATAATTACAGTAATTATATTACAAGCGAGAGAAAAATTTCAAATTAAAATTAAAAATACCATTTAAATAGAAATACTTATTCTTAATTTCATGCTGATAAAGTATAATTTTTTGCATACATGTTATCTCGTACTTAACAATTAAAATTTTAAATATAAGTATAATATATAAAAGTCGAATTCTGTAACATTTTAATCATATTTTTCATATTTTCAAAATAAATTTTTTATTTGTGTTATTTTGTTGAAGAAGAAATATATGTACATATAAGTATATAGAGTACATATATAAATACATACATGTATATATATATATATATAATATGTACATATATAAATACATACATGTATATATATATATATATGTGCATATATGTTTCTTGATAATAAATTTTTTTATTGTTTATAAGAATTATGCGTTATACATACGAGATATTCTGTATACAGTTTTA
This sequence comes from Apis cerana, assembly GCF_029169275.1. Taxonomy (NCBI): domain Eukaryota; kingdom Metazoa; phylum Arthropoda; class Insecta; order Hymenoptera; family Apidae; genus Apis; species Apis cerana. The sequence continues at coordinate 8,243,012 of NC_083858.1, read as the reverse complement.
TAGAACGAATGTGACCATGGAAACAATAGTAGGGTAGAATATTAGGGTAGAAAAGTATACGTATGGAGGGAATAAGTTTCATTATCGTGCATTTTCCATGAAGACTCGTGTAATTCTGGAGAACGAGATGGCTGAAATAACATCGTGATAAACGAGAAACAACAATCAACTAGCCGTGCCATTTTCCAAACGAGGGTGAATCGTGGAAAGAAAGCAAACGATAAACCCCTATGAAATTCGCCAAGGCTACTCGAGAGATCGTGCAAATACTTGAATGGGAAAAAGAACATTGGCTGATCTAATTGATTCCCCCCTTTTTTTTATACTATCTTCCTTTCCTTTATAGTTTCGTTCTTTTGATAGTAGATTCCTCTTATTGCTTCTATATTATTTATATTTATATTAACGATACAAATTACAGAATATAATTATAACAATTTTGTATCGCTATTTTGTTTGCTCATTCTGTAATTTTCTACTATAATATTATCAATTTAAATTTATGAATATCATGATTAGTTTTCATTTCATTTTTAGAATTATTTTCTAATAATGAAGAAAAATCACCTTGTATATGAAATAACATACGATCTCAGATTCAATTTCAAATTTTTTAATCAAGATTTTACGGATATAAAAAAAAAGATTATGCAATATGGGTGTTTTGATTACAAGAATTAATAAGATGGATAATAAGATCATTATTTTCGAAATTATCTCGTCTTCCGAATGTTATTCCGCCTTGTTATAAAAGACAAACTACAAAATACAGCCAAGTTTCAGTTACACTGTAAATGGTGAACTGAACTCTTTTGGTGCCTTCGTCTTGAGTGTTCTGTTGAGTGGCGGTTTGACTATCAGGATCTCCTTGGCACATTGCTTTCGCCCAGTTTAGAGCCTCGGGACTGGCCGCTCTGATGCAATCAACCCTTCCTAGTGCGAATCTTCGAATACCCGCGCTTTCATAAGTTGCTACTAAGTTTCCATGCAATCTGCACGAAACAAGAAATATTTTTAAGTAAAAGATATTTAAATAATATTTGATGGAAGATTTAAATTAAAAACGATCTTGCAGATTTTTCATAATAATAAAATATATAAAATGTGTATCTTTTATTTTCTTATATTTTTAATATTAAAACTCACCTAAAATGGGTAAATTGTAGAGCTAGTTGTATATAAACATCCGGACTAATTTTATGCGATTTAATGAATTCCTTCGAATATTCTTGGAACCACAATATGCAAAGATCCAAGTCTTCCACTAATCTGTATTGTTAATGTATGTGAAATATAATTGAGAAAGTTCAATTTTAAGTATATTTTAATATATAATATATATGGATAAATATATTTTACAGTATATTATTATATTTTATAAAATATATATTTATAATTTTTTCTATAAAAATAATTATCTTAAGGAATAAAAATCTATTTTCTCTATTTCTTGTCTCTTCTTTTTCCAAACTTCCTTATACATATTAATATATTAAATAATAGATATATCGTGACTTACGCATCAAAAGATACCATTGCATCTCTGATATCGTTAAAACTTTGTTCAGATAGATGCCACTCGAGCTTTTCAGGTGCAGGCAAATGCGATGGAACGGTATTTTCCTCTGGTGGTGACATAGCGTCCACTTTCTCTGTTAGTTCTTCGAATGTAATAAAAATCGCTGGACCTTCGCCAGCCGAATGTTCATAATTCATGCCCCACATTCCGTCCTTGGATTGAATTTATCAAGAAACACGTATAAATTGAATAAATTTGATAAAAAAGTCTATAATATATCACTAAGATATTATATATCAATTATTTAAAAATAAAACGATAATATTTTATTTATGATATTTTTTATCATTTCAAATTCTGATTTGATATATATATATATATATATAAAAGAAATTTTAACAATAATATAAATATAAAAAGGGAATGAAAAAATAATGAATCATTGCAAGAAGCGTATTATCTATTATAATGGAAGTAACAACTATATCCATATAAGTATCTTTTCAAAGTTTTTTATTCACCTAACTTGGATAAAAAAAATCGCTCAAATAGGAATAACTCACTCGAACAGAAATAACATTTTATCGAGGAAAAGTTTCTGTTTCAATATTGAATTTGAATTTCCGTCTTAATTATCGTGGGTATAGTTATACTTTATATAGATGTATGTATACCTTGCCGAGAATGGCGTGGAATGTTTTATCGAACCATCGGTTCGCACCCAAATGTCTGGAACCTCCGCCATGAAGAACGTGATGAAGTACATTCGCGTAATCTCGATCATCGATCCATCGATCTTCTTTCTTTAGAGGATTGTTGAATGTCGCTGGTAATATATCATCATCGATACATACCACGCACAGACATCTTTCCAATAATTCCAAATTATGCCGATTTTGTTCGTCTGTAAAAAAATTCTAATACTTTTTTCTTTTTCCTTACATTTTTCTTTCTGTTGTTATTTATTTATTATTACAATATTATTTGTATATGTTATTATATTATTTCCATTAATTTAATAAACATTGAAACTGGTTCGAAATCGATCATGTCTTCATTGGTAATTTTGTTATTAATGCTAATTAATATTTTCTCTCCATTTGATAATATCCTATCTCGATGTCGTTCTAAAAATTTCCTAATATTTTATATTACAAATTATATTACAAATCTCTTTCTAATATCTCATATTACAAATTAAAACAATTGGATCAATTATAATTGATTTAATAAATATTTTAATAAATAATCTTTTATCAATTATATTTTTTGCTGATTATTCATCGTCGGTGATAATGATTAATAAAAAATTCGATGGTTTTTGTTCGAAAAGAAGAAAGAAACTTGTTTTATCGGGTCATCGTTAACTCGTTTTACGTTCATTCGATTTGTAGGTCGTAGATTGTCGTTGGGTAAGATCGGGTTAGGGGGCTAATGGGAATATTGCGAATATTGGCGAGAGCAGAACAGCCGTTAATTATGGCCTAGAAGGGTACGTGGTGGAAGGGTTGCTGGAAAACTTGCAATGAGATTACTTTAACTGCTTGTAAATGCTATGAGTCACATTTTCACTTATATGTTCATTTAAACAGTTCACCATATTAAGAGCAAATAAACATAAATGTTCTTTTTTTTTGTCTTTTAATAATGAGAGAAAATAAGATAATATTTATTAGAATAATAATTAAAATTATTTAGATAATAAAATATTTAATAAAATTTATAAACTTGTTTTATAAGATTTTTATTTAAAAGAATAAAGAATTACGATTCATGGAATTTATTTGTGATGTCGTAATTATTTTATTAATTATATTTAATATATCAGTAGTAGAGTTATAGTTGAAATAATACATACGTTTAAGTAATTCTTCCCTTGCTTTTGCCCAAGCTGGTCTCTTCATCGTTGTAAGGATACCAACTGGTGGAGTTCGAGGATCAGCTTTAGTTTCCATAATTTTCAAAATTTGTTGAGCCAATTCGGTTTCAGTTATACGGCCTCGATCAGGAGCCCTAACAGGAACGCTATAAAACTAAAAGGATATAATTTCGATTTATGTTAGTCGAAGTGATTAAAAATTTATGTATCATTAACTACTCGTTGAATAAAGAACTTAAAGATGAATAATTGATGATGAACATAAATATTTTATTACACAAATATTTTATCGAAATTGACATAATATTTCATTCGATATGAATATTTCACAATAGATTCTTGTAGTATGACAATTGTCATTGTTTCTTAACAAACTTAACGTATATTTTTATATATCTATAATTATTTTGTAAATGTACTCATTTGAAAGAAATAAATCTTTTTAATTTTATATGAAAATTTTTTAATATTCAATCTTTATAATTTTCTTCTCATAATTTTTAAAAATTATCAAATTTTTTTTGAATTTTCTATTATTTTTAAATGAAAAATAATTTTATATTAACGAAAAACATTTTAATCTAGAGATTATTAACTATTAAAAATAATATTAAAAAAATGAAATGAAATGTTCGTGCAACTTACTTAATGTTGTATAATTTAAAATAAGTAAAACGTAGATGTAGAACAAATAGTTGATTTCAAGTGGTGTTTCTGTAAAATAAATATGAAATGAAATGAAATGATGGAAAATGAAAGAATAAAGAATTTCTAAACATTGAGAAATTGTTTATAAAAATTTATAATGTAATATATATACATGTGTATAACAAATAAAAATTTTTTATGCAAAATCATATTAAATTTTTTTTATAATTGTAAATAAATAATATATTAATAAATTTTACAAAAGGATTTAGTACATACTTAATAAGGAATTATTTTTTTATTATTTTCATTATTTTTGAAAAATCAGGAAAAAACTAAATATTCTGATATCAATGAATAACGAAGATAAAATAAATTTTTAGAAAAATGTATACATATTTCATTATAATTTCATATTCAACTATAGAGTGTTAAAAATATACCAGATTGTGGTGAGCTACAATGATGTGATTCCCAGATGTAGTTCTATCAAGAATAATTTGTTCATCACCGTTTGTACCTGGTCGTCTGTATATTCGATACATTTGATAATGCTGAGCCATACACAAAGGTTGCATACTCTTTCCATCTTTCGATCTCACTTCATCAACATCCAATTCGGATCTAAAATGAAAAGATTATCTTGAATAATTTCGTTTCAAAAACTCTAATTTTAATAGAAGAATCTGCAATTTTTTAATGTACATATTTTTTTGCTTTTTAAATTAGAAAGTAATTAATATTTATATTCCACAGTTTTAAAGAGATTTTGCTACTTTGAATAAAACAAAGAATAATAAATATTTAGTAATACGTTAGAAAAATATGAATATGGCATATTAATAAATATCAATTACATTATTTAATTTTTTCCTTTTGCCTTATGATGCTATATTGAAAAGAATTTTTTAATAGCTATTAATAGAAAATATAACATTCTTTTCCTAGACATTCGTTCATTTAAATCACTCATCATAAAAATACTATAAATTAGAACAATATTTAACAAAAGAAATTTTCGTTAATTCCGGAAAAGAAAATTCGAAGTGGTTCCTCGGCGAGCGGATACAGGATACCGAGGGGTTTGAACCTTTCTGGAGGAGCATCCTTTGCGTTTTACTCGCGATGAGTCTCTTTACGGTCGTGTTCTATGGATCCTACAAGCCGGATTTCCTCGCAGACGTGCTCCCTCGTTAAATTGATTTCGGTGCGGCTTCTTTTTGTCCTCCGCTCCGCTCGAATCACCGTCTCGAATGACGGAGCTCCTTCCTTCGAGAGCTCACGCGCCTTCCATATGCGTTTGCCTTTCTTCTATCTCGGTTCTGACTGGTAAGCCTTCGTGTCGACTACGATTAGCTTAGTCAGCTTCTTCCAAGTAAGAGGGTTACAAAGAAGGGTTCGAGAAGATTTTTAACAAAGATTTCGTTTCATTTCTTTCCATTCTTTCAGTTTGATTTACGTACTTGTTTTTAAGTGAATATAATCTAATTCTATTGTAAATTATATGTAAGTTAAATATCTATAGTTGTTAAAAATTGGAAATTTTTAATATCTTAAATCGTTTGTACAATATATTGAATTCTAATGTATCAATTAATAATCAGAAATTTATTTAATTGCTTATGATTGTAATATAATTGATCTGTATTTATTTCAAGTATTATTTATGATTAAATTTTATTTAATGTTATTATAATTAAATTTCTGTATATAAATGGAATATAAACATTTTGTATTATTCCATTTGTTTCAAAGATGTTTCAAAAATAATATATTTTTACCTATCTAATATTTCTTGATAGTTAAGTAGCTCTGTTAGAAATCTGGCAAGGAATATGGCAGCTTCTTTTTGGTTGCTAAATGTTTTGGGCCTTGCTGCAAGGCCAGGATTACTATTAATTGGTAATGCCAGAGGCACAGACAGGTACATGTCATTTAACCACCAATCGGTTGCCTGTTAACAGATAAAAGAAGAATTTTTTAATTATAATAATGCACGTATAAAAATATAACATAATAAATAAATAATACGTACAAATGTATAATTCATAATACAATTATTCATTTTTGTTTGCAAATTTTTTGGAAGAAAAATTGATTGTATTTCAGTTACATTTAATGAATATAATAATATATAGTATAATTGTTTTATATAAGAATAAATATATACCAAAATGAAACAATAAAAATATATTTTATGTTTTATAGTTCTTTAAAATTCACCATTTTATTATTTTACGATCAATTTATTTTGCTTGGTAATTAATTGCAAATGAGATAAACCACAACGAAAATATCCTGCTGTTGAACGAGATTTCATTGTTTAATCCATATTTAATGACGTGTCACGGTAATCCTCGTTGAAATTTGGAAAAAGTGTCAGTTTTGACAAGTACTGAACAGCGATTATCTTTAAATTCCCTTCATTATTGTCAAGCGACTCATCTGGTATTAAATACCGAGTGCAAAATATCATGTATAATATCAGAATTATGTACATGTGATATTTACATACATATATGCAAGTCCATGCATAGCATCATTATATTCAAAATTTCAAAGCAATAAAGACAATCTAAAACAATCCTAAAAAAAATTGTTTTATAACAAAAAGTTAATTTTTATATAAATTTATTCCTATAATTTATTTTTCTCGATATTAGCTGTAATGAATAGCTTGAGTATTTTTCAGTGACAAAGTATTTTGGATTCATTGAAAGCCTATAATTAAGAAATATAAGTGCACGTTACATAGTACATATATAAAAAAAATTTACATATAAATGCTTACATATGAGTTGCTTACTTCGCTTTAACGTTCATTTATTTTCGCATTCTGCTTTTTGTTATAATCGTAAAACATCTTAGTTCCATATTTTTTATATGTTTTTCTCATATTGAATTGCTCGTTAGTAGCAAATTCCCTTTTGATTAAATACGATGATTCAGGAGAAGCATGAGTCGATCATATTGCTGTGCATTAACGTATAAATTTGTTTTTTTAATGCCTTTCGTTGCAATTCATTTATCGTTTATTACCAATAAATTAAATTTTGTATATAAAATGTATATATTTTTTATTATTAATACTCTTTTACAATTATTCATAATTATATATTATCTTCTATGGCAATAAATAAATACTTTAAAATAATATTTGTTTATACATATTATATCATATTTATGTATCTAATTGTTCTATCTTATTTTATTTTTTTCAAGAGAAATGTAAAAGAATAAAATAAATTTTTCAGTAATTTTTCACAATCAAAACAAAATAGTTCAAACTATTTTATTTTATTTGAAAAATTTTTATAATTAAAAATATTATGAAATGATATCTAATAATGCCAGAAATCAATGAAATATTTCTACTCTTTATTTTATTATTTCATTTTTATTTTCTTATTCATTTTATTATTTATTTAGAATGTTTAGAATTTATTTATAAATGCTTATAAAAATTAAAAAATTAATTCTGAAATTCATATCAGTGTTATCTTTTATAATGTTAAAGAATTTTTAATAGAGATTGAAATCTGATCTTAAATTTATGAAATCATAATTCGAAATATTACGAAATTTCGAAATTCTTGAAACTTAAAATCGAGAATGCCTTTTTTCTTTTTTTTCCATTTCATAAATTTTTTAACTCACTCAATTGATAATTAATTATATATATTATAATAACAAATTTTTTTTTTATTATATATACTTTATAAAAAAATTTTATATATTTTTGAATATCACAATACTTTATATATATATATATATTTTTTTTTTTATCTTCTTTTTTTTCTTTTCTTCTCAAAAATTTTCTTTTTCTAATTTTCCTAATATTTCCTCGCTAAATTATTTAACAATAGAATATTGTTTTGTAAATAATAGAATTTCTATTACGTTTTTTTCATTACAATAGTTTTATAAATTGTTTTTGTCGATAAAGTAGGAAAAAGTCGAAAAAATTGAAGATCAACGCCATCTCGCGTTTGGATCATCGAAGCTCCGACTTGTTATTAGCATAGTAGAATGTACAAGGAGGTATTCGTGACGTCACAGATAAAAAAGGAGAGAAATATTGTGCGAAAAGGACAGAAAAGACGTGCCACCAACTTTGGTTATGCGGTTCCTGATACCTAATATGACTACCTAATATGTCGGAAAATTAATTAATGATTTTTTATTAAATTTCTATACTTTTAGATTCGTATTTCAAAGCTGAAACTTTAAATAATTTTCACATATCGATTTTAACATAAAATTCTTTCGAATTAATTATTTAATAATTAATTATTTAATATGTTATATTGAAATGACGTTACCGACACGTGACATTACATTGAAAATTAATTAATTTCTTATTTTTTATTAAAAATTTCTGTACTTTTAAGCTTCCATTTTAAAGTTGAAGCTTCAAATAATTTTCACATATAGATTTTAACTTGAAATTTTTTAAATTAATTAATTATAAACAATTAATATATCACACGTGGAATGACGCAACCGATTCTCATTACTTTCTTATTATTATGAAATTTATTTATAATTATTGATATATTTCGAACATTATTCTCTTCTCTACTTTCATATGTATTTTTTATTTGTAATTTTACTGTTATTTAAAATAAATTAATTATTCATTATTTGATTTTGAAACGAATATTCACTAAGATATTCTTTATAATAATCTTTAATAAATAATTATATAAAAAAAATTTCAGAATAAAATTTATACGAGAAATTTGTCTGAGATTATAGCTTTAAAATGCATGCTTGAAAGTATTAAAATTTTGCGTGTAATAGTAATTAATGAATTTTCAATATGGCGTCTTAGATGTGTTAGAACATATAAAGTATTAATCATTAATAAATAATTAATAAAAAAGGATTTCACATTAAAATTGATACGAGAAATTTGTCTGAGGTTCTAGCTTTAAAATGCATGCCTGAATGTTGCGAAATTTTGCGTAGAATATGAGTAATTAACGAATTTTCCTTAAAAATGGTGAAAAATATTCTCTGTCCTTTTCGCATAATAGTGTTCTCTTTGTTACTCTTTGTACGACTTCGAATACCTTCTTGCATATTCTGCTATGCTAATAACAAGTTGGAGCTTCGGCGATCCAAACGCGAGATGGCGCTGATCTTAAAGTTTACAACTTTATCGACAAAATGGATTCCGTTAAAAAATTTATATTAAAATTATTATTTTTGCTATTTTATATATCGTACGTATTTTTTACACGTATTTTATTCATTTTATTTATAAATTTTCACAAGTTATTCGTATAAATTATAAGTAAATACTTTGCTTCCTTTAAATCTTGTATATCCATCGTTTCGAGCGCTTAGTTGCGCATAGCGCACAATTGCGCAACCAGCGTGCAACACGATACGCTCGATGCGCGTTTTAAAGTAATCATTTCGCGAGATAGATGGTTCAGATTATTTTTTCTTTTTCGATGTTTACTCCGTTTCGCACAAATTCGTTGTAAATTCGCTGTAAATCGTAACGTAAGATGCTTAAAATTTATAAACAATTAATAAAACGAATATTTAACAATAATTTAGAATCAACGCTTGTAAATTATTATAAGCCCATTGAAATTTAATATATGTGATTATTAAAGAAACAATTCAGAATTCAATTCACAGATATAAATGTTGGCGCGTATGCAGGCATCCTCCTAAACTAAATAACTCCTGCTAATCGTGTCGAGAAAGTATCCTCGTGATGCACACGCGTAGTAAAAGCGTATACACGCAAATCAGAGAAGATATCAATTTTTCGAGGGGAAGATTATTTTGCCTATCTAGCTAGCTTCATATTTCTTATTTGACATTGTGGATTCATCATACTCACGTAGCGTACATTTGAAACTCTTTTAGAAACATTACTACTACTAATATCACATTGTCGTGTCACTTTGCACGCTGATTTCCGTTTATTTCAATGATTGGTAATGGATTTTGCAAGGTTTTTTTTTTCTTCTTCTTTTTCGATGTGGCAATTGAGGAGTGAAAGGTTTTTTAATTGCTCGTATCTAACGAGAAGGAAATAATATGCAAATCTGATAGGCAGATATATGGTGATTTGCGAATTAATGGAATGATTTTGGAGATATTCGATTAGGGAATTGAGTTTCAAAGTTTCAAGTTATCTCTTTTCCAGTTGAGAAGTTTTATTAATTCGATTTATCGTGTGTCTATATACATATTGGAATTGGAGAATAATCGAACAAAAAGTGTAAAAATAATATTTATATGTCACCACTTGTATTCCAATTATATTCTCCTGATACAAAATCAGAAAATTTACACGGCAACTTTTATTTCTTGAATTCTTGAAAGAAAATTTCACGTGCCATCTCCTGTCAACTTATATTCTTTTGATACGAAATCAAGATTTCTTTTTTTCTTTTTATAGAAAAATTTTGTTCGAATTGAAGAATTGATTATTCGAGGAAACGATACTTGTTTTTTGACTGAAAATTTGTAATATTTTGCTCAAATAACATTCAGAATAAATATCGAATCCGTTCTCTAATACATGAATATGCTATTCTACACTTTTATATTCATATTTCAAACATAAATAATTTTTCATACAACTTGAAAAATTAATTTTAAAATGGCATATATCTACAATTTGAAAATATATTGCACTAATTCCACAATATCTTTTTACTCGATACAAACATGTATGTATATCGTAATAACATTATTACTAAATGTAGGAATATTAAAAAAAATCAAAGTACAAAGACTTTTATCTTACAAGTTTTTTATTGTGCATTTCTGCAAGAGGTATCAGAAATGTTGGCCAGAAAGCGTGTATTGAGACACATCTTTGGTAATATGTTACGCCAGAAGAAGCACGTGCAACGTTTTAGCAAAGGAGTAAGCAAAATGTAGGCGTAATCGAAGCGTTCTCGAAAGGATGTTCTCATAAGGGTGATAGATTTATTGGGTCTTGAACAGTATTAATAGAAATTGCTTAAAAACTCGATACTGGGATCCATTGGATGAATATCGAAAACATACGTCGTTATGTATATATTTTTTTGAAAAGAATTAAATTAACAAAAAAGAATGACAAATTTATAGAATTTTTAAAAGAGTAATATATGTAGCTGGAATAATTTACTATTACATCTATATTTATACCACATTAAAAATATTAACAGTCCATAAACGTTAATTATATTTTTACGCGAAAAAACGTGAACAATGATTTATTGGATATCTTCTATAAGATGATATAAAAATTGGTCATAAAAAAGTTTAATACTCGTCCGAAGAGATCCATAAAACAGCGGATTATAATGGATCACAATGCTATGTTATCGTACAAATATAACATAAATATAATATAAATATTGCATTTATCGCATAAATAACTTTCCCAATAAAATCTCCGTATGTAAAAAGATGGAAATAATAATAGTAATAATTTTTATTTGCAGATTTGATTAACGATCATCGCGTTGACAATGAAGAAGCGCGTAAATCTTTCTTGCCCGCGATATCTTTTCCACCTATCGGCTCTAGTTCTCTCCCTTTTGGCATCGAGACCCACGATCCGAGTTACGAAACGAGTTTGTTCCGTGAGGATTTGTGAGCATCTCCTCCGACTTAATGAGACATCGTTACGCGTAACCGATCCCGTGTAATATGAATTACCTATTGAACCAGTTTTGCGATACGCGATGTACGATGCACGAGACCCGTGATCCTTTCGATCTTGCGTCGATAAATTTCGTCATCCAGATACACCGACAACGGTCCAGACAACGGGTAATGACGAGGATTTTTTACAATACCACTTTCGCTTCCACTTTCATTTTCAGCTTTTCTGTAGTTTCATCATCGGTATGATAGTTTTGTTCTATTTTATCGATCGAGCGGCGCAGCTGTTGATGTTGTCTCGACCAAGCGATTCGCTTTTAATTTTCATCTTTACGGATGGACTGGGATTAACCGTAAAGATAGCAATTTTTATCGTCTTTTTTTAATTTTTTTAAATGTTTCTTTCTAATTTTCAAATTATTAACAACATCTCATTTATTCATATCTGATTTAAAAATGATTCGATATTAATCTGGTAAAAAAATTCATTTAATATATCATAACGTTTATTTCTATTTTTGCCACGAGTAATTTCATCGATATGTTTATTATCCTGTTAATACATCGATATCCAGTTATATGAATGTTTAATTCATCTTAAACATGATATCATCATTAATCTTGATTGATGATTTCTTGTCATTCTTTAAATTGAGCTCCTTTTATGAAGCTTCCTTTCGCAATCGATTCGTTAACGATCGCATATACTTTTTATTATCTCTATCGCGCATTTTTCTCCTCTTCATAGAGAAGCGTATAACATTAAAACATTAAAGATATTAAGTTCATTTATCATTAAACCAACTGAAAAGTAGAAGTAATATGGAAATATCAAAGATAAATAATCTTATTGCTCGTTTATCTTCGTTTTCTTCGCGAAACAGGAAATGACAGGCAAAAGAAATTTAATCATGTTTCCATTCGTAGCGTATAATCTTTATTTTCTTTCATTTTATTAAACAGCTCTTCATTAATTTGACCGATCATTATCAATGATGGAAACGAAAGTAGAACGAATTCTATGATGATGAAGTTAAATACTGAAGGATAATATTTCTAATATTTTTTCCATCTCTCTGAGAACGAATTTTTATTTATTCATCTTTTTTTTTCTCTCACCGCCAAACACTTAAACTAGAATTAAAACAATCGGCCATATGCTTCGAATAAAATAATTCGAACCGTGTTTCTAAAAACTAGTCCACCTACAATGCGCGACATCCTGCACGTTTTAATAATAGATCTTTCGCCGTGAGAAGATTCTGCAAACGGATCGTACACGTTTCTGATGAATGTTATCCCGAGCTGGTGTTCTGTAATAGCGGCATGAAAGTATGTAAGTAGTTCAACGAGTGCAGGTGGAATTATACGAGGAGAGTTTCGTGCGATGTAGGTAAGTGCTTGCTTTATTCGAAGTGCCGTGTAGAAACGGTTAATGCAATAACGATTGGAATATTCTTTCGATATCCGCGGTATGCGCGTGTCTTTCGTCGCAACAATGCTATAATTAAATTCTTACTCCAGAATTTTAAATAATTCGCCGTGCAAGAATCTTACGTTAACGTAATTAAAATTGTTACAAATTTTGGGAAAAGAAAATAAATAAGTCAAATTTTCAAATTCATTGGAATTAAATGTTAATAATAATTCACAAAGATGAAAATAATTTTCCTTTTTTTTTTGCAATTCAACTCGTTGCATCGATTACGATATTGATTTAACATTCGGTTACAAGGTAAACTCGGTCGATCAATGGATATAAATAATCATTAGAAGATGTTGTGTCATTGTTCTTCGATTATTCCATACTATAATGGTATAATGATATAATGGCATATTTAAACGATTATGTAATCGCATTACAAAATCGGTTTTGATTCATCGACTATGGATCTATTGTCGAGTCATCCCGTGAAGATTGCGGACAGCCATGAAATCTTCTTTGACCCATCTTGGCAAATTATGACATAAGCTATTTTTGTCTATAAAGACTTTACCGTGAGATAATATTAAAACATTCACGTGTAATTCATAAGAGTTTTGTACACGCTTTGAATCATCGTGTTATACGTAATAGGCATTATCGAGATTACAAAAGCCTCCGAAAACAATTGTGCGTTTCCTTGTTAGAAAATGCAACTTATGTATCCGTTGTTATGTTAAATAACTGCTTCATCGTTTTCGTGTTAAGTCACTACTTTATTAAATTTATTGAGTAACTACTATCGATTTTTATATTGAGTAACTACTTTTTACTCTTCCACGTTAAATAACTAACTTTGTCAAATTGTTTCGTCAAGTCGGGAGTATTCGTAACGTAATATTCATACCAACATTAATTAAGTAAGTAATCAAGTGATGATTCTGTGCAATGATTGTCACAATTTTCAGATGAAGAATTCTCTGGGATAAAAAGTACTCCGTTTTCAATTCACCAAATTTCTGATTGGGCATCGTGGCACAAGTGGAATCACTAAGCTCGGAGACATCAACCCTCGTTCATCGAAGTTCACGGGGGTGGGTGTCAAGTTACGGAGATTTCAACAGAAGCTCGAACACGATACCACAGCTTTCCGTTCATCTCTCTCTTTCTCCTCCGCCGATTATATTCTCTCCACTTTTCTTTCTTCCTCCACCCACTAAAAATATTCATTTTACCCACTTTTCTGGATCGTTAACAATAACGATTAATCACCCTTTTTCGTTAATTTCTCCTCCCCTTCTTCCCAATATTTTTCGTCTTCCCTTTGTCTTTTGCACATGCAATACGTTCCTACGTATTATACAATATGACTCTCTGTGAGCGCAAACTCGGCGTTATCGACCACTCGGCGGGACACGGCCACGTTTGTGTACCTTCGTGTCAGTGGTTTCCAAAGTGCACCTCTGCACACCTCTGCACACCTCAAACGGATTCAACGGCCACGGAACGGATCTTGATAATCCTTTTGGACTTCGTGACACATTTTTTTTTTTTTTTTCCTCCCTCTAAACCTTTTTCGTGGACCATTGGAAACAGGCTCGAGAACGATTACGAAAAGGTGGGGTTCTATTGTTCGGATTTATTATTCTGGAAGGATTTGTTTGATCTTCTTGAAACGGAATTTTTTTTTGATCGAAGTAAATTTCTGGTGGATTTTAAAATAAAAATACGAAGGTAAACGACCAAGTTGTATGAGGAGAAGTCTAGGATCATATGATGTTTTATTTTTGTTGATAAAATTAAATTAATGAATATAAAAATTCGTCTTAATTTATCATTCTTCAAATTTATGTTTATTCCAAAAACAGATGATAGAAAAAAATGAACATTTACCTTTCATCTCATTAATTCTCAAAAATCGTCGAAAACGAGTTTGTAAACCCACGCTTTACCGTACGGGAAATGTTCGAGTTTCGAACTCGAGGAACGATGAGGGTTAATGATCGATAGGGTTCGAGTTTGGATTTCCATCGATTTCTGCGAAACCTTTTGTACGACAGGACACGACCCACCGTTTTCACCACGTGGCTAATGAAGTATCGCGTTAAACGGGAAACTCGACACCTCAGAGGGAGAGAGAGAGAGACTTTCGAACGAACGTGCGCGCAAAAAGGATGGGAGACACAGTTTGATAAACCGGGGTCGAACCAATCCAGCGTTGGTCCTCTGAATTAGTTGCCGACAACTTCGAGCACGAGTTTCGAACTTTTTGAGTGAGTCACGGTTATGTTCGGTTGGTGGTTTATTTTTTTTTATATCTCAATCTGAAATCAATTGTAATCTAATGAAAATCTAAGTTATCTCAGATTTGCGTTTTTCTTTTCTTCTTCAAAGAAATGTTATTTCATGCATGTTAATTGAACCTGGTTTTGTAGTGTAAGTAAGGTGATTCTAGAAATGCGAGAGAATATTGCAGCATTTCTCTGGATGAAAATATTGAAAATTTATGCGAGGAAGAAATTGAATGTTGTATAACCAAGAACCATTTCTTGGAGGCATTATTTCTTTCCCTTGCTGGAGAAGAATAAGAAAATATTTGGATAACAAAATTCTTGCAGTAGGTATTATTCTTTGACGTAGACGCAATATAAAAACGTTAAAAACTAATTGAAAAATTATATTACGGTATTTTCTTTTTTCCCTCATTGTTACTCTCTTCTCAGAATATCTATGTATTCAGTACAATATTCTATACGATACTCGAGAAACGTACATTTCTCGAAACAACAAATATTAAAATTTATATTTAAAAAGAAAATGAATTGTTAACAATATTTCGTTTTTTTTTTACTTTTAAAATTTACTTTTAAAATATATCGAAACATAAATGTAATGTAATAAAGGATCGTGTATTATTACGCAAAAAGAAACTTTTTAATATTTTTTACACTTTCGTGATCCATTATTGTAAAGGATTAATGAAAAATTTAAATTGTTTCGAAGAAAATTAAATATTTTATGGATACTTGTTTAAAATCGATTTATATTCAAATATTACGATTTCATTTGATTTCAATACAGACTTTACGACATGCATTTAACTCGGACAAAATTGGATTTTGCAGAGCAATTGATATGCCGTAATACCGTGCATTGTATACTGCACGGTTGCCTATATACAGGCGTTTCTACAGGCAAAGTTAAATTACTTAAATAATAATAAAGCATCAATTTTTGCACATCAACTTTTCCATTCATTTAGAAACTTTCCAAAGACTTTCCAAAGATATTCCATAAATATTATAATGATGTCTTGCATACTTTCAGTTGAGGGATCAATTATCGATTATTATGATCGCAGTACGTTAACGTTCTTCGTTCTTCCATTACCATTGAAATCACCAGTATCGCGTACGTGACGGTAATGCTTATGTTATGTGATTCTACGTAGCAATTGGACCCACGGATCGATCGTGGAGACCTCGACGAGGAGACTTCGACAGTATTCAGGGATTCCTACTGACCCACCATGAAAACAGGATCAGAAAGTTTCTCGTTTCGATGGCAACTCGCATCTGCGGAGATTAACTAAGCGTGCGTTCAATCTCAACGTTCTTCGAAAATCTTCGAATTAATTTTCTTCCTTCCTTCCCTTCGTCCGATCATTTATTGGTCTTTTTCACTTTTGCGCTTTCGTAATATCAAATTTTATTCTTCGTTAGTATATAATTTTCTTGTATTTGAGGAAATGTTAATCATATTTCTTATTAGACTTATTTTGTCTGTTCTATTTTTTGTTTGTAATAATTAAGAATATTATGGTATAAATTGAACACTTTTAGAATATCGTGTGCATGAGAGATTTGGAAATTTTTAAATAATTCATATTTTGCAAATTTTTGAACATTGCGTAATTTATACAGGTATTTGTCACGTATATATTTTATGCAATGTATATTTTGTCCAATAAAGATAATGTCACGGATAAAATTTATTAATGAACGTTTCGCATATATTTGTATTAAAATTTTCTCGAAAGTTAACGATAATAAAGAGACATATAATTTTATCCATTCGTATGTAAATACATGTTTCGAAAATTTTTAATTAATCCATTTGTTATGAATTTCTATATGATTTATAATCATAATTAATTTATATTTTTGTATTATATTTCTCATAGTTTTGATATAAAGTAATTTTTAATTTATTAAAAAAATATCTTGTAATTTTTAATTATTTTTTTCATGTATAAGTAATAATTTACTTCGATAAATATTGCAATTTTTTAAAATTAAAGTATATTAGATATTATGATCGATTAACATTTTTATATAAAAATTTCCATTGTAAATGTATCAATTTTTACGTAATTCTACTTCAAAATCAAAATGTTACTAACACTCCCAATTTACTCAATTAATAATATTCACAGATTTAATATAAAATAAACAAGTTAAAAATTCACTTAAATTCTTTCGAATTAGATTCTTTCGAATTAGACATCAGAAAAACTAATGAATCCAAAATCCAATTGAAATCGCAATAATCCATCCTACCACGGACCGTAACTTTACCACAACCGTAAGCCCATAACTCCACCCTGATATCGTACGAATTTCTTTCAGATCCTCTCGTCAAGCCGACGATCTGACTTCCATCTCCCTTCGAGGAAGCCATATGATTTTTCTCTGTTGTTGGTGAAATTTAAATCCAACGAATCCATTGATATCTTTCTGTATATTTTTTAAATATACAAGATAATAATAAATTTTTTCCAATAAATATCCCAGATGATTGAATTTTCGAGATATTCGTAAAAAAAACTTGCTATTTTTGTTATTTTAAAATTTGGACATTCTATGGGATGCAAAAATAAAATATGAAATAATTTTTAATCAATCGAAGTGACAGACAATTGATTTTTAAATTTTTTCTCAAGTTATAATTAAAAATGTTTATGCATTTATGAAAAATTTGAATGTAAAAAATCTATAGAATGCGAAAAAAAGCATAAGATATTCAAGGTACAGAACTATGATATCCGAGTATTATTTAATAATGGGAGTTTCAATTTCTAAAGTTTCCAAAACTATGGAAACTATTCGAATCATTTTGAATATAATCACTTTGAAAGCATAACACTCTTAAAAGTATCGATAAATCTTATAAGAATTTGAAGTCTCGATAAATTCAAAAATTTGAAAGTTTCGATCAAATTTTTCGTAGTAAAACAGAAACAGGCTTGAAATGATAAGGAATTCGAATCTTCTTATCTTATTCTACTACGCGAAAAAATGCTACTATAAATTCTCAAAATCTCATTCACTCCTCGACCTATCAAAATTGTTATTAAAATTTTCAAAAATTCTAGATTTAGAATTCGAAACGATTAAAATATTTCATCATGCGTATAACACGCGTAACAAAAACTTCAAAATCTTATCCCTCTTCATTACGATATACCCAATACCTTATACCGTAATATTTGAAAAAAATCGTCGAAATTCGGAGAACCTAACCTCAAAATCCATCTGTTCGAAACAATGATCTGACAGGTGGACGGAGTTGCGGGATAAAACTCGTCACCGGGTCAATCGATGGCGAATCGAGCGGCTATTTAACCGGGTCGTAACCTCTAGCAAGTCTAGCCTTTGGGACGAGGTCGTGCTGATCCAGATCAGTCGGTCTCGTGCCTTACCTGTACGTACGAGCCGCTCTCCTGCAATCGTTACCCCGGATTCTGCGCACTTATCGACCAGCCGTGAGGACACCTTTGGCCGCTTTGCATCCTTCTGTGTATTCGTAGATTATTCGTCGATACGAATTCTCTGTCCAAACAGAGGAGGGAAGGTAAATTTGCTCCACGAGTTGTTTCGGCTCGCTCGTGTGCACGGTATTTCGACACTGCATGCAAGATACATATAGTGCTGGTTCTTTGTTAAGCTCGATGATTTTCCAGGAAAGTATCGAATTTGTAATGGTTGTTTGATGGTTGATTCAAGAGATTGGGCTTAACTTTGATCGCCTTTCGAGAAAAAGATTGCTGGTTCGGTCTTTGATTGGAGTTAGGTTATGTACGATATACGTGTGTACGCGTTTGCTGGAGATTTCAATTGAACGTTTGTGATGCAATATTCTTATAATTTTAGAAAAAAGACTATAACATCACTTTAAAAATAATATGGAAATGTTGAATTTTAATCTGATATTATATGATCGATACAATTAACGAACACGTAATTTAACACGTTCGTAAAATTAAAATCCAATTTCAAGCAATGATAATTATAAACACGGGCAAGCATATAATGTAATTAAAAATGAAACAAAATATTGAATATCCATTGAATAGATTCGTTAAATAAATTTCGTGCACGAATGTTATTTATAATTTCGAAATTGTCCGATTGCCACGTTTTTAAAAAAATATCGTGAATTGTAAATCGAATTGGGAAACGAAAGTAAACGAATTTAAATGTCATGATATTTATAATTAGAGATCAAAGAAATGTCAGGCTCGAAGGAATTTTTTAGTGCGTTCGATGAAAAATATTTTTGAAGCTAAATAATACCACTGTGTATCATGGTTTATTCTTACAAAGGATCGTGGTTGTAGGAGACGGTAAAAAGGTGTAGGTGTTCGTAGGTAACCTGCATCGATCCACTTGACCTGGTGTTGACGCTTCTCTGTGTTCACGCCCAAAACATGAAGCCAGCTTCCCCCTGTTACATTCGTTTCATTTATCTTCCCTACCATGTCGATATATTTCTCTCTTCTAAATTAACACCGATTGTTCTATTTCTTCCTCTTCTTTCTTTCTTTTTTTTTTTTTTTGTTCATCTCTAAATAGCTCTTGTTGTATTTCTAAACAGCACATCTGTACATCGGGATATTTTCAAAAATATTTTGATATACGATATAATATACGTATTTATGTAGAGAATCGAAGCTTGCCATAATTAAATTTTATGAATCTTTTTCATAAAGATACAGGAAATTGTATCATTGCTGAAATTTTCGAAAATTTTATCTACGATTCTACCAATATATCTAATTCCACTGAAAATTTTTTTCCAATTTCTTCTTCAAAATCGATTAACAATCGTTTCTCCACTGTAAAAAATTAAATATAAACGTATGGATACTTAATCCTGTATTACACAAATCTCTAATGTGATGTGATTTTCAATTTTTTCAATACTCCTTGAAAATTTTCCACTCCCTTCGTGTAATCTTGGAAATGTACAGAGAGCACGTTACTATCAGAAGATCAATTTTCGAAATTTCATTTTGATCTGGTTACCGTTCGATGTTGGAACTTGAAGAGCGTTTGATGTGCACGTAGCAGACCCCTGCTCAAGGACGAGGGGGCTGTCAAGTCAGGATAGAATTAAAGGTTAATCCCGCCGGGTATACAGTGGCTGCGAGGGACGGATTTCCCTCTTCTTTCCACTTTAACTCATCTTCTGCATCGATAGAAGCCTTTGTTTTTTGCTCCAGACTTCAAGATACCATAAATATTTGTGTACTTAAGTGCCTCTGGAATATAAGAACAGGCTGTGCGACACGAAACATCTTTGTCTCTTTGAGACAATTGTTGAATTTTATTTTTCAACTTCACAATCGTATATTTAAAGTTTTTATTCTTTTTTTCTTGTAGATGTATATATATATATCGTTTTTATAATAATTGAATTCGAGGTTAAATAAATTTTACATGATGGTTAATGTAAATCTTGATAGTAGCATTCCTATCTTTTTGATTTATGAAAGTTATATATAGGTTCAATCTTTATTTATTAGCTTCATTATAATTTTAAATATTTGTAAAAGCACTTAATTTTCGATTGCATGTTTCTGCTTTTCTCATATCAGTTAGATCTCTCTATTACATACGTTCGTAATTTCTGATCTATCTTTTAATTCATTTAAACAGATTTATATCACAAGTTTCCTTTTCGATATTATTCCACGTACGATAGAAAGTTATGAAATTACGGAATGATATACGTAATATATTTGTTTAAATATTAGAGAACACAAATAGGAAAACCATTCATTCGGATAGTAGAATAATACAATTTACGAATATTGGATATTAGAGGTTTCAAATTTAGTTTGGATAAAATATTTATCGAAATAATATTAATGCATAAATCAATTGCTCATTTAATTCATTTGGATAAATGTGAAAAACGAGTATTAAATTTAATATTTAATCAACGTTTTTTAAATTTATCAATATTGCATTACTCAGTATGCATTTAACAAAAAAAAAATATTTAATTTTAATTAATTTTTCATAAATAACACGATAAAGATATATATAATTATTTCACGAACTTTATCGATGAATATAATAGAACGAACGTGTAAGAATTATATATCACACGTAAAATTTGTCACGCACAATAATGGATATTTTTTCATGTTGCCTCAGGTTCTGGAATTAGTCACATTTCACCGTAGATTACACGAGAACGGACATTTATTCGGTATTGATGTTCGTCGAGTTTCACGAATCTCTGGGGTAAAATTGGCTTTCTGCTTCTGGATTACACGATATCTCAGTCACCTAGGGAACATATTGAGCAATTTCGAGTACAATTCCTTTTTGTCTACTCCAATGTTATCTCGTTTCCAGGCCTCATTTAATACCTTAACTTTCCATTGCGTCTCCTTTATAATCTTTCGTACTTTTTCTTTCAAATGGCAACACTGTTAACAAATATTAACAATAATTTCCTATATTATAGTATATTTTCGTTTCGATATATTCGTTTCACTCGGAATAGACTATATTTTCTTTGAAACGTATACGCTCGGCTCTTAACTTCTCTTTCTCAGGTTAAATTCTATCGAGCCACGTCTACGAGAAATATAAAAATAGAGAAGGAGAAAAGAGGAATTGGCGCGAGGAGAGAATTGCGAAGGAAGAGGGTGCGTAACCCTCCCAACCGTTTCTGTCGTATCGTTGTTGCAATCCCACAGACAATCCGTAAGGGCTTAACGCTGTTTCAACAAGGGATTACCAGCGCTTCCCTAACCCGAACGATACGCGATCCTTCGTATCCGTATCAGGGACAAACATTTAAATTGCCAAGATTACGACGCGGTCGTGAGGACGAAACTTTTTTTCCCAGTTAAGATAAACACCTTGGCCTCAACTTGGCAAAGCCATTTCAGAAGGATTTTCTAACAGGATCGACACATGGGTACAGTGATAAGGAAGTTTAAATCTCATATATATGTGACGAAATATCGATTATTCTTTTGTACCATATACTTTATACGATGATCAGATTGTTCAACTTTAAGATGTACAAATGCATCTTGATATTTCCAACAACGAATAATAAAATATTTCAATTGTATTTGTCATTCGAAGGATATCTGAGTATTTATTGCCATCTTGATTCGTTTGATTCTTTTTTTCTTTTTTTTTCACGAATCCTGAGTCATCGAGGAAATTAGCTCTGAGAGGAGTTCGTATGTACGAGTTAATAAAGACTGGGTATGGAAATTTTCTATTCAAATGCGATATTACTCTGGGCGAAGATACGTCAGGATGCACGAACGGGTCGCTTGTCGTTCTAATCCGTGTACGTGTTTCGCTCGGGGCGATCTTTCACTACAATTTGCATCTTTGAATATTATTATTTCGAGGAATAATCATCGTCGAATCGCGTGCTCGTAACGTGTTCGTTTCGATTTTTTTTTTCTTCGAATCGAGTCGAATCGACCTTGGACCTAAGAGCTTAAGGTTTCGCGTTTTTTTAACATTCATGTTTCCTTTCATTTCGAATATAATTTCTCTTCTGTTCTAGAAATAATAGCAAAAAATGTGGAAAAAGAATTTTTAAAAAATAAGTTTGTGCAAATAAGGACTAATAGAAGATCATTTTAAACGAAATATTTTATATTCTGCTAAAATGAACATGAATAACAAGAATGTAATAATAAGAATTATTTATATATTATATATTTGTTTTATTCGCGAATGGTTTTTCTCTCGCGATACATTTCGCCAGAATTTTCGTATAGTTTCAAAATGTACAATTTTCTTTATTCGATATCGTCGAATAATATTGGATCAAATTTAGAAATGGATTTTTTTGTAATCTCAAGATTCGGTGATGAAATTCGGTTTTGCAATAAATAAATTACCAGTCGAAAATTTTATTTGTGTATAAATATTTTCTATTGTGAGAGGATTCCAGATGCTTCATTTTTATGTTTTCATCCATTAAAGAGAAAATTATAGATGTCGATGAGAAATAATTTGCAAAGAATAACGACCGAGTTCTATAATTTATTATGTATACGTTTATGGAACGTGTTTCTCGTTCACCCTTCTCTTCACTCTTCGAAGGGCAGTGTTTGCTTCTAAGATCATGCCGCAAAAGAGGCTCTCGCGGCGAAAATACGATTCGCTTAAGATCAAAGGCAAAGGTATTGCCAAAGAGAAAGTCGCTATAATTCCGTTTAGTTGTTCATTCGACGGTGATATATTAAATACAAAGGTGATCGTTACTTAAAAGAATTTCAATATATCATACATTTGCGAAATGATTGAAAAATATATAATAAACAATGTGCTTATTTTTTCATTTCAATTTACTAGAGAATTATAAATTTCATAAAGAATTTCCAATTACGAAGTCAAAATGGAACGGAATTTTAAAACAACGTTAAAAATCGTTTCGAATCATGTTCCAGAGGCTTCGAATAATCGATATAATTTTTATCTCAAATTCGTTCTTTAATTACGAAACGATATTTTAAAATATTTCCAATTACGAAAAAAAAACTCGTAATAATACAAGTCATTAACTTGTAACAAAAAGACTCGTTAAGCTACCAAAAAAAAGCGTTACGTTCCAGACATTCCGGAGGCTTCGAATAACCTATCTAATGAAGTACTACTACTAAATCCAAGCTAAGAAGGGGGCGCCTCATCCGACAAAGGCGGTCTGGTAGCTACGCTTCTTTTTACCTCGCTTGTCGCCTCGAAAAAGGCGGCTTGGAAAAAAAAAGAAAAAAAGAAAATAAAAAGTAAAGTAGAAAAAAGAACCCGTCTCTGATTCTGGAAGGATATCGATTTACTCGAGCCTTCGACCTTATCGCTTCTCAACCTATCTATATATACGTATCTACACCGTTTCTTCTTGCCAAGAGGTAAGAAAGGTAGCGGCGAAAAAAGTGGCTCGACAATCTACGATATTTCCTCGCGCATCAGGTTAGGCGCGTCCTTCCTCGGGAGAAGGAGGGAACGATCGAAAGAAAGTCGTGAGAAGATGGAAAAACTTGGACCGCCGCCCCTTATTCCCCTCGTTCTTTCACCCACCATGTCCGTGGGGATTCATAAGAAAAGTTACGTACTTCGAGGTGATTTCCAACGTCGGTTTCTTTCTTCTTCTTCTTCTTTTTTTTTTTTTTTTCATGTACAAACCCTCCTTCTGAAAAAATACTTTACGACCACGCTTTAGCTTTTCATCCCTTATCTCTCTCTCTCTCTTCCTCCTACGCAAAGCGCCGTCTCCTCGTTACGGGATCAACCACTTCTGCTTGCCTTTCACCGAGAAAAGTTTCACCGAGAAATTTTCAACTTTTTCTATTGTCGAATGATGTTTGATGTATATATGAATTATATATATGAATTGTGTATAAGGGAGAGAAGATTGTTTTTTTTTTTCTTTTTAAAGAACACTTTTGAAATTCATGTTAAGATTTCCGAATCTGTTATATTCAGTTAGAAAAAATTCACAAGATTGTAAGATGACAATTTCTTGTTCAATTTTTATTTTATTCATGATCTTTCTGGAAATAACCATCTCTAAAAATATAAAAGATATCGAAGAAGAATTTCTATCTTTTACGAATTCATCGTTTATAATTTTTTTATGTATCATTATTTGTCCTCATTTACTTTTAATAAAATTCGACAAACTAGAAACATCTTGTTGAAATTTTCATTTCAATTTCATTTAAGATTAATATTCTCCCTTAAGTTTGATTATTACAAGCGCGTGTCATACGTCGAGCTAGAATTTTATGGAACGGTAAGGAAATAAATTATATCGGTTGAAACGTTTGGAAAGAGGATTCCTCCATGTCTGAGGAACATTATCGGTTGAGCCATGAAACTTTATTGCCTCTTCTCCCTTCTTTACTCCTTTCCCGCTGTCGTTGAAGGAAGTGAGAAAGGGAGCTACTTTTCCCCTACCGCAGAACCCCGCAACATCCCTCTGAGTCTTAACACACACCCATTTGCACGTGTCTACGATATTTCTGGGGAAGTGTCCATCTGGTCACGAGATATCTCTTTATTTCCTCCCCTTGCGTACCTCGCGTAATAAACGTTCCAACTTTAATCGTAAACTCTTGTACTTTTCGCGCACCTTTCTCGATTATTATATTTTTTTCGCTTATTTTTTTTAGATTTTTTTCCAGAAATTATCGAAACGAATTTCATTCATCTTACACTATATTAGAAAGTAATATTTGATCAACAATGCATCTGATGTTTCGCTAATAATTACATTTTCTTTTCATTTATATAAAATTCAGATATTATTTTATATAAATAAAAATTATGAATTAGAATCTATTTATTTTTAAGCACGATTCATTAAATATTTATCAGTGTATAATAATTTATTTTCAAAAGCTCAGTTTTTCTAAGAAGATATTTTTACATACGTATCCTTTCATCCCTTCTTCTTCTTTATTTCCGCATTTACCTTATCCTTCTTTTGATATTCATTCTCTTTGAGCCTTTGTGACCATTTCTTCCGCCCGAATGTCCAAGTACATCGAGCTTTAATACACCTTCCTTCCGTCTACGACTTTTTATCTTTGCCCTCCTTTCTTTGTCATATTTTTTCAAACATTTAAAATTACCCAAATAATTATACTAAAATTGTACTAAAAATCTTTTATCATTTCAAAATTAATATTAAAAAGTCATCCACCACTAAGAAATCGATAAATTTCCAAAGATTCATTTATCGGTATTTTAATCAACCTTCCCCCTCCAATTCCTCGCTTATTTCCCCGACCATCCTCCTTTGGATCCCATTCATCCCCAGTTTTTCGTCCAGTCGACAATAGACCCGCATCCTCCGAGGCGAGAGAACCTTTCTCTCTCTCTATATATATAAAATCGTGGCGTGGGGTGGACGATTCCCCGCCAGTGGGGGCTTTGGTTGTTGGAACCGTAAGCTAATATTACGGTGCCCCGCGGCGAGCTGGAAAATTTCATTGAAACTTCCATTATTCATCCGCGGAACGGGTCCGTCCATCCGTTCCTACCTTTCCTGGCGGTAAATTCAATTCGAATTACAAGGGCACGAATTAGCCGGCCGTCCCTTCCACCTTCGCCCTTCGTTCTCCATTTCCTCCGCGATTTCCTCCAATTCGGATTGCGCGCAATTAGCGAGCGAGTTTTCCTAATTTTCGCTCCGTTTCTCGATGTTGGACGATCGTCGCGACTCGGCCAATTCGATTGCTCGAATTTGCGCCGATTCTTCCTCTTTAAATGTGCTTTCTTTAGATTTCTTTTAGAACGAAAGAAGTCTCTTCTTCTTCTTATTCTTCTTTTTTCCATTATGATCGTAAAATTGACAGGCTGGTGTCTCTTTGGATGGTTATATTTTATTTATTCGAGCAATAGCTAAATAATTAGAAATAAAATTTGAAATACGTCGAAGAATAAGTTATGTAATGCGACGAAAAATTTAATTTTTTCTTAAATAGAATTAAGAAAAATAGGAATGAAAAAATGGAGTTTTAAGTCCATTGTCTAATTCGTTAAAAGCGAAAAATGAGCAAGATTAGCTTTCATGTATTCGAACCAATTGTTTTTTTCCTGCAAATATTCGTCATCTTCCTTGATCGATACATACACGAAGTGGACGTTACTCGTAGGGACGATCGTAGATAAGGAATCGTATATAATCGACTCGGGTCCTCGATTTACCGGCATACACATCCGGAAATACATTTTCGTTTCTCGTGTTCGAGGGTAGGGACAAACGATTCGATCCCCCTGCGAAATGTCGCGAAAGCAATTTTCTCAACAGAATCGAACGCGCTACGAATTGCCATTCCTTCTCTCCTTCCTTTGCCTCCTCGACTCCTCGCTCTGATCGATGGTCCAACCGGCTGCATTATCCACTTCTTGAGCGAGTGAAGTCTTTCTTGGGAACGTCTCTCGAATTTTCACGTGTGAAAATTTTAACAATCGAGGAATTTTCGCAAGCTTCGTAAATTGAGACGAAAAATTTTTGTTGAAGTTTGAATAAAAAAATAATGATACATCAGAATATTTGATAGATGAAATAGATTTTTGAGAATAGAGATAAATATTTTTATTTTAATATATTTACTCGTGCAAATAATATTTTGTATTTATAATTTCAACTCGAATATCATTACATTTTCCAAATTTTATCATGACAGGAGCTACGTCCAATCATAAAAGATATGACAAACACCGAATAAAATAATATTCTGGAATAACGTTTGCTCGTGGATCTTTCTAATATCTTTTATACGGAGCATCAGCACACCGAAACCGAGAACACGAGAAACACCGATTTATCAAATTGTATCAATCATTCCAGAGAAAGTCGCCCGATCGAGCAATATGCTCGGTTTAACCCGGATAGGTTAACGCAAGTAATTGTTTAATCTCGAAAGTGAAGGCAGAACAAATACACGACTCTTACTTCTCGCCTCGAATTTATTCGAAATACTAATAACGTACACCGCATATTTTGATTCATCGTGTATTATTCAATCATAACGAACGCTCCGCACGAAGATTCCATGGCGCAATTCGATCGTGCAACGCAGTATTGCTACCGTAACACGAGCCATTACGAGAGGGAAGAGAGTTCACCGAGCCTGGACACAACAATTAATCAGCGCTAAAAATATTTTCAGATTGCGTCGACATTCGCGTGGGCGAATCTCATTCCTCGTTTTCCCCTGGATGTCGATTAATCGAGCCACGAATTTTTCTTTTTCCACTCTGTTGCACAATGAAACATATGGCGAAGGCTTGCTCTACGTTCTTGTATCGAAAGTAAATTATATTTAATTTTCAGTAAAATTTGTACGGTATTTTTTTATAATACACTCATGAACAATTATCATATGAATATACGAATTCGATTGAATCCAATGTTCATTTAAAAGATTTATATAGAAATTATTGGGATGGAAAAAATTCTATTTTCGTGGAATCATTGAAAGATAAAGAACGAAACGGTGCATACGTGACATCAAAGTGAAAGAAAGCAAATTGTATGTAATCTGCAATTAATAAAAATAATAATTAGAATTTAATAGTATTTGATGAAAATTAAATTGAAATTCTAAAATTCAGAGTTCAGGTAGATAAATTTCGTTAATAATAAAGTCTCTCGATTATTTACTTAGTTTCAAAAAAAGAAAAATATCACTGTCTGTCAGCACATTCGAACGTTTCCTCACATCCAGCAATATCACGTATCGGGAATCAAAATACTCAATCATCGAGCTCAATTCAATTTGTTCTTGGTTGGAAAATTACACGGTTGTGTGCATCATTCCGAAGATTTTACGAAACTCTTCGAGCGGTTAGCGCAAGTCTGCTAATTGCAGCATGCTTTTTTTTTTCATAGTACGCGGATCAAACCGTCTTTTTATGCACGTTAAGTGTTTCGCGTGATACGATGAACTGAGATCGCGATGTTGGCACATCTTATTTTCGACATCGCATCGAAGTACGACATATTGGATCATCATTACTTCGTTGATAAATTCTTGCCAATAATTATTCTTTATTCAACGAAGGAAATGTTATGATACGAAATTTTAATGGAAACGAAACGACTGGATCGCGGATATTTTGCGTACATTATTATATAAACGGCGTGTATGAATATTTTTTTTTATATCAGATTTATTTTCATATTTTCGTAATTATGCAATATGTAATATCGAAGAAAATATGTATTCCGTTATATTCATATGGATACGAAAATGATTTATTTAATTTATTTTTAGGTTAATAAATTAATTTTTTCAGATTCTTCTAATATCGATTCAATTTGTCAGGAAATTTGAGAAAAAAAACTATTGTCGTATCCGCATTATTACGTAACAATACTGTAAAATTACTAAAAAATTTTATACTCGGAAAATAATACGTTATACGTATAAGTAATATAAATATTTTCTAACGTGTAATTTTTCACGTTGAATATTACGTTTTAATTATTGCATTTTAAATGACTCTAATTAACTCAATTATTATTAGATAGTTATCGAGTATTATTGTATACCATATATTCATCCGGCATTATTGTATTCCTCACCAAAATTAATAGCAGTTGTATATAATAGAAACTCATAAAATTTGTCGACCAACTTTTACAAGTTTTTTTTTTTTTCATCCATTTAACCCGGCAGATATAACTTTCAAAAGGAACATTGTTCCTTTTATTAATATTCTTTGCAAAACGTGTCATCCATCATTAATCACACTTTGAATTAGAAAAGTCTTTTTACAATGCGCTCATGTATTAACTCATGACTCATCTATACGTGATCACGAAAAAGAGGCACGGTTTCTGAGCGTTCACTTCTGTATTTCACACCTTCATAGTCTTGATAAATACTTGTGTCTTGAATTATGCAACCTATAATACTGCTTTCCTTAGTTAAAACACGTCCTACCTAGAAATTTGTTATTTTTCAATATATGTACATCGAGCATTTTAAATTTTTTGCACTGTTTCTTAACTTTTAAGTTTGGGAAAACCTATGTGCTTTGTGAAAATGGAATGGAATGATACAAATTTTACTTTTCACGTAGTTATATTATTCATTTGCAGTCTTTAAGTAGTATTTTATTAACAGAATCGTATAAGTACATTTAAAATTTTTATAAAGTTTTGGCACTTTTAGGGTATAAGAAATGATATATTTCTAATTCTAATGTTACGCAGAATATTTTAACCAAGATAAACAATAAATAAAATAAGAATTAAAAATTTATCCTATAATTTTCAGTGAATACAAGTGCGATGTTTAAAGAAAAAAAACATTTTAAATTTACTAAAGTAGTGTGCGAAAATAAAATTTCAGCTTTATAAAAGAATTTTGCTCGAAGTATAGGATGTTATCGATAAAGATATTGGATATGTGAACAAGATTACGTTTGAATAAGATAAAAGAAGTTTGTAAAATCTAATTTTCAATACAGCGGGATCGAAAAAGTTTTAAGCTTGTTAAAAAGATAAATTTCCCTGAAACTAGCCTAAAAATTTATCCTCTCATAAAATAGATTTATGTACCAAAAACTTTGCTTCGAGAAAATATATATTATAAACCATTGTCTATCCATATAATTTTTCTTTTTTTATGTAACTCGAATTCGAGATTATTTACAATATTCCATTGATTCACTCAAGAATCATCTTAATAAATCTGTCTTATTTTTCATATTATTTTCCGTATCCTGTACACACAACAATAAATAACAATCCGATCAAACACGAAATCAAAATACAAACACTGGTAACATATTTCGCTCTAATATTCTCCGAATATTAACAAAATCAACAATAAATAACACAAATCCAAACAAGTGCAAACCTGTTCATATATATATATCTCGATATCAAGACCTGAACACTGTTCTACCTTCTTCAATCCTTTTCTTCTCGACGTCCCCCTCCTCAGGAGTTTGCTCGCGCAATATTTGCATTGTTCTAGTTTAGGTAGAACGACGACTACGCATCCTCTCCCCTTTTGCAGCGAACCGTGACGAGACGAGCCGGTGCCCGAGCCCTCGTAAATCCATTTATTTATTTATTTATGTGCCACGGGAGCTGGAAACCGGATGGTCGTGGGGACCAGAGTGGCGGAGAGGCTTATAGCCACGCATCGAACCCGTGGACTCCCCTGGGACCGCCTTGGATGGGGGAGATCGGAAAAGTCACGGAGAACGCGTGGATATAGCCCGCGTTGTAGGTTGATGCCTATTCCAGGAGAAGTAAATTCTCGGGAGGCAACGTGGCTTGAAACGAAAATGCTGTTGCGCCACTTATACACACGCGGGAACGAAAAAAACCGATCGTCGCGCGTTTGCAGAGAGATTTTGCACGTTCAGTTGTTGGTGTTGACGTTGGTCAATTGTAATATTCGTTTCTTGTGAAATTTTTGACTGGATCGATGAGGTAAAGAGAGATTTTAAACGATGAATTTATTAATGTTCCGTGGAATGAGAAATTGAATACACGTGTAATCGATGAATTTTTAAATTTTCTCGAAAAATTCTACAATTCGTGATTATTTGCGATGGTATAAATTGTGAAGTATAAATTAATATTTAATAAAAAAAAATGCAAAGATTTAGGAATGATATTTTCATGGATGTATAAATTTGTAACAATTACCGATTTGAAATATAGAGTAATTTTTAATTATTCCATTTCGATGACAGAATGAAAGACGAGAGAATTATTATTGTAAGATGAACACGATGGTTAATTTATCAGAATATCTCACGAAAGATTGTCTAGAAATGCTATTTGCCTGGACCAATTCATTCTGCATTAAGTATAATCGAATCGCCATAATGAAAACGTAACGATGCTTCAAACAACTGAGAGTTGATATTAAATGCAGAGAGAAACCATTTCTTTTGAATGATGAAATGTTAAAAGTTGAAAATTTAAATAGTTGAAATTAATAATATAAATATATTAATTTATTTCTCTATGGGAATAGAAATTACTATACTTTAACATCCTAAATAAATTATATTTACTATATTAATGTGAAATAAAAAGAAATATTGTTAGGTTAAAAGATTGATCGTTATTTTAATTTAGAGAAAAAGTACTTTTACACGATATAAAAATAATATAAAATTTGAATTAAGAAAAAATTTTCATCAAAATTAACATGTTGATATACGTGATATATATGTTAATTATGTTTATATCAAAGAATAAATTCGAAACTGATTATCTTCATTTTAAAAAAAATAATTTCAAATTTGATTTATTACTCGATCCAGAAATAGGGAACAAATAAATTTTCGAATAAATAAAATATCAATATTAAAATATTCAATTATTCAATCATTCAAATGTCCAATTGTGCCAGTCCAAATTGGGGAAACGAAGCGTATTCTCACGAGACTAACTACTATACTATAAACGGAAATGACGTTGCATTGAGGAAGTTTTCTTTCTCGTTATCGTTTGACTTTCGCGTTTCGTACTGAAAAACCTTTTACTTTCTGAATATTTAATGAGACAGCTTACATAAATTTCTCATCGTTTAAAGGTTTTTGAAAATGACAGACTATCTGACTAATCCATTTACATTCACTATTGTAAAATATATATAATGTCCATTAAATATCACGAGAAAGGATAATAAAAAATCGATATTCTTTTTGTGCAAAATAAATAGATAAATAAATAAATAATTTAATATCGTAATAAAATGTTTAAAATTATGATAGCAAGATTATTAAAATATCCATTTTACATTTTAATACTTAAATTCATTCATCTCAATTAAAATTTAATATCCCATAATTTCTAATAAATCAAATTACTTAATAGATACAATAGATCTTTTATTTACCTATCTATCAACAGTTTTGATTAATGATGTAATACAACGCACAGATTTATTACGTCTTGAAAATATTAATTTTTTTTTACTTTCAGAATATTATACCTAGCTATTACAGCGTGTAATTTTCTTTTGCCATATATCTTTACCCATTCATGTATAAACTTTATATAAAATACTGTAGTTTAACTAACATGTTCAAATCAAATAAAACTAATTAGAATTTAATCAATTTGTTGAATAATATTAATCGAATGGTATTAAACTTCGATTCGACTTTAATAATTCAACATTTTTGTTGAATTATCAAAATTTTTTATTACCAATTCTATTAATAGTTAATTTCTTTGAGAAGACAAAACTTAGCTAATCGTTATAAAACGGAATTATTGTTACACGAAGAGTCGATTATTCAACATTATTCAATAAAAAATCGATCGAAGAAATTGGTGAAAAGAAAATGGAGAGAATTCACTCACCCAGTTGGTCGTCTTTTGTCGGCGTTCCAAGAGTCGTTGCTGGAGCTTCGGCCCAGGTCCAGAAAGGAAGGCTTTCACCAGACTTCTGGTCTTGGGCAAATGATTGGGTGCGATTACCTCGACCTGGGCCAAGTATTTCTGCAAGGTTGATTCCAAATCCGGAACCGGAAGGCTCGGTAGAATGGCTTCCTTCTGTAAAGCGAAACGCGGGGAAATGGATGATTATTATCGGGATAAGAATCGCCGATTTCGAATAGATCGTTATGCTAACTCGTGGGAAACGGGAAACGGAAGTGGAATGAATTTATTCTCTTAAAGTGGTTTCACGATTGATTTTCGCACAGTGTTGTTCAAAGATTGATGACATTTAACTTAATAACGATCGATCAGTGACCGTGAATGATTGTCGTTAATGTTGCAACATGTTTGGACGAAAACAAACGTGAAAAGGTTCGATGGGCTAAAGGGCACATTTATCGTTCGATCGGATTTTTCTGCTATTTTTAGATTTCAAATCGCTTCGAATCTCATTCGTTCATAAAATAAATTCTCGAAAATCTCGAAAGATTCTTGCAAATCTTTCCACCTACTTTTCACTCGCACTCTATTAATGCGCGTGAAGAAGAGAGACTGAGATAAGAAAAAGTAGTGGAAGCAGAGCAAGATCCTAAAAGACATCGCTTCGATTATTCGATCTCTGACGAACTCTCGACGAGGAATCGATGGATCGATCCCTTGGACAAGTTCAGGGGTGCGAGTTCTTCGTGCGCACGCTCGAGGAACACGTTGCCCTCTACGATGTCACGGCGATTGTAAAATAAAGAATCAATCGAGAAACGAAGCGTGTCTATGGGAGCAAGGGCCCTTAAGGCAGCCACGGTTCGTTGATCAGAATCCCCCCTTTTTACCGACCGAGCTAACAAGAGCGAGTCCGACTCGACCCTTTCTTCTTCTTCGTTGCTTTCGTTCGAGATGTGTTTCCGGCAAGTAGAGTCGCAGGGACAGCCGAGGAAAGAGGGAGAAAGAGATATATATATATTTATATATACTCCTCTCGCCACGGTTGTTCGCGTATTTAGTTTCATTAACAAGCGTGGCTCGATCCGTACGCTCTCAGGATGCTTAACGGCGAGGTTGTGGAATCAACACGCGTCGCTTCACTCGTGACCAACAACGAGGAAGCGGGATGTTGGTGATTTATGTGACAACCGACGCGGCGTGAGGAATGACACGCTTTCTACGCGACAAAGTGATGGCACACCCTGTGACTTTCTGTGTCTCTCTGACACTGATGGTATCTAAATATTACATACACACGTATATATCTGTATGCATATATGTGCATGCGTGGAACATATTTCCTTCTTCGATATACATATATATATATTTAAGGAGAAGATTTTTAACATATCGTTTAGACTTTTTTCCCTATAAATTTGAATATAAAATTGTATTCGAGAGAAATGGATAAAATGATAGATAAAGGAGAAGCAGAAAAATTGTTTTGTTATGATATAAGATATAAGATTAACAATTGATTAAAAATCGCCAAGGAAATGGAAAAATCACTGTTCAATAATCGATGGAAATCAACGTCTAAGAGGATCGTTTAACAACGGGGGACCCGAGGATTGAATTTGAGGCGGTTCGTCGAACGAAATTCGTCGAAGAAAGGTGCAAACTCGTGTTCGTATTATTCGACGCACGAAAACGAATCGGGAGAATGCTCGTAACGAGTTCGATTATCTCGGTTGCCATGAGTCAGTTTCTGTCCCGGAACCTGGCCCCTCCGTGTTGCGGGCCAGCCAGTTCGCTCGTTTCGTACACGGAACGTAACCGGGTGTCCGGGTTCCCAGGAGGTTTTCCATCCCCTTTTCAAGCCTCATTGCTATGCACCGCTCGAAACTCTGCTAACGACCTTTGCACGCCCAACATCCAGCCGACTTTTCGATCCGAAACAGCTTATCGGGGCCCTCTGGATTTGAAATATTCGATACAGGAGGATTTCGAAAGGAGCTTATTTCGAAAATGACTTGAATCTTCGCAAGGGAGAAAGAAGAGCGCAGGTAGAATTTCGATCCTCTCGGCTTTCGCAATTTCGTTCAAAGTTATAATATTAATACAGGGTGTCTTCGAAGTCGTGGTACAAATTGTAAAAATAAAGTGTAGACATTTTTCAAATATTTAAATGAATTATCGATCACTGTACTTATTGTGTTTATTTTATTCATCGTACATTCCACGTATATTTTCTTTCAAATCGTACACCATGGAAATTTCACTCACTTAAATCTTCTAATCTCTCGAATTCTAACTACGTTAATCTTCTTGGTCAATTTGAAACGATTATTCCATCTCACGAAGCTATTATCTCACGCGACTTTCCGGACCAAAGATTTTCCTTTTCCTTTCTCTCTCGTTCAGACGGTTGGAAACGTTCTCGATGTTCTCAATGTTTCCCTGAGACGGATCATTTAATTACGCAATTAAAATTCTCGCACGACGGAAACAACACGGCTGGAAATGGAGGAGTTTGATCGAGGATGGCTGAATGGCCTCGATCAAGCGGACCTCGTTTGCTCGATTCGATAATAATCAATCGGATGCGCCTTTCATTCGAACGCACTGAATTCGAAATAATTACCCTTCCTTTCCAACCAACCAATATAACGTACACATCGAGTTCCAATTTCTCTCTCCCTCTTCCCTCTCTGTCTCCGGTTGCAACACGGAGCATAAACGTGATCACACGTTCCCTGTCACACGAGACTGGTCGCTAATTGCGAAAACAAGCCGTATCGTCCTCCTGTCTGCCATATATGTATAGATAAAAAGAAACGCAAAATCACTCGTATTTTATACAATAATATAATTTTAAAAATTTTATACATTAAATCAACCGCTTAATAGTTCGATATTGATCGAATTTTTCTTCCGATTTTTATATAAAGATTGGAAAAGAATGGAGCTTGAACAATTATACATATTTTCACGAAAAATATATTCTTCCTTGCAACCCTTCCCTCCTCAGCAGCAGCCGCCTGCACACAACACGTGAATAGAGTAAAGGTTCGAGGATTCCTCGCGCACTTCCTCCGAGCGGAAATTTTACGTACGCTCAATTTCCTTGCACACAATTTCCCTCCGGATAATATGTATCCTCCATCACGGCTGCCACCTCGAGATCCCTCGATTCCCCGCGGACCTCTATTCTCTATGCAAACAGGAACGCAAAGGAGAGATTCGGCCGGGGGCGGACAAACGGTGAAATACCTAAGATGACGTAGAGAGTAATTTTTTCTCCACTAGAAAAATTATTCGTGACTTTCGCAATTCCTGCAAGGAATAATAAAAATTGGAGAAAAGAATACGTATGTATTTATTATTACTTGTCGAATCTAAGAATAGGAGAGTTCTTTGTCGAAGAAATGAATCCGCAGGAATTTAAGAGGGAATGAAAGAGAAGGAAGGGATAGAATAAAATAGGAAAGAGGAGGAGGGGAGTGAAAAATAATTATGGGAGGGAAAAAAGCGAAGGAACAACGGAGGGGAGACGTGGAGGATGGTGGGTAGTGCAGTGGGTACGAAGGAAGCCTAAGGGGGTTGTTCCTGGTCTGTGAGTGGTGAGGGGGGTCCGTGGGTGTTACTAATTGGAGGGGTGCCGAGGGAGAAACCTTGTTATCTCTTAATTGCTACGACCCTCCGCACTGTTTTGCATCGATAAGAAGTACCAGCCACTCCCTCCCTCAACTTTTGTTTCATCTGACTCTGTGCCCCTCTAGTACCTGGCGGCAATGATCGATCGATGGAAATTGCTCGTTGTATCAAAATTGCGGTCACCCTTTGCGCAACTCGACGATATTTGCATATCCGTCCGTAACGAGTTATCGAACGAGTCGTTGCAGATCACTCGATCCCGTTTCGTGTGTTTCAAACGTTTAATCGTTTCTTTTCTTCTTTTTTTTATTTATTAGAAATTCATTCTAAGTGTTAAAAAAATTAATACATTCAGAGAAATTGTCGCCCCTCCATTGTTCCTTTTCATTTCGTGTTCAATTTAAATTAATGTAGAAATATCGGACGCTTAACGATATTTATCTAATAAACGTGGACTTTTAATTTATGAAAAGTATATTTTTATCAGATGAAAGCATGCGTGGGTGAAATTTTTAAATTCTACAAGATGAATTGTGAGATTGAACGAAGAGCAAGAAGTGTATCTAAAGAAGGACGGAGCGTTCAATTTCTTTCGATGGCTAATCGGTTTGGGTCTTTGATATAATCGCGCCTGTCCTCTGGGAGCATTACATCTCACGCTTTAATAAAGTCTTACTTTGCCATCGTGGAGAGGGATAAATAAGTTTTCCCGCTGTTTTTGA
Source organism: Apis cerana (assembly GCF_029169275.1). Taxonomy (NCBI): domain Eukaryota; kingdom Metazoa; phylum Arthropoda; class Insecta; order Hymenoptera; family Apidae; genus Apis; species Apis cerana. Next base: position 8,205,405 of record NC_083858.1, on the reverse strand, counting down.
AAAGATAAAGGGAGCAGCTGTGAAAATTCGCAGCAAATATTTCCTGTCATGGAACGACGATCAAAGCGCTTAGTTTACTTAGAGAATCTTCTTTGTCTCGAATACGTGCGTTTTATATATCTATATATATTTTTCTCGTCGTCCCAAGTTTGGACAATCGAAGCAAAATGTCGAAATATAAAAATTCAATTCGCCTTCTAAATTTAAATTTCTTCTCCAAATTTTGCAAAATTAAATCACACGTGCAACTTTTAAATCCTCGGTCGCGATATAACGCATCGCAGTTTTCTGATTCATTAGCGACAAATAAATTCCACGGAAAAAACGTTCTTCCAGCGGATGAAGAAATCCTCGAGGCGAGAGAAGAAGGGTCGGTATTTTCAGCAAACGGAACGCAAACACCGGCAAACCGAACAAATTGGCAAACAGTCGGCGATGTGCAACCGTGCGAAGCAATTACGGATTTTGCGTGAACGACGTGCGTGCAAACTCTTTATACACGCGCGAGAAGGGCCGACAGAATTTTCCCGAATGCTCCACGATACAATGGCGTAATCTAGTGACTTTAATTTAATTGAAAAGGGAAACACAGATTTCGACAGGATGGGATTATTCGTTGAACAGATCTGGAAAGGATAATAATAATAATAATAATGGCAAGATATAGATAAAAGATGGAGATTTAGACTTTCATTGAATTGGATGTTTGCTTCGATTCCACTGTATTTCGATGGAGTTTATATTTCGTAAGATTATAGATAAATCGTTATTTCAGAATGTTGACAGAATATTGATGAATATGGATACTGAATGTGATAAATTGTGTATTGCGTTGATTGTAACGTCAATATGTGACGCTTGAAATTCATCGGTAAATAACATTTGTTGCCAGTTCGGAAAAACAAAAAGGTCTAAGAAAATTACGATTGATCAAAACTTTCTCCTTGTTTGATTTAATTTAGAAAAAGTTAATTTAAAAGTTTCCCAAAGTTCATATTATTTACACGATAATTTTTAAAACTCCTTCTACTTTGACTCAAAAAAAAAAAAAACAAGAATATATATCTCTCCTAACATTCATAATATATACAGTACAAAAGTTGTAATTAAACGTGTCTAAATATTTCCAAGAATAACGTATCCTTTAAGAAATAAAAAGTACAGTTTAAGAAAATCACAATTTTTGACTAATTGCACGCTGGATAAATAACGTAATACCGTTACTAATATACATACAATAGCATCGTAAAGTATATGCACGCAATCTAATTGGCGTAATAGCATAATCTGTAAAGATACGAGTGTATTAATTTTAATTAACTGTAATATTGGTACATCGCGATTATGGTTGCCTACGCCACTGAACCTGCTCCGAACCAGGAACGAGCGAACGGTAATTGGAGAGCGCGAGCCGGTAGGGGATTATGCTCGCGTTTCTAATGAGACGACCGAGAACTTGACCCTTGCACAAGTATGCCCCCTCCCCCCTCCAAATTATTTTCGCTATTTTGCGCCCCAGATCGATGATACGAATCTTCTTCTCACGCTTCAACTTCCTCTTCAACGCCTGTCAAAGAATTTACTTTACGCGATAATGGATATAATTCAAGTTGGAAAAAAATTTCAAGGAAGATACACGTAAGATAAAACGGATAATATACGAAAGGGTGAATAATAAGAAAGAACTGGCTTAGAAAAGAAATTCGTAACTACGCAATATCATATATATTTATATATATCATAATTAAAGGTTATCTAAGAAACTTGGTTTATTTTCGACTGGAGTCAGCCGGTGTAAGACAGAAATCTAAGAAACTGGAGAGATGATATCACGCGTAATTGTGACGTTCGCTTCCTGCTCGCCTTCGACGATGGAGCCATGGCGGAGCATCCGGCCTTTATCAAACGGAAACATAAATTTCCGCGCAGGAAAAGTAATTTGTCCAACAATTAAGGAAGAATGGCGAGAGTGGAAAAGAGTGGAAGAAAGCTACTAAATAATGCGGAGAGCCTCCCTTCAATTATCCCCGAGCGCGAGTTTTTATGGCGCAGCGGCTCTCGCCATTAGGAACCCGATATCGACGAGGGAACCTTTTCGCCTTTGATAGTTCATTTGCCTCGTTTACAATCTCGATGTTGCTTAACGACCTTTCCATCATTTTAGAAACTCGGAGGAAACTTTTCATCGATGTGAAAATTTATAAATATTTACGATATGCAATAATTTTCCAACCATTCCATTTCTCGAGTTATTCCTGCTCGATTAAAAAGAAAAAGAGGGAGCGTTAATAAAGGAACCGTGACGTAAATAAAAATAAACCTGTGGATGAAGGAACGGGAAGAAAGAATATTCCACGGCATTTGATGCTCATCGGGAAATGGACAATCCTCCCATTCATGAAAACAGGCGGGCCGTGTGTGTACGCGTTGTTATGTTTGCGTACGTCCTCCGGGGCAACTTCAGAAGTTTACACTTAATCACGAAATGGACTTGGATTGGAAATGGCAAACTCTCTCCACCCCGAGCGTCGCTCAAACTTTAGTTAGCGACACTCGACTCGCTTTGAAGTCGAACGAGCTCCCCTTCCCATCCTTGATCGTGCTTATTAACGAGAATGCTTCGATTCTTCCGGTTTCGGATCGAGAGACTAGAACGCTTCACTCACTCTGCAACACTGAATAATAATTGGAAAGGGTTTAATCACATTAATTGGATCTCGATTTTGTGTTAATAAATGAATTTTTGCAGGTGGAACAACTTTGAAAATTGATCGCGTGTTCAAAGGGATCCCAAGAAGTTAGAAATAGTAGAAATTTCTGTAATTGGTCAGATTCGTGATCGAATTTCGCGAAAGTTTTCTTTAGAATGCAATTTATAGTCGATCACAAGGAAAATTAGAAAATTAAACTTCCCAAACTCGTTATCTTATCCGACATAAATTCCGTATCACTCGACCAACTAATAATTCACGACTGTGGATACATGGAATGTTTTAACTTGAAACGCTCTAAATTAAGAATGGAATTATATTAAAACCGTAAAGAAGAAAATAAAATAACGATCCTTCCCAAAGACAAATACGCAATTATATATCTCATGCGAATCAATTTTTCTAAACAAGAATAATCCCAATTTCGAGCAAGCACAAGACACCAAAAAGAGTCCCGGGGGACTAATCTACTTCGTATCCCCAACAAATGGAGATTAATGTTACCACCCTTTAAACTGTAACGCAATCTTTATCTCCAAAGATAAATATAAAGTACAAAATGAACCTACCTACTTACTTAAACAATTCCTTCTTTTTTTTTTCGCCGATCATTGTCTCTGAAAAAAGGAGCGAGTCATCGAGGATAACATAGAGTTGGACGGCAGATGGCACGTGACTCACACGCGTGAATATACACCCCGTGATTCGTAAATAAATTAGCCTCTATCGGATCTCGAGATAACGCGTTATTTATGGTGGGGCCGTGACGGTGCACCCTTAGGAAAAAGTGGTGGGCCGCAGGTAAAGCTGATCAAGCTCGGCTAGCTTAATGCAATAGAAGGGAGTCCTGGGGGTGCATTCAGGTAGAATAAGTGGACTTTGCGGTTCCAACCCCTCCCGTTTCCTTCATTTTTTCTATTGAAGCAATTGGTTCGAAGAGTCGATTTTTTTTCTCTCGCCTCGAAACAATCGAGATGAATGTATGAATTTATTGCAAGTATATGATGGTGTTTGGAATTTTTTAAAGTTAATGAGAAATATTTTTAACGTAATGCTATTTGGAAATTTTTGAATTTATTCTAAGAATGGAAAATGGGTATTTAAAGCTTCTTCTAAATTCGTATTAAATAAGAAGGAGAGTAAATTATCCTGTCTAATTGTTACATTACGTCAATAAAATTTGTCTAATTTTTAAAAAACCATGGAATCGAAAAACAGACTGAATAATCATACAAGCAAAAAATCATTTATGTTAAATTCAGACGTCAGATTCGAAACTGAAATTACATGCTCGTCTTTTTCAATGAATGAAACAAACGAATAGAGAGGTAGAATGGTGAAAAGAGACGGGAATATACGAGTTACAGAGGTAGAAACTGGATAGAATACGTGACTGTAGGGGCCTCTGGTATCGATCTGCAAACCAGGTGCACCACGCCCAGCCATTAATTAATAACTGTTCAAACAGCCACGATGAAACTTTTGGCAAAAATGTTCCCTTTTTTTCGAGAGAAATATCATTCAGAATGATATCGAATTAAATCTAATTAGATCACATTGATAATCGCTTAAAAATGTTCGCCAAACAAGAATAATCGCCATTTTAAAAATTAATAAATCTCTTTAAGTAATCTCAAAAGTAATTGTCCCGTTATATTATTTTATTACATCAAATAAGAATTAAATATAGCCCGATTAATTTAATCGAGAAAGAAACAACTTCGTTTCAACGTAATTAACGTAAGACGTGGACAATTAGTCAAGCATTAACATTAGTGTCGGTAGTATTTTTTTTTGAATTTAATAGCCCATTTAGATTTATCCAAGTCGTAAATTATCCACTTTCTTCCGATCGGAATGAAATACATATAAATTATGATATTTCATTCGCAAATCTCGTAATGATATAAATTGGCGAGCACGTTTATAACAAATTGTCAAAGCGTAAATAATTCAAATAATTGTTAAGCTCGATAATTATTCAGTTGCAATGCATGTAATACCATTTTATATCGATGGGTCGTAATCGCGGATCGATTCATCACATCGCGGTAACAACAATACTCCTTTTTGCACGAAGAGACTTACAACACGTGTAGAGTGACGTCAATGCCTGAGCATGATTAATTAAAAATGTAGTTCGAACGCCGTGACCTTCGACCTATCCTTTCAATTTTTATTAGGCGATAATTATTCAGCCTATTTTTTTTTTAATTTCTCCCGTTTTTTCGTCGTATGGAAATGGAACGTGATAAAGTTATCTTTTTCTTCTTTGATTCCTCGTTGGACGAAGAAAAGATTCGGTGGATGGAATATTTCGTTAAATTTTAATCGTATTATTGAATCGAAAATTCAATATTCTGAGTGTATATGTATAAATAAAGAAAAAAATAAAGGAAAATCTTTCTTTAATGCTATGATATAATAATACGTAACAATAATAGTAATATATATGGTAACGTTAAAGAGAAATTTTTATCTTTATATAGAAGAGAACGTTTTTAATATTTTATATTTACATGTATGTGTATATATATATATATATACATAGATTAAAATTTGTACTATCTCTTTTATTTTTATTCCTTACAGAAAGATTATACGAAAGTAATAGATAGAGGTTTTGTAAAATTTTTAAAAACAGGATATGAAATATGACGTGAAAGAAAGAATAGAACTTTTTCTAAAAGATGGTCAGCTGGATTTAAAATATTAAAAATTTTAGGAACGAAAGAAAAATTTATTCTATGGTTCTAATGTTTTGAAACTTCTTTAATTAAAAAGTTTCTTTGAAAATGCAAATATTTTCTATGTACGTTGTAAAATTATTTATAGAATAATGGAATGTTGTAATACAAATTTTATCGAATAACTTATTAACTTATTTTCTTTTATCCTCACGACACGATACAATATAAATTAATAGGGAAAAATGTTTGACAGAATGAAGCAAGGAAAAAAAATGATATTTAATTCACGAATATCATTTTATCAATTTTATGTCAAACTGTCAAATGATGATATTTAATAATATTATACAACGTACTAGAATCAAGAAGGCGAAATTCTTGTAGATCTTTCTAAGATCTTTGGTGATTTTGAATTCAATTTCGATAGTATTATATTATTAAAATAAATTATTAAAGATGAAATACCTGCTTAAAAACACAAATCTAATTTGCTCGAATCTCACGATATTTTTTAACCCTATTCGTCAAATTTTCTATGATATGACGTAATATAAACGTAATCGCGAACAAACTTCTGTTTTAAAAAGAAGAAAAGAAAAATTACAGCTGTCGCGGCGAAAATCGGCACGTTTAAACCTGAAAACGGTTATGAAATTCGAAGGGCGGGAAGAAGGATTGCAGAATTGTAGGAAATATCGTGGACCGTTGATCTCCCTACGATAAATATTATCCACCCTCGCGTCGCGTTGGTAACGAGAGATCGTATCTGACGGCGTTGCGTGTCATTTGCATATTTCAGCCGGAGGCGTCGGGTAGATCCTTGCTTTCGGCAATCTGAAATGCGCGAGGGTGGCGGCCGCGGTTCGATTTACATTTCAGTATCGAAACGTGCCCCTCCCCTTTACCCTCAGGTGGCTAACGTGGCGAAGTGACGAGAGTAAACAGTGTTTGCTCGACTTTCGTCGACGACGCCGATGTTTCGATTATCTTTCGAAATTTTAACGAGTTAATTGGGGGGAAAGGGGGGCCCCCTTTGAGATAACTCTTTTGAAATTGGATTGGAGACGAGTTGGATTTCCTTTTTCAAGGATCAAGGCAAAGAGAGAAAATTTGTAATTTACTCGCAACGAATTAATCGAATTTAATTTAAAGTTTCGTTTCGAAAGATTGGCGGTTTATTTTCTTGTTTCTACCCTTCTCTACGAGTTTTCCTACAAAGGATAAACAATTGTGACGACTTACCCTGGCAGGACATGGCGAACTGTCCCTGGAGAGACTGCCGAGAGTCACCAATAAACGACGCGAGGCCCCCAACACCGAATCCCGCCATCCCTCTGTAAAAATAAACGTAGAATCCTGTTTATTGCGAAATATATATCTTCTTTCTCTTTTTACAATTTACGTGAATTTATTCCAGCAGAATAAAATCGTCCAAAATCGTTGATAGGTATCGATTGAAAAAGTAAAATAAAATGTGAAACTTTGTACACACACGGACGATACATGGAACTTTAGCTAAAAGTTGGGATATTCTGGAATTTCTTCTACTGGATAAACATTATCGTACGTTTTACTGCCTCGAATATTTAGCATCGCGTGGCATAATGCGAATAAGAGTAGGGGAGGGGTGACAGGGTGAGCCACAGGGGAGTTTCATATCGCTGGATTAAGCGTTCAACTTCCACCTTCGACTATGATTCCGTCTTTCCTTGGTCGGTGTCTTAAGCCTGCTAAGTTATGGCCACGACTTTCATTAAACGGCTAGATGACGGATCGCTTTGTCTCGTTTAGATTACGGTCGGTGATGAAAACGGATTTAATCAGGGAATATCCAATATTAGGTGGCGACCATTTTAGCTGGTAGCTTTATCGAATCATTTTATTAAAGGTCGGATAATACAGGGGATATTGAAATCAATTCAGGGTTAATTTTAATTTTTTCTCTTCGTTGTTTATTACTTTTTATCTACAGCGTACAGTTTGGTGTAAATTAAACGCTGAAATGTAACGAGGTAGTAAAAAAATATAATAGTAGTAGTATTTTTTCACTGATTATAGCATTTCCTTCTTATCTTTATTTACACTTTACGATTTTGCTTTACGAGAAACGAACACACGGAGACTGGAAATTCTATTAATTATATAATACCGTATCTTGTTACATGTCTACAACTTTCAACGGCTATTAAAAATGATATCACTTGCATACGCAAACTCAACATTTGCACACTCGAAACGAAGATAGAATTTCACAAAATTTACCTCGAAACATCGTTATTCCATTTTACGTTCGAAGCTTCTAACAATTTACTTCCTGCTATTAAATGTTGCCCCCTAACAATTCCAACAAATTATTCTCCGTACATTTATAATAATTTAAAACGCAGGAAAGGAAAAAGATTCGCGAGGAGAAAAAGCTCTTCTTACATCTCGATGAAATTTACTCGCAATTGTACGATGATAAAGTTGAGGAGAATGGAGGAGGATGGAAAAGATGAGAGATATACGGTTGCAGCGTGGCCACAACGCGGCCTCCGGATTAATAAATCTCAATTACGCGAGTTAATACCAGGAGGGGGGAATTCTCTTCCCCAGGCAAGGAACCGGATACGAGAGTGAACGCATTTCTACCGAAGCATTGTCGGTGGAACAATGACGATGACGATTCCGGGGAACCGCCTTCGCTTGTGTAAAGTGCGCCGCGACGCTTCGTTGAAATTTATCGCCGTTTATCGATCGTCCCTTTTTCCTGTTAACGCCCTTTATTACCACGTGGTGACACGAAAAATTATTACACGTATTTTTCTCGTTTAAAAGCTTTTATTCGTATCGATTTGTAATTTTTTCAGTAATTTTATTTTCGTTTTTAACGCGTTTTGCGTTGAGCATCGAGCAAGATTGGAATTTAATTTATAAAGAAATTTGTTAAAATTTTATTATTTTATGTTCGTGTAAAAAATAGGCAAGCATTCATCTTTGGTATTTATTTTTGGAACTAATGAAATTGAAAATTTTACGATAAAAGTATGTTATAAATAATTTCAAATGGGTCATGATCCAATGTAGAATTCGATATCTTCGAAACGAAAAATTGTTCTTCTATTGTTTCTCATTTGCTACAATTAAAAATGCAATTCGCGTGATTAGAGTAGACAAGAGATTACACTTGTGTGAGATTCTTTCTTCAAAAAAGGGAGACGCTGGAAAAATATTTCAATCGAAAAGTTTTCGTACGTATGCTAATCCCGCTCCGTGCGCACACGTGAAGCAAACATCGCGGAATATAAATGCGTGCTCCCGTTTGCACGTCGAATTAAACCGAAATAAATCATAAATATTAAACGAGGCTTTCAGTCGCGGGATTACGAGGGGTGCACCCGTCCCCACGAGCATCTCTCTCTCTCCCCCTTTCCTCCTCCACTCCCTCGTTTCCTCCGTGCAGCCGGAAATTGCGCAAGTCCTTTCCTTCCTTCCTTCCTTCCTTCCTCTTTCACAGACTGGACGATTTCAATGACAATGAAACCCGATAAAGGCGCAACTCTCCCACTTTGCGTCAGACCACTGACCACAGCACGAGATGACCTTAAGATCAAGTGGCGCCACCAGTCATCCTTAAAGCTGGAACACTCGCTTGGCTAACCTCAAAATTTCTCCTCGGATGCCTTTCGATCGCGCAATTGCGAGTAAGAAGTGTATTTTCGTTTCTATAATCACCTCTTTATATCTTTTTTATATATTCTGTCTCGTATATTTCGAAAAAGAATAATTTAACTCTTTATTAGCTTGTTATGAAAAATAGTAAAAGTCGTGTAATTCATGATTTGCGTGCACAAAAATTTTCATCATTAGTCAGATTTTTTCAACATCTTGTAAATCCTCTTTGCGATTGTTCCAAGAATCTATTTTTAATCTTCTTGTTTCGTTGCGAGAGACACGTATTCAAAATGTTATTTACAAAGGATGGAGATGAAACGAGAATTAATTTCCATCGAACTTGTCGAGAGAAGAATCGTTAATTTTGATCGATTACTCGAAATAATAATTCGTATTATTTAATTGATCACCGCACGTTTTTTTTAAATCTTTTTCAGCAAATTGATGAACGATGTTCAGCGTCAAGTTTGACGAAAAATAATTCGTTGGTGTGTGCACGTCAAGGACAGACTTCTAACGCTCGACAAACGGATAACTGGGTGCAAATTATACGAAATCACGTCTTTCGAAATTGAGGGAACGTTCAGGAACTAATTTTCGATGTAAAGTTTAATTACTCCACGAGGATTAGTTTATGAACAAAGTTTGATTGGGATATATATTATTTGCACTTGTTTTATTTTACATTCTTTGGAATTTCATTATAAATTTTCTTCTATTTTATTTTATTTCCAATTTTCTCGATCAATCGAGAAATCGCAAAATTGTTTTCAATACAACAGATCTGTAATAAATAAATAAACGAGAAATACAATGATTATGATATTGTAAAAAATGTTAATAATAATTTATCATTTATTTTTTAGAATTTCTCAACCTCTTTCAAATACTCTCCTTCAACGTCTCTTAAAATCCCTGCAACGATATCACAACTGAAACTTAAAATATAAATAAATAAACAAATAAATCTTCTTTTCAATATCTATCTAAATCCTCAACATTCTCTTCCCCCGTGATATCGATAAATGGAAGAAGAAGAACAATTTCGCACCTGGAAGCAAAAAGCGCAACGAGGAGTTTTTTCTCTCTGTGCTCGAAAGCCACCCGCACCCCGAGATTGGTGGAGGGATTTCCACGAGAGAATGGTAAGAAGAAAATCAATGGTCGTTCAAGCCGTATCCTCATTCGCCTCTTCCCGGAACGAAATGGCTTGATTAACTGACGACGCGTCGTTACTGCGACCACCCTGCTGGTCCACTATTGCCTTGCAGCAGGGGTGGTCGTCGATGCTTTTGGGGGTGCACCGGCAAGAAAATGCAAGGGGGCGTAACCCCCTCTTTATTCGCCTTTGCTCGATCACGTCCGCGGTTTTCTTTTACCCTCGATGGAAAAAAAAAAGAAGAAATCCCTCGTGCTAAAAAAGCACGATTCCTCTTGAAGGATTAGACTTGGTAATCTCGTCACGAATTTTAAATTTCTGATCATTTTATGCAAACAACATATGCAATTATTGTTTTTTTAGATTCGATGGTGGTTATTGATACTAATACATTATACATAATTCTCTGATAACAAATATAATATAACATAATAATTGGAGGGCAGTCGCATGTAAATATTCTCTATCAACGTCGAGCATCGGTGATCTCTCAGGTTGACCATCCAAAAAAAAAAAACAATCCCTAATGCGACACGCTCGAATAAATTCAAGCATCGGGCAGAGCATATGGGGGAAGCGCTAATACCGTTTTATGCGATGCTTGATACCCGTAACGCAATATGGTGCCCTCGCAGTGTCTGGAGAAGAAGAAACTCGATGTCGGAGGATGGCCGGATGATGCTCGAGAGGGTGCATGCGTGCGACGAAACTTGCTACTTTATTCATAAACTAGGGTGGGACGAGGAAGTATGTACAGGGTGTTTAAAAAGTAGATTCCGCAAATCTTTTCGACACTTATCGTTATTAAATATATTATTTATCGCTTTCAACCTGAGAATCGATGTACGATTTTTTTCTTTTTTCAACACTCTGTATATATTATCACGGCGAAATTGAAGACGAGAGAGAGCTCGTCGTTTAGGAGGGAATGATTTCGATGATTTCAATACGAGGTTGGAACATGTTGGAAAAACATGGATTGGAAGACGGAATGAACGGAACAAATTCCGTGATGTTTCATCATGGAAAGTAAACGTGTTTGAGCGACGGTATAACTGGAGGAATCAAAGGGTTTCAATCAAAGGGTTTGTATATAATTGAATGAGGAAAGTGAAGAAATATATATCTGTATAAAAAAAATCCAATTTCCATTCGATAAGTTAAAATTAACAGTTTGAATAAAAAAAAAAGTAGCGATCGAATGTCCGGGAAGCGTGAAACGACCGTGCTTCCGGTTCGTGTGCTAAAGTGTTTCCTCGGCATTTGGAGGGAGGGGGAGGCAACCCCTTCCGTCTCATCGATAGAACGTGGAGGGTAAAGGGCAACAATGCCGTGAGCAACCACTCAAACAGTGGCCTTTGTCTGAAAATCTCACTTCAAGTTTTCCTTTCTCCTCTCCCTCTCGCCCCTCCCATTCTTTTCTTTCCTTTCTTTTTTTTCTCTCCATCGTCGCTTTCCCTGATGACTCGGGGACATACTTTTAGCAAGCTCGTAATTATTCACAACACCGTTTACACGAGAACACAATCGTGTTATTAAAGATTTCAATCGATACATTAATTCGCTTCTTCATTTCTTTCCAAGATGAATCAATATTTCTTCCCGCAATTCGTCAAAAATTTCTTATAATCGTATCACTTTATACCTACTTGTACATAATTGTTATATAACGTACAAACAACCTCGTTAGAAAAATACAAAAATTTTCTTTTTAATTGGCTCACTTTTTCCTCGAAACGTAAAAAAAGAGGAAAAAGAGAATTCAAGAGAAGTCTGCGGTTCTTCGCCTCGATGTACCAATTTCTTTCATCCTACCGTCTACCACCCTCCTCTCCACGCCCCGAGACACGATCTCGTTTTATCCCCACGACCCCTTACACGATCCACGTTTGTTACCAGGGGAGAAGGAGGGGGCAAGGGAGAAAGGGAGACCCTAACCACGGCCAGCACGCTGCTATCAACCAACCCCCCTTCCTTCCTATTTTTCGCCCTTTTCTTCTTCTTCTTTCCCCTCGGCTCGAGGGCGGCCAGCCTCGAGCGGGTCGGAGGGCTAGATAGGGCACGCGAGCCGCGCCGAGTGCATCATCTCTCTGGTAAGTGGATTCTGTTCTTCGGGGTTAATGTCTCTCTCTCTCTCTCTGTCTTTGTTTCTTTGCGTGTCTCTCCTCATCCGGAGCTTGGATTTCAACGCGGCACGCGATAGGGAGGAAGAGGGGGAGGTCTAACTTTCAATGGAAAACGTCAGATACACGAGTTTGGTGGAAGTATATTAGAGGGTACCTGTCGTTCGTACACGTGGTCTGTTTGGTGAGCGATCATTGAAGAAAAGAAATTTGGAAAATTGTTTTTAATTGTTTGTAGTCGTTGAGTTTGCGAATTGTGATAACAAGATTATATTAAATTGAAGAAATATAGAATTGAATATAGCTCAGAGTGTTTTATCGAGGGAGAGGATATTGCATATTATTTTATTAAGACGCAATTTTAGGAGAAAATTTTGCATTTGCATCAATGATCAAACGTTTAAATACAATATTGCTGTTTCTCTCGTTGCTGCATTAGAAGACCAAGATTAAAAAATCAATTTCGTATTCTATAAAATAAATAAATAGCCATACTTGAAGTTAAAATTAAAATTGGCATATTTTCACGAATTGATCATGATGCAGCTAATTTTTGCAGAGGAAATTCTTCTGAAACGATACTCAGGTCCATAAGCTCACCCCAATGAGATATATTATATATTATATTAATACAATATCGTTGTTTCTCTCGTTGCTGCATTAGAAGACTACCAAGATTAAAAAATCACTTTCGTATTCTATAAAATAAATAAATAGCCATACTTGAAGTTAAAATTGGCATATTTTCACGTATCACGATGCAGCTAATTATTGCAGAGGAAATTCTTCTGATTCCACCTGAAACGATGCTCAGGTTCACAAGCTCATCCCAATAAGATATATTATATATTATATATTAATACAATATCGTTGTTTCTCTCGTTGCTGCATTAGAAATAGCCATACTTGAAGTTAAAATTGGAATATTTTCACGAATCAATCACGATGCAGCTAATATATCTTTGCAGAAGAAATTCTTCTGATTCCACCTGAAACTCGGGCCCACAAGCTCACCCCAATAAGAGTTATAGGATTATTATCGCGGAAACAGATGTAGGCGTGCATGGACGCGTCTAGAGCTCACCCTCCACCGTCGACTGACAATTTGTCACATCCGCGACAATGCTCTCCTCCTCCTTCCTCGAGTGCGCGACACATCGATAAGCTTATGCTTGATAAATCGTGCGATACACGACCGCCATTACCGGACACGAGCCTCCCCTTCCCACAGTGACGCTATCGTAGAAATAGGATAATAGGCGCGCGATCGATACATTGATAAGCAAAGTGTAAGCAGATGATCGTGATAAAACGCGATACCCTGGCATCGACGTAATTAAAACGCTCTTGCTGTCGATGGATTGCTGTCATATAATTTATTCCTTTTTCCCCTGAAATTTAATATCCTTTTTCGTCAATTTTCTCTCTTCCAAATACGCTTTACGCGTGTTTATTAAAATTGGAAAAAATAAAATGATAACGATAGTATCTGTACTATTGGTTAATATGTCGATGGCACGAAGATAACGCGAAAATTGTTTGGAAAATTGAAAGTAAAAGAAGGAATTCGTAGCTTATAATTAAATGTATTGAATGTGGAGCATTTGATCGAGGCTTCCAGAGAAAGCTGTGGAGAGGCTATTCGTGTTGAAAGGCTACATCGTGCATAAAGGAAGCTTTCAGCTTTGAAATTCCGCTAGTTCAATATCGATAAAAGCAATTCGACTAATGAACTTTAACGATATACAACCGTCGCGTTTGCAGGATCTGCATAATAAATCTGTCTGGAACAAATTTTCAATCAAAAAATTCGATCAACATAATTAAAAGCTCGTTAATAATTCCAATGAATAATTTTCATTTACGAAAACATATCAGAGATCATAAAGTTAGTTGTGTATTTTAATACAATACGATTTTATTAAAAATTTGTTAATTGTTCGATTATTTCGTTATCAATTCTCGATGCGAAGAATTTGTATTGAACAGGGATGAGTATCGTATCTGAGAAACGAGGAGGAAACGATGGAAACAGCGAGTCACGAACAACGCATCGACGATTTGTCATATTCTTTTCCTATCTAACGTCGCTGCAACCCTCCTTCGAGTGTACGACACATCGATAAGCCTACGTTTGATAAATCGCACGATAGGCGACCGTCATTATCGAAACCCTACCTCTCTCCTCCTCCGCCTTCCTTTCGAAGAATCGAATTCTCCGTGCATCCGTGATAAAAATGTCCGACAAATATTCCTGAATCGTAAATTTACAAGCGGGGATAAAGTGTAATAAATTGAACGAAAAGAAAGGAAAGAAAAAAAAGATCGTGTAATAAATATTGTGCAATAATGTGGATTAAAGTAAATTGAATCAACGTTTGGAATTTTGTTTGTTGAATCATTTAAAAATAAATGAAAAATTTTATCGAAGCACGTGACATTGATTAAAAATTTCCTTTTGTTGTCGAGTTAAAAAATAATTGCCCCCTTTATTTATTCAACCTTTTCCAAGAAAAACAAAAAAGAAGACGAAGAACAACGATTCGTAAAAACAAAAAATATTCAACCAATTTATCGAAAATTGGGTCAAACAATTTTTCTTTTTAATCTTAGATAACATATTTTACGTATCCATAAATTTTATTAAAAATTTCATCGATCGAAAAAAAAAATCTCACGGAATGAATGGAAAATCTATCTATTGCGGAGGAATTATCGTAATTCGATGAGGGGGAAACTGAGGAAACTCCTCGCGTCGTCCGGTGTTAGATTATCGAGACAGGATATCCGGCAAGGATGTATCTGAAAGACAAACGAGCCGACAAATCGGATTCACGGGATGCTGGACATCGGAAAGGTATATATATACAGGCCACCATAGAGAATTACGTTTTCGCGCCCCGTCTTTCTTGCCCTTCGAGATCTCTCTGAGTCGAGCGGTTCGTTCGTCCCTTCGAGATTGGCCAGGCACGATTAATTGACAGCGGAGTCCCTTCGAGGCTCCTCGACGTGATTCGAAACGACAGCTACGAATTCCAGGAGGGTGCGAAGAAACGCATAAAGATCGGGAGGGGATAGTCGTGGTTTTAACTTGTTGATCGGTAACTTTGATCACTTGGTTAATTTGCAAGAGAATTTGGATTGGCAGTCAAAGTTTGAAGGAAAGAAAAATGGATGGAGATCGAGTTGATATGATTGAAAATTTTTGTTGGAAAATATACAGGAATAAAAATGAAATTATGATAATTTAAAAGAATACAAGGTATTGTATATTCTTAATCATTTGAAGTTATTGGAAATAATTAATTCGTAAGTTTCGTTCGTTTTCGAAAAATAATATCTTGAAATATATCCCCAAGAATTTTCATCGTAATTGACAATCCATTACTCCTGTTAATCGAAAAAGTGCCAGGTGTTCCGGAAGCAATTGTCAGCCGACAATATGAAAGCAAAGGCGTGAGCGGAAAAGACGAGCTGCAAAGGGAGGATGTACGGTGGCAAAAGAAACATTGATTGAGCACAGAGGGTGGCAGGTTGGTGTTGTCGAGGACCGATGAGGCGAATAATCGGATTTAGGGATTACCAACGCTCTTCGTATTGCCTGCAACACTGTTAGCTTAGCATCGTCATCGTTTTCAACCATCATTAACGCGATTAGCGACTATGTTTTGATAATCGACGATTGAAACCCTATTTCAAATTAACAACAACGTTAATTTACGTAATTTTTGTATTTCTTACGCCGTGATACAGCCCGTTGTCTTCATCTTTAAACGATGATATTTTATATATAAATAAAAATAAAAAAAATATTATATGTTCCACGATTGGACTACGATTTAAAAAAATCATTAAAAAAATATAAATTTTCTCACTAAAATCTATTGAGAAAATAGAAAAGACCACGCCGTTGAAGCCACTTTTTCTTTTATCCGGATATCTTGATTGATTGCCGAGATACGAGCGCTCAAAGTTTCCATAATCCTCAAGACGAATTATGAATGGGTCCACGAGTCGGTGACCTACATTTTTTCCTGGAAATGCGTCCTACGTTTTTCCAGGAATCGCGTCTGTCGCTTGTCTGCAGTTTGGGATAGGTCAGTGAGACGAGGCGCGAGCGAGAGGCCCGAGTAAGGGAAAAGGACGGAGATGGTAAACGATCAAAAAATTACCGTTTTCTTTAAACGACGATATCTCGGGAACCGGAAGTGGTATCGGGATGAATGAAAGAGCGCTTTAAAGGGCGAACTTCCGCGCTTCTAACGATCGTTCACTCGTTAACCGGAAGTCATCAACTTCGGAATTATGGCGATTCAAATTTTTTCTAATTTTAATAGAGTTAAATAAGACTCGAGGTAAATGATTAAAAATTATCCTTTTCTTTGCACGACGATATCTCGGGAACCGGAAGTCGTATCGGGACGAATGAAAGAGCATTTTAAAGAGAAAGGTTCCGCGCTTCTAACGATGTTTCGTGCATTGGCCAAGAATTGCTAACTTCCGAGTTATAGCGATTTAAAATTTTTTCTAATTTTAATAGTATTTTATTCGAGTTTTAAAATAAATTATGCGAAACATTTATATTCTTTGCTAATGATATATCGAGAATTTTAAATTGATAACAAAAGTGAAGTCGTTGATGTAATTATTAATTAGATAATTATTAGATTAATCGCAAATAATTATTTGTTAAACGTTCCGCGATAAGAGAAACAATAGTTGATCGAAATTGAAATAATTATTTAAAATAATTTTTTACATAAAAAAATATATATCATTATGCTATAAAACGGCTATCCTAGGCCTAAAATCTTCGACTTCGTAGCGTCATGAGCGTACGAATTCATTGAAATCATCGGTGAGTTCGTTGAAATCTCCGCGAACGTTCTCTCGAACCAACGCTTTCAATATCATCGTTTACATTTTCTCTTCGTAGAAAAAAATAATCGATATAAATGCTATGCACTCTGGAACGTTCGGCGATAAAATATTCTATTTGTAGTCGAACAACAGCAAACTTTTGATTTATCCTTCCAAGAAGATACGCATAAAATATTTTACATTCGACGAAATGGGCAAAAGCGGACAAATCGAGGATAATAAAATGTAAAATTGTTATCCTATTCCAACAATTAATCAACTTCGAAATAATAAAAATAATCATTTCAATTTAAAAATTATTTCACGCGAAAGAAATTCATCTTGAGATAATTGTACATATCCAAAACGTATATTTTACATAAATATTCCCAACCTTTCCCATCCCCAACCCTCCCAGTGCATCGCAGGCAAAAACAAAACAAAAAACGTAACATCTCGCTCGCTCGAAAAGATTCGTGCAAAATCTGTTGCCGCGAGGCAAGGTTAAAAATAAAAAGATCGATCGATACCCTTGTCTCTGAGAAACGCGAGAGCAAGGGTGGAATAACTTTAATGTGGGGCAGGCATGCGATAGGTGAAACGACACCCTGGATTAAATCTGGACGGGCGACAGGTTGCTAAAGATCGATATCGCGCTACTCCAGCGCGAATATATCGATATTATTTAAGCCTAATCGCCGTCCAGATCGATATCTCGCGATACAGGCAGCTCGTTGGATATCCAGGGGGGTTTCCAGGGAGGATATACACGCAGACCCTCGAATGCCTCCCCTCCCTCTGCACGCACCCCAATCGATCTCCCTACCCTCGCTCGGCCGCTCCCTAATATAAATATTATTACAGTTTGATGGGGTTAGGTTGACATTGGGCCCCGCAGACATCCCATCAATGCGTTCTCGCCTCCCTCTTCCGCTCTTTATACCTTCTTTTTCATTAGGCCCGAATTCCTCGCGGCGCGTGCCGCTGCTTTTCTCCGAGGATTAAGCGGCTCTGTATCCACGCTGTGGAAAGTCGTTTAAATATTTCATCGGCGCCGAAAAGTTCTGGGGGAAACTGAGAGGAGATAACGCGGGAATTTTTAAGAAAATTTGGAGCAGAGAAATTGAAATAGCGTTTGTAATGGAAAATTTTTCGAGGTGGAAGTTGAAATTTTTTAACGAAGCAAAAGAATTTTTATAGATATTGAAACAATGACGTAGAAATTTTTTTATCGCGCAAAATTTTTTTTTATTTTAAAAGAATTTTTAATCCGGTAGAAATTTAATATTAATTTTAAAATCAATTTTTGAAGCAACGTTAAAATATTCTAATTGTCACGGAAAAATTTTTAGTTTGATGATTATTCGTTTTAAAATTCATTCTTATACAATTAAACGAAACAAAAGTAACTCGAAATAACGTTCATTTTCCATTTTAATATTAATAATTCATGGTATTTTACATTT
Organism: Apis cerana; assembly: GCF_029169275.1. Classification (NCBI taxonomy): domain Eukaryota; kingdom Metazoa; phylum Arthropoda; class Insecta; order Hymenoptera; family Apidae; genus Apis; species Apis cerana. The sequence goes on along the minus strand of NC_083858.1, from coordinate 8,186,742 downwards.
CAGAAATTTGAAGATAAATGAAAATGAAATTCTTCGTAAAAAAGAAAAAATTAATAATTTAAATTTCAATACTGGAAATTGTTTAAGATAATTTAACGCAATAATACAATCTGATAAGATTTAATCGATACGAATTAAGTGGAATATCGTCGTATAACGAGAATTAAACGAGGATTTTCTTATAATTTATTCATACGTTTCGCGACAATCGTTCTTCTCTGAAGCTAAATATCAAATCTAAAATTATCGATATCGATAAATATTAATGCACAACCCTCGCGTACTAAATTTTGCTGAAGTGATATATATATATATATATTCATAAAATATCGAATTTTTTAATATTGTCAAATTTCATTATATTTTAAATATATCCACGAAATTCTTCGAAATTCATCGAGTACAGGGATAAGAGCAAAAATTAATCGAACCTTATACATTTTTCATAAAAAAATTTCAGTTTAAAGACGGAGCAATCTTCTATCTCGCTTCATCAAACTCAACTCGTTTATAACTCGTTTAAACCTCTACCTTTCAGAAATCGATTCCAAATAGTACTTAATCCTCCTACGACGTAATATCAAGAAGCATTAACGAAGAAATTGGAAACGGAATTCTTCTAATTAATTCTTTTTTTTTTTTTTTTTATTCAATCAATCAACAACTGCTCTCGCTGCGAATATTAACCGCAACGTTTACATGGACAACGTTTCAAACGCAATCAAGGAAATCATTCGTGATGAAACGGTCGCTACGTTAAATTAATTAATCGAGAATGGTCATTGACGTGTCAAAGAGCACAACTCGTGATATTGTTCGGTAACAATGACATCTTTAATAACCGGTTCAACAACGTTACAGGTATCATAGGTTTTTCAAGTAAACCTAAACGCAACCAGCTCGATTCCTCGAAATATACATACATACATACATACGTGTTCGTCCGTGTGTGCGTATTCCTTTTCCCTTAGTGCGCGTTCACCAACTTTCGCCTCTCGTTCTTATTTATACCTCGTGTTTTATTTTATATACTTGGATACTTGTACTCGTTAATGTGTGCACGTGCGCGATTTATGTATTATATGCACGCAGGAAGTGCGGGCGTAATTTGGTGTGATCCTTCAATTGCGACATCCTTCTTCTCCCTTCGTGCATTCTTAATAAGCCTGAACCGCGTTGTCCTTCTTCGCATCATGCGAATATATCGCGCAATTTGTACAACGCATTGTACCAGATTGACGCAGGGATAATAGAAGTTTTCTTCTTATTACTCTTTCATTTATCAGGGAAGAATAATGTCAATCAATAGCCTGTATAATTAAGAGCAAAAATATTTGATGAATAATGATTAAACTCCCATTAATTTTGCATCAATCCAACGCGACTCTTAATTTCCTTTCTTTCTTCCTTTTTTTTTTTAGTGGTGGAACAAAACCTGAAACGCTTCTTCACGAGAGCTTTTTCTCTATATATATATATATTTTTCCTCCTTTCGTTTATTTATTTCATTTAGATCACTCGCCTTCGTGCTGTCCATCGCACGCACATTATAATACACATAGGCGAGATGATGCGTAATTTAATGTTATTGTTACGCGGGTCCCTCGTATGGAAAAAGGGAAAGATCGCTATATGTAATAATTTCTTCTTTTTTTTTTTTCCTTTTCTCTTTTTATATCACGTTCAGCGCGCGTAACGTATTTACAATAAAGAAAAAGGAAAGAGAGAAACGAGTCCGCGCAAGTTTATAATGTACGTAAATATATATATATATATATATATATACATATATGTATATGCGTGTATTATTTACGTGTATGTGTAGAATACAGTGATACAACATTGTAGAACGAATTCTCGAACTTGAATTGAAGAATTCAACAACTTCTTTATGCCGTACTTATGCACCAAATTTTCCAATGTGAGTTTATATTTTAAACGCTTATTGCAATTTAACAATTGAATATTGAATCTTCTTTTCGAGATATTGAAAAAATATTTCTCGATGACAAGCAGGAATAGCGAACACTTCGTATTATCGAAATTGAATAAAATTTTTTTCTATGTATACATATACATATATGTATATGTATAGAACGATTGCATAATATAAATATATTAGATATCACCTGTATAATATTATACGCATATTACATTGCAACACGATATATAATATTATACACGTCGTTATGATACAGTACGATATTAAATTATACATAAAGAATATATTTTATATATATATATATTTGTATATATATATATATATATATATATGCAGAGAACCAGTGTAGAGAAGTATTAGAATTTCTACGTTCTACGTACACCCTATTCTACCTACATCATTTACGAAAAATAGGAAAAATATTCGTTGTACTATGCGAAAATACTACTAAGGTGACGTTTAAAATAAATTCGCGTCAAAAAATCACGCGTACAATTAATTGGAACGTAAGGTATCTTTATCCATAAGAGGCTTGACAATGTTTATCGTGATATATTCCGATACTTCTGCTACAACAATCTCTGCCCGTTACACTTTTAATATATATCTAAACAGTTGCAACGTTTAACGTATGTACACACACTCATCGGTAGAAAATTCTAGAATAATCGATCGATAATTGAAAATATTGTTATAAAGGAAAAAGTTTTAATTTTTTTTTTTCTTTTTTCTTTTTTTCCCGATGCAACTTTAATAAAACCATCTCGCGTGTGAAACCATATCACGAATTTGCGGGAATCACCGTCTCGTTTCGTCCACGTTGTAGTTTTAATGCTAAAGATCGTTTATTAAATGGAGGCCAGCTCATAGAAACGAAATTGTCAATCCAGCTATCGGTGTATATACAAGACGTGTCGTGACGGGCGGGCAATAATTGAAAAGTGAACGGAAGAAAAAGTTGAAAAGTTAAGGATCCTGTGCTCTTCCCTTCGAAAAATCATCTCAATTTCAAAAGCGCTCGTAACGAAACGTAACTTTTACAACTAATGTAAAAGCATCCCCCGCTCGTCACGAGATCCTCTGTACATTTATATACGTGTACAATTATCTACAAGTATCTCGAGACAAAATTTTCGTCTAAAGAACGGGGGAAAAGATACACCCTACACCCTAGAAATACAATAATTTCCTAATTCCTACCACGCTGCTTTCACTCGAGTGTATACACCATTCGTCGAGGTTGGGGACGAATTTTTTACGAATTTTCACGAGAACGAGGGGAAGGAGAAGGGAAGGAAGGAGGGGTAAAAACTCGAAAGTTCAGGCACTGTGAACTCAAAGCACTCATCTCGAACGATTTCGAAGGATGCGGCGAACGAATCCAATCCTCTTTTCTCTTTGCATCTAATTATTCCAAGCTGAAAATGCACTAATTGCTGCGCATCGAACTGGCTTTGAACCAATTTCGAAAGCTGATCGTTCGCCACGTATACCGTTCCGGAAATCGTCCGATTTTTATCGAATCGCGCGCCGACGACGTTTAACGCTCGCGGCATCTCTGAGTATTGACGAGTAGGTACGAAAATGCGATTTGGACACGAGCGTAAAATTTAACGAGCCTCTTAAGTTTCTTCTTTTTTCTTCTTTTAATTTACGATCTTACGCGAGACGATTGTTCGAAAAAGGAAATCAAAAATATCGCGCGAATATTAAACTTGGATCGAAGAAATAAATGTAAATATAATATTGGTAAATAGGTCGATTGATTGACCGTATAATCGATATATCAACAGGTTTAACGGGAGGTATAACTTTGCACGCCTCGAGAGAACAATTTCGAAGGACTCGTGAAGCTTTACGTGCGAATCTCTGACGCATGGTATTTAAATAGTTAAATATGCATATATGTATGTACATAATAGATAATAGGAATGTTAGGGCTACGTAATAATCAGCTAAATATTGCACGATCAAGTCGAATCGAACGAACGAGATTCGAACGGAACGAATCACTTTGTCATTTATCAATGAGGACAAAGATCGAGATGAAAAAAATTCTAAACCGAGCTAACTAACTAAGCATCCTAAATACGTGTTCGATATTCCGTATTAAAAATTATAAATATCAAACTGTATAAAATTTCTGACCCTTTACAACGATTCAAATCAATGGAAAAAAGAAAATTCCTTGCCCCTTTCCCTGAGATCGACGGTATCAAAAACTATCGTCGACTCGGAGTGACAAACAATTCGTAATAAAGAATTGAAATTCGAAAACGTCGAACGTGATAACACGGAGATGTGACGATTATGGGATATTAATTAATTCTCAACAGTATCAACATACATCACGCATTAAGGGGAGAGGCTCCCCCCTTATATACACATGTCATCTATACAATTACCTACGTGAAAGCCTGCTAATTTGTCGCCTTAATTAGTGATATGCTTGCTTCCGTTTTCAGCAATTGAAACACGAACGAAAAAACGAATAAAAACTAAACGACTTTGCCGATCTTGGTGGCAAACGCGCAAATACGAGGGCCCTTGCTGAGGAGAAGCCTCCGTTGCGATTGTGTGTCCTTTTTCTTCTTCTTCTTCTTCTTATTCTTATTCTTCTTAAATTCGATCCTTGACATTTATCGATGACGTATATCCTATTGTTTCTCTTTCGTTTCGTCTCATCGAAATGTCACGCTCCTATATGCGTCAATACTTTACGTTTTCCAATCACAGATGACGATTTATAATATCCTCGATATTTCTCCGACAGCTATCCATTTGATCTGATTCTTTTCGAAAGTGTTTGAGAAATTCTCTAATTGCGTTTTATCGCATTCGTCTCTCTTCAGAAAGAAAGTAAATAAATAAATAAAAGAGATATTAATTTTTAACAATTTTCGCATGATTCATCGATCGTAATAATTGGAAAGAAAGATACGAGATAATTCATTCAAAAGGATTAATCAACCGGTATTTTTAATCTTTAACGATACCAATCACCAAGAACGGTCACTTCGTTGTTGAATATCGAAGTAACCGTTCTGGAAATAGTCGATAACAGGAGGACGACCGAGGATGAAAATCACAGAAAGGGAACAACTCGTTTCTTTCGTAAAATTCTCGAGATAGAGATAGATAGATAGACAGAGAGAGAATCGTCGATACCTAATGCGAGGGATAATAATATTCTTGACAAGTGGAAGCCTATCTCGAAGACTATTTCGCGATATTCGATGGCGTGCATAATCCGATGACGAATCCAATCACGAATCGCGTTAATACATCCCTTGCCTGAACGGATTGCTATCGCCAGAGGGCTTCTGATCGACATTGCCGGGCCTCCTGAATGGATTCACGTCTACTTGACCTCCAGCCTCTTGCTGGGAGTACGGTCTCTGCTGGGAGTACGCCACGGGCTGTTGGCCCATGTAATTGGCCGGTTGTTGCTCGTACATAGGCGGTTGCTCGTAGCCTGTGGAGGGCTGAGTATATCCCGCCGCGTTGATGTTCTGCCCGTAGCCGCTCTGATCGTAATTCTGGCCGGCTTGGTAATTCTGATCGTAAGCTTGGTCGACGTTCGTCTCCATACGCGTCTGGCTCAAATGGTTGCCCACCTCGCCCGAGAGGGGCCTCTGCTCCTGCAACACGTACGTCTGGTACTCCTTGTCGGGCGGGTTTTGCATCAGGACGTCGGCCTCGTCCTGGAACGGCTTGAAGTCGTAGATGTGCCTCAAGTACATGAGCACGGGGGCGTAGAGGAGGTTGGAGAAGGCTATGCCGATGTTGAGAGCCGTGAAACCGATCGCCTCGACGACGCCACCGGCTATGATAGGCCCCACGGCGTACGCCACGCTGTACGAGATGTCGGCTATGGCGTATATGCTCCCGTAGACCGAGACGTATCTCACGTCGACCAGGTAGCCGAGAGTGGGGAGCAGAGCCGTGTCGATCAACGCTATCCCGAAACAGATGCCGCACAACGGGATCATGAGGGCGCCGTAGCTGCTGCAGAACGGTATTATGAAGCAGCACATGCCCTCCAAAGCTAGGCCCGATGCGGCCATCAGCCACTGCTGCTGGGGATACTGCTTGGCCATCTTCACGGTGATCATCACCCCGAACACGTGGGGGAAGAAGGCCGGTAACCAGATCATCCCCATTTTCCAATTGTCCCGGGTTATGTTATCCTCCATCCACAGGGAGATGGTAGGCTCGAGGAAGGCCAACGCGACGTTCGACATCATCAGAGCGCCCGCGCACACGGCTATGTACGGGTCCATGAGCAGCCGCCAGATCGGTATCGTCTGGCGCATCTCCCCTTGCCTCTGCTTCACTTGCTCCTTGACCGGCTTCATCACCAGGAGCAGCATCACGCCGTCGGCCAGGCTGATGAAGGCGAGGATCAGGAAGGGGACCTCTTTGCCCGCGAATTGGTAGAGGGCGCCGCCGAACGGTGGCGCCACCAGGCAGCCGAAACTGATGAACGCCAGGGCGATCCCCAGGGCCTTCGATCGTTCCGCCTCCTCCGTGTAACGGTCTGCGATCATCGCCAGGCCGCTGGTGTCGGCGAACGCTGAGCCGACTCCCTGCAGGCTTCTCGCGAAGAAGAGGACCCCGTAGCTTCGGCCGCAGGCGAAAACCGCGGTGGACAGGAACATGATGCACAGGCCTATCATCATGGGTATGTCGTAACCGATCCTGTCTATCAACGCGCCCGAGAACGGGTTCACCATCAGCTGTACTATGGCCTTCGAGGCGAACAACACTCCCGTGGCTGAATCTTGGCCGTGGTGGGACGGCGCCCCCGTCGTGTTCACCTCCTCCTCGACGTCGCCGAACGCGCCCACGTATTTCAGGTAATCGGGTATGATAGGCACTATCACCATGTAAAGCATGTTGTCGAGCAGCAACGCTATCGAAACGATAATCAGTACCAGCTTTCGCTGAGCCTTCGGCTCCTGCAACTTGGCCCACACTATCTCCTTGAGCTCGCTCAGCTCAATGTTGAGTATCGGTATGGTCGTCATGGTGGCCGGCCGATCTATGTATCACTCCTTTTAACTGAGCAGGGACGTCCTCCAGCGTCTAGCGGGAGGGACTAAATCACGCGATCACTTGATGCGACCTTGGGAGTGATCGTGACGAAGGAATCGTCGCGATTGGGGCGGCGCGCATCAGGCCGGGCCGGGGGTAACCTACAACAGATCACCGAATTGGCACGGTTAACTCGATCGAAATCATCGCGGGGATATGTTTTTTGTGTCGCTATACTTTCTCTTCCTCTCTTCCCCGGCATTCTTTTTATTCTGATTCGATTCGAACGTTTCACGTGGGCCAATAGCGAGAATTTTCTTTTTCCCGAGAAATCGGAGAAGGAAAGGGGAGCCCTGACCCGGCCTGATCGGTTTCTCACCGATTCTCGTTCAATTCCCAAAACCCAACCCGACTTTTCATCGTGGACGAGAGTCCGTCATCTTCATCCTATCTTTCGATGATTTCGTTCGTCGCTCCGCAGCTTTTCATCGACGCGCACTCGATTTCCTTCGCTTGTGGCGGGTATAGAAGCGAACATGACACCGGGTGGAGGCTCCCCCTCGACAAGCCAGCACGATCTGTACCCAGGCTGCCTATATGCCTGCTATCGTGTTACGGAGAGATAAAAACACGGGGGTCTCGGCGGCGAAACGAGGGTGAAGGTCGAGTTGGTGGATGGTATGGCTCTATTCTATAAATGGGGTGGTAATTATTTAACGAACCTTGCTGGTCAAGGAAACAAAAACACGTGAAACAACGCTGGCAAAACGAATCTTACGTATATATATATTTTGTTCGAAAATAAAACCAAGTGCGAAAAGTCATAAAAATGTATTATTATAGAATAACTGATAAGAGAGAAAACGAAGTGTTCCAAACTGTGTATCATATATATATCGTGTTTGAAATAAACGAGATGCAAATTAGTCAGGCGTGACACTTTTGGAAACACCGTCGAGAACAGAACGGATTAATTATTTCCGTTGAAACGATTCATTCGGTAAACTGACATCCCTCCGAACATCGTTCGATGCGTGTCCGCACCCTCGTTTATTAATTACGATGACTGGTCGCCGCGCGGGGACGCCGTTAACTTCGTCAACGATCGTCAACGAGGGCCTCCATGGACGTGCACGAGGAAGGGGAAAATTCGTAAACTTACCGGAGTTATTGGCGAATTTCTGCCTGAGGGAACTGGCGAGGCGTTGGGGACCCGCCAAACTAGGAAGTCCGGCGAACAAACTGCTCAGTTTGGAGGCGACGTCCGGTCCGACCTCGGCCCTCGAGCCGTTCACCGACTCCTTAGCTTCTTGCGTCCCCGGGCCCTCCACCTTTTCAGCCGAATTTCTAACCGAGCCTGAAACAAATTTCGTTCGTGGATAACGAGATCATATTAACGTGGAATTGTGACGCATGAACTTGCGAGGAGTAATGGAATTGCGCGAATTAATTGCAACAATCGAAACAGCCAAGTGTTTTTCGAGGCGTCGTGAAAAGAAGAATTTCGGTCGAATGTAAGTTCTAGGACACGTATTCCTTTTGTTCTTCGTTTTGACAACACTCGAGGAACAAGGAATAGTATTTAAAAAGGATCGAAACGGATGAAAGTTTTCTTTCGATAAATTTCAGCAAAGAGAAAATGATTTTGACGATCAAAAGCAGAATCTCGTCGCGAAATTGGGATGGCAAACACGTACGACTGGTGATAATACCGGGAAAGAAGAGAAGAAAGGAAAGGGGGAAAAAGGAAAAGATAGTAATTTCCAGGGAAGTAATCAAAAAGTTGTCGGTCTTTAGCGTGTTCCACCTATAGCGTGCAGCCGATAATTTTGTCCATCTCTTCTACGAAACCGACACAATTTTTCCTAACCTATCTATTATCTTATATACTCGTCCAACTCCCTGACCAATCTATATTTAGAGTTTAAACATCTATCTATAACAGTCCCTATCCTCTATACATATACCTCACGTCCCAAGAAGAATGCACGTTACACATGTGCCCGACTTCCCAAGGTAATTTCCCATCATTTGCCATTGTAGCAATATCATTATTTTCAACAGTATCATTCGGTGACCTTATATTATTATTCACCGTCCACCATCCGTTTAACGTTCGAACAAAACAGCCGATCAATTTTCCAACGATTTCGAATTTATTCCTTTTTTTCCTCCCCCCTAGAATTCTATATTTCGAACCATACATAACACCTTACACGATACATACGTAAAGCAAATTACATAATATCTCTCCAAACGCACTGCAGTTCATCATCACTTCGAAATAAAAATTCAATACTCCAACAATCCAGGGATCGAAAAAGAGCACGAATACTTATCCTACGCGTACCTGTGTTTCCCTCCCCTCCCTCCCTCCTCCCCTTTCAGCATACGAAACGAAACCTGACCGGTGACGTGAAGGACGATCATCGACGCGAAAGCATCGACATTGCTACGAATGAACGAGCGTGACGAAGGATAGGATTGGCCGTGGTATGAAAAAAGAGGAAGAAGAAGTCAGAGGTCAGACTCTTACTTACTGAGACCGAAGGGCTCCCGATGGCAGGGGCGTCTCGGCGTGTCTCTCCGTTGGGGTAGCTTTGAAACGTCTGCCCTCAAAGTTCTCCCCGCCACCGGCTCTCGCGTTACCCTCTTCCCGTCCCAATCAACCCCCTCGGTCGCCGAGGGGGTTGGAGGAGGCAGTGTGGCAGGGCGCAGCCGCCGTTTCCAGGATCCTGGGATTGGCCGCGGCCGTGCGTCAACCCCCAAACCCTCCACCATCGCATCCGCAACCCCCTCGCTCGCCACCTTCTCCTCAGAGGGGGAGGAGGAGGAGGGGAGGGGAGGAGGGGAAGCGCTCACCAGGTATAACGACGCCGGTCGATGCTGCGCGGTATTTCTAGCGAGGCAGGTCGATATGAGCCTCACCTGTGCAAACGTGGGCTGCTGGCTGGAGGAGGAAAAAGGGGTGAAAGCGTGGCGAACACGCGAGACCCCTTGTGCGCGCCTTCCTCGATTTCAGTGGCGATTATTTCGAGTGGTTTCAGGTAAGTAAGGTGTTCTATGAAAGGTGTTGTCGCAGTTGGTATCGAGAGGTAAGAGGAAATTTTTAATTGTTGTGAAATTGTTCAACTAATTGATTGAGATTAAGTTGTATAATTAAGATTTTATCGAAGTTTGTGCTGGAACGAGCCTATTGTAAATTGGCTCCGTTTAATCCTACGGAGATATCTCTGATATTGTTTTCTGTCTTCGATCTCGTTCCCTTCACACGTGTATTGAAACAAATTAAACTGTAAATTGTCCCCATCTGCGGCTGTACCTGTTATTTTCTATTTGATTGGGTTTCGTGTTTCTATTTCAATTTCGTTTCTTCCGTTGTTCTCTCATCGTTGGAATTTTTTAATGGATATTGTTGAATATACAAGTACTTTTTATCGAGTAGAATATATATTGCTTATTATGTAATGACATAGATCAAGCTATTGAAAAAATACGATCGTTATTCGTCGTTTAACGCAATTGTTTTTCCCATTTCTAAACTATAATTGATCATTTGCATTCTTCTAATTTTTTTATAAATTTTGAATGAAATGCTTACTTCAAGAACGATCGTTTCATCTCACATTTGAAGATGCTGAAACGAGGAGAATGAAAACAGAAATTTCATAAAAACTGTCTCCAAGAATATCTCTCTTGTAAATAAAGTACTTATATTCCTGCACGTATAAATCGTTTCTTCCTATTAATAAATAATTTACACCCTCATTATCGTCAACAAATTTTTTTTATTTTTGTATCTCGATGAATGCACAGATATTTCACAATACTATCGATCCCCTTCTCCCCGTATTCTCACCAACCGGTGGACTCTCACGCTTCTCGCTCTAAGGCTGTTTAACGGAACATGAGGCTCAAAATGCACGAGCCAGGAAACTGGTAAAGCTTCTCGCGAAAGTTGGTCACGAATCCTCTTCCCGTGGTCGAATCGTATCTGATTACCTGCAAATTAAAATACCAGTGTCGATGAATTGCTAAACGTACTTACACTGGAAAATTGGTTAATCCGGAAATTCTTTCACTGGAACGAAATCTTCCTTCCAACGCTTGATTAAATTAAATTAATTAAATATCCCTCCCGGTTTTTATACTATTTTTGGAAAAGAAAATTTTTTGCAAAACGAGATATTGCAATTTTCGAATTTTCTGTGGAATTGTATGTGATGTAAATATGTATATAAACGAAGAGAATGAAAGCAGGACAAGGATATAAAGGAAGGAAGAAAGGAGAAATTGGAGAACTTTGGGAAAATTTTTGTTAATTCTTTTTTAGTATCTGATATTTGTTCATTGTATGATTATTTTTATTCGTGTGTGTTCGATTTAAGGGATTTCTTTTATCAATTTAATCGTGTTTCGTTTCTTTCCTCTCTCTCCTTTCTCAATGAATCTTAGATTTCGAAACTCGACAATTGTTAATTTTAAGAGATAATTAGAAATAAGAAAAGAACCTTCGCTGTGCCAATTAAAACTAATGTACCAGCATTAACAAAGTTTGTGTTAAAAATACACAAACTTTCTCTCTGGATGGTTTAATACAAAAATACTAACCGTCCAGATATCACGTATTTTCAAGAGTGAATTTTATATAAAAAAGACAGAAGAGTGCATTCTCTTTTTTTAAAAAAAAAATAATTGAATCAACGTATTCATATATTGTGATACGCAGCAGTGAAGATAAAAATGCAAGATGAAATTCACTTTTCCAAATATTTTTTACATATTTTAAAATATAAAAAAATATGGAGAAAAAGAAGATTTTAAGAAAAGGATGAAAATAATTCCAATTTCTATGCAAATTAAAAATTTTTAATTCCCATCGAATTCAATTTACAAATTCAATTAACTCGCAACTGTCAAACGCTTATCAGATCCACAATAATTTATTATCTCAATTAAACAAGGAATTTTTTCAGTTCCTTCAACGACAAATTTGAATCAAGTTGAACGAATTTCGAGAATTTCACTTGAAACGATATTAAAAATGGAACACGTTCTATCCTGTACATTAAATAGGAATATATTTTCGCATCGGAGAAATGGATTCTCTTCTCTTGGAAATTCGTCCTGTTACACTCTGCTCGTTGAAGTTTCCAGTAACAGGAGACCTCTCGGAGTTGATCTCTCTGAAGAGACATCGTTGAAATTTCCTCAAAGGAAAGAAAAAAAAATATATATATATATATCTCTTCAGTGTGATAAATTTTAATAATTTTAAACGAAAAAATTAAACAATTTTTCATATCATTGTACTCGTTCGTTTACTCGCCAAAAAAAAATTCACAAAAATTCAATTACTCCTTACTATATACAATCCGCCTCAAAATTCGCATAAATTGTTCATTGTCTAGCTCGATTGCGCGGTTTGCATTCAACGAACTTACAGGAGCGTGAAACAAAGTTGTCTCCTTTCAATCGGCCCGATTTAATCAGCTTGGAATTTCTCACATTAGCTGTTCGTGCCTCGACTGTCTCATGATTTATGGCCGTTCCTTTTAACCCGTGTTTTCATAGTTAAGAATCACAAAATATAAACAAAATTGTAATTACGTATTTTTATTAATGTATAAACATTTATATTATACGCGAGATGGGATAGAATTTTAATTATTTAATTCGTTTAATTAAACTTTTAAAATTGAGGTTGAGGTCAATCTGTGTTATTAAAAAAGGAAAAGAAACGGAGAAACTGCGAGCGGCACTGTGAAATGAAAATTATTACAGAGTTTTAATTAACGAATTTATAAGTTTCGAGTAATGAACCGTGATCGTCAAAAGTTTTCCGCTTCGGGTTGAGAGATGGAGACAGAGATAGAGCATTCCGTTTGATGCGAACTTAAATCGCTTGTACTTTAATAATCACAATAATCTCTTCAAAGATGTTTCACAATTAATGCTATTCCAAGAAAAAAAAAAGAGGAAGAAAGAAGAAATTATTTTCAAATAGATATGATCGACTATTTTCGAGCGAAAATTGAACATTTTCTGAATTCGAAATATCTCTTACAAGAAATTCGTTTTTAATTTTGTCGAAATTAATTTTTGAACGATTATATCTTGCTAATAGTACGATACAATATCTGAAAATCAAACTTCTTTTTCTGATGAGAATCAAACAAAGAATCTTCACTGTATCAATCTCAATGCATTCTTCCACCAATCATAATCTTTCTCATCCTAACTTTTATCATATTGGATTCAATTTCTATGATATTCCATCGCATTCCCCTTCCATTTCTCTTGAGCAACGTTCCGTTCGTTAATTTCTTCAATTTCACGGAACAAAAGCTTTCTCTGACGCGTCATTACATCATCGATATAAGTGAAAATAGTACAGAGATTTCGTAATAAAATCTCCAGACATTAAAATATTCGGGGGAGATTAAACTTCCTCCTTAATTAATCTGCATCTTTCCAAAAAAAAAAAGAAAAAAAGAATACAATTACATTATTCAAATGTCGTCCCTCGAAAGGAATTTCGAAACGTTGACGATTAAATTAATCGAAACGATCCGATAATCTTTGCCAGCGAGCGATATGCAAATGTTCCACGAACGGATCGTAATTTTGTTTTTTACGACAGTGAGAAGATGAGCTGTAACCCTTTCTCGAGGGGACGTTTTCATAACCGAAATCTTGGCCGAAATCTCACCGCGAGGCGAGATGAGAAAGCGGCGTCAACCGATTTTAATCGCGCAATTCGTAATTACGTTCGAGTGTCCACACGATAAAAGTCGGCTTAGACTTTTAATACCGCGTTAATGAATCAAGAAGAAATATTACGGTGACAATGTTGTGGAGATTATTGACCGAGATTAAAATTATTCCCTCCTGCTAGAAAGATTTGTCAGAGTGATATCATGTATTATATGCTGATCTATTTCGAGGGAGGGATTGTTGGAAATTGGAGGAGATAGAAATTTATCATAATAATATTATGAAACGGGCATTGTTAAAAAGAATTAAACGTGCGATGTATTTCTTGGTTGTCGAAGATTGTTGATATGTTAAATTGATATATTTAATTTGAAATTATTATTGAACGTTATTTTCACTTTCTAAAATTATCTATTGTTATTATTTACTTGATTGGGATACAATCAATTGTACTTTTATAACGAATTGTTTTAATTACCCTGTTTCTTCTAATTAACAAGTGTATAAAATCTTCAATTATTGCTCATTACTGAATTTTAAATAATACTTACTGTTACTTTCTTCTCTAACTAGCTTCGTCGTTAATTTTCAATCTTGCCTTGATATGAAATTAATAATTTTTCGATTCAGTTATTTCTAAAGAAACTTGATACTTTGATATATATACTCTTTTTTTTTTTTGTAATAAAATATTCACATATCGACTTGAACAAGATACGCAATTTAATTTGATCGTGAAATTAATGATGATTATTTTTAGGATCGAATTCGAGCTCGCGAAATTTGTATTTATTGAATCAACATCAAATCTGGATCAATGGTAATGTATCGATTAATAATTATTATTTTATTTTCTCTCGTACATGGGATAATATTCAATGAAAGAAATTTAATAATAATTAATAATAAACGATATTTAATAAAAAAAATCGAATAGAGGTGAAATCATGCGTGTACAAGAAATTACAAGATTTCACTGGTGTGTAATATTTAGAAAAAGTTCATTAGCGCTAACGAAGCGAGATTTCACGTGTTGTGAGAATTTAGGATTAATTCATCAGCTATAATAAATCTTACTTATCTGGAATATAATAAAATGTCACATCGTAAGATTACCAACAATGGACATTCCTCGTTTTTCCATTATTCATCAAATTAAATTTAACTTTTTAATCTTTACGTTTTCATTGAAAGAAATTGAAACGACAACGGGATAAAAAATATCCATTAAAATTAATTAACTGCTTCTTTTATAAAAAAAAAAAGAAAGAAAGAAAAAGAATAACCTCATTTTATGGAAACGGGTCAGAAAAAGTATTAACTTTCAATATTATGAAAAATAAGATTGTTTTGACAATATTTGTACAAAATATCCAATAATCTATTTTTATTAATATTTCTTTCGTTCGTTTACGAACAATCTATCCTGAAAAAATAAATAAACAAAATACATATTTTTCGATAAAACTTGCAAAGAAATATCTTTGATGATTAAATTCACATTCACGCGTGTCTTGCATATAATGTTTCAAACAAAACGAGATCGTATAAAATTGAGAGAAACTGATGCTAAAAAAAAGAAACACAATAATTCTCTTATCCTACCAATATAAGATAACAACAATTAGAGATCACAGTTAATAAAACTGACAGTTTTCGAACGACAATTCTATATAAATATTTCTTAAAATTAAAAACGAAAATCCTCCGCTTGAATAATTTCTGATTAACGATAATCGAATAAATCTATGCAAAGAAATAAAAAAAAAAATCGAGTAATTTTTACACGAACGATAGGGTTGGAAAAAGCAAAAGGAACAGGATGGGATGAGTCACGTTCGCACCAGGTTGCGAAAATTCTTCTCTCGCGAGGAGAGGGTTTCGAGAAAAAGGAAGAGAAAGGAAGAGGAGGGGAGGGGAAAAAAGGAAGCGTTTCAGGTCGAAACGTCGTCGAGGCGAGCGGCCCGTGTAATTCGGTTCTGTACGATCGAATTCACTTTCAGCCACTGAATGGGTCGACACAGCGCCAAATCTTTCGCAAAATCTCGTTACAACGGAAAAGAGGGAACGTAATCCCGCAGGATTTTTGCCAGCCTCTCGTCGATCCACGCATTTGCCTGTAAACTGTTTGCCGTTTTTTTTTTCTTTTTCTTTTCGCATTTCGATGAGACATTTTTGCAAAAATATGAGAAACTTTTCCGTTTGACAAGAGGAGATGAAAATTGGCAAAAGTTGTATCACTTTTGTTTCTGGCACATTAATCGAAAAATCATTTTTCGTCGAAAGATTTTTATGGATTTGTTATTACATTTGTTGTAAAAGTTTCTTCTTTTTCCTCATTTCACATGCAACTCTACTCGTCCAGATTTGGGAAACACAGTTTGATTTATTTTTCATTGATAATTAATAATTCTTTGAATAATATTAAAAATTTCATTTTGCAAATAAAAGGAAAATATAATAGAAATTTTAAGAAAGATTTGTGTAACTGATGAACTGGGATAAAAAAGGAAGAATAAAATATTTTCATTTTCGAATAAAATGAATCTGATCTAAATCACAGAAATTCAAGAGACTATCGTCGGATCATCTGAAATGAACAAATTCAAATTGGAAACGTCAAACAATCTTCTCAGTTTCAATAATAATTGCGCGCAACTGCGCTCGTTAATTCGATGAAAAGTTTAAACGAAAATAGAAAGAGATCGTTGCTTTCGAAGACGTAATTTCGAGGGTTCAAATTCGAAAGCGGGTGAATTTAGAGAAAATTTGAGGCCATTTTGATGATTAAATTGGTTGGCGTTGAACAATGTGGCGAGAGGGAAACGTATTTTGGGCCACGGAACGAGATTATGGGAACCTGGATGAGGTAAGACTCGCATTATACGGATACGAGAGGAGAGAAGGCGCAACAGGAGAATATAAATCGCGCGATACGCCACGTCTGGCGTTTTTCCTGGCGCAATTAAAAACTGGAACAAGCGCGCGCCCCCTCTCCCCTCGCCTTTCCAACGAAAAATCCTGGAGAAAAAGAAAATGGAAGGAGGTTGCACCACCAGGTGAGAAATCGCACGTGGCGATTCCTTTTCTCCCTCTTCTTATTTCTTCTTATTCTTTCTTACAACTGTTTGCTATCCTCCCTAATTTTGTTAATGTCTCTCCTGTGCGTTAATTTTCTCGCTCAGAAAATTGCAAAAAGAAAAAATTGTAAAATATCACGGAAAATACGAGGAGAATAAAGCGATATTATTTATCTTCTTTGTTCTCCTCTTGTTCTCAATATTATTTGTCTAAATAAATGCGGGAAGAATTTTAAAACGAGGATCTCATTGAACAAATATTTCTCTCGATTAAGTGGCAGATTCCTTCGGGCAACTTATTCTGACCAAACACTCGGAATTCCTCGAATCATTTGGCGAATCAACAAGAGAGGTCTCGCTGATTAAAGAACATGTCGCAGTTTAGAGCTGCTTTCTAAGCTGCAATCACGATATCTTGCAATTTACACTCCCAAGTGACGGATGCATTTGACTTGTAAATTCGTACAATTTAAATTACAGAGCCGAGCCGACTTTCTAACAGATTCGAAGAAATTTTTCACGACGCTTGTTTGCGGTGTTTAAGCAATTTTCAACAAAGAATACGTACTTTTTTCTTTTTAACCTAACCAGTATATATAACTCACGCGATCATCATAATGATATCGAAAAGCATTAATTTCTCAATAGATTTTGACTATAATCGAAAATATATCCTTCATTCTGCTCAATACATCCTTGGCTCGTATCCGATTGAATTGCTAAACTCGTATTTTAAATTTATTCATTTCAAACAACGTGTGCAAGATGTAATGTAATTCAAACATTACTACTGAAAAAAATCTTCTTTCCTGCGCTTCGAATTGCGCAAGAAAACGTGCCTGCAAACGTGTTTTATTCACACGAGAAAAAAAAAAATGAAACGAGGTAAAAAAAAAAAAAAGAAAGAAACAAAACACTCGTTGATCCGAGTCGGAAGAGGAGAGAGAAAATCGGCCCCGATACATCCTACAGACCCTCGTCGTTCCAACGTCTGCCACCCGCGTGATTCTCACCACCCCCTCCCCCTCCCCTGCATGCATCGAGGGATGTCTGGGCTGGTGGGGGGGTAGCGAGTTACGAGGGAGATGAAACGAGTCCCTCTGTTTGATCCGCAAACACTGTAATTGCCTAGAATATTATATTAGGTAGGTGGTGGTGGATAACGGGGGTGTACGGAGGTGGCATGAAAAGAGAGACAGCAGGGTTGACGGCACCCCGGCGAGCAACGAATACTGCGGAACAATAATTTATTTTAGTTTCACGGAAGGGAGGCACGGCGTGGCACGCTGCCTGTGGCAGGTATGCATTAAAGAGTTGCACGCGTTTTTCCTTTGCACGCGTCTTTCCTTCCCTATCCTTTGTCCTCGCGCGAATCGTTTGAATAGTTTGCTGGTTTCAGCGAGCGAGAAGCCTTCTCATCCGAGTTTCTTTGAAAAGTCGCTCCTTTTCTTTTTTTTTTTTTTTGTTGAAGATTTTTTGACAGTACTCGATGAATAGTTGGAGCATGTATTAAATCCGATCTAATTTAATAAGATTTAAGTCTTATAAGACTTTACAATGTATTTAATATATACGCACGTAAGTTTATTGCAAGAATATATTCATACGTTCCAATTGGAAAAAAGAATGCGAATAATGTGAATTGAGAAAAGTTTCGAAGAGTTTTTAACCCCGCCTCGCTCCTATGTTTCTTCTTCTCGCGGAACGTAACGATCATTTGCTACGAAGTATCGTGTTTACATCAACGATATAGGCAAGCGCGCTTACGTAAAGCCCCATTAGTCGGCCGACAGGCGATTACCATCGTCGCGATGTAATCGAGTCAGTCTTTGTTGGTATTATCGAATTAACGGAACGAGATTCGATGTAATGGATAGTTTCGTAATCAGTTAACACACGATTTAATTTTGGGCCCGATTGATCATTAGGATCGCGTACGAGAGGATCTGGTTAGACGTTGATGATACATTTTTTTTTTTTTTTTTTTTTACACGCTTCACTCGATATCGACCGAGACGTATACACCATCGGTTAAACAGAATCACGATTGTGATCGCGAACGCGAGCACGTCGAACGCTCGTTAGTTCTATCCCCACTTTTCTGACGCAATAAGTGCGAAGACCCTTCTTTGCTTTACCGACGGATCATAAAGTGAAAGTTAATTAAGTCGAGACGTTCGAATCTTCATTTTGCACGGTTCTTGTTCATTGTTCTTGTTCATTTTATGAGAATATTCGAGGAACACTACCAAGGAACGAATTTTTTAATATTTTTTTTATTCTCGAGAGGATAAACGTTACATATGTATATAAATACGGTATATCGATCGAATTGCAAGAAATGGATATGATAATAATTTTTACTTCCTAAAATAACTTTTTTATTCTTTTTAATGGGAGAAAGGTTTTCTAAAATTTTTCCCGATATTTTTTACTTTTAATTTACTTATCGTTTCTACCTATTATTATCATCGTTGTATTAAAAATTATTCGAAATTAATATTGCTATATCTCGATCGCTTTTATACGTTTATATTCGATCTTTCTCCAAAAACAAACAGCTTCACGAACGGAAACCTGTCAAAGTTTCCTGTTTTCCGGAGACTTCAATTCTCGTAATACGTAACTTATCTCGGCCCCTTCTTCTTTCTTACCCCATTTTCTCCCATCTGTTCATTTAAACCAAATCCATTCGTTGTTTCTGTATGATAATTTTTTTTTTTTTTTAATACACTCATCGTTCGCAAATCACAAATAGAAAATTATAAAGCACGATTGAATGAATCACGAGGCCAAAGTCAAGTCCAAGGAATTTTTAAAATGTTCATGTTAGTACGGTAATGAATTAACGATCAGCTTGGTAAGACGTAATAAATACCAAGGTCAATACTAATTGCGCTTACGACAAAGATGACAATGACACGCGTTGAATTAATTTTACTCATCGAATCGTCGTTTATTTTTAATCATCATTTATTTATTTATTAAGTTTTAATTGATGATGTAGTATTTTCGAGGAAAATAATTTTCAATCGTTGGAAAGCATTGGATTTCTATAAAAATATTCGAGTTTTATTTTTACGGAGACGTTTTTCTAAAGTTTTCAAAAACTGGAATTTTTTTTGTTTCAAGTTGTTTCATAGGAAGTGAATCTGACAAACGTACACATATATCAAGTGAGTATAAAGAGATTTTGTGCAGCGATTGTTTTCGTATCTTGAAAATCGTGGTTGCAAGCGCTTCAAAAATTTCGTTCGAATAAAAGAAACTGACGTTTGAATTGTTGTCACGTTTGTCCTACGTGTCGTACAATATCTTGATGCCAGTATATATGAGAATCTATTAGAAATGATATAAAAAAAAATAACTGATAAATTTTATTTCAACAAAAATATATTGACATACAAAGTTATTCGAAAAGAAAAATTAAATATTACGATGAACGTGGAACATATAAATCGTACGTATTGAATTAATTTTAAATCGATGAACAAATAGGTACAATTGTTTCACTTTTTCCAAATTATTTTGCAAACTTTTGGAAATTTGCATTTTGATGAAATTTAACGGACGTCGTTTGAACGTTTTTAAAATTAAAAGTTTCTTAAACTGATTAAATGGAGAAATTTGAAGATCGAGAGAGAAGAGAGGCACGTGACGGGACTGTGTACGATGATTTAAACGAGTGGTTAGAAAATCAATTATACGATAAACGCGTATTCCTTCGAATCGTTACATATGCTATACGTGTACACGGGCAGGATAAAAGTTCGTGCACTGTTCGATCGATAGTCTCACCATTTTCGGTGAGATTCGTGAGAGTTTCTCGACCTAAAAATGCTAAAAACTATGGAATTCTAGGAATAAAAATAGAACCAAGTGCATTTTTATAATTTCAGTCATCAGACAAATTATTTACGGATAATTAAAATAATTATTTGTCACGTAAGTAAATGAAATTAAACGAATTATCTCGTGTCTCTGTTGATGAGAGGAAGGAGAAACATTACAAAATAATTTGATTGAGAAAAATAATTTTAAAATCTATTTTAAAATTGAATTAGATTTTAATTAATCAATTAGAAAAGAATTGTTTTGTAATAATTTTAATTATCCATAATTTTAATTTTAAATATATTTAAAATCCTGTTTCCTTTCCTGTTTGTATTTAATCATAAGTAATAAAAACCGAAAAAATTTGTTATTAAGAATTTAAACATTTAGCATTTTTTTATTATTCTCAGTGAATATTAAAACATTTCTAAAAATCTTAGATCCTTTCTTTCCATCATTCTGTACAAATATATAATGTTATAATTTAATAAATCTTAGGAATAAAAATTATTATTTAAAAAAAATTTCACAAAAATTATAATTTCTGATTATTCGGGTCAATTTAGATTTTATTTGCAAATAAAAATCCTTGCTCTTTCTTTCACACCTTTCTCTGCATCTGCTTTGTATGGATTGAGTCATTTCATGATAGTATCAAAATGTCTGCGTGACGAGATTCGACAATACCAGTTTACTGTTTTGCTATCTTTTCTTATGGTTCTGTTGATTTTAAGAAAATGGCGAAAACACGAATCGATAACAGACAAAAAAAAAAGATCAATGAAAGAATAAGAAGAGTGTTGTTCTTAAAATATAAAACGTGTCCTTTTGAGGACAGAGGAAATCGATTTCGAATGAGTCATGGTCATCTAAATCTATATCACGTATGCATCTGGAAAAGTAGGAGAAATTACTGTCAGTAAAAATTATTTTTCTTATATTTCTTTATTCATATTTATTAGATGAAAGAATGAGATGTAAGAAAAAGTTTATAAATTTTTTTCAATACCAAATCATGAAATTGAATAATAAATAATATATTTTATTATATCGTGAAAATTTTCTAATTTGTTTGTAACTTTTAATGTATTTTTATTCCAAATATTTTTGTAATGAAACAATACTGCATACTATCATTGTTAACATCAATAAAAATAATAAAATTGATTTATGTTATATACATATATAAAAATTTCTGAAGAATTATCATGTTTAAATATTAATTGCTTTATCTTTATACAGACACAATATTTTTTAAAATAATGAAATCATTTTGAAAAAAAAACTCTTCACAAATATAATAACACAATAAATAATATCTGTAATAATCTGTAATAACATCGTACAAAAATAATTTAGGTTAAATAAAACTAAAATGAATGAAGAAAAACGACGAGAGTATTCATGAATTTTCTAGAATTCATTAATCATTGAGAATATTTATCTATTTATAAATCGTGAACGTACTATTAACAAAGCAGTCCATTGAATCTAGATTCTTGTGAAAAGTAATGTACGTCATTCAGAATATTATTTTCATCGTATTAATGATAATATAATTATAAGCTGCCACAGTGATTCAACAATCATTAAGGTAAAAAAAGAAATAAAGTTTTTCGCGACATGCATAATATATCCAACTAAATATATTTCTTCTGATTTTCGTTCCGAAATAGGCAACGAAATCGCATGACTTTTCAATCGATAGATTCGTGATGGATGAGGAACACGAAGGCTAATGAAAGAAAAAAAAGAAACATGAGGTCAAAATAACGATAAAATTGCACGGTCTGTGCGTGATTTCAACTGTTTAAATTCTATCTCGTGTTTTTTACCAGGGAATAAAAAAAATTGCGTGATCAAACAATCCGCGTGAAATCTCTTGCGCAAAAATTATAAGAAAATGAAATATGATGATGATAATTAATTGTAATTTGCCAGATATTTCTTGAGCGAGTGAGAAAAGAATTTACGAGAACTTTGTTTAGATAGAAATAAATAGTCTATATAATAATTTGCATGAATAATATATATTCCTTGATTTAATATGAAGTAAAAATTATAATTCCGATTGTTCCATCAGGTACAAAAAAAAGATACAAAATGATAAAAATAACACGTACAACGTTGAAAAAACTTTGAAATATTTATCACATTGAGAAAATAAAGATTTAAATGATTTGACACGCGATCAGAATACCCACGTATATATAAATATACATAATTAAATATAAAATCAAAATATACACTATCAAAAATTTAGAACCATTGACGTACTCCATAATCTAAAAGTTAAAATAAAAGAGTCGTAAAATTAAAGTGTATTATCCTGGCAGAAAATTCAATTATTATCGATTACCATTAATTTCTAATAACTAAAATAACAAAATTACCAGAAAATCCGATATAACTCGTAACTCGAGCAAACTTGATTCCAAACTTTTCGATTACTATTATTATTAAAGCAGAAAATAACATCGAAACAAGAAACAAAAATGATAATCAATAACTGGACGAATTTAAAAGCAAGAAGGAAAAAAAGAGAGAAACAAATCCCAACAACGTTCGACGAACGGAAAACAAAGTGTAAACGCGTGTGCGAGTTGCGTGTTCGGGCGTTCACGTGGCTGCGTGCCACGAATGAAGTCTCCTGCGTAATTCCAGAGGCCATGGTACTTTCAACGAGATGTGCAAGAGGAGAGAGAAGGAGGAGGAGGAGGGAGGGCGCCTGAGGGATCGATGTGGTTTGGCAGAGTCGATGCACCCCCCTTTTCGCGTCCTCCGCTGCCACCTCCACCGCTGCCGAAACCACTTTTCGTAGGCAGCTCCGCTCACCTCCAACGGCGAGGATGGCGGGGGTGGTTTTATTGATCGCGCCTGACCACGCCCTCCACCCCTTCGCACCACGCCTACGCGCCTCCCCTCCTCCCTCGCAGGGCACGCGAACACGCTGGTGCATCCGCGGGTGCACGACACCGTCGACCTCCCTCGCATCGACCTTACGAGGCTATTACGAAACTCGGGGTAGCACGGTGACTGATCGAACTCGATAAGTCTTGGAGGCACCGATTCTCCTCCTTGGATCTTGGCGGTTAACATTGCAGCGATGGTCGAGCCAGTGTTTACCTTTATCGGTTTATTATTATGGGGAGGAGGGTGGGGAAGGAGGGGTTGAATGTGTGAGCTTGAAATTCGTCGAGTCTTGCAGCAGAGGGTGATAAGGATAAGAAAATTTTCGGATAATGGAAGTAACTTTCATGTGTGTAGGTTTTTAAGATAAAGTGGATGAAAGTAATTTGAAAGCTAAATTCTTGAAACTTTGATCATTGATGTTATTGGTAAAGAAAAGGATTGAAAAAATATAGAACCAAATTTATTTCTATTCACATCGCGAGTAAAAGCAATGTGATATAAACTATTAAGATTACGAAAAAGAAAATAATATCCTTTTTCCCAAAATAATTTTTATGTGATTTACACTCTCTCTCTCCCTTTTTTAATAAAAATACTTGACAATTAAATAAATAAATATGTGGGACTAAGATATACGAAAAAAAAATAAACCTTAAATTTCTTCAAAATCGTGCCATAATCGTTTTCACAAATGCCATTGTATCTTCGCAGTTTACGCAAGTTATTTTCACTCAATTCTATAGAAACGAGATTACACCTCTCCCACGAAATTCTCGTGACGATTTTTATCTCAACAACAGGATCATGCAATGCTTCTCTTTCTTTCTCTGTGCTTCTCTATAAAAATAACACGAAGGTGAAGGTAATGTATTCCAACGATGCTAGATTTCTTCTTTTTCTTTTTTTTTTTTTGTCTTTCAACATCGTTAAGGAAAATAGCGAAACCGAAATAACATTTGCGCGAGGATTATGGTAAGTTCTCCAATCGAACGTCTGACTATAGATCGACTGTCATTACTTATGTAAAACTAGCGAAGCCAAAGCCTCGTTCTGCGCAAGATTAATGCGTGTCATTAATATTTTGAAATCTTTGAATTTGTAATGAAAAATTTTTTCTGAAATATTCGAAATAAATAAAATGGAATTATTGGAATTATTAAAATATATATATATATATATCTTCATCGTCGTTATTTAGATGAAACAATGATTGCAACGATGAAATTAAACTTTGAAGAATGGAAAAATTGCAAGGACTAAATGTTATTTCAAATCGATTTAAGTTTTTTAAAAAAACTTTTTACTTACCAATTAATAAATGAAAAGCATAATGTAATAAATATTATTTACAATTACAATAAACTCGAAGTGATTAAGTTTTCTTCTATCTGGGTTATAATTTTCCTTTCGAAAAATATCCGAGGCATTTATTGATTATGCTAACAGAAGTTCCATTGAAGACACTATAAAGGCTGCTTTATAATTGGAGTGTTCTTTGGCAAAATTTCTCTATCAATAACTTTGAAGATCCGACGATATTTGCATTCAATGTCGGAAATCTGAAATAAATCGGAGTTTATCGATATCTGGGGCGATCGATGAAACGACCCCATTCGGAGGCTTTCTTTCTTTGGAGTAAGAATTATGTATTTACAAATTCTTCGTTTAAAGCGTTTCGTTTATTCAGAGCTAATGCCAAATATTGAAACAGAAGAGGGAAAATAAACGTTTTAATAAACGATACTTGTCCTACTTGAATGATCTAGAAATATAAATAACATCGAGTTTAACTGCAAACATAATTAATATTTTCTCTCTAAGAGTTTAAAAGTAATACATAATTATATATAATTTGATTCGATGAAAATTACAAGGGATAATTTTCGAGAAATATGCTCCATTTTTCTTTCAACAATCATCCACGATTAAAAAAATATCTCCAATATTTTGGAAACGTCTCACAACGTGTACAATAAAAATTTTTCTTAAACAAAAATTTTCAACGTCCCTTCGTTCAAATTTTTATAAAAATAAAATTACGCAAAGTGGTTCATTCACAAGAAAAATTATTACAAATTAAATTCATAGTATCCGGGATATTCGAAATAAATTGTTCGAGAATTTGAAAGAGAGAGAGAGAGAGAAAAAAGGAATCAAGGCCAAGGAAACAGGAAATTCTGTATTGCATTTGTTATTAAATCATAGGTGTTTGCTATTAATTATCGCATACTTTCTCTGCTCGATCTTCGACCACCAATGGACGAACGGATCCCAACCGGAGAAAGTAAAATGTATTCACCCATTTCTGACTTATTGTTAGAATTGGTAAACAGATACTTACACAAACAAAGATTTTCTAAGATTTCTTGTTTAAGAAGATTGCTTGTTTAGATCTCACTTTCCACGGAAAGATCCTCTAACAATGTTGCAATATGAATTGGTTGGAGAGAAATTTTTTTTTTTCGTTCTCAAATTCTCAAGTTCTTTTTACGAGCAATATTTTAATCTCATCAGGACGATCAATTATGTGAAAATATGTGATTGATGTGAAATGTATTTCTTTTTTTTTTATATTCGATATTCGTTGAAACTATTTTTTCAATGAGTATCATCCGTGAAGTATCTTATGTGAAGAAAAGTAATTTAATTTCTTAATTAAACGTAAAGCGTACTTTACTTCGTTGTTTACTTTGAATTGAAAGATACTTGAAGAAATAAAAATCTACTTTGGCAAACACGAGGTATCGCAAGAATGGAGGCGGTGTGGCAAGATTTCACGTATAATAACCCTTCACGTTTTTATATGGCTATTTTCATAAGAGCTCTTGCATTTCCATGCAACAAGATGGTTTTTATTAATTCCAATTTTTTATAATCCAATAGCAAAAGCAAATTATTCCTTTTCTTTTTTCACTGAAATTTAAGAGATGCAAAATTTAAAATATGTCATAAATATAGTTTAAAAAGTAAAAAAAAAAATGTTAACAAGTAGAATGTTATTAAAGATAAAGAAGGGCAATATTGTCCTTGAGTATTTTCAATTATTTTTCAAGAGACACTTTTCACTAATAACTATGTTTTAAAACTTATAACTCTTCGTTTATTTTGGTAGCTATATCTAATCGTCATATTGCTCAATTCGCGAGGAATCCATCACTTTATTTTCTTTACCTTTCCTATTTGAGCCAAGTGACAAATAATCGATGTGTGCAATGGCATACTTTCTTTTTAAGCTTATTTTTGTAGCTATACATCGTGGATTGTTTTCAATAATATTTGTTAACAAGATTGTTATTGTCGATAATCTTGTTTATTGCAGATACAATGACTCATAATATTTGTTCTATAATTTTTAATTTTTAATCGATGATTAAAATTTTTTACGGAATTTCGAGAATGTAGATCATAATGAATCGGGTATATAGAGCATTTTTTACATTGTATTAAATTCGAAATTTGGACAAAGTTATATTTTCGTTTCTTTAAATGTAAAACTTTGCGAGATGGAGTTTTAAAATTTTAAATTACTCCATTGTAAGAAAAATTGTATTCGAAAAATATGAAAACTTGTTGAAATTTTGGGTTGATTTCACACCCTTAAAAAAAGATTTCACTTTGGCAAAAAAAAAAATATGTGTAATTCTCTTGTAACATAATATTCAAATACTTTCGCCAGCCATTGTATGTACCATTCTTAAACCTGTTCTTCTCGAAAACATTAAAACTAGACATGTATTGATATTCAAAAGTTTGAAAGTAATAAGAAATTTCAAATAAAAACATCCAAAGATGCATATTAAATTTATTTATTAATCGAAATTTGCTAAATAATAATGAAAGTATAATGAGATAAATAATAAGATCTTAGATGATATAATTATAATCAAAATTAAATTTTTGTTTCATCAGGATAATCAATTATTTTTTATTACCTCTAAAAAATTGAACATTCTATCTATTATTTTTTCCTTGTTTAAATCAGTATTATAATAAATGCTTACTTTATATTAATGTATACAAAAGATATTTGTTTGCATGCTTTCAAACTTTTGAATGGTACATACAATATTTGTGTACATCTAATAAACCATCATCTTTTAAAAATTTTGATAATTTAAATGAATATCTATAACACGTTTAGTAATATTTCCTTTTCTTTTCTTTTCTTTTTTATTTTCTTTACGTTTAAACGCACTGATCATTGGATGAAATATATCATAATTTATTAACATATAAATCATTAATATTTCAATGATAATCTTGTTGATCAAAGAGCATTCGATTACAAAAAATCCTGAAATTTTTTTATTTTAACATAATCAATAATTTATAACGAGAAGAAGTTTAATAATGTTGACTCGTCAATGTCAAACTCTGGGAAAACATTTAATCCCATATATTTTCCTCGGATTGATTAATTTATCGGGTTCTACAATGCTTCCTCTTTCATTTATCTATGAAATCACTCGATGTTGATGAGCAATAATATTTACAAATGCAAAAGAAAGTAATATCCAGATAACATTTGTTTGACTATTTCAGTGAAAGCTTGAAACATTATTTAACTTTATTCAACTTTTACCATATTTTATGATTCTTTTAAGATTTAGCTGACAGCTAACATTCCAACGGCACGTGCGGTAAAATTACAAAATATGAATTGTATACAGACATTTTGACTACAATTATAATTTTGTTCTAATAAGCATTTAAAAAAAGAAAAAAGAAAACTACCGAGGATTACACAGGAAGAGTCATTTAAAACTGTTGATTGTTTGAATGAAAAATATTTAATAGATAATAGTTTTGAAGAATAGACGTACATTATACTTAGAATTTTTGTATATGAAAGCATTTTGTATAAAAAGCATGTTACGAAGATCAATTTTATTGATCAATCAATATGCAATTAAATGTTCCTCTAAAAAACTATTAAGTTATTTATAGAAAAGAGTTACTAATTTAAGAAATAGTTTGGTTTGAATTTTATGAAATTTACAAAAAACATGCAGAACAATTGTTCGCTGTTCATATTTTTTTTACCTTGCATTACAATAATTTCTTATATTTGTGATTTAATTGCTTATTAAAAAGCAATACGTGATTCAGTTTAAAAAATATAGTTCATCTTCGAATCATCCTCTGTGTATCTATTTAAAAAATCTAAATATATCAAAGAATAGTATTTTAAACTGTTATAATATTCAAAATAATTAAAAGATTTAATTATTGAATTTGTAATATTATTTCAGGAAAAATTTAATTAATTATTAAATTAGATAATAATTAATTAATTATTAAATTAGATAATAATTAAATTAGAAAGCAAGGCATGATAGAATTTTATTACGAGGTTATAAGATTGTATCTGTGGTAAGAAACATAAAAATTATAAAAAGCTGAGTACATCGGTTAAGAAAATGCAAGATCACAAGGAAATTTTCTTCCTTCTTTGACCTCATTATCCTTTTAAGACCAATATTACTCGTAATGCTGACTTTAATAAGACTAGTGGTGAAACTTAACTGATTTAGTTATTTTAATTCTCTTCGAATTACTACGATCATTATGATTTCATTGTTGTTCATAAAAAAACCTAAATTCACGGTTTCTCCTTGCCTAATTTATACCGCTTTCTTTTAAAATTCGCTTTCATATGATTTAAAAAAAGATATTGTTTTAAATAACTTGTTGTAAAGTTATATAAAACGAGCAAATTAATATTTACTCATACTCATAAGTATGTTAAATTCTTCAGTTTTAAATATCTTGAAATAAGAAAAAGCGACTATTAATATTTTACAAAAAAAAGCTATTTATTTCTTTGCGCAGATGGTTATGTGACTAATAAAAAATTTGATAAAAAAGCAATTGTTAATTTAAACAAATTATTATTACTCATTATTACTTTTGCTATTTTTACAATCCTACTAAAACCTAAACCGTTTATACTTTAAAAAAATATCCTTCTAGCAAATAATATTTCTAAAAATATTACAATCAAAAAAAAAGTCAAATGAAATGCCAAATTTCAAATCAAATTCAAGGAATAAAGTAAAATTAGGAAGAATTATTATTTACACACATTTATACACAAAAATCTCAACAATATTCCAATCTCACCCCTTTTTTTTTTTCAAATTCTTCGATTCCATAGAATGCATTTATTCCAAACTTTCGTTCTGTCTCTCTCCCACTATTTACTTTCCTCGTCCATACCTGCTCTGCAAAATTTATGCGCTCAAGAGACGACTACGACTATCTCATTAACTTTATCGTTTCCTTTCCCTGTAAGCTTTATACGCAACATATATATACCTATATCACGCATTTTCTTAATTCTCGAATTAACGATTTCAATCTTTCTCTCTCTCAAAAAAAAGAAAAAAAAAAAAAGGAGACGAAACATGTTATTCAAACAGCCGATCTAATCTAAGGAAAACAAAACGTCTCGATCAATTAGTATTAATTAGGAGAAAAAGTTGAGAGTAAGAAAGAAAGAGAAAAACCGACACGAAGCCGGAAACTCGCGGCATGCAACACGCTGCACGTGCATAATCGCGGTTGGGATGCAGCTCGTATTCGTTGAGACGCGTGCAACATGGGAATTACGATCGATCGCGCCACGAAATACACTTCAGGTGGACATTTAATTACGAGGTTACCATCTGCCGATGACATCGTGCCGATCACCACCGGTGACGTAATCGTTATTACACAGCGTGTCACGCTAAAAGAAGAGGAAAGATACTGTATAGGGTGTTGGTATATTCGATCAGAGATTGTATATAGCATCAAAGGTATATATTATATAATTGTTATATTATATATTATTGACTTGTAGACGAGGAATAACAATTGTCTGTGCTATTGTGAACGGTATTAAATTGTTGAGAGAGTTTTAAAAGTATTTTAAATAATTTAAAAATTATTGTAAGAGACATTCTAAATAAAAATGACTATATTTTCTTTGTCACACTTGTATCTCTAAACAGAAAACTTGATGAATTGATTAAACTCTATTTACTGGTTTTCTATTTTTTATTAATAATGTAAAGTGATCTCTATAAATTATTCTGTGTATATTATATTGTATGTGTTCAAAGATTGAAACAAAGAAGAAAATTTGTATGCAAGATTGAAGCTTATTATTCAAGTAATTAAATAAGACATTTAAGTTTATGTTAGATGAAATATTTTTGTCACATCGCTTCATCAAATGAAATTATAATTAGACTGTGGATGTTTTATGAAATAACTAAGGAATTTAAACTAGATATCTGTCTTACTCTTTAAATAATAATAACTTGAACTTCATTCTTTTGTAGAATCTTTTTGCATATAACTCAAATTTTGCACATTTTTATACATTTCTAGAATCTTAATTTTTTTAGAGATGTTTAAAGAAAGAGTATTCAAAAAAAATTCATGTCATCCTCTCAAAGAAATTTGGAAAAAAATTGCTTCACGTCGTGCTTTACGTGCACAAACACTTTTATTAAAATTAGAATCTTGAAATTAGATGGACTTCTTTTTCTCGTGGGTTAAAATTATAAATGATTCTACATATTTCTAAATATATAAATATATTTATCTATCGATAACTTTAACCTCGTGTTAACTCGTAAAAAAGCAATCTCTATTGTTTTCTTCGCAATTTTTTCATCCGATAAACTAATCCTTCCAACATTCCAAAAGTTCTCATTATTGATCGATTCATTTTTCTCGAAAAGATTACTCCATTTTAAAGAGTGTAGTCGAGGATAATAATATAATAGATGCGATAAAATCTAGAGAAACGCTTGGAGATTCCAAATAATCCTCTTCTCAAAATTTCATCGACGAAAGTGATTCGAGAAAAACCACGAACAAAGCAAAAGTCTATATAAAGAAGAAAGAAGGGAAAAAGAAATTGAATAATCCATTACACTTCGACCAGAATAAATCAATCAAACCGACGGTATTTTTATTTCTAGCGGCGCACGACTATTATGACGAGCCGACCTTTTGAATTAATCGGCGATCATCCTCGCAACGATTTATGATTGCGAAAAGAAGACATGGACGACAATGGACGAGGTCGCATTTTCTAAGAAAATCAGCAGCTTTTGCGATTTACGTCGATCCAAGATGTCTCTGCGAGCCTCTGCGTGGGAATCGAACGACATCTTATTTTCTTTATATGTCGTGTCGAGCTATGATCATCGTCAACTTTCGGATCTCACGGTAAATAGACTGTAGACCGTGATGGATACGATATTAAACTCGCGATTTTCTTCGGGAATTTCTCTATTAATATGAATTTTTATGATATCTTCCTTCGATTGGCAATTTATTTATCAGTGAAAGTTCTTCTCTGAAAAAATTCTTTGTGTAATATTATTTCACGGACGGGATATAAATTTCAAGAAATAAAATAACGAAATTTATTTGTATTATTTGTCTGAAAAAAAAAGAGAGAAATAAAATAAAATAGAGTGTGTACGGATCTACGGATTCGTTGTGGTGGTGTTTGAAAATAATTTTAATTTTAAAGAATTCTTTATAAAAAAAGAAAAAAAATCTCAAAGATGAATTCGTGTTCTTCGTTGTGGTACGACTTTGTTTCTTCTAGAAAGAAATCTATAATTTCTTCATGAGATTCGAAAAGGTTAAAGAACGTGGCGAGTAAAAGGATCACCTTGGAAATTTTCACAGGTAATTCTTTCGATCACGGTCTGTGATTAGTAAGACATTTTTTTTTTTTTTAAACAATCCACGAGGTCCTTGAATCGATAAAAACGATTGAATCGTCCATTTTACATCCGTAATGGTACTGTAAAAAAAAAAAAAAGAAAAAATTATCGACGAATTATTACTCATTAATTATACTTTGAAACAAACAATTCAGCATATTGCTCAATCAAGGAGGAAGATTGTAATTATAAAAAGGTATAAAACGAATTTTATGTATTTTTAAATAATTATATTGTTAATATTATGCGTTTTTCTTTGATGAGAAATAGCGATAAAATATATTTTTTGCTAAAGAAATTAATTTCTCTAAAATACAGAAGAGATTTTTAATATCTCTTTATTTTTATCGCTTTGAAATGCAGCTAATAATATTAACCGCAACAATACCGAATCTCCAAAGCAATTGTTTATCACCAATTTTCATTAATTTCGCGGAAACAGAGGATCGAGCAATATTATTTCGACAATAATGACTGCGTCCAATTAATTATTCTACACAGTTTAGCACAAATCATACATTATTCGAATTAAATTTAATCCATAACGATTAAATGTAATCTCCCCACTTAATCACGAAAAATTAATTTTTAAGATCTTGAATAATAATCTTGATGATCTTTTATTCATTTCAGGATACATTTCTCAGGATACCTCGTAATTGTTACATATGTTAACTGCATTATTCAATATTTCTATTAGCATTGAAATTAATTAAAATATAAAAAATTGTATAATTAACCGTTTCTATTTACAATAGTTTTGCAAATAACACATCTGCAATGTTGTTGGTCGAGATAACACTCATTAACAACTCCTATTAATATTTGGTGTGTTCCGTAACGTTGGTTAAAAACGTGATTGATGATTTTTTATTTATGATAAATAAAAAACCGACGAGATTAATTACTTTTCACTCTTCTTGTATTTTAGATTGTAATTTCAAATGTATTTTTATCTTCATTTATATGTAACAACGTATTCACCACTTTGTTAATTTGATATTAAATACTGATTATCTGTATCTGACTATCTTTGCAATTATGAATTTAAAAATATATTTCAAGCAAACTTATACAATCGCTGCTAAATAAATTTAATTGTAAAATTCTTATTATAATTTATGTATTATGTAAAACGAAGGTGTAAAATTTTACATTGTACACATACTGTGCTACAATTTTATCCATTTATTATTCATGTTCTTTCGCACATAATAAAGATTATATTATCATAAAAGAATAACTTGAATTGAACATACAATTATTATAATAGCTGTTACAAGATCTGAAAAAAAATTGATTTTTAAAGATAAAGAATATCAGATTATTTTTATTAATTTTTCAAAATTTTACAAGTAAACCTTTTTGTTCGAAATAGCAGATTTATAAGAAAAATATTTCAAAACCTACTAGTACTTCAAATAAAAGTTTTTAACACCATTATTAATTTTTTTATCTAACGAAGTTAACAAAATAATTTTCACTCAAACAGAAATCGTAAAAACACGAACTTATTTATTCCTCAAAAGATGTATAATCGATGTTCCACGATCGAGGAAAGGGTTGGAAAAACGATCGATTGCAACAGAAGACGAAGAGGAAAGAGCACATCCCGCTCTCGCGTATAATAATCCCTTTTAATCAATTAGCTCGACAGGAAAGTGAGGCAATCGAGGAGACGATACGCCGCCTCGGCTAAGGCAAAACTACAGGCCACGGATATTAATTATCTAGGGCACAAGACGCGCACAATGCTCGCCTGCCTCGGCGGCTCTGATTGGCCCGCCACGACTTTCGCTTTTTCCTACCCCGCGATGAGATCTATCCATCCATCTATCCGTCTGTCTATCCTCCTTTCCATCCGCAACCCATCCTCCGTCATGGCGTTATGGAAATCGCGGATCGAGGCCGAAAACGGGAACACGGCTCCCTCGTCTTTTCCTCCAACAATCGCCCTCCCCCCTCCATTATGGCTGGCGCCATTGTCCCGAGTATGCAAATCGGTTATACCTGGTAAGCAACGGCGGCCTGTTTCGACAAATTCGGCTCCTTTTTTCCGGTGGGAAGGTGATCGAATGATCGACGATAATCGATCGAAAACAGTCACGTTTCCCTTTCCTCGCGAAAATATCGATTTTTGACAGCTCTCGCGAGAGATCTTATCGACTCGAAGGCAGACGAGAGAGGTAAATGTGGAACGGTTTGATATTTTCGTTACGCAGCCGCTGTTGCAACGGCTCCAATCAATGCTACACTCGGCGATAAACGCACCGACGAATCTGGGCCAACAATTCATATTACCGCAACGTTGTCATAGCGGGTGCATCCCAGCAACCGTGGTGCCACGTTATTGCTACACGAGCAATAATAAATCGTCGATTTGGCAACGTTCTTTCAGCAATCAGTGAGAGCGTGTTAAGCGTCGGGTGTATTTCGCGAACATCGCGTTTTATATCTCGAAAAGGGGGAGGAAAGGGAAAAAATGGGATAGGGATCGTACACTTGGAACGTAGCTCGAAGGAAATATGTGAGATCGTATCTCGTGGTTCTCTGGGTTTTACTTCCAACAAAGAAGGAAGTAGGGGGAAGAGGATAGAAATCGGAAGAATTTGAAAATCTCTCGAGAGAGGAGGAGAGTTGTGATATATTTTGCACGATAATTGTACAAATTATCGTGTTGCTATCATATATTTCAATTTTTCAAATTTGGAATTTTAATTTTGGATTAAGTGATATCGAAAATTTTAAACATAAAAATCTGTCCGTTCCTTTTCCCGAAAAAGGAAGAATTCCTTTCGATCGTTTGAAGAAATCGATGCATCATATCGTCCAATTTGCAGCGTCTAACCAGGCGAAATAAATTTGCGGGAAAGCGCAGATGCAATCGGCCGTCGTAGATCATCGAGCGCAAGAAGATCGAGTAAGAGGGTAACGAAACGAGCAACCGGCAATAATACGTCGATTTGCAAGCATCTCCGGACCTCTTCTTCTTCTTTTTCGAACAGCTTCGTGTAGACAGATCGTGTCCTCGGCCTAGAAATCATCGTCATCCGTGCTCCGTATATCGCAATGGGTCAGAGCGAAACGTGTTCCGGACAAGTGCTTGCTTAAGTAGCAACATTAATCATGCTCACCCATGCAGCCAGTTCTTAATCCTAATTTAAAGCCGGGACTGCGGCTTTCGACCAACCTTTTCAAGCGGTTTGCGCAAAAAAAAGGAAAAAAATACGGCGATATCTCGCATTCAGAATCAATTTTAGACATTTTTATTTGCGGATGATAATATTTTCGTTGTTCGGATGTATGAGAATTTGTCACGAGTTCAAAATGAACTGGCAGCGCCATCTATAATAACTTTGCGTAAATCGATCGTGTTTGTTAAGTAAAATGAAAATTCGTGTCGTATATATTTGATGATATTTTATCTTTTTCACGTTATTATACGTTTTAGGTGGATTTGGTAAATTAATTAAAATAAATTGAATAGCAAGTAAGAAGTGAACTTGTATGAACTGAAAATAAATTTTTTTGCCTTCGTTTTATAAATTTTCTGTAATCCGATAATCATATAAAGCAATTGAACTTTTAAATTTTAATAAATTTGAATAAAAATATCGTTCTTAGAAAACAATCGTTTTTCAAGAATGAAGAAATCATTAATGATGAAGCTTTACAAAGTGAAATAACAGTCGTATAATTCTTTCGTGCAAAGGATATACTTATATTATTCGCATTGCTTGTAATATCATTATATCACAATTATCAGAAAAAGATCTTTTATCAAAATCGTAACGAGAATTCGATGATGATAATAATTTCCTGCAATGTCTGATACTAGTACCGTCATGTTGGTCAATCTACTTACGATTCAAAATGCACAGAGCGTTCTATTAAGAATGCAACTACTTTCCTACTCGATAGTCCAACGCGCAAGAACTTTTGGCGTATTCGAATCACGATTATAATAAACGAGTGTCTAAAATTTGACCAGCAGTAAGAAGAATTAAAACCGCGTTCTGAATGCAATAAGATCGAAAACTAAGGCAATGACATTGTTAATCTCGCTCCATGTATTTTCACTCGTTCCAAATTTAAGTATGCAAAATATATACTATCCATCCTTTCTTTAATTTTCTATTTTGGAGGAAGAAAAAATTTATCCTAAATTTTTCGAAAAAAAAGTAAACTAAAAAGAAATTAAAAAATTCCAAAAACGAGTATAATATCGTTATTACTTTTCTCATTTTTCGAAATTCCCAAGAAGCATCCCCTGTTGAAAAACCTGGTGGTCGTCAACGAACACAATCGGCGCCAAAATATCGAATCGAAACGCTGCGCGCAAATATTTTATATAAAATGGCGAAACATCGAACTAACCGGTACGCGATGAGTATGCATGTCCGCGCCTCGGGTGATCGTTACCATCATCATCTCTCATCTGGTCGCTCTTCCATCAGCCGTGACATCAAGGCCGCATCTGCGGCTATTCATCATAACTTAGAGAGCTTTGAACGTGTTCCGTGACGTTCGTCGAGAAAGGATTGAAAAGGAAGGTTAAAGAATAAGAAGAAGGGAAAAAAAGAAAAAGAATCCGGCTTCAAAAATAGGGAAAAAAAAAGAAGGACAGCCTGACCAGGGTCAACCGAAGAAGCGATCCCGTCAACGACCACGCTCCTCCTCCTCCTCCTCCTCTTCTTCTTCTTCTTCTTCTTCTTCTTCTACCCCCTCCTCCCCAGCTCCCCCTCCCCGTGTCTCTCACCCCACGCTCGAGCACCAACGTTCACCAAGAACCACGCTTTGCCTACCTGGTGAGCATCCACTTACACTCCCGCGAGGACTTTCTCCGAAAGACTGGTTAACTATATAAGCGAGATCGGCGATGTTTGAAGCACGTTAGACGAAATCTCACGGATGCGGCGGGAAGAGGCCTCCGCATCTCATCCGCGCTACCAATTCTCTGTCACAGAGTTGATCTCCGTTTCGTAACACAGTAAACACGTGATAAAAAAGGACACACCAGGTGATACCCTCGAGAGGGTTCGTGCATGTGAATCGGCCCACGGAGTTGAGGAAAAGGGTGAGAGACTCGCATCATCGTCGGGGATCATGAGGCCCGGGAAGAGCTGGGCCCCCTTGGCAGCCACCGTACTCGCTACGGCCCTGCTCCTGCAACCTATCCACGC
Organism: Apis cerana; assembly: GCF_029169275.1. Taxonomy (NCBI): domain Eukaryota; kingdom Metazoa; phylum Arthropoda; class Insecta; order Hymenoptera; family Apidae; genus Apis; species Apis cerana. The sequence goes on along the minus strand of NC_083858.1, from coordinate 8,149,301 downwards.
CGATGGTAAGAATTTGAGAATTTGGGGGAGTGTTAAGGGGAGGTTCTCGATTAACTGTCGAATTTTTCACGAACAAAAAATTCGTTCGAATTAACACAGGACAGGATATATCGGTTCGCTTGCCACGTTTTCGAGTAATAAAAGTTCGTTCGAAGTAATCCCGTTTTGTTTCGCTCGATAAAAGGAGAACGAAATGATGAAATTAAACGGGGGAAAGTACGAAATGTACGAGTTCGATGAGAGAGAGAATTTCTTATTATCGGAAAGGCGCGTAGAAAGTGGAGAGTCACGAAGAAAAAGAAGGAAAGGAGGATAGAAAGTGTCAAAAAAAAATTGAAAGCACGTGATGCTCCCGACAAGGTAGCACTATCACTCTGTACCTTGATTGAACCAAAGTGAAAGATGAATTTCACGCCATGATAAATTTCTCCTAGCGGATAGCTGGACGATGTTGGTGGACGAAAATCGGAAAAAGCGAGAGAGAGAGAGGGAGAGAGGAGAAAAGAATAGAAATCGCGATCACTTCGAGGAATCGAGAATGAAATATTCAAACGAAGAGACGGCGTGAATTATCGATACGTTTCTTCGTCCGGAATAGCGGACGGTGTGCAAATTGAACCGATATCTCGTGATCTGACACACATTTTCTACTTATAGCTGGTGAATTTAAACCGACTCGGTTTAATTCTTAATTTTTCCGTATTTTTATTCCTTTTATATTTATATATATATATAGTATATAAAAGAAGAATGATTTCGTAATAGAAAAAAATTTATATTATCCTTATTATTATATTTTTATAATAGGTTTCTGCAGAAAAATCAAAATTGTAAAAAACGCTCATTTTCATATTCTAATAAGCGTGTAATTAAAAAAATATTACGCGAAGGTAGGCTCGTTTTCGCGATGGAAATCGTTACGATCTAATTACGATTGTGTTGTAATCTATACTTTATTTTAGAAAAATTAAGAATTATCTTTAATGAACCGCGCCGCTTAAGTATTTCCGCGTTCGCTTAATTACCTATTAAAATTTACGTTTTATGTAAGGAATTACGATACGTATGTTATTATACGTTATTATGCAATAAAAATGAAAAATTACGAAATCACACAATCAAAGTATAGAGAGAGAAACGAGGCAAGGCATTTTTCTAATTTTAATCGCGAATAAGGAGAATATATTTAACAGAGAAAATAAATTTGAAAATAAATTAGGAACGGAGGAGAAAAACGACAACTTTGTGTTTAAAAGTAGAATTAAACATTTTGCAATTACTCCAAAGAAAGCGTATTGGAAATTGTCCTTTTCATCTTTTCGTTTCATTATATTCATCCTGAAAGAGAATTTGTGGTTCTTAAATAGCGAAATAAGTCATTAAGAGAACCTTGAATATTCAATTACAAATATTCTTTCCGGCAATAGAACAAAGAAAGAAGAGAATGGGGAGATCAGTCACGAACTTGATTAAAGACAATGCGAACGGATCGTGGCTCTTGACCTCGGCAATTTCAAAGATAGTGACATCTCAGCAAATTTGCCGAGAACGTCGTACAGATGAGTTTAGAAAACACTGTGTGAAGTCGTAAACTACGGTCTCACGGGACGGATAATGTCCCGAGGACAATGTCATTTGGCCATCTCCCACACTTTCACCGACTAATAATGAAACACAAGGGGAAGAAACGAGAGTCGTGATCTCGTTAACGCCGCAGCCAATACAACTCGTCCAATTTTACCACAAATATACGTGAAAAAAAAGAAAACTCGAGAGAAAATATTTCCTTTTCCTGCCCAAACTTCCAATTACTTGCTTCTCGTTTCAACTTTCTAACCAGATTAGAATTCGTTCCAGCAAAATCTTAATACAATAAGATTTTCCCTCGACCTCGCGTTAAAGAAACGTACGTATTTACAGCGCCGATATCCGGCAGTTACCTGCCACCGTCGACGAGTTACGGGACGCCGAACTTAGGCGGTGGGGGTCCATCGTCCACCTACGGCGCCCCGTCGGGGGGCGGCGGTGGCCGTCCATCCTCTAGCTACGGAGCACCGTCCAGCACGTATGGAGCGCCGTCGAGCACCTACGGCGCGCCGTCGAACGGCGGCGGAAGGCCGTCGAGCACGTACGGGGCACCGTCCAACGGGGGCGGCAGGCCGTCGAGCAGTTACGGTGCACCGTCGAGCAGTTACGGTGCACCGTCCAGCACCTACGGCGCGCCGTCGAACGGCGGTGGAAGGCCGTCCAGCAACTACGGCGCCCCTTCCTTCGGGGGCGGCGGTGGCGGTGGCTTCGGTAACGGGCTCTCCACCAGCTATGGCGCACCCTCGCGCGGCGGCGGCTCGATATCCTCGAGCTACGGTGCACCCACCGGGGGAGGCGGCGGCGGCCCGTCCACCACCTACGGTGCACCCAACGGAGGAGGCGGTGGATACTCGAGACCATCTTCCACTTACGGTACACCTAGCACCGGTGGTGGCAGTTTCGGAGGGTAAAGGATCTTTTTTTCTTTTTCCTTCCCTTTTCGTAGATTCCAAAAGGAGCACAGCGCATTACGCAGCGCGGTTTCAATTGCAGAAACGTTCGATTTTCGAAGACAACACCTTATATCTCTTCCATTGTACTCTTTCTTACCCGTTTAAGAAAGGCGAGTGCACGATGGCAATCAACTAACTTGTTGAAATTACGATTCTCTTCTCGATCTTCCTGTCTCTATCTCCTCTTCCATTGTAATTCTACCCGTCAAGGATGATACGTTTCAGAATTTGCTGCAACTACGATTTTCGATTCCAGCTCCGGTGGATATTCTGGAGGCGGAGGTGGGTACTCTGGAGGTGGAAACGGCTACTCTGGAGGCGGCGGTGGTGGCTACTCTGGAGGAGGAAACGGCGGATATTCCGGAGGCGGTAACGGAGGTGGATATTCCGGAGGGGGCAATGGCGGGTACTCTGGAGGCGGCGGAGGTGGTTACTCTGGAGGAGGCGGAGGTGGTTACTCTGGCGGTGGCGGAGGTGGTTACTCTGGAGGTGGCGGAGGCGGGAATGGCGGCTACTCTGGAGGTGGGAACGGCTACTCCGGAGGCGGCGGTGGCTACTCAGGAGGCGGAGGTGGTCAGAGCTACGCTAGCAACGGTGGTTACCAATATTAATCGCGAAGAGTCTTCACCCCGCGCGGCCGTCTTCGACCGTGTTTCACCGGCCATCGAGACGAGAAAAAGTCGACGTCCTCCACCGTCCAATTCGTCGAGGATCTGCTTCCGGATTAACGACGACCGAACGAAGAGGGGACGGATCGAAGGTGGATTCCGCGCGGATCAGAGACCATCCGACCCTCCCCCCTCCCGTCCCCCTGCCGCCCAACAAGCACCCAGGAAATCCGCTAAAGTTAAAAGTTTAAACAGTTTGAACGCCGGTGAAGACCGCCCCCTCCCCCTCCCCCCGTTCCGTAAAACAATTTCAATTCCGTGTATCGATGATGCGGCCTGATATTCCTGAAAGTGAAAAACGAAAGAGGGAGGAATCATAATTGCCTTTCTTTCCTAATTGCTTTTTTAAGGAAAATCGTCTGCTAATAATAATAATGATGATAATAATAATAATAATAATAATGATAATAACGATAATAATAATAAATTTTCCATCGAAACGAAAGGAGCGAAATGGAAAGGCGAGAATACCTCCGAAAGGAGTAGCAAAGTTTCGTTCCTTCGTCCTTCAGAGCCTGTAATTTATTTATTTTGTAAAAATAAATGCTTTTTGTACTAATAATAAAGCCGCTACGCTGAAAAAAAAAGAAAAGAATCGTCGCCTACCTTTCCTTTTTTCTTTCTTTACAGCCACACAAGGGACGAACACAAGGGGGGACAAGGGAGGAATCGTCTATAAGAGTTGGCTGGGGAGGGAGGGGGGCGGTGTGCATTCGGTGTGGTCGATTTATCGATTCCCCTAACTCGAATACCGGGAAGGCATGAATAAGTGAGAGCTCTTCCTATTTCCGTCGTAACCTGGCTAAAAACACCTATCAATATCACAACTTGCGTCCCCTTACGTCGATTCGACGGAATTACAGCTGTGTGTCCTGACCTATTTGCCATTCCTTTCTTGGAAATCCATTAAACGATATTTAATTTAATTTTTGACAAAGAAAGAGTCAAGTTTAACTTGTCGAGACATCCTCTCTTTTTTGGCTTACATTTATATCTCAAAATTAAAATCTTTAATTTATTTACCTCGAGATAATTTGATTCAAGAAATAACAGAAACTCGAGAAATCTCTTGTGTTTTTATACACTGTTTATTTTTAACATTTACAATCAACATCGCGTTCAGTTTCTCAATTATACACGTATAATATGTCGTATAATACAATATACCGGTAACGCTTTCGTAATACATATACATGGATATGCTCTTATGGGGGTGAAGTCGGGCGTTTTTTTTTTCTTTTACTTTTTTTTTACTTTTTTCTTTTACACATAGTATAATATTCTCTCTTTCTATATATATATATATATATAGAAATATATATATATATATATATATAATAAAGGCGTCCCAGGCTTGCGAGATAGGACGAAATAGGTGTACAATTAACATTAGGTTTCGCGATTTCAAAGCGGTGGAGCATTGAGCTCCATAACACCGGATTGTTAAATTATTAGTTTCGCACCCATCGATCAGTTTCGATTTCAGCCATTTTTTTTTTGTATTCGGCGTTCAGGCAGCCTTGTTCATTGCTCGCAATTTTTTTCTTTTTCCACGATACACGAGATCTTTCTCGATCCTGGTTATTAAATCGCTCGGTTATTAAATTAGTAATTAGGAGGATGCTCGTTCGATGGAAAAAAAAGAAAAAAAAAGTGAAAATTAGAGAGGATCCTCCTAATTCCTCGAAGCTTCGAACCCCATCGATCCCTTTTTCTGCGAGAGGATATAACCACGTTTTGTATATATATATAATACGTATATACATATCTTATATATATATATATATATTTTTATCATCTTTTTTTTTCTGTCTTACGTAGTCCCTTATCTTATCTAATGTTTTATACCTAAATATGTGTATGTAGAGCACGCATCATGATATAGGTTTCCCGTTACATCGTTACAATGCACGATATTTGATATGTATAGTAACCGTTGTGTGGCCGTTGCTTCTCTCTCTCATAATTAACATTTACGCCACTACGAATAATAACGGATGCTTTATCGCACGGATGCATCTACGCAACAATATTTGTTCGCATATTACACGAGATAACTGTTTTATCTCCCCAATATATATATATGTGATGATATATATACGACACACGACGAAGGATGGTATCGAATCGACCGAAGATAAAGGAATTATTTTTTTTTTCTTTTTATTAGACGCTTGAATCGTTAACTTGTCACTTCTCTTTGAGAAATATCTCCAATTTTTATTTCTGAAAATACAGAACAAGTGAGTGAAAGCAAAATAAAACTTTCGATCGTTCGCGGGAATAAAAGAAATAATTTCACAATCCGTATAAAAACTGGTAATTTATATACTTCTTCTTCGATATTAAATGTATCCTCGAATTTTTCAACGTGTTTCTTCTTTTTATTATCCCTCGCATCGCCGAGAATTTTTCCATCGAGCAATTTCTCTCATCAAAGAAGCGTTTTACGATCGTCTAGCTCTACTTTTCATTATATACATGTATATATATAAAAAGAAAGAATAATTGTTCGCTATAAAATATTGTTTTTTTTTTTTTTTTTTTGCGCGTGGAAATGTTAATAATTTCTCAGACGCAGACTCGATATCATCGAGTGAAAGTCTTTTATAACAACCGCGATCGAATAACAACACATATAGAAGAGGAAGATGGGTTCGTGCACGCGCGAGGCGTACGCGTGATTCATGAGATTCCTCGTATCTGTCCGAACACCGTAATTTCACCGTCGTGCTGAGACGCCTCGGTTAACAAGACGCCACTTCCGTTTCCTTTAAAAAGCTCGCTTATCTGCACATATTTCTCACGAGTTCTGACAAGTTGAACGACAAAACAACGCGTTCCTTTTAATTTCACGATTTATTTATGAATCTGATGACGACGTATTAATTCGCGAAGAAGAACGATGAACAATAAACGAGATGAGAATTTTAAGAAAAGTAATTCTTCGAGGTTATTAGTCTCTTAACTAATATTTAGAGAAACGAAAAATGGTTCAATAAGAAAAAATTTTCTTTTTCCGTACGATATCGTCAAACGGCAATAATTTACTTTTATACATTCTTTCTAGATTCATCCATGGATAGATATTAACGAAAACGGTAGGTGATTTTTTCGATTCATTCGCGAACGAGAGAAATATAATTCGGAGATCGAATAGTAGGCTCTACTACTACTCGATTAACGCTTCGATTTCTCTCTCTTACAATCTCTCTTGTATATTTTTTTTTTTTCTTTTTCCTTTTTGGTAAACGATGGGATGAGCAACTCTATGCGACGAGCAGTAAATACACCACTACTAATAGGCGATATAGGTACATAAGTATCTACTTTGATAAACCAATTTTTCGAAACCAACAACAGCATTCGTATCTTTCGCGTTAGTTAAAAACTACGAGTTTTAGTCTTCTTGTATGTACGTGTGTGTATGTATGTACGCATGTACGTGTATGAGAAATCACTCGTCTCGCTTTAATGCCGATAATGTCAATTATATCGTACAATGTGTGTGTGTATATATATATATATGTATATATACTATATAATAAACACAACGAATCCGTGCAACAACCGATTCGTCCGTGAATCTTGATCTCTCACGCTGACTCGCGCATCGTGTTCGCGATGGAACGTTTGTCGAAGCAATATTTGTACAAAGATTCTATATTTTTGTCCATGAAAAATTTATGTGGCTGAGAGTGAAAACCAATTGTTGATTCTTCTCAAGGGTACAAGAAAATTCGTCGAATCTCGAATGAAAATTCTCCTCCTCGGAAAGCATGCGCGAGTCAGGAGAAAAATCTCGAACAGCCTGGACGAGCGGCCACGTGATAATGTGAACAACGGCGCCTACGTCGCCTTTACTTCCTTTACCAAGCAAGGGAAGAACGATCGATCGCAAGTACAAAAAAGCCTCTAAACGTTTATTCGTCCATCTTACCTTCTTTTTCCCTCTCGCTTTTACTCTAACCCTTCCAACACCGAGACTCGAATAATAAAATGGGGTTGCGACATTTAACACGGTGCGATGAGGGACGATGAAGAAGATGGTTCCGTCGAGCCTTGCAATGGAAGAGGGTTAAATGACAACAATGAATCTAACAATCGTTAAAAACACATTCTAGAAAACTCGATATGTAACATTAATTTATATAAATCCCTATAATATCCTATAGCCGCTCGCCACGATTTAACGAGATACTCGTCGAGCTTGTTTATTTAATCTCTTTATTACTTTAATTCTCTAAAATATGCTTCGTGATAAACGGGGGAAGAGGGGGGGAGGGACGGATCGGTCGTGCATCAAGACGTTAGTTTTCTCAAGCAATTCGATAAACTCTAAATACATGGCATATACGTGTATATGCGCGATTACCGTGTTCACGCACTCGTAATTGCGTATATATACGCATGCGTGTGTATATATATATATATATTATATTTCTCGAAAAAAAGGAAACAGATCACTAGGCCTAATTGGCGGCACAGGGGACAACGAAACCTCGCCAAACTGTCCAAGAAGCTCCGACCTCTCTCTCTCTCGAGTATTGCACATTTCCCTTTTTCGTTCATCCTCCTTCGCACTTCTTTTTTCCAGTCATTTCGCCTTCGTTTCTGAAGAGGACGAATCAGCATCTTCGAACGCAGGTACATGAGCCACTTACGTGATCACTTACGTGTAAATTACGTTTAATTACGAAAGGAAAATTCGTAGAAGAGCTTGGAGCAGATATTGGCATATATATATATATATTTCGCAGCTTCGTGGACGTGAGGGGAGGGGATAATTATTTCCACGCGAATATTTCTTCCATTCCTTAACGCGATTCCAATTTTTTAAAATATATTCTGTTTCGAGAAACGAAACGATTTGAGGAGCGAGATCAATCAGGTTAAAATCGACAAAGAGGAGAATAATAAAACAAAAACGACGGGGAGAAAGGTAAGAAAAAAGAAAACAGACCTGCGCCGCCGCACTTATTGTTGGTCACAGCATCCGAACACGGAACCAGGGATTAGAACGCGGTGCTGGATTGCGGCTGTCGCGGCACGTTCGGGCCATGGGGCACGAGGTGCGCCCCACCCCCGCCGCCGCCACCCCCGCCGACAACAGCTTCCGGTTCCCCGGCCGCCTTGTCGCATCCCGGCTCCATGTCGTAGTCCGGCTCGAGCGCAGGATTCACTCGGCCGTTCGATTCGTCCTTGCTTCCGTACAGCCTGCCTATACCGGCTGCAAGCACGGCCATCTGCTCGCCCTCGGCCGGGTCCGGGCCGACCCTCTCGACGTCCTCCGGTATGTTGACCACGCACCTGAAGAAATCGTAGCCGGGCGCGAGCCTGCCGGTAAGGAAGGCCACCTGGGTGCCGTACGAGACGCCTATCAGCGTCACCAAGGACATCAGCATGGCCATCGTTCTGAAGGGGAACGCTTGCGTGTTCGTCTCCTCGTCGTAGCCCGGATAGTGGATAAGGGCGGGGAGGCCCATCAGGGGCTCGCCACCGCTGATCCTAACGACGAACGCTATTATGTAAGCGGCCAGGCTGCCGTAGGTGTTGCAGTATTCTTTGAAGTGGACCACCATCAACAGCTGGGGGAACAGGATCACGTAGACGAGGTCCGAGCACATGGACCAGAGGCCGTAGATCGAGGGTATCGTCAACGCCATCACCGTGCTTAGCACCCCGACCACGCCTATCCCCACTCTCATCACCCAGATGATCTCCATTTCCGACGCCTTCAGGTGGATGGAGCCAGGATAAGAGAGATAGAAACGGAGAATTGAGGTGCGAATAATTGAGCGTTTCGTCTTTTCACGGACAAATTGTGTGCGTGTGAGAGTCCGAGGGGAGGAGGATGGAGGCGCGAAGATGTGAAGAGGGTTGAGAGGAAGGGGCTGGATATGTGGCGATACATACGGCGCGATACGATGTCTGTTGAATGTGGAATGTTCGGCCATCCGTGTAAGGACGGCGGAGAACTTACCCTCTGGCGGAAGATCAATTTATAAACGTTTCTGGCGAACATGGAACTAGCCGAAAGGATGCTACTGTCCGCCGAGGACATCACCGCCGCTGACACTGCCCCTAACCCGAAAAAGGAAACGAAATCTGGCGTCAAATACTGCAAGACCATTGGCAGAATCATGCTTGTCTCTGCCTCGGTGAAGGGATACGGGCCTGTGTACCCTGTCTCGTTCCAAGCTGAAACAAAAATTTTTTAACGCCTCTTATACACCAGCCAAACTCTTTAATCAAATAATCCCCCCGAATACTTTTCTCAAATAGAATTTCCTCGTTAATTTATCCGACTAAATCGAGCGAGTGTTCAACGTTAATTGAACAATTTACGTAAAGCGGACATTGTTATTGTAAAAGAATCTGGGGATAAAAAAGCTCCCTTCGTGAAAACGGAGATAAGAAACTATTTGTCTTTGCGAATAAAAGAAATACAAGATACCGATACAGTGTGTCCGCATTAGTTCCAGCGGTTCCATTGTGTAGCGCACGAGTCGCATTATCACCCTCACCCTCGAACCCCGCGCCATATGACAGAATCCCACGCTATTGTACACGCTGTGGGATATCAAGCCAACCCTCGCCCACACACCCTTCCGTTACAACACCGACCCGCTTAGACGTGGAACCTTGTAAATACCAGTAGTCCTCTGTCTGCAGTGCCACCAAATGTCAAGTAGGCTACGAGTTGGTGGAAGGGGACGACGAGCAAACCGGGTCTAATTCAATCCCCCTTCAACTTCGGGAACCCATGAAAACGTGTTTCCCTTCCCCCTCGAAATCAGCCAAGTAGGAGAGAGAGAGAGGATGACTCGTTTATTATTAATACAATGAAATTGGAATTTACTATCCTGAGCGTAGAAAATGAACAGCCGGGGGCGTACCTTTTGAAATTTTTATTCATGAACAATCTTTTTCTACTTTCTGAATTATCCGCGCGTTTTAAATGGGGAGAAAGGGTAGAGGTGAAATGATCGGGACGAAAAGTGATTTTGTTGGGAGGAAAATTTAGAGATTCCTTTTTTAATTCGCAATTTTAATTCTGATCTAAGACTAACTCCAAAACTATTTTTCGGCTCGATTATTTCGCAAGATCGATTAAGAAAGGAGCGATAAGAGAGTGTTAATTTGTTAAAATAGAAAAGGATGATGTACTACTCACGCGTTGCTTTGGCGATCGCGCCAATCAGGACAGGTGGTATGGCCATGATGATGCACCCTATCGCAGCTACGTAGCTCAACACTTGCGCTCTTCCAGCAGTTTTTGAGGACAGGACACGTTGAAAATACACTTGCCAAGGGATACCACCGAATATCAACAAAAGACCATAATCCACGTAAGACCAATATTCCCCGGGCTTCACTTCACCTATCCAATCCACCTCCATAGACTTGAGAGATTGTACCTTTGGATTGGTCCAAGCGAATGGAATGCACATCCACTATATAATGAAAATTACACGTCTCTTTTATTAAATACATTTCAAAAACTGAATTTATATTTTTAAACGTTAATTAATTCGCACTGCGTTAATTAATTATCACGTTTAATTAAATTAGGAAAAGGATGGGAAATTAAATTAGGGAGCGTGTTTCTAGATTTATCTAGATCGATCTAGATAATCTAGATCCGAAGAATTTCGAATTAAATTATAACGTGCAAATACAGGTGTAAAATGAATATGATTGATATTATCTTCGGTTTGGCGATCCATCGAGGAAAAAAATTTTTCATTACAGCACTAATGAACGATTGCCAAGATAGATATAAATATCAGAAAAGGTGGTTTTCAAAATGGAAGAAAGAAATTTATGGAAAAAGTTATTTATTTAATATTCGAAACTTTGACGAAAATAATGACGTTTTTAATTAACAGAAATGTTACGTTTAAATATAAGACGGAATAAAAAATTAAATTCGATCTGATGAAGTTCGAAATAAATTGATAATCCGATAACATTCTGGAAGAAAGAACTAGGTCACTGTCTACATAGAATGAATTTGGTAATATAAATACTTGCAGTACTTGAGCCTTTGTATCGATCTGCAAAACCAACAACTTTAACACAGAATAATCAAACTATCCTATCGACGAAACATTTCGTGATCCAATGACACTTTTCTCTTATTAAAAATGAAATTTATTCATCTATTTCTTTTTTTGCAGATACGATACCACATTTACTTTCTTGCTATTTTCGTGAGCTTATTGTTTGAATCTTAAACTTCAAATTTCAGAAATTGCACAAACTTACCAATCCTATGAAGATGCAAAAAAGTTGAATAACATCGGTATAAGCGACGGAGTAAAGACCACCGAATAGCGTGTAGAAAACTGCGATACAGGCGCTCAAAATGACCGAGGCACTCTGATTCATGTCGATGATGACTGCCAGCGTCGCGCCCAGAGCTGCAAGGATGCCAGCGGCCCAGAACACCTCACCGCAGAGCGCAGGAAGAAAAAGAAGACCTCCCATACGTTCGCCGAACGCGTCTTGAAGAGGATCTAACATCGTGATGTACCCCTGTTCTCGCATTTTGTTCGCGAAGAATATTCCACCTGTAATCACCAATCGGGATTAAACTTATATTGGGAATTATATTAAACATTTAAGGCGTCGTTTAATCGTTTCGTTTAATAATTTTGGATAAAGAAAATCAGGAAATGGTATTATTTTCGCTGTTGTAGAAAATTGTCACACATTTTTCGCACACGGATTGTTCTGTAAATAGCTATGCACAGTTTCAACGGATTACACACAGTGTTTATCCTTTCTCGAGGCCAGTCGTTGCACGTAGGAGTCTTGATCACAAGTGTTCCATTACCTATACTACGTCCTAAGAATTATCAAGTTCTCGACTATAAACTTTTTCTAATTACGAAGAAACAAACATTGGGAGATGCTATCAGTCGAACAATTTATATAACGTCATATTTTTATAATCGAGTAGAATTAAATTCGAAATTCCTATTCTCGATCAATTTTGAACAGTGTTTTTCTCTGAATTGCAAAGAGAGAAGGCGAAGTGAGTTCTTTTTAAAACAAAATTTATTTATAACATTTTTAGTAATTATGAGAAAAAAGAAGTTATTTGCCTATTATATGAGAAGCAAAATTTCTCGAGAAAAGTATTAATATTTTTTATATGATCGTACAAGAATCAAAACAAAGCTTCTTATTTTAATTAAAGTTACTGCCCAGTATTACAAGCGATCGATATTTCAAGTTCCTCGACTCGTATCAACATTATTATATACATAGATATTCGCGTATCTGGAGAAACTGGAGAAAAGGAATTGAATATCGAAGCAGAGGAGACGAGATTAAAATTGAAGGAATCTAAAAGGCGGAAACTTACCGAAAACGAGGCTGAGCGCGTATCCGAAAGGAGCCTGACACCACACCAGACCCCTCGTGTAGATAGCTTCTGCGGTGCCGTTGATGTATCCACCGCCGACCCAGGTCGCCGTCATCGTGAATATCCCTACGAAAAGGCCGATCGAACGGCCGGCAAGCATCACCTCCTCCTCCGAGTCGTTCCCAGCTTCCTTCTTCCTTGCCGCCCATATTCCAACAGCTAGGATCAGAACGTAGAACAGGACGATTGACACGATACCGGCGAAGTTGATCATCTTCGGTGAGTACGGGTCCACTTGCGTGAACTCGAACTGGCGGAGACGCAAGTCCGGTCGATCCGATTTTGGGAGATTCGGATACCTGTCCACAATAATAAGTCGGTCCTCTTTGAAAATTATTTACGGTGAGATTTCGACCGGGGAAAGGAAATGACGAAGGATCTTTTACATGTAGAGTATCAAAGGCTTGCAATTAGTTGGTGGAAAGAATTATTCGGGACGAAATTGTTGATGAGGAGATGAAAATTAGATTATGAACATTTTTTCTTCTTCTTTCTTGGAAGGAATATTCAAATTTTGGCATTATAATGTTAACTGCACGATAGAAATATTAATTAATTCTGTTAAACGATGAATACTTACGATTCAGATGATAGAAATAATAAAATTTTTACTATTGTTTAATATTATATTACGACAAAAATAATTATGAAAACGATATTGATCCCTGAAGAATTAAATTTCGTTCTTTTATTGATAATTTACAATTTGAAAAAAATATTAGATCGGATCTTTCTTTCAATTAACTATCCCAAATTTCAAAATAAAGTATAATGATTCTACATTTCCATTCTTCGTCATAATTAACTGTTTCGATTCAGCGTTCGAATGTCATCAGACGGATAGCATTAGAAAGAGTCTATATTTTTATTCAATCAGCTTGGTGAAATTACATTCCGCTTTTCTAGTCAATTAACGCGATCCACTCGCATCTAATGCGTGCAGTTAACTGTAAATTCTACGTTCTTACCCAGAAGGCATTTAATCGCTCGGTTGAGTTCACCCTCTAATCCTATTAGCCCTGCTTCACACTGTGCAGGGTTAAATTTTCTATTTAAAAAAAAAAAAAAAAAAAAAAAGAAAAAAATACTCGACGTAAAAAAGCACGATGACATAAATAAAACGCAAACGTTCAAGGCCTCGCCTATAGATGCATCGAAATTAATTACATTAGGCTGGATCGTTTGCGTTATAATTCAATTAATGGAAATGAAGGATTAATTTAAAATGCTCTCCTGAAAGGTAATGATCGATTGGAATTAAAGGAATTGAATCTTTGCTGGGGCGATCAGCTTCGGATCTATCTCATATCAGTTCGAATTATATCGAGAGATTTTATTTCACAGAATTGATGTTAAAGATCGAAGCAAATATAAAAGTTGAAATGGTTGAAATTTATAAAGTGAGGGGGGTTCTAAACTTCGATTACTCGTAACTTTATAATAAATAAACTTTAATCGTCTATTTTTGTCGTTACAAACTTTTATATTTGCTTTTAGTCTCTAGAATCGATCTTTCAAGAATACCTCGTGATAATAAAAATATTTATAACATAGATTGAATTTTTTCGTTCGAAATAAAATATTCGTAGACAAGTTATTTAAAGGGAGAAAATAAATGAAACTGCTAATTAAAAAAAAAAAAAGAAACTAGTCGTAAGATTTTCATCTTTAAAACCCTCGTTTGTATAAAGTTTCATTGTCCCCAATCGTTTAATTACTTCTAAACCAGAAACCTTCGTTAACCAGAATTAATAAGAAGATGGTTCGGATAAAGAAAATTTTTCTCAAATACATTTCCAACAAATTGAATCCCTCTCAACATTTTCCACGAGCAAAAACGAAAAAGAAACTCGAGATCGAAATATTAATCCCTCTCTAGATACACATTCGATCGAGCCTTGGATTGAAATCTCTAACAAATTCCTTTATACTTGAAAAAGGGAGGGGACCAGCCACGTAACAACAAGTGAAGCTTATAGCAACGAGACATGCGTAATTATAGAATCGTCGGGACAGAGAGAGAGAGAGAGAGAGAGAGAAACTGAAAAGAAAAAGAAAAGAAAAAGAAGGGAAAGAAACAAGTGCGTTCCGTGCTTGGATTGCAAGAATGAACGAACAGTACCTCTGAAGACCCCGCGGGGTACAATCACGAAGTAGTGGGGGACAGCCTCACACGGGTACCGGAGGCATGTCCTGATGACGGTCCTTCCAGACGGCCGACGACGACGGAGGGTTGGGATTTGGGGGGCAGCAGTCACCCCACCGTAGCGAGGTCTTCTGGGAGGGGCTATTCCTTGTTCTAAACGCGAGGCCGCCCATGGGCGCTGATGGCCATCGATTTTCACCCAACTCACCAAACTTGCTGCTTCCCTTCTGCTGCTTTTCCTTCCTCCCCGATATTTCCCCTCGCTTATTCTTCCACCAGCACCGATCAGTACGGTCTTTCACCTGAAATAGATCGAGCTGGATCCTTCCACTGTGCGTGTATGTGTGTGTGTGTGTGTGTATGCTTCTCTTGGAGAAAAAGAAATCATTACGAATCGCTCGGAGAATGCATTTCCTTCTCGATCTCGTCCCAAGATGCGTCGTCGAAGTTACACGAGGAAGCATCTTGATTAGAGGTAACGAATCGAACGATGGAATGTTGGAATTTCGAATTTTATTCTATTCTCTCTAAGGAGCGTCTTACGTAACCGTTGACAAAATTCATCTTATCAACCGAAACTTGGACTCGCGCGTGTCACACAAAGAACAATTCTACCCAGGTTTCAAAGCGGAGGAGAGGGAGGGGAGGAGAGGGAGACTTCTGTAGAAACCTCATTCTTCGAGCAAGCCATCGAACTTTGGATGATTCGAAGAGAAAAAAGAAGGAAGGAGAGAGACAGAGAGTCAGAAATAGGAATCTCTACTTACTCGCTTTACTGTTCGACGAAGGTGAAGACGAAGGGATCCCTTTCTAAAAGTTTCCTATCCCACCACCTTTTCCACAAATCGTTTTCCTCTCTTCGATCACTTGGACTCGAGGGGAAAGGAGGGGGGAAATATACCGGCGCGAGCGATATTTCGTCGTATTGTCGCGCGTTCGATCGACGAGGATCGATGGATCGAGGAGGACTGACGGAGCAACCCCGCGACAGTTGTCCTCGCCCTCCTCTTCGTCGTCGTCGTCGGCGGCGTGGTCGGCGCGCTCTCTAACGCGTCGTTAACGGTCGTGGAGGCCACCCCGTACTGAACGGCTCTGTATCTCTCTCGTAGTCAAGGACCGGCGTCGAAGGTATGGCTCCGTTGATATTGATTCGGCCCTCGTGACGTCACGCGGCCCCACGGGGGCGCGACCCACCCTCCTGTCTCGCTTCCTCCGCGCAACCTCTCTCCCTCCGCCGCCCACCACCACTCGCTCCTCTCCAACCACCCCTCGCGTGATCGAAGTCGGGGGGGCGTGGACTCTGGAGCGGAGTCTGGCTCGCGAGCTTGCGCCTCGGACGCCGCGGCTCCCCTTCTGGTCCACGCGTAACCACCTGGACGTCTGAACAGGTAACAAGCCGTGCGGGGGTTTTCCAAGGTGAGTTGGGATAATTGTTGTTATGGTGTGGAAGAGGAAGTGGTTTGGATGAGATGCTCGAGATTTGTATTCGGGTTTGGTTGGTAGATTTTGGTTGGTGGTGTGTTTGTAACAACCGGGCATTTTCTAATTTTCTCGAAGGGAAGAATGTGCAAGGTGTTTGTCGAGCTTTGTGAAAGGTTTGTTTATTTTTTAAAGTATAGAGAGTATAAATGTGGTTTTCTTTTTGCAAAGGTAGATGAGATTAATTATAAATCTTTAATATTTATTTTTTTAGTAAGAATAATTTTTTCAATAATTATTATTTATAGAATTAGATATATAGATTTAAGAGATTTAAAAATAAATCGATTTTTTTATTTAATAATTTTATTTTTAATTTCAATGTATATATTAATTTTAAGACCTAATATATTATCAATTATTTTAGGATGAGATGGATTGGGTTTAATTTCTTATTGTTTAGTTATTTATTATATAAAAATAAAAGCTTTTACTTCAGGTATAGTTACTATTCTTTTAAATCGATTAGGTGATATTGGATTATTATTAATTATAGGTTTAATAACATTGTACGGAAGATGAAATTTAATATTATATAATATAAATGATTGAAATTTTTTGATTTTGATCCCCTTTTCAAGCTAGAAAAAATACTCCCTTTTTTACGGAAAAATTCTTTTTCCCAGAAATTGAACAACATGTTTCTTGCTCGCGAATTTATTTATACCGTTGATGTGCAAAATAAGCAAGTTAGGCGTCATTGATCAGCTGTACGGGTCCTCCAGGTGAGACTGCGCGTACACGTAGGAAGGTAATGGTCGAGGGACGCGTCAATGAAGGTGAAGAGGCGTATGACCTCGTAAACGAAACACTGTAAAACGTTACGTAGAGATGATAATCGTTGTTATAACGACGAACGAATTGATCGAATTATTCGGAATAAAGTGATTGGGTAGGAATGAAATTTCAAACTTTTTTTATTTTTTTATTTTTCTTTTTGTTTCTTTCGGTGCATGACATTAACTGAAAGCTTCAAAACATGGAAAATAAAATTAATTAAAGATTATCTATTTTAAACGGCGGAAAAGATACTTTTTCTGCTAACAAAAGGAATCAGAAAGTAAACGAAATTGTCAAGTGAAGCTTGGAATATGAAATATCAAAAACTTTACATTGATTAATTTATCTTAATTAAACGAAATCACGCGCTTTCTTTCTTCTTTGTTAAAATTAAACCGCGAATAATTATGCAAAATTTTAAAAAATCGACATGTATCGAAAAATATTCAAAGTACACACACGATATTTAAAATAAGACGAACCAAGCTCAAATTCTTAATCTAACAATAAATTTTATAATATATTTCTTATTTTACAAAAAACGTTCATAATTGATTGTTCCCAAATTAATCCCAGAATACAGAGCATTAAAAATAGAAGATAACGTTCATCGTACCACGATTTATCACATCCTTCGATTTCTCGATCACTCGAACCAACATAATCTCTCATAAATCTTGGCAACAATGGATAATTTGAAGAAAGAAAAAAAAATCTAGCTCTAGGGAAGAAACTCTAGGTAACATAAATTCATCGATAATTGCAAGGTAAACTCAGTGAAAGAAGTTTCGAATAGAACCGTTAACCGTATAATCATCGAATATGAATCATTTCGCGTCGACAAAATTCATTCCTCCTCGTCCAAGAGACAATGCTGAGTGTCGAGATACAACGAAAATAAGAAAAAGAAGGAAAAAGTTATTAATGGTTGAGCAACGAATTGCACCAAAGTATGGGCATAATCTGCCTTCATGGTTCTCTGTGGACGACGACGCAATGTCGAAGAGCAAATATAGCCAGGCTAAACAAAGGTGAAGGCAGAGAACGAAATCGAATCTTCCTATATCTGTTCCCTGCTTCTGCATGGTCGATACCCACTTGACCCACTCTCTTCAAAATCTCAAAACTGTACCTTTTACATTACACCCACTCCATCCCTTATATATTCATCCCCGAAAACCCGATTTCATCGTAGATGGAACACGTGGATTGGTTAAAAAGTATATAGGAAGCTTGTTCGAATCGTATTTCAAAATAATATTTCTGACGAGTTTTGCTTTCGTTATTAATTATGTAATAATGATTCTAATATCCGAATATTTTGTTAAACGAGAATTTTGTAATATCGAGAATAAATGATATTTATTAATAAATATCAAAATGGAGACAGATTTTTAACGTAATCTGAATATTCGAAAATTGTGTTTCCATTGTCCACCATTTCTATTTGCGGCATAAAATGTAATGATTTTCTTTATTGTAGTAGATGGAAATAGAATTTAATTTGAATTTAATTATTGAAATCGTGTTCCTTTTTTAAAAGAAATTTTAAAGTTCGAAATTCAAGTGGATTCTATTTCAAATTTTATTTCTCAATGTTGCTTTTTAATTGTTGAAATATAAAATCAGAATATATAATATAACACAATCCTATCCAATTTTCCCAAGCTGTTACTACTTATAAATCCAGGAAAAACAATATAAAATAAAAATCAGTAAACAAATTAAAAATTTTATTTTCACCCAATCATATTTCTATAATTTTTCAAAATATATACGTATTCATCAAACATAATGGAAACCTTAATTAACCTTTATTCAACATCCTTTATTCACATATTCAATCACCTTTTTAATATTTCCTCGATATAAAATTTCTTATATCCCTTAATTTCGCCCTAATTAAAAAAAAAAAAAAAACATGAAATAACGCGGCCCTTTTTAGAGAGGGAGAGGGGGTTGAAGCGAGGGGTCACCTCCTCTGTCAAGTATCACATCAAAAAGTCAAGCAGGCCACGTCGCGGGAACTTGGGGAATTGAAAATTGCCACGTGTCAGGTGAAGCACCGGACGACAACAACAACAAGGCACGTGCACGTCTCGAAACATGGTAACTGGATACGCTGGAACCGGGTTCCACCGTGGTGGATTCGAGGGGTGATTCGAGAGTTCGTGGCTCTTGGGCCATGCACGATGTCCATGCACGTAAAAAGGGGTGTTCTGTTTCGAGATACGAATCGAAGGTACCCTACGCTTGTAAGGAAGGTTAGGAAGCGTTGTTAATAAATTTCGTTCGTTACGGATCGTTGGGATTATTGGAGGAAAAGGATCGGAATAATAGAGGATTCGATTTGTTAACAAGAGTATGGAAGAGATGAGATTTTTAAGGAGGAATTAAATAAAAAGTGAGTATCGAGTTGTAGAATTACTTGTGAAAGTATTTGAACAATTTTTATTACTTTTAACTTTGTCGAAATATTATTCAAAGAGATGAAGTTGTATTTATTATATGAACTATTGTAAAGCAAAAATTTCTAGGTGAAATTGTATACGAAAAGAAATTCTATTATTATTCCATGTGCAAAGTTTCGATTAAAATCAAAATTTTTAGGTTAGGTGAATTTCTCTGTAAGAATCTTTTAATGCTTTCGTAATATGTTGCAAGTTGTTATAATAAATTTCGTTCTATATATAAGATGGAAGGTTTTGATTTACAAAATTAATAAATTTAGTTAGTTTTTAGTACATTTTTAGGATTTATTTGAAATTAATCGATATCGAAGATTTTTTGATCTTTTGCATTCAATAATCAAAAATGGCAGAGAAATTATTTTTCGTTGATTTTCTGCAGTTTCGACTCGTGGACATTCTGGCATCAATTTTTCGAGTGATGACTTTGAAGATCATCTGGTAACTGTAATGGCACTTGAGCGTCAACGAAAGTGGCAATTAGGCAAATGCAATGAAAAGCAAAGATCAATTTCATTTTGAAATTGTAGAACCTCCGAAAAAGATAAGAAGAAAACAAAAATTTAAATTAAATTAAGAGTAAATAAATTTAATATTATTAAATTTCATACGATTGATTATATTTTTGATGGATTTACTGGTATTTTATTAATTTTTATATTATATTTATAATTTTTTATATTATACAATTATCAGATTTAAATTATAATTGTGATAAAAAAAAATTTTACACTAATTAAATAAATATACTTTAATGATAATATAATTCCTACATTTTTTTCTAAATAAATAAATTGATATTTTGATAAATTCAAAATAATTCACGAGAAAATATTCATTTTAAAACGAAATGTTATAAATACATTTTAAAGATATTTTCCAAATTTATTAAAAATTTATAAAACTGTTATACTATCTAAATTATTCATATATATTATATATTCTCTAAATAATATTTAATTTATCAAATGTAATCTAGTTTTTTTAATTTCATCCCTATTTAATCCCTATAATTATGGGAGACTGTACATGACCTAAATGATTATAAAACCATAAATCATTAAAAGTACCAAAAGATTAGAATTGGTTATGGGAATTTCTGTACAAAAATGGCAACAGAAGAAACATGAGAAAAGTGGTTAAGATATATCTATTTTCAGTTAGAAATGATTATAATAATTACAACCATGTGAAATTTAAGTATTATCACGAATAAAAATTTCCTACCAAATACGTATTTAAATCCCAGTGATTTTAACTCATCCTTAATTAAAAATATAATTATTCGAATTTTTACACCATGAATTTGTCAATCTTTCAAAATATGTATATAATTGTTTCGTGTAATTTGAATAGTGTAATTAGTAAATATCGTAATAATATCACATATTTAATTAATTACACTTAATTCTACATTCTTGTTCTTTGTTCAACAATAAGACAAAGAAGAAAATAAAATATTTCGCACAAAATACGAAACGATTTCATCTATCATATTACAAAAGCTTTTTTCTTATAACTGATTCGAATTAATTAAACATTAAATTGTAGAAAATTGGATTAATGTCATTCTATACAAAAATATCGAATGAGGTTAAGTTACAATTTAATATTAGATAAAGGTTAGATGGAGCGAGATGGAGATACTGTATTGACAGAGACAGAGCGATATTAATCCAGGATTAGAAGAATATTATTAGATCGAAAGCTCGAAAAGGGAAGCTCCACGTGTAATTCTGAATGATCGATGGCCGTCAAAGTTCTCGAAAAGATGTTCGATTAGCGCTCGACACGATTTTTCTAAAGCAATATTTCTTCGAGGCAAAGGTTGCCTACGTTTGCTACGTTCAACAAGGGAAGAACAAGATGTTCTCCAAGTAGGAAGTAGTTGTCGATGGGCAAAGTGGGTCACGAGCTCTGACCTCCGCGTCTTTTTACACAACCTCTAGGACCCCGCTTCTCCACTTAATTACCTCCACGTCCTCCATGCGAGGCGAATTTTAACACGTAAAACGTAATTTACCGTGACGAGAAAAAATATTTCGGATAATGGGAGGACAAGGATTCGTCGTTGGGAGGAAAGTTGTGCAACATCGTATTTTCGATTCCATAATAGTTATAAAGTAACTTTTCAATGATCCTGATTTCACCCAACTTCACTATTGTGAAAGATTTGAACAGAGATTTGCTATTATAGAACATTGAAATGAATCATAAAAAAATGAACTTTTTCTATAATATTTAACGAAGATGGATATTCCTCTTGGAATATGGAAGAAAAATGATCGTTCGATTTACCGAGTGTAAAAGAAGATTTGGAATTTTTATCTTCTAATGGTACATTTATTTTATGAAATCATAATTGGATAGATTGGACTAGATTCGTTATATGGGAACAAAGTTTAATATTTTGTGCTACAAATTATTATGTAGAAAAAAATTAAATATATATTATCGTAGAAATACATAAAACGGAGAAATATAATATCTATTTATATTTTTTATATCAACATTAAGATACATTGTAATCTCGAAAGATAAATGATGAAAGTATTTATGTTCTATATCCTCGTTTGTAGTCACGCATGGAGTAAGTGTAGACAAGGAGAACAAATGGCGAGAAAAGGATAGAGATATGATAAAAATTAGGGAATCAGCGCCATCTCTAGAGTGCCGTAAATGAAACATATAAAGAAAGGACAGAAAATAATTAGAAAAAGATAAAGATAAGTTAGAATTCAGTATCAGTACCATCTATTGAGTATTAAAAGTACCTTTTTAAAGGAGGGTAAGATAGAGTAAGAATTTACTATCAACGCCATCTCTTAAACATCAAAAAATACATCTTTAAAAAAGGATAAGGTAGGACAAGAATTTATTATCAGCGCCGTTTTTTGAAAATATTTTTAAATACATAACAGATGGCGCTGATAGTAAATTCTTACTCTATCTTACCTTCCTTTAAAGAGATACTTGAAGAAATAATTTGAATATTTAAGAGATGGCGCTGATTTTTATTTTATATTTATCTTTTTCTCGCTATTTCATTTTCTTGTTTATACTTGTTTTAGAAAATTATGTGTTTGTATTTGATTTTAATGGTTTTTTGTCTAATTTATTGATAAACAATCTTAACAGAATTTATTCAATTAAACTTTTATACATTATAAATATTATTATCTTTTTCTATGTAGTAATATTCAATATTGTCATTGTAATAATTTTTAATTGCATCTTTAAAACATTATAAGTATTCACGTGTAATATCTTTTTAATATACGTATAACATCTTTATTTTAATAATAATCTTTTAATTACTTTTCGAATTTAAATAAAGAAAAATATATGATCAATTAAATATATTTATGATATATGTAAATAATATTTAACAATCACAGCTTATCACTAAACGATTAAAAGAAGAAACTAAACGTAACTAAAAAAGAATTCAAAGTTGT
Source organism: Apis cerana (assembly GCF_029169275.1). Taxonomy (NCBI): domain Eukaryota; kingdom Metazoa; phylum Arthropoda; class Insecta; order Hymenoptera; family Apidae; genus Apis; species Apis cerana. Next base: position 8,126,326 of record NC_083858.1, on the reverse strand, counting down.
TTTTTTTTTTATTCGTTGGATAATCCATAAAAGATCTTTCTAAAAGACGTTAAAAGATTCGTTAAAAAAAACGCAACAAACGGATTTGTAACTCAGGTAGAAAACGATCGAACTACTGTTAAGTCAAATATCCAAGGTCCAGGGGATTTTTATCTCTCACTTTAAAGAGAAAGTTTCTATTGTCCTTTCGTCTCAATAACATCAGAGGTAGCTTAAAAAAAAATAATGTTTAAAATTTTTAAACCATTCTAAACTCGCTTCAAATTATAACTCTATTTTATAATTTTCAAAATAATATCAATTAACTAAATTTTAATAAAATTTACAATATATATATATTAAAGATATTTAAAAAAATTCTGTAAAATATTTCAAATAGATAAATTTGGAACACTCGTACTTCATAGAAACATTTTGAAATAAAAACAAAATACAATAATTAAATGGAATAATTTTTAATACAGTTACAAATAAATATATTAGTAATGTATTTGTAAAAATTAAAAAAATCAATTATATTTGGATTTTTAAAAAAATAATATAAAAATGATAAAAATATACAATTTAATAATATAATATTAACCATAAATTTAATATTTCATTATATTATATTCATATATATATATATATGTGTATAAGAATTAACAACACAATCTGATTTATTCACATAAAATATTTTACATATATAATATAATACAACAACACAATTTTTATTTTATAATAAAACTTATATGTATAAATATATATATAAACACAACAACTTAGAAGGGCATATATCTTCTGTTCTCTTTCATTAAAGATAAAGCACGCAAAAATGCTCGATAATCGATTTCTAAACGACCACCTCTTGGTATAGAAAAACATTTGTGCATAGCATCCAGTTCTCTAATAGTAATTAGTTCTAGCATACCTCTGATAGACAAAGCTTTCATCAAACTTTCTTTTGAGACTGTACCAATATTTTCTTTATCGAAATTCTAAAATTTAAGAAAAAATTATATGTGTGTGTGTAAAGATATATAATTTCAAATCCAAATGAAAATTATTTAAAAAAATTATATCCATTCATATTTAAGCATTTGATAAATATTATGAAATATTAATTATCTGATATTTGATTCATTTTTAAATATATAATCTAAAGATTTTAAATAATTGTATAGTTGTATAGTGTTTGTATAATTGCAGACCTTGAACAATTCTTCGAGGTTTGGTTCGTGTAGTCTGCTTAATTTGTCTATTGCTACCGTTGCCATGTGTCTTTCCTCGAAATTTAAGAATGTTTTAGGGGAAGCTTCTGAAGGCACGTGTTGCACAGGCACTAAAAGTGGAGCCCTTTCTAAACTTCCCGTAGTAACAGCTTCTTCAACAGTTTCCCCAAATTTGACATAATCTACATAATCTGGCCTGCAAAAAAAAATAATATATTGAAAATTGTTAAACGATATTTTAATCTCGTTTGATCAAATATTGTAAATACCTGAAAAATTAGATCGATTTTATTAGAAACTATAATTAGAATCTTGAAAACATAGAGGTTAAAATATTTATAATCACTGATTATAGAAAATATATATATATACATATCTATATATATGTATTAAATGTACATATGTAATATATATTGTATACCTTAAAGGCGATTGAAAAATGTCCATAATAGTTCCCATTTCTGTGCAAGACAAATTACAACGTAGTTGATCCAGCCCTCGCAGAAACTCTGTTCTTTTTATAACATGTTCGTTATGTACGTCATATTGACGCATAAATTCGATAACCTTCCCATGAAAGTAAAAATATTGAATATAAAGGAAGAATATAAATATATTCACATTTTATGCTTTACCTTTATCCTTTCGCGCACAACTTTCGCTTTAATTTTGGCTAAAATTAAAAGGATATTTGTTTCATCATCTGTGAGTACCAATGGCGGTTTTTCAGCATTTATCAGTCTTTTTTCTTTTAACATAGAGTTATATAAAGGTTCCTCAATTGGCAAAGCTTCTAATTCTTTTAAAAACCAATTATAATTGAAGCCTAAATCATTATTATATCTCTGCTCTAATACAAATTGTTCTTCTTCTGAAAGTAATATAGCAGCAGTCGTTAAAACTTGGCGTAATTGTGAACGCGACACATGACCTTTATTATGCCTAAAAATTAAAAATAAAAATTAAAAAAATACTTTTTTTAATAATGTGCGTGTAATATGCTATGAAATAAAAATAAGCATACCGATCGTAATCCTTGAAAAATTGTTTTATCAAAATTCGCCTTTCATTGACACGATACCGAATTTTCAATAATGTTTCCTCGCAAAGATCTCTTTTGCTTTTTTCTTGGCATTGCCAATCTGAGGTTCCTTTCCGATTTAGCTCCTCTATTTCTTTTGGCGGTGATTCAACCTTCAAATTCGGTAATTTTTCAAGTTCCTTCACGGTAAACACTGTGAATGAAACAGGGACGAAAAATAAAAATAATAAATCAATCACACAGTGTATAAAAAAAAAATACCTTTATCAATATCATCTTCAAATGTACGCCAGCATACACGATCTGGATCATTTGGATCTTTGTAAAGCGCAATGAGCGAGTCAATTTCCGTTTCCGCAAGATAAAGACGCCCCAAACTTGAAACCTGAAGACCATCCAATCCTCTTCTAAAATTAGAAATTGTCGTTTTACCCGCATTCAGAGGATCAAAATCCTATTATCAATTATAACCGTTAATTATTTATTTACTATTTGACACTGTTTATCTATGAGATAAACAAATTTCAAATATGAATTCTAATATATTAATATAAATTGTATACATATAAACTATAATATAAACTATAACATAAACTAAAAAATATTTTCAAAGTATGAAAATTAGATTTTTATTGTACTAAAATTATATTATTTTATATAATATTAAAAAAGAAAGAAAATTTTATTTACAAATTATTATCACCTTAAAAAATTCCGAAATACGTATTCGATTTTCTAATATATGTCTTTGAATACGTTGAATTATTTCCATCAAAGGCATTGTAGTTTTTTGTTCTTCCATCACCGGATGAAATACGGTTTGCTTTCCAAATACTTTGCTTGGTATAACTCTACCAATTTCCGGCCTCGGAAGTTTCGGTAATTCAGCCGTGATAATTCGACCAGGAAATTGATCAAGAAATTCCTTTTAAATAAGTAAAATATTATATCATAATTTGCAATTTATTTGTTAATAAAATAAATTAATCTTTAGTGATGAATAATAAAGCAAAAATAAGTATTCATAAAATATGCAAGGTAAAATATTACTCCACCAAGAGCCAGCATTTGATGCTTATCAAAATATGATTGAACTTCGTCGATCGCCTTTAAGAAAGCCACATAATTAATCGTATAAGCATCTTTTGCGAATCTTTTTACAAGCAAACAAAATTCCTCGGAAGCAAGAAGAATATCTAAAAATTTTAGGATTCGTCCGAAATGCGTGAAAGTTACGGTTCCAGCATTTTTTGAAATCTAGATAAAAAAGAAAATAATAAAGATATTTATCATTCAAAGATAAAAATATGAGACATAAAATGCGTTAATTTTTTTATTAATGATAAAAAGTTATCTTTTACGTACCAATTCGTAATCTTGGAAATAAGGCCTTAATATGAGTTTTCTTTTGTTTACAAGAAGGGCAATTTGAGTAAGTATAAGACATAATTTTCGAAATTCCGTTGCACTTAATCGATTTACATGTTCTGGATCTTCCCATTCCAATCCAGTTACAAGTGGTTTGTTTTTGTCAAATTCAGGAACTATAGGAAAAAACTATTCTTTTTATTTAATTCTTTTATTTAATGTGTCACGTTAATAACTCATGAAAAAATAGTAATCAAATACGAATATTTATGAGAGAAAATAAATTTTGTCCCAACGATGATTCATTTAACGGTACCGAGTGAGGTATGTTGAATAAATACAAATTCTTTTCATATATTCAAATTTTCGAAATTTACTTTCTCATTACTTCACTATTTACTTTATTTTTAATTATTTGTTTTAAATGAATAATAAAATATATAAAATAATATAATTATTTATGTATACATAATATATATGATACATAATATATAATAGTTTATAATAAATTTGTAATATATATATATATATATATATTTACTAACATTCTAATATTATCTAACATTCTATTAAATTTAAATTAATCATACCACTATTGTGAATTATTTCGCAAAACTGTGTGTAAAATATTCGACCATCTTGAACACGAAAATAATCGGCTAAGTCACAAATTTCTTTGTCAGATAAACCAATTTGATCCTTTAGTGGGCCAGCCAATACCGAAATAAATTTTGACTCTGTGTATTAATAACATTATAGTTCATATTCAAATTTACAATCTTCATTATATAATATCTGTAAATACTAAGTACATATCTGTTAAAAATCAATAATAAAATACAAATATAATATTGAATAAAATTTTAATATGACAATTTAAAAAATATGTGCAATTGAAAAATATAATTAAAAATGTTGTATGGAAAAAATTGATTATTAAAATTAAGGTGAAAATTCAAAATTATTATACTATATTATACTATTATTTATATTATATCATATTATACTATTATTATACTATACCTGAAATCAAAGAATTATTATTAGGATCTAACGGTTTGTAAAAGTCCCATAAATTAAAACCCACGCGAAATATTGCCGCTCGTATTTTATTACAAGTACGCCAAACATCTTGTAGCCTCAAAATCTATGGATTATTTATTAGATATGAAAAATTAAAATAAATTTTTCCTTACATTATTTCTTATTTTATAAAAAATAATAAAAATCTGACTTTACCTTTTGTTCAGGCATTTCGATAATTGAAAGAGAAAATATTCAAAAATTATATCATTACAAAAATTTTATTCTATCTAAAAATTTTACGATTCGCGAACTGTACTTCCATATATAAACAAAAAACAAACGTTAATTGATAAAAATATAAAATATCCATTCAAAAAATAAATTCAATTATTTGATTATTTGTTATATGACTATAAATATTAAAGAAAAATATTTTAAATAAATAAATAAAATATTTAATTAAATTTGGCGAAAGGATAAATAAATATCAAATAAAAAGAACGTTCTATTGTAATTATTATTACAATAACGAGTAAATAATAATATATAAAGAATTTAAAATACGAAAAAATTTCTTAATTAATAATAAATATTTTATTTTAATACTGTTTAAAAATTTTATTTTATTATATATAAATTTACACAGTATATTTTTATATCATTGAATGACTGAAGTACATACAACGACATCTAGGTTGATACTAGCGCCAACTGTTAGCGTCTACAATGAGAACGCTGAATCAACGGTAAATATTTCCCGCTTTTATTAGATATCAACATGAAAATGAAATCTCATTTTTATTTAATCATTTTAATAAACATTGATACTCAAGTAGTAAAAATAAAAATATAACAATACAAAATTATTAAAATAATTATATCAAAATTAACTTAAAAGCAATATTTTATTGATTTCTTAGAAATTATGCGCATAGAATTCTGGGAAATGATATTGAATGGAGCTGGATCTTCTCTGAATTCTTATTGGCTGGCATATATTACTTAGCATTTACCACGAATCTTATTGGCTCTACATTTTCGCTCCATTCTCCACACAAGGCTAAAATTTTCGTATACATGCCATTATATTCACTATTGCCCCTTAACATCACTAAAATACTCGGCAACATCGATTGGTATAATAGGAGCGTAACAATGTTTTAAATTATTGGTAATTCATTGTTTTCTTGAAATTAAATTTTTTATGATAATTTATGTTCTAAGCAAAATCTCTTTCTAATTAATAATTATTAAAATATTTAATTATACATATAAATAAAATAAAGAATCAATCAATTAAAAAAGATTATTTAATATTAATCATTAAATAATCACAAATTATTTTTGATAATAGAAACTATTATTTTTAATTTTCAAAATTTTATTTAATTTTATTTTATTATATTTAAGTTTAAGAAATAAAAAATTAAAAAGTAATTATACTAAACAATGTTCTGTGAGAAAAATATTAATTTCTTTTTGTTACAATTGTATAAAGCTTGTTATAAATAATATAACATATTTGAAAATTATTAACTAACCTGGTATTATGTACTAAAGGTACGGTACTGCATGATGAAATCTGATTGGCTCAGATACCTATTATGGGGGAAGTAAAAGAGATTCCATGATGCTTTGCGCGGAATCTCCTGAGTCAAACTGAGCGCAAGTCGTACCTCTCCCTTCTCCATTCGGCGGCCGATCAGTACGGACGTGAGAGTGTTGTTAGCTCGTGTAGTGTATTTAATTACTACGTTAAAACGCGATTTATAATTGTGTTTTAAGTGTTTCATAAAAATAATAAAAATAAAATATAATAAACTATGGCCGATCAGGAGAATAAGGACTTCAGCGAAGATATTGCCGATCAAAACTTCGAGCAGAACGGCGAAGCAGAGAACGGCGGCGGGGACGCCGCAGAAAATGGCCAAGAATCGCAAGAGGAAAGGTAACCCTTTTCATCTTTAATATCGATCTTGTGATTAAATAAAACGTCGTTTTACAAAATTATCGATTTCGATTCACTTGGTACTTAGAACGCGCGGGAATATAAAGCTTCCAAACGAGAGTTGCTTTGTGCGATACGATTGTCGCGATGACAAAATGGCGGATGCGCGAGGTCCCGAAAAATTGTAATCCGTTCCCATCAATTCTAAAGCGAGCGTTCCTAGTATTGCAGTTAACTTCTTTTATATTGCTGCAGTATAAAGAAATCCTAGGTATCAATCATTTTTTCTAAAACCAACAATAAATAACAATAAAAGGAAGTGAGTCGGTCAAATTGAAAGGAATGCCGGCCGCAAGTTCAGAAAGGGCGCGCCCACGCATTGTTGTAAAGTTTATAAAGAAAAAATAAATTTTTATGCTTAATCAAAAAATTTTATATATAGATTTGATACACTTTGCTTGGGTACATCTTTTTTTTAATTTTTTGTCACTAATACATCGTATCACGTCCTCGTGTTTTTCACACACAACACGCATTTATGCGTCAAATCAGAACGTTAAATAATATATCATAAATGTAATGAGTATATAGATTATTCAGGGAGGGTAATGCGTAATGATCTTTGGTTATTTAGAATTGTCGTGATGTTTATTAGAATTATTAATAGATTGTAAGAATTTTTGGTGGTAGGGCAGAGCACTTTGCCTTTCCCCTTTTTCAGCGTAACGAGATCTCAAGCTGGACGATTTGCTCATCGACGAATTTAGATGTCAATGTTGATGTACGGACACAGTCTATGTAAATATTTTGTAATGTCGCATATACGTTCGTTTTTACTTTCTTCTACTATCACAGCATTTTTAGTCTATACCTAAGGGATTCGACTTTTTTTTTTCTTTATATCCCTACAGCTTTGGATTATCACAAACTCTTACATAGTATGGGGTATGTTTTTGCAATATGGGTAAGCTACTTTAGATTGTAACTTGTAGAACTACTTGAATTGATACTGGGAAAGAAGATGTAACCTTCAAATTTATTAAAATACATAATTTTTATATTTGTTATAAAATTTTTTATAAACAATAAATAAAATACAAAATTATATTATCATTATCATACATAAAACAAAATTTGGAGGTATGCTTCCTCTCACCCAAATACCAGAAGTACAAATGCGTGTTAAAGGATGTGATATATATGTATGAAGTAACAAAAAATAACTTAAAGCTGGCATTTTCTTATTTATTATATCAGTCTATTATACAGTAAAAGAGAAAATCAAAAGTAAATATTGCATGTTCTTTATTGCAAAATTATAATAAGGTAACTATATACATATATGAATAATAAGTATCTTAACTTTATAAGTGCTGTTGTTGCGAGGTATACATTTATCTGTTTAAAATTTTGTAATTTTGTGTAAACTCCTTATTTCTGCTCTCCTTCCTAGTTAATTCTATTCTAGTTTTGTAAATGATAAAAAGAAGTTATTTCATCAATGATAAAAATTTCTACACATTACGCAAATAATAATTGTAATATTTTTATAGAGCATAAACTTTGAAATGCATTTTTGGCCAGCTGAGTCTTCCTCATTGATTCATTGCAGCAGAATTCTGGTTAGTCAATTCTTCATGATTGACAATATGTACGCTTACCTGGGATCTGTGAACTGAACCGTGAAGCCTTATGATTGACTTCTGAGTCTGAATTATTGTGAGAAGTCTACTTCAAGTTCAAGTCCGTCATGTTTCGTCACAACACAAGCACTGGAAGTCGAGTCAATTACGTCAGATCAATAAGTCTCGCACAGACACACACTTGCCTGCTGGGTCACGCGTAGAGTAATTTCTGATCAGATGTCAATGCTGTTTGGGCGTGATCAAAGCACAGAGTCACTAGGGCCAATGCGAAAAACTCCTATAGGTCGGAATGCCATTAACCCAGTTTATGTGGCTTGATCTGCAGGTGGCAAACGACCCAGTGCGATTATGGCGGGCGGCTCGCAACCGGCTAACCGTGACCCGACCAACAACTGATTACCGGCGAGTGACTGGTGCCTACGGTATTTATCACCAGCCCTAGATGATATATGAAAAGATCAATCTAAGTACAGACAACTATCATCACACTGCCAGAAAAGTGAAAAATTGCAGCTTATTATATTTGTGTATGAAAAGGCTGAAAAGCATATCAGGACTTGAAATATAATATTTTGCTGATGAATAAACAAAAAGAGAGAAATACTATACATATATAAATATACTATAAATAAACAAAATATTATGTGCATATAGATATTTAAAAAATATCAAGAAGTGACCATCATTAACTTGTAATATGGAAACAATTTTTTTAGCTTTTTAATAGAGTTGCAGTCTATCTACCATATGTCAATTCTTTGGGCCAATCAGCAGTCAGAGTTCAACTTGGAAAAGATAAATTTTATTTCCTTTAGGAGCAGCTGTATGTCAACTGGAGTTATAACTATTGTTCGGGTTCACATGAACATCGTGAAAAGTACTTTGCTCTCTCAATGCGTTAATTTTTACATATCTACTTTTTTCCAAGTTTTTTCCTTTAATTTTTGTTGATAAATATATTTATCTGAAGTTCAAATCAAGGTCTATGTGGTGTGCAAAGCAGTCTTCTCATGGTTGTTTCTCATAATCCTGTTTTTTTTATTAAGGACAAACATAATTTTCATACAATAAGATTATATCAGTGAGTTCATTTATTCTAGGTAATTTTATGTCCTTATTAATATACATAACTATCAAATTAAGATAATTTTATTCTCGCAAAATTATTTATTCCAAATTTTAAAGTAGACATTAATGTAGGTCACTTAATTGATTATAGATTAAATTTACATGATTTATATATACATGAGTATATATTATATATTTATATACATAAGAAGCATTTAATAAATTACGTACATTACCTATTGAAAAAATTCCTTACCAAAATGTCTTTTAAAAGTTTATCCAGCCCTTTTTCCAAATAATATATTATTGATCTATTGCATCTCTTATATATTGTCAATATTAAATTTTAATATTTTAACTTATATTCTAATTTTTCCAGGGGTCAAGTCAAACTCCTTTTTTCAAATATAAATGGAAATAATTTGTAACAAAATTTAAATTTTTGCTTCAAACTTAGTCCTTAAAATATTTATATAAATTTCAAAGATCATTATAATAAAATATATTACATTGCTTTGCAGGTCAACCGGGGGTAATCAGGATTCTTTAAATGATAGGTACATTTTTTTTATTATTGTTATTATAAATTTAGTTTTAAATTTTAGTTTTAAATTTATATGATAATAAATGTTTGTTCAAAAAGCATGCTTTTTAAATTCTAATAATTTTATGATTAGAAGAAAATTTTGTTTTAATTAAAATTAAAAATTAAAATATAAATATCATTTAAAAATTATTTATAAATGAATAGTCTTACATGTTATAATTTTTATTTAAATTTTTTTAATGATATATTTGTGGAACATCTTTAAAGAATTGATTATAAAAAATAAAAATGAAGTTATACAAAATATACAAAGATATACAAAAATGACTAAGACTTATTTATTAAGTTATAAGTAATAGAAGTTTATTCTAAATGCATTACAGCATCAAACTATTTTGATCTGAAACTATCTTATTTTATCTAATGCAAACTTATAATTTAATAAATGATAATTAATTAATTTTATATTTCTCTTAGTCTCTACAATTGATTCTTTAAAAGATGTTTGACAATATATAATATTTTATATAAAAAAAATTCTCTTAAATTGACTTAAATCAAATATCATAACATTTTTATTTTTTATAGGAAATTATTTGTGGGTGGATTAAGCTGGGAAACTACAGATAGTGAGTATTTTTTATTTGTTTATTTTAAAAATTATAATATTATTATTATTATATAATATTTATAAACTATGATGTTATTTTACTTAGGACACCTTCAGATGATATCAATCATATGAGATCAAACTTAATACTGAGTTTTCATAAAAATTAAACGGTGTAAATAATTAATAAATTTAATTACTAAAATTTTAAATAAGCACGTTAATTTTCAGAGGAATTAAGGGATCACTTTGGTACATATGGTGATATTGAAAGCATTAATGTCAAAACAGATCCTAATACGGGACGGTCGCGGGGATTCGCTTTTATTGTTTTTGCAAAAGCTGAATCGTTAGATAAGGTAAAATTATGAAATAATAAGTTGTATAAAAACAATATTTGATTAATATGATGATAATTATGACCAGTTCTGCTACTGAAATCATTTGAAGATATTCCAATTTCTGAAAAAAAATTATTTGCAGATACCAATTCTTAAAATTATAAAAAAATAAATTTTCATAAAAATCATTTATATTTTAGATTATGGCAGCTGGTGACCATGTAATTAATAATAAGAAAGTCGATCCTAAGAAAGCAAAGGCTAGACATGGTAAAATTTTTGTTGGTGGTCTTTCGACGGAATTGTCGGATGATGATATCAAAAATTTCTTTTCTCAATTTGGAACAGTAAATATTTTAATTTTTTCTATTATAAAAATTATTTATTCTTTAGAATATAAAAATATAATGAAATTAAATATTTGTTGTAGATTGTTGAAGTGGAAATGCCATTTGACAAGACAAAGAACCAAAGGAAAGGATTTTGCTTCATTACTTTTGAATCTGAACAAGTAGTAAATGAATTATTGAAAACACCTAAGCAGACAATCAATGGTAAAGAAGTACGTGTAGCATCGATAAATGAATTAATTGATTTTAAAAAAAATTATACAGAAAAAAATATTAATATATTTGGATAAATTAAATAGGTTGATGTGAAAAAAGCAACACCAAAACCTGATGGCATGGGAGGTATGCGTGGCGGTGCTGGTGGTCGAGGCGGCCGTGGCGGAAGAGGAGGTAGAGGACGTGGTTTTGGTGGTCAAGGTGGTTGGGGCCAAGGTGGATACGGAGGAGGTTATGGCGGCGGTTACGGACAAGGCGGTTATGGCGGTGGCTATGATGGATACGGAGGAGGCTACGATTATTACGGCGGTGGGTACGGCGGCTATGGTGGTTACGACTACAGTGGATACGGTAATTTTATTGATTATTATTAAAAGAACTTACACGCGCTTATCGCTGTGTAGGATTATAATGAATTTAATTTCACTTTTTTCTAATAATCAGTAGCAGATGATTTTTTGCTGCTACCGTCCCAATGTATTTGGCAAACAACATAATATTATAATTATTACAAGTATTATATTTTATTTATTATTTATTTTATCCTTTATGCATTTTATTAATTTTCTAATATTTTAAATAATATAGATTTCTATTAATATTTAAAATCATTAAAATTTTTAAAATATCAACTGATATTTATAAATCATTAATTAATATCAACCTGATATATTATATATATATAATAATTTTTTTATTATACACATAAACCTAAATTTTGTATAAAGTAATTTTAAAACAAATTCTTGTTATTAACTATAATTTAATATAATATATTAATGTTTTTTTATTAAAATACTTATATATTATAACTTATATATTATTGTTATTGTTATTATATATTTTCATATTTTAAATTTTATTAATAACAAATATTTGAATTTTTTATGATTAATTTAATTTAATAATTTCAAATTAATAATATTGAAAAATAATTTTAGATTGAAACTATAACGAAATATTAATATTTAAAAAAATTAATCTTTTTATCTTTTCAATAAATGTTTTGAGCTATATACATATGGGACGAGTTTAAAAAAATAATGATCAAATTTTGAATAAGGTTTTCAAAATTACCTGACACGAAGTTTTAATTATCCATACCTCCTATAAAATTTTTCTTTAAGTAAAATTTTATAGAAAATTTTTTATTTATATTATATAAATTTAAATTATTTATCTTGGTATAGTATAATATTAATTTAATATTATATAAATTAGTATAAATTATATTAAATGATATAAAATTAATGTGATACGATTAATACTGCAAATTGAGCGCTGGTTTGCAGATAAATCAGCGGATTTTTATTTTTAATATTATTTATATTAAATTTTAAGTATTGAAAAATTAATTATAAATATAATTAAATAAATGTAAAATATATATATTTATATAAAATTAAGAGAGTAAACCAGCAGCTCATATATAGGAACTACATTCGGATTATGTTCTTTTGTTTTAAAATATATTTTACATTTTTATGTTATAAAAATAATGTATAGTATATATTGTATAATATTAAAAAAAATAACATAATCCGAAAGATAAACCCCTACTTCCAGAGGGTTGGCTGTTTTTGAGCTGTGATCAAATAATTTATTAATTCTAACAATTTCCTAAGTTAAATTTTTTAATACCTTATTAATATTTAATTTATATATACATATATATACACACATACATATGAACGACATTAAATTCAGGAAAGCAGGATATCATATAATATGTAACAGTGAATGTGTGAAGATAAATAAGATTATAATTTTTTAACATTCTTTAAAATATTTAATTTCTTTATATATATTTAATTAATATAATATGCAGAGCTGGAAAGAAAACCAGTAAAAAACATGCAAATTTGGTTGTTTTCACTAAATACGTTCATAAAATAACAAAATAGATATATAGATAATTTAAATAATATTAATTAAAAATGTCATTTACAGATAGTATATATAAAGAAGAGAATAATGCTGTTCTATTAATCTTCTTTCCAGTTCTGCATCTTATAATCATTTTTTTAATTCTTAATATTTATTAAGAATTACTACAATAAAAAATCATTTTATTAATAAAATATTATACAAAAAGTATTGATTTCATATGTTCATTGATTAATGTCAATGAATTCATGAAATAAATTCTTTTATATATTTATTATAACTCTTAAGTTCTGTAGACTTGCTAACTTCAACACATATAGTCACTGTAACATAGTTATATGTGAACTTTAAATGTGTGGAGAACATAAAAGCAAAACTTATACAGGACAATGTCGTATGATATGGTATATTAAACCTCCAATCCTTGCTTTCAAGTCCTGCCACGTAATCCTAATGTGCATGCTTTCACATATTTCACATAACCACTTCATTCATAAAACTAACACACTCTTTAAACGATAATAATTATCAATACTTGCAATAATTGTGTTTGATTTTTTTTTAATTATGTTTCATTGTTTTTAGTATAATTTTTTTTTTTCATAAGAGAAAACAAAAAAATGAATATTGTTTTCATTATAATTTATAAAATTATTTTCTGTTATATATACTAAATAAAAATAAATCTTTAAAAACACAATAGCAAGTCCACGATAAACTTACATATATATCTATTTGCGTGTTCGACCCTGCACACACTTTTTTCCTGGGACTGTGGCAAATAATTATAAATTATTACACTAAACTTTTTCGTCATAAGAAGTTTAAGTGCATGCCACTTCATGTTAACGGTATAATAAAATCATAGTATTTTTCGATACATAAGTTTATGAACAGCCTCTGCACTAGTATTACATATTAAATGTGCAAACAATAAACCCTTTGGAAGATAAGATTATTTCTTAATATTGTTGAATATTGTTGAATATTGTTTTAAATTCATATAATATACAGATTTAATATAATTTGAACTATATTTTTATAAGAAGAAATATTTAATATTAAAGTTTAAATTTAATAATTTTTTTTTATAATATAATTGTATTTAATATATATTATGTATTAAATATATTGTACACCGGCGATCATTATTATTATTATCATAGATATATTATTCTATAAAAGCACAATTGCCGGTTTATACTGACCCCATTTGTCTCTTATACCGTGTGTTCCATGAAACGCAGACGGCTATGGCTATGGCGGTGGTAGTTACGATGGTGGCTACAGTGGTGGGCGCGGTGGTGCACGCGGTAAAGGTACGCATTAGCGTTCCTTCTCTATTTTGTATTCCCGAACGTGTCCTCTACTTTATTAGCAAAATTCCAATTTCTAAATTCACATTCATTCATCAAATATTTTTCATCAACCATACTACTTTGCATCTTATTTTCGTTTATGTGATTCCTTCATCATTTCCCTTTATTTTCTTTCTTAAGTATGTGTGTACATGTACGTGTGAGCATATGAAATTTTTTACATTTATAGTTACGATACTAATAAGAATAAATTTTCAGCAATTATGGATATATATTATTAAGTGTATCTGTATACAAATACTTTATTTTTATATCATTTTTAATAATATTTTTATTTTATTTTTTCTTATTATATTATATACTTGAATTAATATCTATTTATTCTAATTTTTTTAACCATTTTTCAGAAATTTGTAATTGAAATATTTTATATAATTTGATAGTTTTCTAATACATACAAATATTTTTTAATGTTCTTAATAGTATCATAATCATCTAACAATTTTAATAATGAATTTGTAAGCACAAAAAGTATTAAAAGTATTAATTTTATTAATTTTAATAAAAAATGCATATAAATTCATAATTTATTTGAATTAATTTAAATCTTTATGTTTAAATTATAAATGCTAGTATTTTATTTTAAAATATTTTAAATTATATTTTTTGCACATTTATTTAATATATAATCAAAAATTTAATTGTCATAATATCGCTAATGATATAGAAATATAAATTAAAAAAAGTTTCATTTGAAATTTTTCATTTTTAAGATTTAAAATTATAATATACTAATAAATTATTATATTTTTTTTTGTATATTTTGTATATTTTTGAATTATTATGAAATATATATTTTTATAGATATTAATAATTAATAATATAGATTATATTATGAAATATATATTTTTATAGATATTTTTCTGAAAAAAATATATATAGAATAATATTATTTTGTGCATACAACTCAATTAAAATTAAAATTAATAATTAATTAAAAATTATTTTTCATGCTGATACTAAATTCATTTCATCTTTTTCATTTTTCATATCCTTAACCTTAAACATTTCTGGTTATTCAAAGCAATTTAAATTATTATAATATTAATGATATATTAAATTATGTTTTGATAATAGTATATAAGAATTATTAATATAAGTTTAAAATAAAGCCTTAGCAAAATAATTATAAACTATTTAAGTAAGTTGAAATTTTTTAAATATACATACAGTGTAGCAATATGAAGATTTCAGTATTTCAGCATATGCAGATCCCAGAAATGTGTAAGGAGAAAAGGAGAGTATGAATCAGAACGCAGCCTTGCAGCTTACTACCTTAGCCTGTAGCCTCTATGTAGATTCTTCGTAGTTTTATATCCATTACGTTAGTCTGTATATCTATATATATTATTTCGTATTTTATTCTGTTATTAATAGAAGTGTGCGTGCGGTAATTTCTACAAATAAATCGTTTTGTAGTTAATCTTTTCTAATTTCTCCAAAAAAAAAAGAAAAGAAAAAAACTACGGGAAGAAGAAAGCGGAGAGATATATCCAAGTTGCTGGACTAACGTACATCGTGGATATTGTTTCAGGAGGCTCAGGCTACGGCGGAAAGCAGAGGGGAGGTGGTCGTCAGAACCAAAGGCACCAACCCTATTAATGGAAATCATTCATTGCGACCGCAATGCAATTCGCATTGTAACCGCTGGTGAGTCATCATAGCTTCCTGACATCTATAAATTCAACAACCTTTCTTTTCCTTTTCCAGTGTCATTTATGTTGAGCATTATCAATGATTTCATGTGGTTCCACAATAAAGATATTTATAATAATATAAATATTACATATAAACAATATAATAAACATTTAAATATTTATTCTTCTTTTCAGGTTTCCTATCTCATCACTCGTTAAATCATCATTCCATTAAACCACGTCACTTTCAGCAAGATTTTCAACAACGCAGACTACTGCCGCAAAATAAAATGAATCATCAGGAGTCACGACAAAAACTGTAATAGCTTCATATTTTGCGTCTAGCAATACATCTGTATTATGGAGACAACAAAAGCAAACATATATACATATATATATTATATATATATAGGTACACAATGCTTTCTTCCATCTCTCGTTTACCCTTTTGTACAAAGTGGAAAATACTTCATATTTCACATTGGTCTCTTTCCTCATTTCATCTTATTTATCACTAATTTTTTACTGTTAGTACGTTACGTTATTCAACGTAAGGCAATTTTGTAACATAGTACGTTTGAAAAATATTAAAATTATATGCTGACATAAATATAAATACAGCATAATGATTATTTCAAATGTATGGATGATTACATCGATGATATGCCTTACGATGAGGTATTGTAACGTAATATTTTTGTGCAAATGGGAAAGCAAAAGATGATAGGAAATAATTTAAATACAGATATATTAGGAACAATCAAGTTTCTCATTCATCGCTTGGGACTATTAAAAAATAACCTGTCCCTATTTTTAACATTAAGATTATTTTAATTTGTCTATAAACTAAACTTAATAAGAGGAGATCCACTATAGAAGAGTAAGCAGGCAATGTACTTTTTACACGGCTACGATAAGACAAAAATGAAAAGTACCGAGTTGTTTATAATGATTGTGTGAGGTATGAAATAAGAGGTAAAAAGATTATTGCTTCCTTATTGGTAAGAAGAATAGGATAAAATAAATTCATTTTGTGTACATAATATATACCGCGTATGTTTGTATTTGTGTTAACCGATCCTAATAATTTAATTTTTGGAAAATGATATGTACACAATATTTCATTAAAATATAGTGATAAACATCTATACATTAGATTTAAATAAGACTGACACGAGGATTTAGTGAATTTGTATTACAAACAATATTTTGCTGATTCTACCACAGTACATGCATCGAGCTAGGTATTCTTTCAGTTTTTATTCTACACTCAAGAACAACACATGTACATTATATTTATATATCGATAGTTTCATTCTAGGCAAAGAACATCGTAATAAGATTTTTAAACTAAAAGAAAATATTGTATTTTTCTCAAATTCAACACTGTTCTATGTCACAAAAGTATTACATTAAAAAAAATTAGACAAAAAATAATATTGCCTTTTTTTAATTTCACAGTTTAAAATGAAATGTACAAAATACATTCTCAATGATATTAAATATTTTCATTGAATAGTATTGTATAAATTCTTATTGTCTAATTAAATTGTAGAAAATAAGATATATTTCAATTAAATTTTCTATTAATTAAGAAAGTATATTTCAATTTATTAAGTTTTATAATTTTTTATATGATTCATTAAACGATATTTTTTGCTTACTAATTTCTATTTAAAAAATATAGAGAATTTCTATCTTGATGTGTATATAAAATGGGGAATTTGATATTTTTACTTATCTTGTATTACAAAATATTTTGATCATTAAAGAATTTTTTAATAGCTTTAATACAGAATAAAATTTTACAAAATTCAATTGTATGAAAACATATATAATATAATATTAAAATAAACTATGAAATTTATTTTTAGGAGAATAATATATAAAAAATCAATTTTAAAATATTTGTTTTCCCCGCGTAGAAAAGAAATGTTTAAGATAATTTTCATAACATACAATTTAAGTTTGTTTCACTTATTTGTAAAAATTCTTTGGTATGTAAATTTTATGAGTTTTTCATTTGTGTACTTTATATAATTAAATGTATTATGTATTCTAATACTTTGTTTTATTATAATTAAACCTTAAAAATTAATAATTTTTAATGTTCTGGTATATAATTAAATAAAATTATTGAAAACATTTCATTATAAATCATTATTAAATATTACAAATTTTTATTTTTATAAAATATTGTATATAAAAAATTAAAAATATTGCTTAAGATCTAATTTTGTTTATTTTGTTTAAATATGTATTAATTTTTATTTTATTGTTTAAAATTGTTCGTTAAAATTTACAAATTATAACCATGATTTTTTTTTAAATTAAAGATTTTATTATTCAGATCACTAGATTTATTTGATGTTATTAGTTATTATTTATTAATAATAGTTTGAATAGTATTAATATAATAAAATAATAAAATTATTTCTGAAAAAATATAAATAAATAATATTTTAATAAAACTTTTATAGGACAATATTTAAATTACTTTTACTTATTATTTTTAATAAATATTATTTATTAATATACAATCACATAAAAATAAATATAAAAATATTTCACAAAAATAATAAAAATAATATTTTTATGATTTGTTCAGGTTATAGT
This sequence comes from Apis cerana, assembly GCF_029169275.1. Classification (NCBI taxonomy): domain Eukaryota; kingdom Metazoa; phylum Arthropoda; class Insecta; order Hymenoptera; family Apidae; genus Apis; species Apis cerana. Next base: position 8,107,434 of record NC_083858.1, on the reverse strand, counting down.
TTTAAGTATTTTTTTAAATATTTCCTTTAAATTAAAAGTGTAATAAAATAAAAGTCATTTTCTAAAAAATATATTATTTTTATTATTAATTATATACAAATAATTATAATAATTATTTTTAACAATCATATTTTAATCTTAAACAAAAATTGGAAAGATAAAAGTTATATATATATAGTTATATATATAATCAAAGTAAATAAATGATAAAAAATAAAACGTAAATTATGCTATTAATACAATCATTTTAAAATTTCAATTGTTTTATATATAAAATAAAATAAATATAATTTATGGAAAACAATTTATATATTAGTATATAAATATATATTATAAGATATTAAGTTGATTTTAAAGTGATTTATTTAATAAATTATCCAATAATGCATCATTTACAATAGAATAAAAGTTGTATTGGATCAGTATATATATGTTTAGTCCAATAGAATTTTTCTATTTAAGCTATCTTATAATTGGTTGATTTTTCATATGAAAAATGAAATAACCAATCAGCGATTTAGTAAGTGCAAGGAAGTACCCTTCTGGAATTTATTCGATTGATGATGTAGTTCCTGTAAAATCCGCATAGCTTGGCTAAGAAGTCAGCTTCTGTAAGAGAGTCGTTTATCTCTATACGACCGGTGCTTCTGTGCAGGTTCCGCTGCATGTGCTGACATCAAGGTGCTTGGAGGACTCATACATTGTACTGTTTTTATAATTAACATTATTGTGGACTGTTGTTATTCGTGAAAACTTTCTGTTTTCGTCGAAGCATCTCGTTTTGCCGGGAAAAGCAGTGAGTTGTGTCGCGCATAAGTGATTCCATCGGGTGAGTGTATAACGCCATAAAATCGGCTTTGCCGATGTTCTTTGATTCGACTCCTCATAGGGAAGACTTGAGACCGTACCAGGAAGGCAAGCATGATATGAGACTGTGAAGAGTGCTGCCCATTGTTAACGAATTAACTAAATTTGTAGTTCGTAAATTATTTTTAAAATTATTGAAAGTTTTGATGCTTGTGATAAATGATATTTGTTGAAATATTTTATTAAAATTTTACGCTGAGAAGTTTAGCGTTACTATTTCTCAGATCAAGAAAAATCGCCATGCTTGCTCATGCAACCGGGCGGCCCCTTTGCCCTCGACCTCGCACTTCGCACAGCACACGAGTTGAAAGATGATCTACAGATTTTTGTTTTCAAGTAACTGCTTTGCAAGAGAGATTCTCGTAATTTTTATATTTACGCAAGCACATGTTTTTATAATCGTATATGTTTTTGATTATAATTTAATGCAGAAATTACCGAAATTATAAAACATTTTATTACATACATTTTTAATACATATTTATGTTCTAACATTATTGTTTTTATTTCTCATATAAAAAATTATATATAACAGCATGAATTGCTCTAATCTAAAATATCATAATTTTTATAATGAAATTGTTTCAAAACAATTTAATAAAATTAATTTTAAGCACATTATTCTCATGTGATATCCATAGATAGCCACTTTGATTAATGTGCATATTTTTAATTTTTATCTGATTATATATATTTGTTTTTTATAATCAGTTTTTATGTTTATTTTGTATTTATATATATGAATATTTTTTATATAATAAATAAATAAAAAATATATAATAAATTACTTAACATATAATTTTTAAATACATTTATATCTTTTTATATATATTATATATATTATATATATATAATATATATATATACATATATATGTGAATATATAAGTATATATATATATTTAATTCAAATTATTTGTTTTGAATTCAATTACTATATATGATTTAAATGTTTACTATTAGTTTTAAATAAATTAATTAAAATATTTATATATTTTATGATATTATATGACAAAAATGTATATTTATACAAACAATATAATACATTATGAGTATTTTTTTTTTGTTACAGAAATCTAAACTTTTAATTCTCACGATTATTACATACTATTGCTGTTTAAGCAAAGTACTATTTTAGAAGTTAGAAATAAGAAAATGGTCATGGAGGCATCCCCTTCTCCACAAAATGTCGGTCGTGAATTTGTCCGACAATACTATACTTTACTTAATCAGGCTCCTGCGCATCTCCATAGGTAATTTAATAATTTTTATAAAAAAAAATTGTATTTTTATTTCATATTACTAAAAATATTATAATTTTAGATTCTATAATCAACATTCTTCTTTTGTACATGGAGGATTAGATTCAAATAGAGAGTCTACTCCTGCAATTGGCCAAAAGCAAATACATCAAAAAATTCAACAATTAAATTTTCGAGATTGTCATGCTAAAATAAGTCAAGTTGATTCACAATTAACTCTTGAAAATGGTGTTGTTGTACAAGTAAGATATAATGATATTAATGATTATAAGAAATTTAATTATTTTATATTTTTTTTATTATCTTTTATTACATTCATTTAAAATATTAATTTATGATTAATATTTAAAAATTGAAAAAAATATATAATAAATTTATTATTAATAATTAAATTATTTATAGGTATCTGGAGAATTATCCAATGCTGGACAACCAATGCGCCGTTTTACACAAACATTTGTTTTGGCTATACAAGCACCAAAAACATACTATGTACATAATGATATATTTCGTTATCAAGATTTGATCTTTCCTGATGAAGAGGAAACAGATGTAGGTGTTGTAGAAGGAGGTGTAGGTGAATCTGGAGAGAGGGAAGGGGAAGAAGGAGGTCGTTCTGAACCGGAAGAAGATGAACATCAAAATCGAGGACAGCAACTTTCAGCACCAGCTGCATCTACTGAGCCTCAAGCTCAGCCACCGCTTATCCCTGCACAACAACCTGTACTACAACAGCAGCAACAAATATATTATGCTCCACCACCGCAACAAACTCATGTTAGTTTAGTATTGTGATTAAATTATTTAAATCATTCTATTCAATTCAATCACTATATAGATTTAATACTTTAGGTACATCCCGTAATGCAACAAGTACTAAATGGATCGGTTCATGAAGAAACACCATTGATCAATCAACAACCACCACCTGCACAGCAGCAGCAACAACAGCAACAACAACAACCGCCTCCACCACCTGCTCAACAACATCAGTATATAACTGAAACTACATCACAAACACAATTTGTACAAGAAACAGAATTGGATTCCACTACTGAGCAGCAACAACAAACGGAAAATGAACCACAAGTACAATCAAATGAGACTCGAGAACAACCTGAAACTGAAACATTTACTACATCTGTACAAGAATCTGAACCAGAACATCAAGTGGCAAATACAAATGTAACTAGTAGTGGGCCGAAAACATATGCTAATCTTGTTAAATCATTCCCCAGTACTACCGGAGCTACCAGCCCTCAAGCCCCCAAATTATCTATGTCACCGGTATATATTTTAATTATGATAATTATTTTTAACAACTAATATCTCATTTATTTTATGATATATATATAATAATATATATATATAAATTGGATATTTATAACAAAATATAAATATAAAATGCGTTATAACATTTGTTCTCAGCCTCCATTGACAAACTTACGTTTAGACGATAGATCACCATTACATCCGACTAATAGTGGACCTACACTTTCTACATCAACTAGTGTTTCCACGCCTCAACAACAAACTCATAGAGTTGGTAATCAACAACCACAGCAACAGCAACATCAACAACAACGAGCTCCAAGAGGAGGGGCAGTGCAACGAGGTAAAGACGTTTATTAAGAACATAAATAAATATTTTTTATTTTTTTATATTACATTCATAATAATATTCATAATATTATTAACAATTAATAATATTCATATTATAAATAATAAATTCTTTAGATGGCGATCGTCGAGGAACAAGACAAAGCCAATATAGCGATGCCCATCAACTCTTTCTTGGAAATTTACCGCACAATGCATCAGAAGATGATTTACGTCAAGTGTTTGAATCTTATGGTAGAGTGGTAGAGTTGCGTATACACAGTAAATCAAATGATAGGTGCAAAGGTCCACAAGGAAATAATACAGGAAAAGTGCCTAACTATGGATTTATCACTTTTGAAGATCAGCAAGTTGTTAGCAAAGTGTTGCAGAATTTGGTTAGTTTTTTTTTTTCTTGTATAAAATATTTCTTTTAATCAATTAAAAGATTCATTATATATTTTTTTAATTTTAGCCAATTTATTATCCTGCTGAGAATGGACAAAAATTAAATGTTGAAGAAAAAAAAGTTAAGCCTAGAACAATGGAGGGCAGCGGTGGTCGATTGAATTCGAATGATGGTAGTATGAGAGCAATGGGCGGACAACAACAACAGCAACAGCAACGTGGTCCGGGTACGTAATAAAAATTTACATAATAGATTGAAATGATTTTATTATATTTAATATTAAATAAACGTAATAGCTACATAATATAAAATATAAAATGTAAATATTTAATATAATATAATACAAAATAACATAAATTAAATGATTCATAGTTGTATTATAGTTAAATTATTGTGAGCTTTAATTATATATATATTTTTTTTATAGGTGGACCTGGAGGAATGATGAGAGGTGGTCAACATGGTACAAGAGGTGGACGTGGAGGATTTTCACGAGGGGGTGATGGTGGAAGGGGAGGTGGTGGAATGCGGCAATCTGGTAATCCAAGCAATTTAAGTTACCAAAACCGCCGCTAATACTTCAAGCAATGTTAAAGGCACACCCCAGTTTCTTTTTTCTTCGGTCATCGATATATAATTATCATTCTCATTTTTAAACTCAAAATCCAGGACTATTTCGTATGCAACATAACGTGATTAAAGGCGCTATCCTTTTACGCTTAAACATCGCTTGCATCGTTTGTCAAGCAACAACTATAAATGACGCAGCTCAAATTGTATGGAATACGAACTCGAATAGGATTATCGCATTTATGCTAAGTTCGTCGTGTTTGTGGATAAGGAATAATGATTTAATAAAATAATTCATTGAACATTCAACTTAATAGGTTGGATATTTGATGAAGTGACTACGAGTTCGTCCTTCATACATCGACGTCAGACAATTTACAAGACTTTACGATGAAAACAAAACTGCATCCATTTGCATATGTACGTATAACAGAGCGACGTGTGATATCCTGTTTTGAGATATGGGTGTGTTTTTGTCTCCTAATACGTAGCCCACGTTTCTTAAAAGCCAATATATTCAAAAAAGAAAATTGTTGCCAATTTTTGTGATAGAATGCAGAAGAAAACTTGAATTAAGAAAACGTTATCGAAAACCATATATGGCATATAAAAACAAGATATAGCGATAGAAATATACATCATATATACATACACATATAATATATATCGAACTAGGATTTGGTAACATATTTTTTGTTTTCTATTGGATAAATGTTATGATGAAAGTCATACGTCGCTCTTTTAGTTTTCTTCGTTTGCCAATCGTATTCAGGAGACATAAGCGGTGCGAATTCCGCTCTCGTATAAGTAAGTCACGAGCCAAATTAAACGAAATTAAAACGAGAGGATACGAATCGTTTTAACTATGAAATATCGTACATTTCATATGCTCTCGAGTTAATTCATTGACTGCCGATAAAACGTTCCACCTACATGTAGAAAGTCGGCAATAATGTTTATAGGTGGTAGTTGGTCGGTGTTGGTTAACGAGTAGAGAACTGCGGCTGTTCTGTGGTCGCATACAAAAAGACACAGTCGATTTTTTCACAAAACATGGCCAATTATCAATCGACCGGTATCGATTGATAGTGGGGCAGTATCCTTAGACTGCAGCTGGTCTCGCCGTTTCCTAATTCATCCGCGTGTCGCTTATGCTCTATTTTGTTCCAATCTGCTAATTTTTGTTCGATTTTTTTTTTTTTTTTCTATTCCATATGTATCTTTGCATATTAAGCTCTTGCTTTTTCTTCTTATGTTAATCATCATCTCTTTCTTATTTACACTTCTTTTTGTCGATCTTTTGTTTCTTTTTTTTTCCTTTTTTTTTTTTTCTTTCTTTCTTTTAGATCATAAAGAAGGGCAATATTATTTCAAAATTAAACTTGAATAGTTCAGTACAATTTATTGAGAATTCTATAATTTCCAATAGTCTTTAGTCTCTAGTGATCGCAGAACTCGCGCAGTGCGCTGCTAAAATAGAGAGACCTAGTACCATTATAACAACACAAAATATCTTGACTTAATGCAAAATGTCGTAATTACAGAAAATTATTGGAAAATTAACGTTGTATAATATTGAACAAAAAAATTTGCCCGCTTACTAACATAGCTAGTATTATTCTTGTAATGATTATACATACGTAAATAGCAATTTTTCAAAGTTCGATCAAAAGTGATAAATATTCATATAAAAATATTATAAACTTCTTTCATCAGGCTCTTTTCTTCGATATTATACTTCCATATCAATGAGATAATGAGATCGAAATAATACGTATAAATATTTTTTTGAAGAAGATTGTGTTAGTTTTCTGGCACTAAGATACAATTTTAAATGTTTCTCAATCTACGTATATTTGTCGTATGAATGAATAGTTTTATTCGCATGAAGTAATAACAACAATTTAGTGAAATTAGATTGACGATTTAACTTATCTTTTATATACAAAAAAAAAATAAATTCAGCACGTGCACTTATTCTATATCACCGAATGGAATTGAGAAATATTTTAATTCTTGTAAGTACTCTAATATGTAGATAGTATTTTCCTATCTGTATTTTCGACATGTGTCCGTATAAAGGTGCTAGGGCAGATGAAACAAAGGAGAGAAAGAGAACGAAAGGGGATGTGTGTGGATGTAAGAGAGAAAGAGAGAACGAGAGAAAGAATTATGTGTTTATCAAAAAAGAAAAAAAAGAAAAAAAAAAATATTAGAAATATTTTCGAATTTCTAGAAACAGTTTGCAAGATGAGTCCTGCGATTATTAGAGACAGGGCGATATATTTTTTCTGGCCTATTTGTCATGTTCTTCCTTTTTCTTTTATTTTTGTTAACCAAAAATATCGTTTTTTTTCTCTCTAAATTCTCATCGCATTATAAGTCATCGAGTAATCAGGATAAGATTTTCAAACCAACATTGCAACAATGTAGAAGAATCGTGAGTGCAAAGTAAAAAGTAATACAAAACTACCAACATCGTGATAACAGTGGTAGCGCATAGTAATTTATGTGCCATCTCGTACATGTACACCTCGCCCTAACCCAAGTGCACAGATGAAAATACAGATTAAAAATGGACAAAAATTAACTGTTTTTAATAGTGCTGAGAACACAGAGGTGATAACAATATGTTGATGGTGATAAATTAACTAATATATCGAATTTGGCAAAAAAAAAAAAAAAAGAAAAAAACTACAAAGTGCACGGCGACTAAAATGCTACGATATTAAGGCTGAGAACATGTGAAAAGTAATTATTTACGTTTCTTATTAATCCATTAAATTGTTACGTAGTCTACATTAAACATCCGCAATAGTTTGTAATCGAATGCGTTACAAGTGCTATGTCCGGGATAAAGCAGAATTATTGGCGAACGACGTGTGGTCTTTGTTTTATACTTTTTGATGTAACACCTTTCTACAAAGGTATATATGTAATTTTATTTAAGCAGAGTTTCACACGGTAAAACATAAGTATTTTGTGTAACAAAATTCAATGTTTCTAAAACATTGTTTTATATTATATATCGCGATGATGCTGCTTTGTCTCGGTCATGGATAAAGAGGTAATTTCGCGTAATTAGTTGGCCAAATTATTCGTCTCGTCGAATAATTAAAATATTCACGAAGTATGCTCGTAAATTAAGAATTTTCCAGCCAATTTTCGTAGATGAATTTTATTAAAAATGAAAACGATCATCGTAAAAGAAACGATTTATTTATTTCAACTTAATATTTATGGATTTAAAATATTTATATCCCTTCTATCTCAATATTATAATTGAAAATATAATATTTTCAATTGTACAAATAGCAGTATATTCAAATTTTATATATTCAAACAATGATATGATATTATCATTATGACTATAATTTTAAGCATCGAATCAGTTGCTAAGTTTTTCCTATTTAAATCGTAGAATAATCGTAAAAAGGAATTACGAATTTTTATGGCTAAATATTTTAACGAGCTCCTTCTCACAAACTTCGACAAGTAGAACGTAGCACTTTGATCTTTCCTTTTAGTTAAATTTTCAATATGTAAATACAGTTTTTAAGTAAGTTCATTTGTACCTTTAGGTATATACGTACATATATATATAAATATATATATATCAATATGCATCTCATGTATAACTGTATTAAAAACAAAGTGTTCAGAAGCCACGCATGCGCGAGATCACCTCTTTATACCTGAACGAAAGCTCTGCAAATTTTTAGTGTGAATGTTTTCGTTTTAAGTGACTATTAATAATAATATTAATAATAATAATAATAAAAAAAAAGATAAATATAATGAGCGAAGAAAGGAATATGAAGAAACACAAATAATTATAACAATATAATAATTAGAGGATGGCGAATAATAAGTTGTGAATTTTTGTAGTATACATTTTTATTTCGGTCTACCAGGCCAGTTTGTGTGTACAACCATGGTCAACGTTACTACGACAAAAAAAGAAATAATGTTAAAGGAAAATGAAAAAAAAAAAAACAAACATCAAATGTATTGTAACTTTTTGCATTTAGTATAATATACCTACCTTACTACCAATTCCTATTAGTATCTCTTTATTTATAAAAATATTTCACCATTTCTTTAAAGTTTCAATGAAATTCTTGATCTGCATATTTAAGTTAAATATTTTATGTGTGTAAGTCTAAAAATAATTATCTAATAGTGATAACGTTTAATAAATGTTATTATTTGCAATTGTTTAGAATGGTATTTTAATTTATTTAATAATAAAAAATTATTAAATAAGTTCTTAGCGTTTATTTAAAGTAAAGTATTATTTATCTCGTTAATAGTCAATTTCTGTTTATAATATTATTATTTTATCTTTTGTCAATAAAAGTATGTAAGAAGCAAAAATTAAAAAGAAAAGTATTTCTGCTTCTTTCTTTATACAAGAATATATCGGGAAAATTTACTTAATTTTATTACATGTTGAAGTAACTCGAATAAATGTATTGAAATAAAAAAAAAAAAAAATAAATAAAAAAATTAAAAAAAATAAAAATAAAAAAAGAAAAGAAAAAAATGTTCTACATTCATAAAATATAATTTTAATTCCATTATGGTGAATTATTTAATCAATTCATGTACATATAAAATATTTTATTTACAAAGAACATACATACAAATTTTTCTATATATCTTGTGATATAAGTTCTGTTATTTCAATTAAAGTTAAATTAATTTACTCTCATTCTTGAACGAATATAAATGTGATAGATCTTTATCATTATTCGTATTAAAATTTTTCTTTATAACAATGACCTGGTTAATCGAACATGAAATTGCGACAGTATGATACCGAAAAAACAAAACAAAATATAAACATATGTTATTAATGAGTTAAATAAAAAAAAGCTGTTCTAACAATTTTCTAATATATATGTCGAGATTAATATCGTATTAAGATATTTTAACTTTTCAGATAAAATATATTGCCAAATTGATTTCAATTTTTTAAATAGAAGTGAGCGTATAAATAATAATTTGATTGTATATGTAACATTTTGAGTAGAATATTAAAGTTTTATAGAAACTAATTGAAATAACGAACAATTTCGTATTATATGTTGCTTATAATAAAATATAATAATGATTTGTATTTTATAAAAAAAAAAAATTCGAATTATAGAAATAAATCTATGGTATAGATTTTAAGTAAATTTTTACGCATAATATGATATGACTATGTTATGTATAAGGAACTTTATTCTTTTCAAAAAAAAAATACACACACACACACATACATATATATATATATATATATATATGTAATTAATGTACATATATATATATATATATAATTAAATCTATATCTCGAAATTCTGACTAAGTGATTGTGTGACATAATTAATAATTAATAAGAAATAAAAGCAAGCATATCGGTTGATTGACATTACGAAGAGAATTTCACTTGTATGAAAGTAAATGTATTGGAGGATACTTGTCTGTGCCATTTTATTTACTTTGTCATCGTGTTAAATTATCACAATTTCGATATTGTCTTACATGATTCAGCGATCTACGATCATTTTATGATCTATAGTTATAATTACTATTGAACTAACAATAAGCTTAATTTTTGTATGGAATTATGATGCATCTACCTCATACATTTTTAACTTGTAATTCATATAATATGATTTGCATGTGGATAAGAATCGTTTCTTTTTAAATTATTTGCTTTTTTCCATGAATTATTTGAAATTTCATTTTAGAAAAAATTAATAGAAAATGTGGATATAATTTAATATTCGATTTATGTATGATATAATTATTTATTTTCAATTATTATATTGATTATTCAAATGTTTAATATTTATCATTATATTAAATAATTTGATTTCACCTTTTAAATAAATTTTCAAAAATTGATTAATAATTTATAAATGTATGTTTTGTATTGTTGTATTAAAAATTGTTGGAACGATATATAGAACAAACAAAAGCGTAGAAAAAAAAATAAGATAACAAGATATTCCTTCTTTTAAAATAAAATTGACTGTTTTGTATGAAATATAATCCGAGTAAAAACTCAACTTGCATTTTGAACATTGTGTATTTTTGGTAAATAAAATTATGTAAATAAATGATCAAAAACATTGTTTATCAAGTATTTATAGCCATAAGTCTATAATCTAACAATCACAAATATATAAAATATACATACACTATCCAAAACTTTATTTAAAATCACTCGTACAAAAATTTGTATTTTTCTCTTCCCTATACATTCCACATAATGATATAAAATCATTGCATACTTGATACATAATCGACTTCAACATTTCTTTCAAAACATATGAAAGAAATGACCCGTGAAAATGAAATTTAGAATCTCTTTCATTTGCGTGTAACAACGCGACGAAATAAAAATTTGACGAAACAAGAGGCAAAAGTTGAAGCCGTGCGTCGCCCGTTCGAAAGATAATTCGAAAAAGAAACTTGGAGGCGCGGTTGGTTTACTTATGGGGCACTGCGTTACGTAATTTATCGCTCAGAAACTCGCTTCTAAAGCGGGCAGAGGGAAGAGAAGCGGTGCATATGGCAGAAAGATCAAACGGGGGTGTCGGAAGAAAGAAAAACGATGAGATCATCTCTGGTTGCTCGTGGAGAGTTGACCGTTTCTCCGTACGCTGTTGCGCGCAGTCAGTACCGGTCGTGCGACCGATTTGGAGGGTTCTTTTGAACAGTTCCGAAAACGGGCCGAGAAAGGAAAGAAGTGTAACGCCGGCAACAAGGGAAAGGAACGATAGGTCGAGGTACGTGAAGTATCTTTATTGCACGGGCAGGTGTGCGCACTTGGTGCGACCGCTTTACGGTTTATAGGCATATGCACCATCGTGCGCGTACCATCGCGATTACACGATTTCCGAAAATAAATACTTCGGTTCGAGCGTATAATGTTGAAATCGATTTCATTTTTCGAATTTTTTCGAGAACAATGTTTAAAAATATAGAAAATTTTCTTTAATATATGTATATATATATATTTTTTTATTTCTTTTTTCAATTTTAATCTAGATTAAATCGAGATTATTTTTTATTGATGCAAAAAAATGAAATTGGCATTCTTTGAGATTATAGTAGGATAAGAATTTCTTCACAGAATTTATATTTTTGGGTAAATTGCGTATATTTAGTTTTCGTTACATCGTTTTAATTATTATTTTATTTATTATGAAATATTCACTTATTAAAAGTTGGTAATTTGTGATAAAAATTCATTAGGTTTGATGTTGTCAAGGATATTTTTATTAGAAGTATATAAAAGACTTTGGAATTTTTTTTTACGATATATATTGATTAGATTGTTTCAAGAAATTAATTTGATAGATTGAAAGTTATCGCAAGAGTGAATGAATATATTTATATTAAGTGTACACAAGAATTACTTGAATGTTCTAATTTTTTACACAAGTAACAGATTTCTGTTCGATATTTAAAACATTTTTGCATAACTAATTTTCGAATAATTTTAATTTTGATTACTCTTCATTAGTTTTATAAAATAATAAATTATTAACAATGAATTATTTAAGAATTATTATTTATCTTAAAATAATTTCATATATATATATATTCAAATCTATTTTAAATTATCGATTTAATTTCTTAATTTTGTTATTGTTAGATAACGCTAAAGAGGTCAAAATATTTTACATCCTATTTTTGGAATGTACACTTAAGATAAAGTTAAGTTATTCAAATAAATGTTCAAAATTATAAATTTAATTCTACAAAATACAAAAAGGAAATATAAAAATTTTATTAAAACAGTACTGTTAATTTCTTTACACGGAAGACATTAATAAATATCTAATTAAAATCATCGAGGGAAGGAAGTTGCTTTGAATCTGTTTCTCTAATTAAATAAATAGGAGCACTTTAATGTGTCTATAACACAAGCGGGAATTATACTTTGTCTTGGAATATATACGCTTTATTAGTGGGCGTTTGTCACAATTTTATCTTGTCGCAAACTCCTCGGAAATTGTTCCTTTCAGAACGGAAATCAAACATCCTCTTTCTAAAAAAAAAAAAAAAAAAGAAACAGATATTATCAGAATATTCTTGACAACACTATACGAATATTTTTATTCATTTTCCATTTTATTAAATTTACCAGCAAAGATCGAAAAGAAAGAAAGAAAGAAAGAAATTATAAAAGTCTTCCCCCACGAAAGGAAGAACAATATTTTAAATGTCGCATAATTACGCGAAATTTAAAAGCGTTACTTCACAGATTGAATTGCAAATATGTGCTACATAGAAATCTAAGATCTCGAATTTTTGCCGTATCATGACATACGATCCAAACCAATTTCACGACGACCAACCAAAGCAAAAAAAGAAGTTTTCTCGTCATGAAATAGCCACGAGCATTGAAATATTGATTTTCAAACGAATCGCAGATAAGGAATAAGCTCTATTTCAATATATCTTTCGTGGACTTTTCTTTCAAAAGAAAAAAAAAAAAAAATTAAAAAACAGGTATCTTTTATCACAAATGAGATAATACGCGTTCAGATAATAGGCGAAATAGTGTCACGGTTTCAAGATTCAAATTATTATCATCTCGTCCTCCCTTCTTCCTTTGTTTGTCCAATGTTTGTTGAATGTTTTCATCGCGAAGATATGGAGAATGAAAGAAAATAGAGTAATTGTGTAAAAGACTGGATGCTTCAAATGACGACAATTACATAATTTCGTGGGCGCTGATCAAAGAAGAGATAAAAACAGGGCTGTTCGCGATTTCTGCACTCGCCTCTTCATAAATTCTTCGTTGTATTGCTGGTTCTTGTTGTTGCGACACACTTGCGAACTCTCGTTTTATCAAAGGTCGTTCGTAAACACATATCAAAAAAATCTTCTTGTGAACATCATTCTCTTCCTTCATTGTCGCTCTAAGAAGATCGCAGCATTATTTGCAGCTACACGATACGATCGAAATTGGGATAAAGTTGTAGAGATTTTTTCCTTTTTTATTTTGTGTAAGTTATATTTCTTTTATAGTCTGCGAGGCATAGTTGTGCTCTAGGATTAATGTCGTTTCGTAGAAAAGGCAAATAATGAATATGTTTCTTCGAGGAATTAACGTCCACCGTGTATGCGTATACGCAGAACTGTTTAGAAGAAGTTTTGTTTCATTTAGAGGAAGAAGGTAACTTTATATTAACTACTTATTTTTTTTTTCTATCATATTTGCACTTAACATCTTTAAAAGAATTTCGTGATACAGATTTTGGTAATGATACGAGTAATAATTTGACTATGTTTGAAAAAATAAGAATAAATATGAATTAAATCTGTCCATTTAGCCAGGAGATTCTTTCTTAAACTCAAATAATTGTTTAGTTAGCATACGTAGGTAATAAATTCGCATATTTTTTATTTTAATACAATGTGTAATTGATAAAATCTAGGTTTACGATAAAAAGAAATAATGGATTCAAAGAAAAAGCTGACGCGTAACGGAAATTCTATGCTGCAAATATAATCAAACTGAATGAACCTTACGCATAAACTGACCGAGCTATATTTAAACCAGTAGGAAGCTAGAAAAATGTGTTTTAATTTGCTACAAATCATTGTACAAGGATTATATTTTACAGATATTTAACCACTTTGTTTTATTATATTCCTTTCTCAAAGATGATTCAACATTTTGATTCAATTGGATTAAACTCATAACTCTCTTTAAAAATTCAAGAACTCGATTAATTAAAAGATATAATTAAGCCGTTTTAAAACTGGAAGGAAGAGAATTGAGACGCAAATGAAGAAATTTCATAAACATAAGTGGGCGTTCATACTTAGCCGATGAGTTCAACGTCGACCTTCGTTTCTCGTCATCAATTCAAAGGAAGAGACAATAAGTTAAATAGGTTTTTATCGTTCCTATTTGCAGCGAGGCATATTTACAGGCGTTAGAGAAACGAAGGAACTGTATTGCGTGCAATACGCGTTCAAGTTTGTTACGAACATTCGTAAAGAATCGTGATTTCCAAGTATCTGGGTTATCGCTTCGTTGCTCCTATTAAGGTCTCAGAGATTTATCGTTGGTTACGTTGACCCAAGCTGGATTGGCCGTTCGTGCGCGTTATTATTATTGGGAATTTTCGAAATTAAGCCATCGTACATTCTAGACGAACGATCTTCAATTGAGAGATCTGATTGTATGCACGAGTATTGGAACAATAATTCTCCCATCACGGTCCAAGTTTATAAAACGACAACACGAAAATAGCAGAAGCCAGCTATTCGATCGTTGTGCTCGTTACTTTGCATATATCAGAAAGAGAAAAAAGAAAAAAAGGAAATGTTAAGAAATAATGTTTTAATTATATATTAATCTTATTTAAAATTAACATACTTAAACTCGATCGATTGTTCGTCGCAGAGATCGCAATGCGGACGAAAGTGGAGCTCCTCTTATTTGCGTTGCTATTGGTGGCCCTTTTGGTGGATGTCTCGGCTCAACAACAGGTAAGTTAATCGTAAAATAAATATATAACTATCCCACATCGCAGATGTATGAATTATTAAAGCAGTGAGTGATTACGTCATTTGATAAAAACATTTATTTAAATAATAATTCAAGGTCCTCCATTTTTATCTCTCTCTCTCTCTCTCTTCTACTTAGAATGACGGTTTAACTTTTATTCGTTTCGAGTTTGCCACGTTAACGGGAAATAGTTAATTATTTTAATGGGATATATTGGGATGCGAATTTGTGCGCGATTATAATCGATATAATTATTGATTTTTAGCGTCGAAGGAAACATCGTCGTCGCACGACCACGACGGAAGCCAGTATTCAAGATGAGGTCATGAACATGCTTGAGGCTGATGAAATAGCAGCGGAGGCAGCGGAGGATGCTGAGGTCACCGTCGAAGATGGCAGAAACGAGGTTGGATCGAAGCGTCAGAGTTTGCTCCGTTTGGATCCGTGCATGGACAAACACTGCGATGCTGGACGAGTTTGCAAGGTATGTCGGAGATAATCTATCTGTTAAAGATGTATTTAGAGACGCAATTATCTTTTATTCTAAAAATTACTTCAAAAGTGATTCAATCATTGTGAATCGTATTTTCTTCCTAATATAATTTCTTTCATAATTTCTTGAGTTCCACACATTGAGTAAATTGAAAAGATTGTATTTCGTTGTGTTTAAAAATTTTTTTTAAGAAGGTTTTTGGTGTTTGGAATATTATTTTTTTTTCTTCGTTTCAGGCTATAGACGATGACACCGCCGAATGCGTTTGCATCGAGATATGCGACAAAGAGATCGATCCAAGACGGAAAGTTTGCACTAATCACAATGAAACATTCGGGAGCGATTGCGAGGTCTATCAAGCGCGTTGTTTCTGCGACACCAACGATCCCAGATGCAGAGGCACTAAATATCAACACGTTCACGTCGTGTACTACGGCGAATGCCGACAGATGCCTGTATGTATTTATCCTCCTCATTGGCGGAAGATATCAAAATGATAGATTTGAAAAAAAGAAGCTAATTCGTGTTTTTTTGCAATACGCTATAAATAAGAAATGTTAAATATCGTTGTTATTATTGTGCAATGTTTATATCGTCATATATTATTTATTTTAGTAAAATGTTTCCTAATTATCAACCATTGATATAATGGAATACTATCTATAACCAGAGGTATATCTTATCTATTCTGTATTGTTGTTTTACTGGAGAAATTATTTAATTATAATATTACATTTACGTTCGTATTCTTTATATTACACATTTAATCTCATTATCTGAGAAACACCAGTTATTATGATATGGTATATAATTATTGAACAAATATTGTATATAGAAAAAAAATAAGCTAAATTGTAGAAGATAATACATTTTCCAACATTAAAATTTTATTATTTTTAGTTATACGTATAGTTATAAAATTTGAAAAATTTTTACAAAATTTTCTTTTTCTATATATACAGTTTTAAACGTGAATATATATATATATTATATTTATATAAAATATAATTTTTATTTGTAAACTAAAATTATAATAATTTATGACATAATTTATAGGAGATATAAAATTTTTTATGATTAAATCCTTTAAAATTTATCCAATTAAATTTTAAAATAATTAAATAGATTGGTGATTCCAGAAAAAAATTTCCAAGTTTATCATTTTTATTTTATACTTTTTATTTTATAGGAATGCAAACCAGAAGACATGGCCGACTTCCCAAGGCGAATGCGCGACTGGCTGTTTAACATTATGAGAGACCTTGCTGATCGTCAAGAATTACCATCGCATTATCTGAAAATGCAACGGGAAGCGGAAACAAATCATACGTTACGTTGGACTAATGCCGCCATTTGGAAATGGTGTGACTTGGATGGTCACCCTCATGACAGGGCTGTTTCCAGGCACGAACTTTTCCCCATCAAAGCACCGTTAATGGCTCTCGAACATTGCATTGCGCCGTTCCTAGACTCGTGCGATATTGATGGCGACCATAAAATTACCCTCATCGAATGGGGTAAATGTTTAGAACTTAATGAGGTAAACTTTTTTTCTTTATATAAATTATATAACAGTATTATAAATTATAATTAGGATTCTTAAAATATTGTTTTGCATAATTGTCCATTATCTCATATAAAATTCAATATTTAAATGTTTGCTTATTAATGTTTGCCTATTTTATTAATTAATAATAATCGGAAAATTTAATATTGGTATTAGACTAATTAAATAATTATTTCTTAATATGCTGTTCATGTATACTTTGCATAATTTTACTGTTTTATTATTTTATCTAAATTTGACTTTTGTGTATACAAGATTTATTGTTATCTTCTGTGCTATCTTTGAGTATTTCACGTGTTTTTACAAGTGAAAATATATCGATTCAAAAAATGAATAAAATAAAATAACAATAAATATATCTTAAATGTAATTAAGAAGAATAATCTTTAGAAATAGTGGTATTTTTTAAATTTTCAAAATAATGCTTTTTGTTTCGTTCGTCTGCCAAAATATGTCGAACCGTCATACTGAAATGATATTGATTCCCATTGTAGGAGGATTTGGACGATAAGTGCGATGAACTGGCCGAAACGAAGAATTCCGAGCAATAATAATTATGATAAATTCCAATGATAAACGTGGCGGTTATGTCCACGGGATATGTAAACGGGTAGAACAAAAAGAAGGGTAAACACACGATGTAATGTACTAATGAAAGGGCGAGGAATGAGAAAAATGGCGGGAAAAGTTGCAAGTAAACTGCTGCACTCGGCAACGCGCATGTCTGCGCAGAGACCTCGTCGATATTGCAACCCATCCGTAATGGTCGTGCCAACCGCAGTTTTAGACAGTGCTCTCTAGATATATAATATAGAGATGTGTACGCTAGAAATTAAATCGCGATAAATTCATAATAATTTTTTAAATATTTGGAAATTATTTGTTATCATATAATGGTTCAAATAGATACGCGTTACACCTGCTCGTTTCCTCTCCCTATAGTATAATCTTGATATTATCCTCGTAGCAACAACGTACGTATTTTCTATATATATACATATATACATACATACCTTTTGTATAAATTTATTATGTGACTGCCTTTCTATCAATAAAGAGTGATACAGTTTCTTTCATCTGCGCAATACTAATCCATTATATATTATGCTTTATGATGTCAACAATTAAATCAAAGGAAATGCAAATGTTTCATTTATATTTCAGGAATAATTTAGTTTCTGTAGATAATGAAGATCGAAGTATTAAAGTTATTTCGTCTTTCGTATTTAAAAGATTCCTTTGTTACTTTTTATTTTATTCGTTATTTTTATTTTAATATTAATGATTTAACATTTAATGATATATATTGGTTATATAATATTTTTCATTATTTAATTATAAAAAATACGAATATAAATATCCATTATAGATCTATTAAAATTTCGATCTAAAATTAAATTTTTTATATTATTTCATTTTGTTATACTTCTATCGAAGGGAAGAACAAATTATTGAAATTATAATCTGAAGTTCATCAATTATTTCAAAATTTAAACTTTAAAATAACCGGTATTGCATCGTTAGCATGTTGAATTTTTTAAAAAGGCAATTACTTTTTTACGATAATTAATATAAATACATTTGAAAAATATACTTTCATATATTATATTATCTATATTCTTCGTTATTTTATCAAAAAATATATTTTAGAAATATCATAGAGGTGAAATTTAAATTATTTAATTATGTATGTATAATATTATCTACTGGTGAGGTAGTAGATACGAGAAAGTTACTATATATAAAAAAAAAAAATAAATTGATTCTTTTTTCAATTTTTATTAATATTATATATATTTATTATTTATAATATGTAATTATATTTCCTGTTCATTGTTATAGAATAAAAATTTTATATATATAAAAAAAAATATAAAGAATAGAAAGCTTGGATTTAAAATTTTAAATGAAGCCATTTTGATATAGAGATAATGTATGAGAATAGAAAAATATGAAATTAAAATTAAGTGGTCATTGGATCTAAAATTATAAGAGTTTAGGAAGTGTCTGATAAGTTGAAAATAAACGGTAAGTGGCCGACGTGAATAATAACGCAGTGTACCTTAGACAGTATGGAAAATTACTCTGTACACGATGCAATGTTCAAGTGATACAAGATAGAAATGTTAGTCTCCTACCAGAACCATAGTAACGAATCAAGACCAATAGATGGCGAAGAGGCATTTCATTGTGTCTCTATAATTGGTGTGTTTTAGTCACGTGGGGTGATCGCGGGACGCGCCGACAGCGCCAAGCGTATTTGGCGGGACCGCGCTTAGACGGCGTCGTCTGTGCTTCAGGCAAGTCTGTCGTGTAGTGAACCGCAAAGGCTCTTGTCGGACAATGGTGAGTATCCGCAAGTTTTCAGCGGATCCTTTAGCCATCCATATTTTCTAATCACATCATTATATTCTATGATGTTCATACTTTCTTCTAGCGAAATTTCGTGCTCGTATCTCGCAAATTAACCATGATTTTCGTTTCTGAATAGGCTGGCGGAAAGGCGGGCAAGGACTCTGGTAAAGCGAAGGCGAAGGCGGTCTCTCGTTCGGCGAGAGCCGGCTTGCAGGTGAGTTTATTGCTTGCTGCTCAGTTAAGTCAAATGCGTAGAATATAATTTTGTCAACATTATTTTCTGATAAATAACATTTACATGATTATTTTAGTAGATTTTAATGGTAAACAGGTTAAAACATTGTGGTTGGCGCGAAAAACTGAGGCGTTTTTAGATACCTAATGAAAAATTCATTTTTTTGAAGTTTTTGTGATTTTTGTGTGAATAAAATATGTGAAAGTGATCTATTTAAGTTTAATTTATGCATATTGTGCCAAATAGTTAAATAATATTTCGAAAAAGTCTATTATTTTTTGAATTAAAGTTATGGTGATTACGTCTAAGTTCGGAAGTTTTCAAACGAGACGGTTGAGTTTGTACTACACCCCCCTCCTCTCATATCTTTCAATTCAGTTACTAATATGACTTTTATTGAAATATATTTTTTTTCAATAATTACTAAAAATAGCTTGATACGAATCATCGTAATTATTTTCGTTTCAATCATATTATGTCAATTCTGTCAAGATAATTTAAACTGACAGTAAATGTAACTTATTTTTGTATTCAATCATATTTATCTATCTTGAAATCCAGTTAATATTAATATTTATATTATATTTATATTGAAATTACATCTTTTTATTTATTTATTTATTTAAATATTTAAATAATATAATAATTAATTTAATTTGAAAAATTTTATTTTTTATGCAAGAATTTATATGCAAACAAACAAACGTGACGATAATTAAATATGAATATACTTGATATAATTAAACATAATATTTTATAAAAAAAAAATATTTTTTTGATAATTATTCATATTCAATGTTATATATTAATAGTTTCTTTCGAGTAATTATTTATATACAAATAAATAAAACACAGGGCGTTTACTAATGAATGACGAAACCACGTACTAAACTGGAAAGCTCGGGAAAGCCGAATCATCGTGTGTCGCTCGATATTCGTTGTATTAAAAGAGAATCGAGTTATGTATGCTGTTCTATGTGTGTAGATAAAATTGGTTTTTGTTTTAGAAGAATTGGATATATGATGAATTTATAAATAATTATTGCGGGGAAAATGTTAGAAACGTATAATATTACGAAAAATTGTGTCATTTCTCGTCGTTCGATATTTGTTATACGAAAAGCTGCTGACGCTGAGTGACCTCATGTTATTTGAACGGACATTATACATGATGCGTCCTAACCCAAAAATATTTACCTTGCCACGAAAGCAAAATTACTGTCAGACATAATAATTTTTACCTAATACTAATCATAGTACGAATGTTTTTTCCAGTTTCCGGTTGGTAGAATTCACAGGCATTTGAAAAACAGAACCACAAGTCATGGTCGAGTCGGTGCTACAGCAGCGGTATACAGTGCAGCTATCTTGGAATACCTCACTGCTGAGGTGAGTGAGAATATATGTGAAAGAAGAAAGCATTCGCAAAACAAAGAGAGAAAGACAAAGAAAGAAAGGCAAATACGCACATAGGAAGATCAGCCGTTATAACCAGGACTATATGCGTTGGCATCACTAGCGACTGATGGCGTCACTAACGCCAAGCATCATGGCCGATTTTTCCCGCCTTTTCGTCAACCGTAGGCAAATAAGGAACAACATATTTTGCTTATCGTGTTATATAGAATTTCACTTTTATCTTTTTCATTTTTTTTTAAAAGGAACTCTTTCCATTAGAGAAATATTATCATATAATTACATGATAAACAGTACTTTTTATAGATAAATAATATTTGTACGAATGATATTTATAATTTATAATTATTTTTGCGATCTTAAGATATTTTTAATATTATTATTATAATAATAACATTAATAAACATTCATATGCGAACATTTTTTATACATTCTTAAGTTTTCATATTTTTTTTTTCTATATATAAGGTATTGTGTTTTGTAGTGTGCTAACAGTCTCACAAAAAGTATATATTATTATATATATTATAAAACAACATTTTGTATGTTTTAGGTTCTTGAATTGGCAGGAAATGCATCAAAAGATTTGAAAGTCAAACGTATCACACCAAGACATCTTCAGCTTGCTATTCGTGGTGATGAAGAATTAGATAGTCTCATTAAAGCAACTATTGCAGGAGGAGGTACGTGTTTTCTGATTATTCACATGTTTAGACAGTCATCTTGTCATAACAAATCAAATTTAACCTATTATTTTTCTTTTAAAAAATTAATTTTGATTTTCAAATTGCAATATATAAAATTTTAAAAGTTATTTTGTAATTATTTAAATATTTGAAATTTGTTAATTATTATTATTATTATTATTAATTATTTTAATAATATTATTTATTATTTTTTATTACTTAAAGATTATTTACTTATTTAATATTCTATAATTGCAAAAATTATTTAATAATTGTAAGAAATTTTATTTTTGTTACAAATAAGTAATAGAATTCTATATTATATATTTACAATTGAAGTAATGATAATTTTTTTTATTTTAATTTTATTTTGTTACAGGTGTTATTCCACATATCCACAAATCTTTGATTGGAAAGAAAGGTTCACAGAAACCAGCATAATTATTTAGTGATTCATTTAAAAACATTTGAAGCTATGTAGACAAAACAGATGCGAAACAGCAGAGTGATTGTTGACAAAGTGTACCTACGTTACTAAATTGATGACGAGACTGGCGTGATATACATACGTATATATATATATATATAATTATATATATATATAAAGATAAATATAAATATATATAAATATATATAGATATATAGATATATAAATAAAACAAATATTGATATAATTTAATATAGGTAATGAGAGCTAAAGAAGAAAAAAATTTTCACTATGTAATTGGCATTTGGAAAAGTTAATAATATAGGTCTAAAAATTTTAGTGTACGCTACACTGTAATTAATTGACGAGCGATGCGTTGTAGCATGGCTTGTTTAAAACTGTAAAAGTCTTGATACTGTGTGCGGATACTAAATATTTTTAAAGTTGGAGTATTTAAGAGCTTGGATGTGTCGTAAAATACTTTTGAAAGAAGAATTTCTTTTGTTATCTTTGTCCCTATCAAAGCTATTTGAACTTTATCTCTTTAGACTATTGCTCTCAAAAATATTAATATAAAATAGCATAACAATTATAGAAAAAACGTGTAATATGAGCAAGTATTATATAATAAAAATTTCTTAAATTTTTTTATTTTTAATTTTTAAAATTTTTAGTCTTTACTCACACTTTCTTACAATAATTATAAGAATCGTATAATTATAATTATAAATATAAAAATACGTACTCATTCTTGTTATTAAATACTCTTAACTATCTTACAGCAGTATACAGTGTGCATAACACCTTTAGATTAAATTTTTAATTTTGGACACTTTATATTCTAAAATTTGTATTGCCAAATATGTTTGATTAAATTTTTAAAGTTTTCAGTCTCTGTAACATTAATGTAGGTATATAAGATTATAGTGAGAAATAATAGTTCTGTGAACATTGTTTCCATTTTTCTAATTTTATGAAAGTATTCTCATCTGAGTCACATTTAATGAAGTTATGCAATAAAGTGTAATTTGTGGCATAGTGTATTTATGCTCACGATTATGAGACTGGAATCTTTGAAACTAATAGGCTTTTACTCATATAAAGGTAAAAGAAAAATATTTCGGCATTGCAAAGCCTTTGATGTAATATATAATCTTTATTCCAGTAGTGTTCAATCAACGTGAAATCCATAGTAGAAATATTGAATCAATCTAAAACGAAACAATGTATGTTTTTAGTTAAAACAATTTCTTCTTTGATTCTGTTCATATCATTTTTCATTTTATTCATAAAACTATTGTTACTTGTGTCATTTAGTGTAATGTTCGCTGTACGTACGGTATTATACCGTATAATAAATACCAGCCATATGTAAAATGTTCATTTTCATAATAAAGAGCAATTTTACTATTAAGTATCGTTTAATCACTAAAAATTATTGAATTAAGATAAAATATATTTATGAATTTTGTATTTAATATCTTTTTTTAAAAATCGTTAAATTTAAAGTTCATTATATCAAAATTATCCAATATATAATCAAGAGGCTGTAACAACGAATAATTTTTATAACTGTATTATTGTACACAAATATTTTCGTATTATAAGTAAACAAATTATAAATACATTTTTTATTTTTAAAAAGTAGCGTTTTTAGTTAAAATTTAAAACTATACTAATTTTGATGTTGCAAAGGTATACACACATATTTAAATAAAAACTTTTTCAATTATTAAATATTAAAAGGAAAGAAATGAAAGGTATTTAAAAATTGAATGGTCATCTTATAGTAATGTATAAACATAAATATATTTATTTCTAAGGAGCTTTATAATGTACGCTATTTTACAAATATTCGCAATATTGTAATATAAATATTGTTATTTACAAAATAAGATGATAATTGGGAAATAATTATTTTTTTCGTTTTTTTTTTTTTTTTTAGTCTGTCTTCAAATTGTATCAACATATTCACGTTCAGTGCTGCCATCATACTGGGAGCGGTCTCCTATTACTTTTCCAGTTCCCCCACCAGCAACCAATCCCATGGCTCGTTCAAAACCTTGCGGCTTTTCGCCGAGTCCGCTCATAGTGGGGTACGGTGTAGCTCCTTGCATTTGTGTAGGAGTGAGATAGCAGCAAGGAAACCGCCCCCCTCCCTACAAAGCCGGTCAGAACCTCAGTCGCCTTTCACGAGTTCGGTAGATTGGGCGGCTTGTGTCGTGAACATAATTGTAAACGTGAGCATCAACCGCTTGATACATAAATTCCATCCATAGCAAGAACGAACAAGCCCGTTTATCGACTTTGCGACAGGGAACAGGATCTCTCGACGGATCATCCTCGGATCCGTTGTGAGAGAACCGCAAGATAGTGCACACCGGTGACAGAACGCGTGGGTAATGTCAAGCAGTGTGGTTGTATGATCAAGATTTTGAATAGTATCTTCGTCTCTGCGGATATCGGAATTTCGGTCGCGGAAAAATCAGTGAAGAGGACTTGTTTCCGTTTCGTTCACGTTGCGCTGTTGCCGGTGTTTATTCTTTCTAATCGAATTTTTACGCGCGCGAAAAGGAAACAATCGATTCGAAAATCAGTGATTCGTAATTATAAACGTACCGTATTTTGTTTCGAAACGGTCTTCTTGGTTTCGTGACAAGAGTCAGCGGTATGATATCGTTGGCATAACTTCCCACATAGAACACCTGAATCAAGATTCTTCAAAGATGACGAGTAGAAGACACGCGGAACAAATTTTTATTCGTGACCGGTAAGTCTTTTCTCCGTTTTCATAATCTTTGCGTGACATTGCTTTTACTTGATCAAGCTGTTAGTGAAGTTATTACTTTTATTCTGTTACGGTGAAAGGAAGATCTCGGTGTTGCATTATGGTTCACTATGAATTTACTAACGTCACGTTCCAAAGAAATCGTCTATAGAAACTTTGGAATTGTCAATTCAGTGAAAATTATTTACTTACGCTTTTCGTATCATTTCACTGATTTTATGAGCTCCATTATTCATTGTTATTATTGATCACAGAAAATTAATCATACAGTACATGTATGTATGTATTTGAACACTAGTTGCTTCAACGAAGGTCAATGAACAGTATTGACACCTGGTTTCGATGTTTTTACGATCGTTTCCTTTCAAAATATTATAAATGCGATAATATACGATATATACTTTTCAGTTATTGCTTTGTATTCATTTATGAATAATTCATTTTTTTTGGAGTTTTCTTAAAGGAACATCCTTTCCTCCATATTTTATCTGAGTTTATCTAGTGAAAATTGATACAATTGTTCATTTGAATGTATGTCAATTATTAAAAAACATATAGGATATAGATAGTGATTTTTTTATATAGTTGTCAGGATTTGAAATTTAATTTGTGAGAGAATAAATCATGTATATACATACTTATTCACTTGATTGATTTGTTTCGTGGTATTTTTAAAGCAATTTCTTTAATTTTATCAAAAATATAAAAAACAAAACAAAACAAAACAAATCAATACAATATAGCATATATATTATATTTCGGAGTAATCAGAGTAATCTTCATTTTTATATTTATCTATCATTATCTATTTTAAAGAAAAATGTAGATTTTTGATTCCGTTCTTATTAGTGATATTACACGATACGATTCGTAAAAAATTCATTGATTTCCATTATAGAATCATTTAATATTTAGTATTGAATATGTTAATACTATTGGAGAATTTTTCCTTATTAAAAAATAAATTATTAACTGTTCTATAGTCCATTTTCAAAATAAATAATTAATAGATTTTATTTAAAATTCTAAATTACTGAGAGAACTTAATTTAAATATGTAAATAAAATATTTTTTATTATTAATATACATAATTATTTGATAATTAATGTAAGAAATAGGCACGATTATCTTTTATAAGATGTATATATAAAAATATCGAAAAAAATAATCGAAAATTAGAAATTTAATTACGATATTCGTGATAATCACAAACCATTATTATTTTTTATTTGTTTCTTTTAACATTAGATTTAGAATTAAATAGTTTATAACTTTGATTTAAACATCATTTGATGAAATATGAAAAGAAGTAGTATAATATTCGTAAATAAATGGCCATCAACATCAACTGATTCTTGAGATGAACTCGAGATAAAAGATCGTTTACTGATCTTTGAAATAAGTCTTTCGATTACACTTTGCAAAAAATATTTATTTCTTGGATGAAAAAATCATACGAAAATTATTTTCTTACTTTATTTTTATTCTCATCCATTCGGATCATGTCAACATCATTTGATAGATACACTCCATAATTAAAACAATAAAATGTTCTTTCCCCGAGATCAAATAATTAGTTAATTTAAGAAATAAATGCATAAATTTATATTCGTGAGAATACTCCAGATATGATCATTTTTATCCAATATAATTGGCAAGTGCATCGTATAGAACGTAAAATCAAATTTTTATTTATCATATGATTTTTCTTTTTGCCGAGATATACTTGCTTTGAAGCATACCCTGATATCATACTTCTATATCACGGAGAATACACACTTTCAAACACAAAAGATAGAAAAAGAAAAAAAAGACCGATAACTTCATTACATCAAAATCGCCATCTTTCCCTTTGTCCCGGTACTCGAAATTTATCCGAAAGATGGAACAAAGGCATGGAAAGTACCGACGAATATTTCAAAGGAATAGAAGTCGTGTAGTCTCTTCTCTTCAAACAAATGGTAACCTTATTTCAAAAACCGAATTAACTTCCAGATCTAATACGTTCGAGGCAAGTTTTACCCGAACTTGATGTATATTCATGAAGTTTCTTTTCAGTCTCGAATAAGCGAAATACGGTTAATTTCGCTGGAGCTTGGTATTCTTGCGAATACCACGTTTGGAAATTTGTCCATTATATTTTTGCATACCTCCCGGGCAAAAAGAATGTTTTCTGTAATCTAAATACCGGTACTTGGAACGCAAGGTCGGTTGATCGGCAACGTCATCGAGGCGATGGCAAATGTTGCGGTGAAAGTTTATCCCGCGTGTGGTAGGGATCTCCACGTTCGTGCGGCAATGAACACGGAATCGTTTCTTACGTAGAACGCCTTCGCCACGGCTCGAGAATTTCACGTAGGTATAACCACGGAAAATAATTCTTCGTTATTATTTAACGTGAACTCGAAAAACCACGGTTGCATGCCTTGCTCGTTTATTTAGTTTTTCCGCATCGAATAATTAATTGTAACGTCGTATTTGATCCACTCGTGCGAATATCCTCTTCTCCCCGACGATTTTCGGTTGGATGAATATTATTTAATTTAAATGAAATTAACTTGAAAATCCTTGTGTCCTTTTATTGCCGTTAATTTCTAAGTCTGCCAACATTATCTTCTTGTTACGTGTCATGTCATTGGCATCATACGTTTCTTATCATGTTTTCGATGCGAGGTAACACGAGAGATATTGCAAGGAGGATTGCACGATTTTTATTTATTTTGACTGCAGGCAACGTATGGAAAAAAATATAATGTGAAGATAAAGTGGCAGTTTCGGATGTGTGTGACGTATAAAGTGATTCTCTTTCAATGGATTCGAAAGCAGTGCCGTTGTTTACACGTTGCATGCTCGTACATACGTGATAACATTACGAATTTACTAAGTTAATAGTAACGGTAATAATAATATAATAGTTATTGTATGTAACTGTTTCTATTGTCCTCGACTAATCGATGATAGAATGGAAACGGAATGGAACGTTGGCCTCTTCGTTATTATACATCGTGAAAATCAAACAGCATCGTGATGTATATAAGCAAAATAATATTAGTTCTGGTTTTTGAATGAGGATTCGATGAATACTTTTGAGGATAAAACTCTTGAAAATTGAAAAATCTTGAGAATATACGTTTGTAAATTGCAAATTATATTGAATCGTGGTTGTTTAATTATTAGGTTAGGTTTTTCAATATGGCGGTTCGATTCGCAAAGGAATAATTTCCACCATACGATGTTTTCTCCTCGAATCAAACGACTTTTCTTAAAACTCTTTTTCGATAACTTCCTATACATAGCGCGTTCTCTTAAAGGAAACATCTTATACATCCACCACAAGTTTAAAGAAGTCTGATTATAATAGTTGTATAATAATTATGAAATTTTTCACATAGTTAAAATTATCCAGCATTTTTTCGCGATAGATTAAAAAAGAAAAAAATGGAATTGGCAAAAGTTATTTTTTTTATAGATGCAAAATCAGAAGGAAACTTGAAATTTTTAAATTTAATTTACGAAAGTCACGATTTTTTTTTAGATTGATACATACATTTTTTTTTTACATTTTATAACGTAAGTGATTGTCCAGATGAATTCAACGACCTATTACACGATAAGGTTTAATGAGCGCGATAGCAATAGAGGAAAGCGAGAATATTGAATGTTTCGCGATTCGTTCGTTGACGAATTTTCAATAACGACAATTGTCACAATTTTCTTGACAACTGATCTTCGTTCATCCAAGACAGATTGTAACTTTTTGAAAAATAGTCGGACATTTTTATTCATTGAACTTTCATCACGTCTTTACATGTCATTGAACTTATCTCGACTTATTGTTTATCACATATTTAAAAAAAATCATCAATTGGTATTGTAAATTTATAAAGTTCGCTCTGATTATTATTGGTATCGCGTAACACAAAACAATGAAACTTGCGTTTTTTTTTCTTCCAAATTTTTTCAAAATTTATCGCTCGCAAGAGGAACACTGGGGGAATTTATAACGTGAACACCTTGTATAGTATTGCTTGTCTAGCGAGATTTCTCAAGAAAAATTTACGGTGCAATATACTCGTATCATTTTATACACGTACTTCATTATACCGAAACGTGAATGTAAATGTAATGCACGAAGAAACGTATGTCGTTATAAAATAAAAAAGTAATATACGTGTAACGTTATTAAAATTTCTCATTTATAAATTTTATCCCTCGCAAAAGTGCAAATTCCGGGTATTTCGGCGTGATAAAATGGCAAAAAATTAGTATCAAGTTCGTCTATTTATCGAAATCCATAATTGGACGAGAGGTCACCCACGCCACGAATCAGCTGTTTTCTTTCATTCATTGTTTCGATAATCATCACTTTGGAAATATTATTTTGAAATCAATGCTGATAGATTTTAATTGTAATTTTACAAAATTCTCAAGCAAATGAGGATTATATTTCTTTTACAATAATCGCATATGCAAATTTTATTCTATTCTTATGAACGGTCAAAATTCATTTTATCATTCTATTATCACGCCGCAGCAAGATCCACCATGTTTTTCGAAAGATGTTCACGAGTAGGTCTGGTTCTTGATTCACCGAGATCCGTTAGTAACTTACATCCTCTGGGTCATCGACCATGTACGATCGCGTAGAATAGAAGTGTCCATAAGGCTGGCTCGCGAGCGCCACGAAACCGTATGATACTTCCCCCACCAAAGTTTCTTTCGCGATAATATATAACGTCAGATGTCCTTTTAGAAACATCGAACCAGCAGCGTACGCGCGCCCCATCTAACTTTGCGCCTGGTATTAATTTCTCACCGGTGTATACACATTTTTATGGAAGTCGTCAGAAGCCTGTTCTTTCAAACCGCGAACTACTCTCTGGACGTCGAAGTGATAACTTTCGTTTCCTTTGCGCCGAGAAAGTAATCGGCGAATGGTTAAATTGACTTCTCGTAAAGGGTGAAAAGTTTTAATTAAGGTGTCAACGAGAGTTGCATACTTATTTTGCACTGGTTTTGCGCGGGCAAAAAACAGAAGCGCGAACGTTTCTTTTGTCCCCTTGGTGGTGGGAGTGTCGCTTCTATTGTTATTTATTCTATTGTGCCACGTTTCCATCGTGATATTATAAATAAATTGTATTACGACGGACTCTTCTCAACTCGGTAATGTCTTGCGGAGAGGTATAAAATATTCTTCGTGCTTTTTCGATGCAATTATTAAAATTAGAATGGATGCCTTTTTAGTTGATATTATTATTCGATATTAGAAAATGTTAGAATTTAATTTTAATTGTTGATTAGAGAATTTGTACGTATAATAACGAATATTATTTTTAGAAAGTTTTTGATCAAATGTTATAACCAATTCGGTAATGGTAGATATATATCGTTAAAAAGTTTGGAAAAGGAATATCGACTTCTTCTTTTTATCGCGTCTCTTTTCCAAACTGCCAGGGATGAAAAATAGAATGGACGAAGTCTGAATGCAAGCAATCATCGAACGGTACAAATTCTATTCTTAATTCGCGCATTTTTTTTTTCTCACTTTTTGCATAAGGTTTATTTTCGTTATCCTCGGTAGTTTTGATTTAAATTTACAAAACAATTTGCATGATTCATTTTATCGAAGTTTAAATAAATCAATAATAATAAAGTTTTTGACAATCAAAAATATTTTAATTTTTAAATAATATGATTTACAGCATGCGAGGCAAAATAAAAAAAAATAAAAGAATAATTGATGGAGAAGAACAAAGTGGAAAAAACAAAATGGAAATTAGAAGCAAATATTTAACCGATAGAAATTCTGGAAAAAATAAAAATTATTTTCTATTTAATATTCTATGACCTTTCCGTATCCACGTATAATTGCTTTTATGCGTGTTGACATTAAAGTTATTAAATGTATATCCATTCCAGCTTTTGCTCTTTCGTTATTTTCTCTTTGATGAAAAAAGAGAAAAAATTATATCATTTTCCTTCTCTAATTTATCTCGTATCAGACCGATATTAACATACTCGGCACTTATATCTTTATTTCTTCAAATTTCAAAAATTGCATTTTACATGTAGCGCTCGTTGAAAAATTTTTTACACCAGTTAAATTTAAAGAAGATTTCTCGATTAAATTTTATAAAAAAAAAAAAAGAAAAGAAAAGAAAGATCAAAAAAAAGATTTTTTTATACATAAATTCCTATTACCTACTAGATCATCATCGTTCTAATAATTATTTGTGACACGTCATTCATGTCAGGGATTCTGCTATACAAGTTTCTAATAATTATATAATTTTCAAGCAATCTTCGTTCACAAATTCCTTTCACTTGAATGTGAAATACGTTTCACATTTTGCCACGATTATTTTGGCTTCGATAAATATCTAAGTGTCGTGCGATTTGTGATCTCTTGGCCTCCTGCCGTATGAGGAAAGTATTTATATGCAAGTAGGCTATTCTCGATAAGGACGCTAGCGGAAATGAATCTTTTTGAAAGATGTCTTACTCTTTTCTCTTTTCATTTCATTTCGTTCGTTACATCGTATCAAATTGAATATATCTTTCAATGTCGCATTCATCTTCAAAATTTATATATAATGTTTGAGATAATTATCGTTAAAAAAATAATTTATGCAAGATGAGACGAAATTTTTGTATAGGTGAAATAGAGTTTAAAACTTACGTTTTTTTTCACTTATACTTGGTGACTAAATGCTCCAATTTTTATAAAACTTTCACACAGTGCTCTCGACAGTTTTTGAAAGTTGTCTAGCAAGTATCATAATTGTAACAGTTAACTTTTTCTCTTTTATAATGTTATCACTGTTCAATTTAAAATTAAATGTTTTTGGAAAAGATTAATAAATTTCGTATTATAAATTATTGAAAATTTTATTTATGTAATTAATTATGTAAGCGCGATATAAATGATGAAAATTGAATAAAATAAAAAATGAATTAGAAGTAAGATAAGATTTTCATTTATAAAAGGTGAATAGGTATTTTAAATCTCAGCATTTAAATTTTATTTTCTTTTACATTTTCAATATTATTGCCTCTTATTTCTCTCGATGTTTTCATTTTATTATCGAAAATATCTTCTTCATTGTTTTCTGTATTTCAAAAATATAAATACGTACCATAGTTCTTCGGTTAAAAAAAATTCAATGAAAAAGGAAGAAAATAAATTCGTAACTTTCATCGAGAACTTCTTTTCAAAGAAGAGAAAAGATCAATAATCAATAATAATTATTAATATAATTAACGTATCACAATAAAAATACGATTATCAACATAATGGAAATTTTTCAGTTACAATACTTATTGCTTTTTTCTTTTTCAATTTCGAGCGATCTATCTCTAAAGATTAAATATGTGCGTGTATAATATACACGAAACATTCATGTAGTTCAGAAAAATTCTGAGACTCATAGCTTCATGCCAAAGTTGTTTCTATCCGGCGAATGATAAATCACTTTCCGGATACACGTACATCTGTTTCTCTGGTTTCATATCGTATCTATCATATTGCTCGCTAAAATACCAACGTCTACGCTTCATTACAAATTCCATAACATAACATATCGAGCGTAGCTTTTTGTTACGCCTCTACAATTTGTCTTCGTGCTTGCGGTACTATTATTTTAAGGGAAATTAATGGTTAATACATCTATTAAAAAAGCTCTATTGAAATAATTTTTTAATATCATTTGTACATTTAATAAATTTGGATGAACGTACCCTTTTTTAAAACTAACTTCGAAATTAATTTCATGAAAATTATCCATTGGAAGATTAAAAATAGGAAGATATAATATCTGGAAAAGAATTTTCAATGACTTCTTTTTATACATTTTATTCGAGAATCGGTATAGCAGAATACATTAGATAGTGCAATATTGTTCTTTATGATTTTTCCCTTTACTTCGAATAAAGTTAGTCTCAATTACCAAAAACTACAAAGAACGATTAAAAAATAGAGAAAATATACGATAAAAAAAAATAAAGAAGAAATGTTGAAAGAAAAGTGTAGATCGCTTTGTACGAGTATAACAATATCTATGTGGAATCGAAGCGTGGCGGTAAATTTAAATCAATGCGATATAAAATAAGCGCTTGTAATAAAAGCTCTATTCGCTGTTTCATCATAATTTTGGGCTTGATTAGAACTGAAAAATTGAGATAAGATATTTTATTATATTTTGGAAAGGAATATAGCAAGAGGCATCTTTGACGTTAACTTTATCCTTTTAAATCGATTGTGCAGACATATTCGAAATGTGTCTCTTTAATCCCTTTAATAATTCTAATAATTAAAAATACATTTGTATTATTTTTTATACGTTACCAATAATTTACATCAATCTTATAAAAGTTTAAAAATTAAAGAATATAATATAATCCTAACATTCCAAATAATATATTACAAAGATTCATTAGCCAATTTTCAATTCTCTATTCATTGATCATTATCCGAAGCAAACTGAACTTTTTGCCGTTCGAGTTAGTCGTATTATTTCGTCTCTTTCTAGAAGTGGTTTTTTGTCGCTCCTCGTATAATCCATATAATCGTATAAACCTCTATAACGGTTTAACTCAGCGTTGCCCACACGCGGTGGTATACATGGTTGGTATCGAACATGGAGAAACGAGATACGCTTTCTACGTACTTGTGCACGCGTATACATACTCGAGCCAGACCGTTGGAATCGCACACGTTTAATTCATCCATCTACATCTACGCGGCGACACGTGCGCGTTGCAATATTCACTGGCGCGCACCTTCGTCTCTAAGATCGCGCACGTTGTACCCACGACTTGGCCAAACAAGTCGTAACCGACGCTTAAGTGTCCTTGATAGGATGCGGGATGCAAACGCCATAAAAGGATCGAACGTAGACGCGGCATTTTGCCGGGTATGCAAAATAGGGAGACATTTTACGGGTTATTACGTTCGAAGGTGAATATCAGAGATTCGCTCGAGAATTAGTTGAGCAAGTTGGACGGTATTGATGGGTAATAATGAGAAATAAATTGATAAATTTTTTTTGATTCTTTGAACAGATTTTTATTTACAGTTTTATTTATAGTAGAAGTATGATATTGTTTCAACATATTATTTTATTCTTTGTATAACGTGTATTCGATTTCATAAATGATTAAAATATGTAAATCTCACCCGTCTTGATTATTTCGATTCTTTTTGTCTGAATTTTATTAAAATCGACGATCAAAAAACAACTATCTACTATCAAATCAATATTGATTAGTAAAATTGATTTATAAAAGTCATTGGAGATTGGAGTTATTTTTTTCCCCCTAACATCGAGGTCGAGACGCATATTTAAAAAAAAAGAAACCAATCTCCAGTAACGGTTTGGTGACGAACGGGAGAATTTCTGGAAAGTCTGTTCCGCGGTTGTTTTCATTTTGTTATCAATCGGTGGCACGGTATCGCTCCGTCCTAGGTGGAAATTGGAAAAAGGGATGGAAACAAGTGTATGCACAGTTACACGAAACGTATAGGATTCAACTGTTTAGCAAAAAAAAGCGTCGTTACAGTTAACGGTTTCATCAATCGATTAACGGGTCTCACCGTTTCACGGTTGGACGAACACGGAAAAACTGATTTTACCTATTTTCGCTCAAATTATCCCTTGTTCCCGTGTTTTTTTTATCTATTCTCCGCTCGACCGTGCCACTTCTACGTTAGTGGAAAATAGAAGCGATATTGCTTATCCGTATTTATACGAGTAAAGGAGGAACTGGATAATTTTAACGTTTCAATGGGCGATTCCGAACTATCAAAGGACAGTTTTATACGATATAGGATTTCTAAAAAGAAAATAATTTTAATAGTACGTTTGCTAGATGAAAGGAATTAAAAGTAGCACGCGCTAGATTTTGATGGATTCTACGCGTGAAAAAATATTTTGTTTTGCGAATGTTTTATTTACAAGTTATACAAACAAAAGAGGTAAAGTTTATTCCTCTTGGAATATTTGTTTTTTTTTCCATTCGACAAACAAAAGAGAATCATAGAGCGTGGAACGTAAATCGTGATAAGATTGTTTCAATTTTTAAAAAAAAAGCGCGTTTTCTTGCTACTTGAAACGAATAAATTTTTAAAGTAAAATATAAATTATTTTGTTCAAGATGTTTGATTCATTCCAGTTCCAATCCATAATAGATATTCTCTACTGGACAAATTTGTATAATTTTTGATAAATGTTATTTAAACGTTCAATTAGTTATTTTATCCTGCGATTAAAACATTTTAAAGACTCCAGTGCTCTTTTTAATGCGATACACATTCCGATAGAATTCTGCGATCAAATGAAATTTTTATCCGGGAAGGAGATGTATTTATATAAGTTAAAAGATTATCCGTTTGCATTCGACCTTCAATGTCAATCTTTTCTCTATATAAGCCTTCTCAGTTTAGAATTTTCAGATCCATTAAACGAAAATAATAATTCGTCTGCCAAAAAGCGATATAACGATGATATAAAAATATTTATATAAGCTGGGGAATCTATATTCGCGGATCGACGATGGAAATTCATCCCCTAAAAACAAGGCGGCAAGAAACCCTTCCGAGTATCTGAACGAACTTACACGCGTAAGCTAATTTCGCAAAGACATTTTAAATACAAACGCTAGATATACAATGGCTGTTTAAAGGCATTATTGTGGAATTTAGCGAGTAAGTAGATGCTGTATATCGCAGGAGAGGAGACGGGCGTGCAACTTTCCTCATTAACTTGAACTCTCGTTTTTCAAACGCAGCAAAGCGACAGTGCCGTTTCCACCATCTCTAAACCCGAATTGCGCAACACACAAGATTTCGCTTCTATTCATACGCGCGTGAGAGACTCGTGATTCTCGAAATTCTACGATACAATTGTGGAAACCGTTCATTGTTGGCTGGAACAACGCATTGTTCCCTCTGTCTATCGCCTTCTCTCTTTCTATCTCATCAATTGCGTGATTATATATTTGTAGAGAGGCAACGAAAATTTGGAATAATTTTCATGGATCGATTTCTTTTCCCCCCCCTCTCCCGTTTCGAGATTTCGAGTCGTCGACGATTGAAATAAATGAGATTAAGGAATTAAAAAATCAATTATTATCGTTAACCATTAATTACTTACGATATAATCTCTTCATTCTGATGACTTTTATTGTTAAAAAATTATCAACCGCAATTATTATTCATTTTATGAACATCCTTTAGTGAATTGAACCAATAATAACTTACAATTTTTCGTCGTATTCAATTCCTATCTGCAGGGTTCGAGATTTGAATTTTCAATTCAGCAACGAAAGTTGCGAGTAAAATGTATCCTATTCCAACAAGAGTTCCAATCTCGTAAAATTTTCTTTCGCTAATTAACATTGCATAACGCAACGAAACGAAACGTTTCTTTCGCGTGCTGATGCAGCTAACGTTCAAGATTGCGGAAATATCAGTAAATGGGACAGAGGCGATAAAGCAGTTACGGCTTGGAGCGTTCTCCAATTCGAAAGAAAGAGCGAAATCCGTAGGGTTATTTACACGAAACGCTTTCACGCTCGAGGAGAGGACAAGCAGTTTTGCATATATTTTTGTATATAACGCAGGACGATTTGCCCATTTCCTCGTCGATCTCAAAAAAAAAAAAAGAAAAAAATTACTCTTTCTCTTTCAATCCGCGTTTTTCTAAGATTCCAGCCTGAAGAATTTTACAACGCGCAGTAACATATATAATATACGAGTGTATCATATTTTATATGTAACTCGATTTACGTATAACTCTTTCAAAAATTCGCAAGCAACATTGGTCCAGCAATATTTTAATAATATAAAATTTAGACAGAATTTTAATCAGCGTAATTATGTACCCGTTGGAAAGATAACGTATGGAAGGCGCGAAATCAAATCGGGCGCCGATTTCCGCCGCACTTTCCTCCCTGTTTCCCTCCCGTTCAACTTATGGCTCCGTTGGCACGTGTCGCCTAGGCGGTTCTCTATCGCTCCATTATACGGGATAAATGAAAAGGTACGAGTCATGAATGCGCGGCACGTGACTTCGACGCGTCACGTTTTTGATCCTTCCATATACACCCTCCTCACCCCCTCCCTCCCTCTTTGTCGCGCTCGCCTCCCGTTTCGTTCGTCCCGTCCACGAAATAGACGCGTTAGACGAGTCGGGTGTGCAGCGGAATATGGCGTAGCGCGGATATCCTGGCGGAATACCTGGCGCAGCTTTTTGCCGGCGAACGAGGGCGAATTTTGAATTTGCCGGGCGTGCCACTTCCTAAAAATACTTCCATTAGACCCCGCGTTGCGCCGTCGCGCATATAAATTTCGTGAAGGGACGCGCGATTATTGAGATTCTGTGACAGAAATCGGTTAAGGGATCGGTGTGGAATTTTTTGGATTTTTAGAGAGCAATTGTATACAAGTTGTTTTACGTATCCATCATTTTTATCAATCGTACGATTTGCATCGACAGTTTGAGAAATGAATTCGTCTCACGAATTTTTTTTTTTTTTACAAACGAAAAGGAAAGATCCACGTTATCACGATTAATATTTTGAAGTGTATAATGTTATTTAAAGTGCGATATTGAAAAGAAAAATGTGTAATTAAAATAAAAAATTTTTTCGAAATCTCCGATTCGACAGGGAAATTTCGAAAAGTTTGGGGACGCTGTTTCGTTACGTCAGTCGATTTGCGAATTTGTGTTTTCCGCTCGTTAAATCTCTAGACGAGGCTTCCGTGCATATTCAGATCTCGTGCTGTTATGCTAATGTTATTATCGTATAAGCATTTACAAAGGTATTTAATCGTCAATTAAGTAACCGTATTATTACGAGCTCCTCTTATACAAAGAAAAAGCGCATTCGTTAATTACAATGGATTATTTGAAGTTTGATAAAATTTAAATTTATTATTATCTAAATCTTGGACGAATATGTATTTGCATTCTTAATGTACGACGATATCTAAATTAAACGATTTTTAATTTTATTTTTT
This sequence comes from Apis cerana, assembly GCF_029169275.1. Lineage (NCBI taxonomy): Eukaryota > Metazoa > Arthropoda > Insecta > Hymenoptera > Apidae > Apis > Apis cerana. Next base: position 8,069,215 of record NC_083858.1, on the reverse strand, counting down.
TCCATTATGCATTTCTTTTACCAGATATATTTTTGCAATGAATATTTTTTAAAGTCGTAAGTAATTTACAAAAGTAATTTACGTAATAAAAGTTTCTTGATATCGAAAAATTAAAATTTTTATATATAATATGTATATATATATTAAAGAATCAAAGTATCAAAATTTCATCATTTCTTTGATGTAAATGTATAATTAATCTCTTAAATCATTGAACTCTTCGATAACTCGTAGATTTGGACCAACTTGTCGAGATAAAGGAAAGAAATAGAGACCGAATAAAATGCGACATCGATACGTCACGTTTTCGATCCAATACTTTCTTTCGTCGGATCCCTGTCGCGTCGAAAGTCCCTAGAGAATCTAGGGAAAATATGAAAGAAGGTTATGCATGTTTGTATGTATTTCACGCATACCTTATTCATACGTCATATGTAAGAATAAGTATAAATATGCAATATCTGTAAGCTTGAATGTTATTTTGTACAGTGGAATGGAATATCTATCTCGTGACATTTAAAACAAGCTAGTTGAATCTCTTTTCATTGAAGACATTGAGACATTCCTTTTTATACGATGAAAGAAGTTGGAGATAAGAAAAGTGTCATACGGTTGAATTAGCTAATGTTAAGAAATGATATTCGTTTCAATCTTGAATAGTGAAATAAGGAATAAAAATATTTGCGTAGAAAAAGTATTTTTTTTTAAATCTCTTTAGATGCGTTTGGAATGAAATTAATTAGTCGATCATTAAGAATTTTCTTCTTAAATAATAATCACAAAAACAATGTTTCAAATTTAATATATTTTAAATAAATATTTCTTGCAACTACTTTTCAGTTAAAATATTCACTGATAAATATTGGTACTGATAATTTAACGTGATTCTATCTTGAAAAATATAATTTCATATTTTTTCGACATGAAATTTTATACCTTAGGAACAATAAAATGACTACGAAGAAACAATTACGAAATTTTCGTATACTTTATGCGAAGCTCAATTAACGAGTTGTGTTATCAAAATTAATGAAAATTCTGTTTTTAATAAAACTCTGTCAGTTATACATGGTGCAATTATGAATCGACTCTTAACGTTTCTCTGTCTTTTTTCCGTATATAATGGTGCAAAATAGAGAAAAAAATTTCAATAATATAGTTTTTATTGTTATATTACTTTATTATAAATAATATATCGAACAAAATAACAATAATAATAAGCAGTTATTAAACACAACAAACTTCCAATTAAAAGAGAAATTTCTTTGGTAAAACTCTCCTTGTTAAAATTCCAATTTAAAATAATCTCATTATAATCCCTTTTCCTAAACGAATTAAATTAATTCAGTTAAATCCGTGGTCAAAAAAAAATCCGGCCGAATCGATTTCTCATGTCCCATTCCGCCACTACATTTTCTTTCTTCCCGCGTGTGCTTTGCACGTAAATGTGCACCCGTACGTATATGTACACATGTACATGCGGAATACACGTGCTCGTGTGAATAGCTGACGAAGGGAAATTTCGAGTTGGCGAAATGTCACTTCCCAGAACGTCTCCATCAATTTCTCTCGGTGCAGTTACACAGAGTTCGCCCGAACTACAAGTAGCGAGGTTAGGATAGGTGTATAGTTGGGATGACTGGGAAATTATAATGCAATTTTCAGCTAATGGAGTTAAAATAACGTCGCAAGTTACCTGGCCGGAGTTCGAATCGATTTGTTAACTCATTAGCGACACTGTGTTTCCACCTCACTGTTGTTCTTTTTCTTCCACCCCCCCCTTTTTATAACGGTCTTCCGCCTACGATTAATTTGAATATTATCGCTGACACTTTTACCATGCAACTTTTATCGACCGAGTTGAGTGAAATTTGAACTTATATCGCGTATATAATATCGTTTTCCTTATGGATGGGAAAAGGAAATTAAAAAGGAATCTTTTTTCCATATTTTAATTTATTTTATAACATTATTTTTTTTCATTGTATTCCACTTTATTCCATTTATTCCAATTTAAATTAAACTTTCTCAATTCTTCTTCTATTTGAATTTTCGCTAATTTCCTCATTTGACAAATATTGTAATGGAAAAAATAACTTAATCTAGGTAGCTTAAAAAAGTATGTGAAGTAGTATTTATCGGTATCAAACATTGTTTGATTATTATCATTATTATTTTTACATTAAATATTTCAATAAATTTGTTCGTCGTAATAAATACGTAATATTATCGATTAACAATTGTACATTCGCGTACGATTTATTTAACTTATAAATTCTTTGATACTTATCCAACAATTTCAGACGGTATATAATTAAAAAAAAAAAAAGAATCAGTTTTTTAAAATGATATTATTTACTGAACGGAATTATCGAAATTATCGTAACGAGAATAAAAATCGACGAAGGACGTTTAGTTAATGTATCTCATTATTCCTTTGAGAAACATTTTCCAGCCGATCGGGTCTTCGCCTTAGCCGATGATATTCGTCCAATTTTGTTTGCCTATTTATTCTCCTCCTCGCTATAATTTCTCGTATTGGACGAGCTCGTGGGGTGGGGGGAAGGAGAAGGAGGAGGGAGGCGCAAAGAAATGGCAAGGAACTATGCGCCTACGATATCGCTTTACAGGCGAATGAACGCGAATTTCTAGCTCACGAAACATCGCCGTCGAGAAATATCTCTCCGCCAATTTCTACCACTGCTTCCGACCAAGTTTATACACTCGCAGCAAAGTGTGCACCGTTCGCCCTCCACGTTATAAAATTTTAGGGGGAACGTAGTTGTAACAGGTCTCTAAATCGGGTTAATATTCAGGGGAAAATCTGGTATTCGATGCGAATATTTCCGGATTTATTATTATTGACGGAACGTCGGCGCGTTGGTGCGTTTCGAAATCAAGTTTTAAACCCTCGTGATTTGTATTCTCCGCGGAAAAAGAATCTCTTTTAATCGCTTCGAGACGACGCGAGACGGATAAAAGCAAGGTCGATGCGGATCTGGATAAATTTTTGAGATGAAAATATGAATGATGCAACTTCGTTTCAGTTTTTCGTTTCGATACGATGCGACTTTACGCAAGATTTGGATAATTTTTTTTTAGATAAATAAAATGAGAGCACAATATTTTTTCAAGAAACTTATTGTTTCTTTTTATCTCGGATTATTTTATAAAATTTACTACTGTTGGTAATGACAATCAGCTCTCCATTTCTTGGTGATTATTTTAAATATTTTTGAATCATACATGGAATACGGATATTAAATAAATAAATAAATAAATAATACACGTATTTCGTAGTATTTGACAAATGATAACGATGATTTGAAAAATCATTTCATCAAGGAGTGTTTATTCAGGAATTAAAAATAAAATAAAATAATTTCAATAGAATAAATCGGAGAAATGTAATTTCCTCTTCTCCGAATAAATCATATTCGGATGAAATATATTATGAGGTAAAATATATATTAAATAATCGTTTTATTAATGTAAAAATGGTGACGCTTTTGAATGTAATTATATTTTTGATACGCGATATTAAAATTTTAATTTCTTATTATTTTCGTAACATATTGATCATCTTTAGAAACAATGAGAGGATTGTACCGTTACCAAGAGAACGGTATAAAGTGTTATAAATAATAAGGATTTCAATGAAATTTTTTTAATTACTTGGGAAATAGGAAGAATAATAGACTTCTCGTTTAACCGTTTCTCGAATGTTTAATAATTTATAATTATTATTCTATACTTGTCGTATATACTATATCTTTGAAATAAAACATATATCCTGCCAAGACAGTAATTCAATGATGCTATTTAGTTTTGTCACTGCAAACGAGTGATTTTAAATTTTAATATCGTCACACGTAAGTAGTTTGGATAGACTATCTTTTTCTAATTTCAATTTTTCGAGGAATAATATTTACATTTGAAAAGATATTTTCATCTCTATTCCAATAGGCAAAATAAACGCTTGTTTCGTATGTATAACAGATCAAAATAATCTGTATGAGACTGTTTTCAAATATTTTCTACTTTTTTTTTTCTTCTCAATCAGTTTTTTTTACACGCCATCTAGTAAATCCAAATTATTTGGTCCAAAATTTTCCTATACCTATATTACCTAAATACGTAGATACATACAAATCTAAATATACTAGATAGACAGATATATTAGATTAATAGATGCATAAAAATATACTTTGATGTGATTATAAAAATATACTTTTATATATAATTTCATTTTCGAGCAAAGCTGCATCGATTCCCGCCACGTCTTCGTAAATATGTTCGTTCCAGTGCGGTTCGTAACACCTGCAGTGCATCGCAGCTCGGAATTTGCGGTCGTACAGCTCTAAATAATCCTCGAGTTGGTAATATCACTTGGTCCACTAAATTCCCGCAGGCTGAATAGGTGGAGACTCCGTCGGTACTACCGGCGGCGGCTGTTAGGCACACTGAGAAATGCCTTATCCTCTTCGAGGGATTATAGCTTACCACGCATAATCGTCGTAATGAAATTTAAACTGGCGGCTTGGTGTGAACCATTAAATGCAGGGAGGGAGAGGGTGGTGTCGAGCAGTTTTGTGCGATTCCGTTTGAATTGAACGCATCGCGCCTACTCAATGGAACGAATTCAAAGAGGGTCTATGGAGCATTTGGCTGCAACCGTTTTGAAAGGATAATCGCTTCTCGTTTAAGAAGTGGTCGTGTGGTCAGTGGCGCGCGCATGCGTACAACGTATATGCATGTTTGTAGAACGAAACGTTCTGAACCGTACGATTATTTTCTATCCTAGCGGAAAGAAATATGCTTTTGATCTCTTAATATACTGATTTTGAGCGAAAGATCAATTTTGCCTCAAAGGTTTTGTTTATTTTTGTTTTTGCAAGAGATGAATGTTAGAAATTCATGTTTTTAGGTATTTTTAGATGAACGTATACGTAATGATGCTTTTAACGTAAATGAATAATATTTAGACAAGGAAACTTGGGATATAGTTTGACGATCTTGAGAGTGAGATTTTATCGTGTATTATAAATACGTTTTTTTAGCACGCTGTTACAGAAGTAAAAAAATGCTCGATGAGCATTTGACTAAGCGATTTTGCAATTATTTCGAGGAATTTTGCGTATATTGTATACAGTATATATAAAATTAACGAAAGCAAAAAAATATTATTTATTAAGTTTGTAAATAATTTATTATAGCAAAGGATACCTCGTTACATCTCATAGATTATTGACAATTGTTAATTACAGCATCAACGTTGATTAATAAATTATAAAATAATTTAATATTAAAGTGGAATACGGAGATTATATTTCTCGTTTGAACTGAAAAGTGTATGTGCCAACCTAAGTGGTTGGAAAATTAAAAAATTGTTTCTATCTAGGTCAAAGAAGTACAGTTCTCTATAAAATTTGATACATAAAGTTTGATATAGAACGACACAAAGGAGAAGTAAAATAATTTAATAACAAGCTGACATTATTTTTTTTTCATTAAACTAAAAAAAAAAAATATATACCAAAATAAGATCGTTGTTTCTGGATCAAAGGAACACGCGATTCGCGTTTCCATAGAATTTGGCAATTGATATTAAAAGAAAAAAAAAAAAAAAAGAACCTTTGACGTATTCTCTACGTGATGGAATGATATGGACAAAGGGGCAAAGGAAAGGATATTGCAAATGTTAGAGCTTGATACAAAGCGATTCTTTGCATCTTTTCGCCGACATAAAGGATACAGAATCGAAGCGCGTGTAACTGAATCAAACGTTTGAACATTTTGTTTTCGTACATCGTTCGACACTCGTCCAAACTTCAGAAGGATGAAACGAGTTTTTTTTTCTTTTCCTGTCAAACGTTTATGAATCAGGTGTTACGGAGGAAGCTTATCACTTTGGAATTTTTATCTTTTATTGAAACATATTCATCGTGAAAGATCAATTAGATAAACTTTGTGGCGGGTTGAAAGTTTCGAAGGAAATTGTAGCAAGTTTTCGAAACTCGAAACTTTTCCAGGTATGCAAGTACAACGATGTAATCCAGAGCGCCTAAATTAATTAAACTTTGATAATAAGCTTCTCATCTTCCGTTCGAATCGATGATACGTAAAATTATTTAAAAAGGAATTGTACAAACACCGACTGTGTTGAGGACAAGAATTGATAATTTAATCGATCAAGAAAAAGAACACTTGGAATATTTCATTCAAAGCTTTGGTAAAAATTCTCCCTTTCATTAAAATTATTACAACTTAGATAGAAAACTTCTTCATACTTTTTGTACTTGAAATAAAATGAAAAAAGCTCAAAAAAGATTTGCAGAATAAAAAGCTTCACCTATCATTATTATTATATAAAAATTTTAACCAAAAACCAGAATGATTTAAGCATAAGATCCTCGTCCCAACATATTTTTTCGAGACAGCCATACGTGGATCACCTCTCATCAGATCTCTAGCCTCTTCCCCCTTCAATTTCGCGTCGAACGATAATTTCGCTCGTTAAAATTAACCGAGTCGTCGTCGCCGGGACTGATAAGTTGTTCATCGCCCCGTAAAAGGGATTTGCATTTCCGCCCGCGAGTTTTTGGTTAATCCTTCGGTTGAAAAGTTTGCGGATACAAGGGTTACGCGCAAAGTCTCGTCCAAGTTTTTAATCCCCCGTGATGAGATGAGCGTAAGTAGGGCTTACCAGGGTATTGAGAATTTTTTTTCTTCCCTCCCTTTTCTCCCCAACGATCCACCTCGAACACGCGTATCGTTTAATTCCCGCCAATAGCGGATACCTTAACGAAATTCGAACTTGGCGGATTTCCTACACGTTCAAGCTCGAGTTTGAGCCTCGAGAGACAAATTTCCTGGCCCATTTTAAGGAGCTGTGGTTTTATTAATCGTGGAAAAATTTGATTTTCCGAAGCAATTGTATAAGAAATAATTTTGTTATTCTTAAAATATTTTAACATGTCACGAATAAAACAAAAATCATGGATATTTTCTGAAAAACAAAATCAGCAACTCGAATTATTTCTGTAGATCTTTCTTCTTGTAATCAATAAATTCTTGTAATCACTTTCCTGTTAAAGTGTCTGAACCTAACGACAAGAATAAAGTCTTCTTTTGTTTCGAACGCATACCGTAATATTTGTAACGATTAATAAAAAAAAGGATATGGAACACGTAAATATTTTGCGTTCGTTTCGCCACATAGGTAATTCGCTTTTATCGTTCAAGTACTTAATGCAGTGTGCGCATTAAAGTTAAACGTGCCGTTGGTTTAATGAAGCTAAAGGTTTAATGGCATCGATCGTTTCTGTTTCGTATTTCGTCCCCTCCCCCCGTATAAATGAAGAATTTAATTAAACGAGGAGCGTTGTACATTCCGTCACGAAATATATTCACAAAAATAAAGCAAATTGCTCGAAACTTGCTTATATCGTTTTATTGATTCATTATTCGGAATACGAATGAAACTCGAGGAAGGAAAAATATAACAAAAAGTTTTCTCGTCTTCGAATTCTTCCTCGCGGTTACGCCGTATCGAATTTGCTTTTAGAGCCGCGGAAAATCGGATGTAACCTTGCTAGGCGTGTTTAGGTAATCCTGGACGTAAACGAGGATTAAAGAAAATCCCTAGAGAGATCCTATAAAATGCGGTCGAATCTAGGCAAGTGTCGATTCTTGACTTTCCAAGGAATACTCGAAAACTTGTTTAAAATATAAATATTCCAAAATTCTTCTTCCTTTTTTCTTTCACCGTCTGTAATTCCAACAATAGAATATTCCGACCATATTCTACTCGCAAGTATAAATATTCCATTATTATTTTGCAACAATGCGAACGAAGCCTTTCTTTCGTCGCGGCAAACGGCAAATAGAATCGATTCACGCGTAATAAAAATTCCATTGTACGCCATTTTAACTCGCCGCTAAACAGATGGCGCTTTCTACCGTGGCGGTGAAAATAAATTTTTCGGAAATATCCCGCTAATGCTCGATTATTCAACGCGCAATCAGAACTATATTCTGCCAAGGGAAGGAGAAATTCCGTTATCTGTTTCTATCTGGCGACAATTGTCAACTAGATGGAAATAGTATGCGATGAAACAGTCGCAGTTGTGTTAATTATTTTTGTAAAAATATTTGTGCGATTTTTAAATTCCATTCATTTCGTTAGGTTATATTTTGTTAACTGCACGAAAAATTATTGCCTTTTCAAATAAATATTTCGAGACTGGCTGTTTCCTGGTAAATATAACATAGGCAACATAGGAAATTACGTCATTAATTAACGGACAAGGCGATGTTGTAAATTGGTGTTGTAAATGTGTGTTTTAGGCATCAGTTAACTCACTTAAGAGAACGTGACACACAATCGTTTTCTTCGTCTTCGTTTTTAAACACGTAATTCCTTCTTTCATGTGTTTTTCCATTATTATTCATAAATAGGTATATGTCTATTACATATTATTGCGTATGTAAATCTTACAAAATCTAGAAAGAATATATATATATATATACATATTTTAGAATATCTTAGAACGGAATAAAGCTACTTTTTCGATAAAAAGGACGAAATAAAAATTCAACTTTTGTATATTGTAATTAATTCTTAATCGTAAAACTCTTTGTACGTCGCTTCTCTAATTCAACCGCTGTGCGTGATGTTAAATAATTATTACACGTGAAAATATTACGTTAATATTATTTCCGTTTCAGGTAAGTAATTTGAAGACAGATGGATATTCTTGGAAATGTATTAACAATATATGCATTCGATGTAATGGTAAATTGACATTTTTTGAACGATATCTATCCAAAAAATTTTTTCTCGAGCAGCCATTCCACTTCTTTCCGAGTAACAAATCTTTTTCCTCTTCACATCTCGTACACAACGATTCGCACAATTTTTGAGGAGGAAAAACGAGAAGAAGAAGATACGCACGAGAACCGATCCGCATAGTAACGAATAGCAGAATGCATCACTCAGAAAACCGGTTTTTCCCTCGACTTTCGCGACAGGAGTAATTTCCATCGGAGGAGAGACGAAGAAGGAGTTTCTCGAGTTTCGTTCCTCTCTCCCTCTCTCTAACTATTCCTGTTTCTACTCCACTAACGGAAGGAACGCGATTTCTTTTTACTCTTCCTTCCTTCCTTCCTTCCTTCCTTCCTTCCTTCCTTTCTTCCTGAAAGACTTAATTCGTCGGACGTCTTAATCAAAAGTTACGATTCCGCTGTTTTGCCCGAAGTTAAACGTCATAGCTACGTTTATAATAAGAATGGATTCTAATTCGGCGAAAGTGAAAATTGAGTATCTTGGAATCTTCCGTCTAATTTTCCCTTCCGTTTAAACGTGTACAAAATACGTTCGATTTTAGAATCTCGAGGAAATTATTTGTCCTTTCAATCTTCCTTTCGCTTTCGTTAAGACTCGCAAGCTCGATGTAAAGTTTTCCTGTACTTTAGGGGGCTTTTCGTTGTGCTGGAATAGCGAATACGAATATTAAACGGGTGAAACAATCGTCCACCCCATAGATTTATTAGAACCGTTCGGGCGTGGAGGATCGATTTCTTTTGTACTCGAAACGACCGATTCTCGATATTTTTTTCTCGTTTCGTCACGTTTCTTTGTCCAATGATCCGAGCAGCACACGATCGACAAGCTGGGAAACAATATTAAACACGAGTTGTTAATGAAATACAGCCATTGCAAAATATACCTTAAATAACTCGTGTTTCCATCTCGATTTAAAGATTAAACAAATTGAAACAAAATGAACAACTTTATTACGAATTCGATCGATATAAGTTTTGGCAAAATCGAAAGAAAAACAGTAAAAATTTGAGAGTCGATTTCATTCGAGGAGGGAAATATATTTCAATGGGCGCAAATCAATTAAAGATATCTTACGTCAAACACTGAAACTTGTTACGGTTCTCTCCAACCGAGAGGCAATGATTTTTTCCATCCCGAACGATGACGAGGCTCGCGCAACTTTCCGCAAAAGCGTTGTTTCTCGTTGTCATCTCGTTGGAGATGGTAACGCACGGTTAGCATGAAAGAAACTTTCCACCGTGATAGTTTTTTACTTCACTCTTGGTGGCCTTTTCCATTTTCGGAGTTTCCGTAACTAATGACACGTATATAAAGTTTGAAACGAGCGATGCATGAAGTTTCAACGGTATTATTTTTTCCCCCTCCTTTCCCCTTCTTTCCTTGTGTATCTGAAAAAAATGCACGCGATGCTTCGTTATACTTTGTTCTTCGAGAAAACGTAATTCTCCGTTGGAAAAGTCTTCGTTTATACGAGGAGGATCGTTTATTTTATTTTATAAATCCGATTTTAATGGAAGTTTTGTGAAAATTAGTAGAGTATATGATATATTTTCTTTGAAACATTTTTTTACATTTTGTATTTTGTAGTTATGTATATAGTTGATTGAAAATTCTTTCTTCGCAAATGTGCATGATTTTTTGAAATTGTGCCCTCTTGAAATTTCTGCATTGAGATCAAGTTAAATAAATAATTCTTATTTCTGACAAATATGCACTGCAATCTATTAGCTGAGATATTGATGAAGAATAATATTCTCTCTTTCCAAAAATTTATATTGATGAAAGCATAGATATAAAATTCATTGTAAGACTAGTATTTCTAACAAAGATGCATTATAATATTGCCATAAAATTAGTTGAAATATTGATGAAGAATAATATTCTCTCTTTCCAAAAATTTATATTGATAAAAAGAAAAAGAAGAGTAGTGAAAATTAATAAATAAAATAGCAAAGGATAGTAAAAGCATAGATGTGAAACTAATTATAAAATTAATTTTCCTAACAAAGATGCACTGCAATCTATTAGCTGAGATATTGATGAAGAATAATATTCTCTCTTTCCAAAAATTTATATTGATGAAAGCATAGATATAAAATTCATTGTAAGACTAGTATTTCACAACAAAAATTGTCATGCAATTAGTTGAAATATTGATGAGGAATAATATTCTCTCTTTCCAAAAATTTATATTGATAAAAAAAAAAGAAGAATAGTGAAAATTAATAAATAAAATAGCAAAGGATAGTAAAAGCATAGATGTGAAACTAGAATTGTAAGACTAATATTCCTAACAAAGATGCATTATAATATTGCCATAAAATTAGTTGAAATATTGATGAAGAATAATATTCTCTCTTTCCAAAAATTTATATTGATGAAAGCATAGATATAAAATTCATTGTAAGACTAGTATTTCTAACAAAGATGCACTGCAATATTGTCATGCAATTAGTTGAAATATTGATGAGGAATAATATTCTCTCTTTCCAAAAATTTATATTGATAAAAAGAAAAAGAAGAGTAGTGAAAATTAATAAATAAAATAGCAAAGGATAATATAAGATGTGAAACTAATTATAAAATTAATTTTCCTAACAAAGATGCACTGTAATCTATTAGCTGAGATATTGATGAAGAATAATATTCTCTTTCCAAAAATTTATATTGACAAAAAGAAAAAGAAAAATAGTGAAAATTAATAAATAAAATAGCAAAGGATAGTAAAAGATAGATGTGAAACTAGAATGCATTATAATATTGCCATAAAATTAGTTATTGATGAAGAATAATATTCTTTCTTTCCAAAAATTTATATTGATGAAAGCACATGTGTAAAATTAATTGTAAAAAAGATTAGTATCCCTACACAAAGATGCACTGCAACATTGCCATACAATCCATTGACATATTGAAGAATTTCCCAAAAATTTACATCGATAAAAGAAAAAAGAAGAATAGTGAAAATTAATAAATAAAATAGCAAAGGATAGTAAAAGCATAGATGTGAAACTGATTGTAAGACTAGTATTCTTAAAAGAATTTTCCAAAAATTTTGATAAAAGGAAAAAGAAGAGTAGTGAAAATATTTCTTTAAGATAGATCCTTCCAACGATTATCTTTTTTTCGAGTATTTACAAATTAAATGCTCGACTCCTTGGTCCAATTACTTCCAATCGACTTTCGTTTAATGATCAGCTTCAGGTAAATAGGGATACTTGGAGCTGATAGGAAGAAATTAGAAAGATACGATCGGGTTTTAATAGGAGAGAAAGAGAGTGGGAACGTTAAGCCGCAGCATTTATTGTGGTCCACGCGTTCTCGCACACGGATCCCTTAAATTTTCGATATTATCCGCTTAGGAGAGGATTTTTTTGCCGGAAGATGGAGAGAGAATTAAAGCGGAACGAATCTCGGCTCGCAACAGATAACAAACTGTATCTTCTGCTTAAGGGCCATCCGTTAAAGGGAGGGAAAATGCGGGATGCGAATCCGGGGGAGGATGGATTATTTGCATAACTTGTAAAATATTTAGTCCCCAGTTGCATTTATTCCTCCGCCCACGAATAAAAGTTTATTCACTCGAGCTTGTATTCACGTGATATTTAAATGCGTGTACGCATGTATCAAATTGCAATTTCATAATGTTGATGCCTGAATGATGGAAAAATTGCAATTGAATTATTCTTAAATTTTTCTTAACAGTGTATTGATTTAAATTTATTGAGCATATTTTATGCTCTGAACACAGAATCTTGGAATTAAAACGTTGGAATAAAGATGTAATTGTTATAACAAATGTAAAACTAAATTTTTATTCAATCATGCATTCAATTATGAGTTATTAGTGATAGAATTTTTGTGAGCATTGTTAGTATAAACTTCATCGAATATAACAAGTTTCTTTCATTAATGATAAGAGATAAAAATCATTGGAATAATCAGAGCCTCATATTAGATTGTTTTTAACAACATTGACAACAATTGAATCACTTTATTAATACAATAAAATACAATCTATTAAATTTTTATTCAATTTATTCCATGCACTGTAAACTGTAAAACATTAGTGAAGCAAAAAAGTTTCATTCAATTATAATTTGACTTTTAAGAAGAAGAATTGGCATCAGTTTTTTAACAAAAACAACAGCTGAACATAGTGTATCAGAGAAATTATAATTGTAATTCAATTTTTCTTTTCTTTTTTTTAAAAAAGAAACAATCCATCTCTGCTAAAATTATCCCTCCTCCCTATTAAACCGTAATAACGAACATTTATTACTTAGTTTCTTACGAAGTAGCAAGTTTTTCCCACCTTCTCGCCTTTCATCCAAGGAAATAATAGCTCCCTTACGCCTGAAATTTTCCAGTCGATATTTTACAAGTTTACAACCGGCAAGTTTGCCTCTGTACACATTTCACAACACCATGAATTGGAACCAGAGCGTTATTACAAGAGATCGTCGATCACCTGCTGGTTAAACTCGACGAGAATCATCGAGAGATAGGATGATACATTCGAATCAATTCGAACGAAATGGCCTGTTTGCTCCCTCCTTGGATAATTCAGGACAGGATGGGAGGGAAGTTGAAGAAATATTACGGGAAAGGGAAATGCAAAACTAGCCGGAAATTGGACTCGGCCGTGTTCTACTTATGTAACCAATATTGTTGATTTTAACCAGAGTTTCACGTGCTTTTACCTGCTTTATCACGTTTACCTGCCAGAGGAAATTTATTACTCTGTTATTTATGCCTTGTGCGTTTAAAGGAAACGTTAAAATTACCGATCTCCGATTTCTGGATATTTTTCTTCCCCTTAAAATTATAATCATTATTTCGATCGAGTGTAAATTCTTCCTTTTCTTGTGACACGTGCCTTTTTTTATTTAAGTCAATTCTCTGAGTCAAGATTCTATAAGTGTGAGAAAAGAAAATACGTGACCAGTGGAAAAAAGACACAAAGTGTATATAAAGTGTGAATTTTGTATTTATAATATTAACAATATTATAAAAAGGTAATCCTCGTTTAAGTTCCATTTAATGTGTTCATAAAAATTTCAATTTGCATAAATATATGTTGCTGTCTTATAAGTCAATTTCTATTTGCATTAGATGAAAGTGAGAAAGGGTGAGAGAGGAGACGTCTCACTTCGTCCAATGCAAGAAGAAAATTAAATTATATAACTCGATAAATAACTCTTAATATTACACATCGTATATATTTTTACCTCTGATATCCTTCAAAGAAATATAAATTGTTTATACCAAAATTGCTTTTTTCCAATAATCGGGATTAAAAATTCGAAACGAATACGTCCTTTGAAAGGATTCAAATTTTCTGAGATAATGTTTGACGAAACTTTTATATTCCGCTAAACGTTTAAATCTCGCAAGATGGCGGTTCCAAAAGTAATATTTGTATGTATGTAATACTCTCTGGATGGGTCAATACAGTAGAATTTCCATGTACGAGCACGAACTATATCCGAACTTACTAACCGAACATTCTATTATCCGAATTGTACACTATCTGGCAACAATGTAAATAGTCGCCTTTACAAGAGACGGAAGTAGAATTTAATTTGAAATTGACATTGGTCACGTTCGCGTTAATACGTACGGTGATATCGAAACGCAAACGTTAATCGTTAATTATCGAAGATCGAAAACGTGTTCTCTCGTTTTGAGGAATTCGAAAAAAAAAAAAAGAAAGAAAAGAATTTGTGCAAATCTTGATTTTAAAAATAGAAATTTTTTTATATCTAGGTGTAAATTTTGTTGGAAACAAAAATGCATTGGATTTCGCCGAAATCTAAAAAATTGAACTTATTCAAAACGCTTTCGTGTTTCAATTGGTTTGGATAATGGAGGTAGTTAACATTATTTATTTCGTTGCGGGAGAAGAGAGATCTCTTTATCTTCTCTTTATCTTCTCGAGAGATAAATCGTTTTGAAATTAATTGGAAAAAGAAAAAAGAAGAGAAAAGATAGGAAATTAAGCTTAAGGTAATTAAAAATATTTCGAGTGAAGTAATTGAAATACTTTCTTAGAGGCGTGTTTCATTTTAATTTTTAGATTAAGGTTACCCGCGTATTTCAATTAAATTACATATTGCAAGCCTCTTTTGCCTCTCTTAAGCTCGGCCGGTTAGTTAGCAGAAATTAATTTTTGAAAAAATTTAATCTTCTTGTTTAATCGGTAGTTAAAATATTATATTTTTAATTGAATTTGTCGAGATATCGCGATAATCATTTTATTATTCACGTTTATCTTATAATAAATCCTTACGTTACGATTTTTTTCTCTTCTCTGAAAATTAACAAAGAACAAAAATTTAATTATTTTGAAACCGTTATTAAAGCGTATCTTGGTATTTTGCAAAATTAAAAATGTGCGCAATAATTTATATATAGTTTTAAAATTTAAACTTTTAATGTTACGACAAATTGATATTTAGAAATTCTTCTTTTGTGAGAAAACAATTGCGATCTCGATTATCCTGGAACAATTGACTTTACCATTTTACCCTATCTTCTTTGTATTTCTAGAGACGATAATTAAATATCCTATTTTCGTCGCTCTGTTTTATGTAAACTCATTGCAAGATAAAGAAATTTAAATTTAACACCGAATATATTGCGGTTCTATTACCTACAGAGTAAAATATCCCTAGTGAATATCTAGTTAATTTCTTTGGCCATTGTTACACATAACGCGATGGTAATGATTCTTTCTATCGGTGTAGGATTTATCGTGGCATCATTGTAAGAACAATGTTGTTTTTTTTACCGCTATTGTCTTCACAGAGAGATTTATTCGTTTTTTTCTACGAGAAAATTTCACTTTTCCCGAAGATTGATTCTGTCTCTATATTCTGCGAAAAGTTTTACAGATAACAGTAATAATAATACATTTCAATGAATCGCAGATCTTATTAATCGTTGAATAAAAGTAAAAATGAAAAATAAATTGACACGACTTGGAAAATTGTTATAAATTTAGATATTCTTTTATCTCTGCTTCAAATTATTCCGAGAAAAGTTCTCATCTGCTTTGGACAGATTCATTTGAGCAAGTTCCATGAATTTTTAATATTGAAATGTTCTTCTTATTCTTCTTATTCTATATATATATATATATATTTTTTTTTGGTAGCACATCCTACGATTTTTCGTATTATATAAAATATGTTCATAATATGAAAAAAGATTAATCATATTTAATAAATTTATCAATAAATCACGCGACAATTTTATGACAAAATCGAAATTATTTTTCAATTTTTTAATTTTTTATTTCATGAAGCATAATAAAAATATAAAGGATAAATATTTCTAATTGTTAATGCATACGTA
Source organism: Apis cerana (assembly GCF_029169275.1). Classification (NCBI taxonomy): domain Eukaryota; kingdom Metazoa; phylum Arthropoda; class Insecta; order Hymenoptera; family Apidae; genus Apis; species Apis cerana. Next base: position 8,053,008 of record NC_083858.1, on the reverse strand, counting down.
AAAAAAAAAAAAAAAAAATGAAAATAAAGTTCACGTGTAACAACTGTGAATTATAATATGTTTTAAAGTTGAAAAATTAAAAAAATAATTTTTCCCATGCAATACGCGTATTTTAATACCATATTTTATTATACATTTCAAATTTTTTTGCGCACGACCAGGTAGAAAAGAATTAATTTTTATTGGCCATTGGCTTTTAATCGATGTATCGAGGAAATTTTTCTTTTTATTAATCGATCGAAAAATGAAAAAAAAAAAAAAAAGTTCATTATTTAACCTCGTTTCCAAGGAACTGGAATCAAAGCTGGTATTGACACCTTAAAATAGCTTTATTCCTGGGACCGACGTGCGTCAATAAAGTTTATGAATTATGGAAAGAAATTTTTGACGTCCAGGTTTGCTTAGGGAGGGATATTTGATAAACGATAGTCTGTAATTATGATGAACGAAGGGTTCGTAATATTCAAAAGGTTTGCTCAATCGATGCTTAGCGGCTCGATTATTTTCTTCCCTATATTTTTCTTCGTTCGATTTCTCTTCCTTTCGAAAAGCGATGTGTTTAATTCGATTAATAATCTCCGATAATATCGATACGACTCTATGAAATTAACTTGTGAAGTTAAAAAGGAAAAAATATTCGAATAAGTCGAGTTACGTTCTCGAAAATTCTTCGTTTTTAACGAAACATTGTCCATATTCTTTAAAATAATTAAAAAAAAATTTGAAATAGTTCGAGTAAGATTAATTATTGATAAGTAATATGTTTCGCTTCAAAAATCATGCTTCTTTTAATTAATTTCAATTTTTTTAATTATATTAATGTTAATAAGATATAAATATTTCATATCAATAATTCATTTCCATCGAACAGCAATAATTTTTCTCGCAAAGAATAAATGACAAAGATTTAAAAAAATCTACCATGTATAAATTTCTTTACGATACTTGGAAAAACTTTTCGTTTTCTCCTATACTTTATTAAACAATGACATAATATTTGATCAAATATACCATTGCAAATTGACTTAAACGAACAAACAGCAACACGCGCAATTAAACGCCTGTTCCGCTGTAAAGCGTGAAATTGAATTCAAATAATGGAGCTTACTTTAGTTTAATCCATGCAAGTTTGACCAAGTATTATGAAATACGGTATTTTTCAAATTACACGTGATCTCAATCAAGTAGAATCTCGTTATCCGAATAATTTATGAACACTTTACTGTAATATAAAATATAATATTTTTCGTTTAAATTTAAATTTGATTTGTTTGAAAAAGTTGTTGACAAATTGACAAATATTTTAATTAAGGAAGAATTATTAAAATGGATAGAATATTTGAAAAATAATTTTATTATAATACAAGCTACGTATAAATAATAAATTTGCATGATAAAATTATCGGCATTTTGCAAATATTACGTAGCTCGACACGTTTGAATTTGAATAACGACATATTTTTTTACATATTAATTGAATATTTATAAACTTATTACTATTCGTATAAAAATGCACAGTGCATAGTTGTTATATTACCCATCTTTCTTTACTGAGAATATCATAAAAATTATCGATGCTTCTTTCAAATTGACATGCCCATTTGTTACACCAAGCAGAAACGCCTCGTGAAACCGAGTGATCGAAAATACGTGCAGCGACATCTGTTCCGTGTAATCCTGTTTTCTTTTCTTTTCTCTCCCTCTCTCTCTCTCTCTCTCTCTCTCTCCTCTCCTTTCCTTTGTTCTCTTATCGGTCGCACGAAACGAAAAAATGAAAATAAATTTTTTCTCGAACCGAAGAAGAGCATCAGAAAGGATTCATCGTAAAAATATTAATCGCGATGGCAAAATTTCGTTGAAACTTTTTGGCGCGCAATTTTCAAACGAAAACGGCGAACGAGGGACCCTATTTTCCTAATTATTTCCAGTTTCGCTAATTTTTAATAACACGTTGTTTCGTTGAAAAATAAAAAACTGATGGATGTGCATAACCCACGTCGTAAACTTTATAAACTTGTAAAGCTTATGAAACTACGTATAAGAATACGTTGTCGTGTGGTAAAGGTGCTTACAGAGTTTCAAGGATTTGTTGGGAGTAGTACTTTGCATTTGTCATGAATTACGAATATTACACCCCACTTTTTCGACGTGGCCATTCTACGAAATATAAAGTTTCTGACATGCTTCAAAAACTTGGTGGAGACAAATGCCGGTGAATTATTTCTCCAGGATTATGGCGCTGTTTATTCCTATTGTTCCTCTGGGATCCAACGGTTTTCGGTTCGAAAGAAAAATAATATTTCTGCTATTCCACGTGAATAATTTACCCCCAGAAAGTATTTTGATTATAAGGATATAAATACGATTATTTTAAAATATTTTCTACGCTCTCGAAAGCAAATTATTTAAATGATAAAATTATCGATGAAATTTTCGTAATACCATCCTCAAATATTATCTTATTCGAATAAAAATACTTCAATTACTATTTCCAATGATCATTATCGACTGTTCGATTTAAATTCTATTTACAATTATACCCTCGTAACCGGACGTTTAATTATTTTATTTTCGAGCAAGAATTATTAAAATTCAATTTTCATTTCATTACGATTATTTAAACTGCATATCGAAAAAAAATACTAATTTACATCTTTCACGAATAACAATGACAAAATCGAAAAATTATGCAACTAAAAATATTCGAACGAGATATTCCACACTGAAAAAAAAAAATCGAATCACGTTTATCAAAATAACGTTATGGAATATATCATATCGATCGAGGAACGAGCGAGAGATTGATAGAGAGAGAGAGAGAGAGGGGAGGCGGCGTTCTTCCAACTCGTAAGTTATGGGAAACAGTTTCGGCTGGCTGCGCCTATTGATCACGGTGGATACCTGTTGTTGAACCGACATATAATTAAATTCGACTATCGTGAAACTATCGTGGTGTCTGTGCCGACATTATTTCTTAATTAATTAAGACGTCTACCTTATCAACCTGCTACTACCTCCTCCAACGTTAACGTTCACTTATGAAACTCGGCGACACACAAGCGGACTAATTAATTAACCCATGGATTCGTACCGTGGGCCGCCTCGAGTGGAGCACAATAGTTCCGTGGATAACGGTGCAGAGAGGTGAATGGAAATGGGAGAGGAGGAGGAGGATAAGGAGGGGGAGGGGAGAAGGGGATAGAATAGGTATTTTTGCGTGGTATCGACTTGCATCACTCGTTCCTGCTCGATGGATCCGCATTCCGATGGAACTTCGCCTCGAAAAAGTTTATTAATTCACTTATTCCCAGATGTTTATGCGATTATTGTTACAAAATCCAGTAAGGATTTAAGATGGCTCCCACGCAAGCGGCTAATTAAAATTTATTTGGTTAATTTATTGTACTTTTTTTTTTTTCAAGCGTTTCGTAATCTGTGCTGTGCGAACACTCGTTGCAAATATTTTTGAGAATTGGAGCTGTCGAAATTGTCGAACTTGTCGACAATGCAGCGTTTTTTTTTCGTTGTACGGATAAAAATACGGATAATTCCGCCTTTGGAATCGAGGATCAATAATTATCGAAATTGCGTCGTTTATTCGAATAATTAATATTTTAAAAGATAGAATTTAAAAGAATAAGAATCTACACAAATATTTCAAAAAATTCGACGAAACAATCGGTTTTTTGAATTATTATCGTGAAATTCTTTCGCCTAGAATTAAAGGCGAATTATTATCTCATTATTTGCTAATTGATATTTTAAACCGAAAGTAAAAAGTTTCGTCGTTAGATATTTTTATGTGTGTAATATTTATATACGTAAAATAAAACTACATATACGATAACAGTAGTTTTATTATATACTTTGGAAAGTTAATTAATTTGTCTAGCAGAGTTAAACTTGTCAAAACGAGCAGTTTTATATCCCTATATCTTTGCATGTACTTTTGTTTAAAATTAATTAAATAAAATAAAGATAAGTACATTGAATTAAATAAATGGTAATGAATGATTTGATGATGATGATAAATCTTGGAACTCTTCGTATATTCAGATCGATGAATACGTCGATGGAATGGGTCGTTGTTCCATCCTGAAATAAATTTAAGCTCTCTCCAAGTGAAATTTTATTTCAATGAAAGAATAAATAAAATTTAGAAAAAAAAAGCTACAGCAATATTATCGAAACGGAACGCTAAACTAGCAATTTTCCAATTTTGAATTTCCCTTTTACGATCTTCAAAAAATAATCCAGTTAAAAGTATCGATCCTGTTCACGCGACTGGTTGTTCTCTCGGTTGTATATTCCAGTTAAACCATTTGGAGCGAAAGAAGAATAAAAATCCGTTTGTCCTTTCGTCCTCTAGGCGCTAGAGAACTTTACGCTTGTAAAGGCTTCCATTAAAGTTCGTGAAATCGATTTTATTCGACGAATAACGAAACTTTATTTCTCGACTCAAAGATACTTTAAATTATCTTATTTTCAAAATAATGGACAAAAATCGAAAATTCGAACAAAATTTCAACGGAAAGTTCGCGTTGTTCTTAATCTTAACGTGCCATTCAGAAATACTGATACTGATTCTAGTGAAATATTAAAACTATATAATACTAACAAGTATACGAAAAGAAATCGAAATACTGTTCTCTCACAATTCTTGCGTAGAATGAAGCAATTACACGTGTGTATAAAATACACGTGAAATGGGATGGATAGAAAATTTGACGAAAAAAGAATTTGAAAATAAATTGAGCATTAGAGAGAAAAATCTCCCCCCTCGATCTCGAAGTAGGTTAATTTTCGATCGTGAGCTTTGCGATTGTTTGGGAACAATGCCGAGCGAATGTTTTTATTTCGGCCGGACACGTAGGTACAAAAACCTTGGACAGTTCGCGCTATTATCGATCGAGCGCAACGTGAATTCCAGATCGTTATTTACCTTGGCGGGGAGTTGGGAGACTGCAGCAAGATCTGGTCTCGTATGCAAATAGATATTTCATTCCTGTCTACGGGAACAGGGATTGAGGTTGGGAGGGTAAGGTGATTTTCTCGAGGGAAATTCAGCAAAGGGCACTACCGACTCGTGTCGTCGTACATGAAACGGAGCCGTGTCGTCGCATACGAAGCAACGATTTTCTTTGTTCTTCGACCGCGGACCACGATCTCGAGAATCTCGTTGTCCATCGTCTTTCTTTCTTTCTTTTTTTCTTTTTTTTTTTTTTTTTTCGATTACAGTTCATTTCCCTCGATGATTCGCCGTCGCATCCTGCCTGAATGACATCTATCGGATCATCCCATTTTCGATTTCCCTAGGAAAGTTAAATTACTAGCGAATGTAGAAATGTAATACCTACTGCAGGTAATTGCCATCGCCCGTTATAATCTTCGGATGAGCGTGATATATTAATTCTGATTTTAATTAATTTTTGTTGCTAATGGATATTTCGTATCGCGTACACCTCGAAAGATGGGAAAAGATCGATATATAAGATTGTCTTGGAAAACGTGATATATCGATATATCGTGCAATGACGAGCCGAAAGAATAATAATGAAAAAATAATAATAAAAGTAAAACGCGTGATGTGAAAATACACGTTTCGTTCAAATTTCCTAATGGCTTGTTATTTATAAATGTATTTATACGTGTATTTATAAGAATTTCGAATTATATTGTCCGATATATAACTTCATTTCATTTTGGAAATGCAATATTGTAATTTGTACAAGAGAAACTTAAGTGAAATGGATAAGAAGAAGTTGTCCAATTTCTATCTCCGATAGTAAGTTGGAACCATGTTAGTTCTAATGTACGTGTTGGAGAACAGAATCTGTTGTGTTTCGGTGGTGGTACTTTAATTCTTCGGTTTTAGGCATTATCACTTGGTTCTCGGTGGTTTTCGCCATGGCTTAGACCGAGATTACAGTTTGTATACGTACATTATAGAACATCTAAAAGGGTGTGTCTTTAGAGACACGTAACGTGTAATGTTTTGTAAGATTAGTCGTTGAACATTCATCTCGTTAATAAATATTTATGAGTCGCAGGTTCGAGAATATTTAGAGAATTATCTTCTGATCGCATTCAGAAGTTAACGTAAGTGTAGCGTGTTACGTAGAAACTTAAGTTAACCATGCATCAATTTATTCCTTCTAATCATAAATGCAAAATTTAAAGATTATATTAACTAGTATTACGTGTTTTCTTAAAAATGTTTACAATATAATTGAAATAAAAAATATTAATTCCAAAGAAAATGATAGAAATATCATATATATCTATAGATAATAATAATAAAAAAATAATCATTAAATATTACAATAGTAAAAGGAATAAATAAGGACGAAAAATAAAGAAGACACCGTGGCGCAGGGGATAGAGTCCCAGCTTTTGGGCCTGAGAGTCGCGAGTTCAAATCCTGCTTCAGACGTTTCCTTTTTCTATGTAAATATTAACTATAATAATAATGATTGAATCAATTATTAATCAATAAGCAGTATATTAAACGTAATACTAATGATTAAATATATTATTAACTGATGAGTAACAATGAGCAGATATTATTAATCAATTATTAAACGGTGTATTAACTAACCGATGATATCGTTAATCCTAATAATAATGACTCAATATTATCTGTTAATTTTCACAATATTTAAAACTAGTGTTGACGAATTCTAGTTCTAGTTAGTTGAAGATTTGTTATCGATCGAATTTGTGAATAAGATAAATGTGTTTAGATCATTATCGTTGAAATTCGAAAAGATTGATTTGATTGAAAAATTCATATCGAAGGAGAGAGAGAATAAAAAAAGGTAAACTGTTGTTATACAAGAATATGTTCTCTCTATGTTCCGCGTTTAAATTAATCCTTTCGTAATTAATTAGTGATCATAGTTACTCAACTTTGAGCGTATGCTAAAGCTGGCTCCTACAGTCATTCAAGTAATTACAAAATAGCGCACGATCCAATATCTGTCGATATCTGCAGTTTTAGCTATATATTAACAATTTTAATTAAGCTTAAGATATTTTTAAGCATAATTAGATTATTCCTAGGTGTTATAATTAGAAATATTTCATCATTTATTTGCAAATTGGAATCCATCGACATATCTCCGTTATTCTATAGCATACTTTTATATCGAATTCGCGATTAACAATGAAAAAAATGATAATCTCGTAACTCGTAGAAACGTAATACTTTCCTACAGTAATAACAACAATACAAAAGAGAGAAACGAGAGATATATTTATGAATGCATTTATGAATAATTTTACACGACGATATACGTATATTACGTACGTATGCAAATAGGATTAGCGAAATTGGAAAGATTTTACCGCGTATGGAATTGCCATTTAATTCACATCACGTTTATATACGTCATTCTCGAATTGGACGCGCCTTCGTAAGAATGACCGGATTATTTAAAAGCCAGCCCCTGCATTTCCAAGTATACCGTATTCGCAACTGTTCAGTTGCGAGCAAACTTGATTAACCTCGAAGAAGGGTTGTCGCTCGAGAGCATTTGTTTAGGGGTTCGGAAGGGTCGAAGGGTGTTAAACGTAAACGATGGCTTTTACTCCCCTTCTGCATGCTCGATTTACGCTTAATACGCATAATTTTTGCCAACTCGAGTTATGATCTTGCCGTGGAAAAGAAAAGGGTCACTTTTATGATTATTTATTGATTTTGAAGTAATATTGATTTGAAATTAGTATTAAAATGGATGGAAATTAGAATAGTTTCAATTTTCCTTTTTTTCAAATAGAATCATATATTTTTAAATAATTTATTGTTGCATATTCTTTATTACGTAAATGTAATTATCTCATGCGTAACTAAAAGATATTAGTTTGGAAGACATTTTAATTTGAATTTTCTTTGCAATTGACTCTTTATTTATTCGTTTGTCATTTATTTTCAAAGATATTACCGACATCAATCGACTACACACACGATCGATTCAATTTGAAAAAAAATTCGCGAATAGTTCATAATTGAGGTTAATTAACGCGCACATATCGCCATTGTTGCCGAATCGAAGCTCGGACGGAAATTCAGTGAGGGCGCGATGTTTCCAATGAATGAATGAATTTTTATGTTTTTTAGGCAAAAGTTTGAAAATCGTGGTTTCCAATTTTTTTTTTCCCCCTATTTTTATCTATTCACTCGTTCGTTTATCGCGCGCACACACTTGCTTAGATCGCTTTTCACCAATTGGTCGCATTCGCCAATTGTCCCCTCACTGTTCTTCCGGTTTTGCATACATTGTCACGAACACCATTTCCCGAACAACCCTTTCGCCACGGAACCGCCACCACTATCTACCAGCACCGTGAATTTATCACCATGTACCATCGTCCGTTATATCGGAACGGTGCAGAAACACCCATTTCCCGTTAAAATTGCATTATATCTCTGTATAATATATGTAAATAATCGTTTAATCCAAGTGTTTTAAAAATTTCTTTTTCCCCCTTTTTTTCGCATGCAATGTGAAGATAAAGGTTTCGCCGCAGAAGAGTTATGACATCGTTTACGGCACAAAAATGAAAATGGCGAAAGTGTATTTATTAATTAACTTTAGGATTTATTTTCACCGTTATTTTAACGTAATTTGTTCTAATTCCTCTGCTTCGCGGGGAAAGATTTATCGCGGGGAATTATAAATATGAATTTTAAAAAAATTCAAATTTCGTTATCTTTTCTAATATTATTGAAAATTCCCTTTTTTCAGTTTTTAATACATAATCTAATTTATCCTATCAAATTCTCGTTTCATATATATATATATATACCATTTCATCGCATTCACATTTTTTCGATCTTCTTCCACATCATTTTATCAAGATACCGATAACGATCTAAACAAAAATCATCCTCGATCATTTGTTCATTTGGGCTAGTTAAGCACATTTTCCTTTTGGAGAAGTTTCCGGCTGGTAGAAAACATCCTCGTTTAAAGGCAGAACTCTTTCTTAAAGCCCCCACTCGCGGCCTCGTCACTCCCTCATTTCCCTTCTCTTTCAACCAGAGAGTTTCTCGCTCTCAACTTTCGAATTCCCCTCCCTTAAAACCCGATCTTGGAAATCTTCTACGGATTAGCAGTAAGCTCGTGGCTCTCCTCTTCTCTTGTCCACCCTTTCCGATCCCGTGAAATATGTCCAGAGAGGTGGAAAGTGGGATAAGCGAGGCGCGACAGTCGGAATAAAACGGGATCGGTGGGGAAGGAAGGGCGCGCGTGTATCGACAGAGTGTCGCGGCGAAATTTAATTCCACCGCGTCCGGCAAAATTCCTGAGAATTCGATTGCCGAATTTGCATTGCGTGGTGGGAGTGGGGAGAGAGGGGCTGTTGCTCGTGTGTTTCGTGCGAGCCTGGGCGACACGCAGCCCTCGAGACTGATACCGAAAATGTATTCGGCCCGACAACGTCGATCCAGACGATAGAAGAGGTATTTCAAGCCTGTATTTTTCGCGCAGTGCCGCCTTGATCGATGGAACGGTCGTTCTCCTCGAATAGACTCGTACGTACGGTGGCAACGAACCGGCCGGATCTCGATTCTTTTCCACGCCGTGGAAATGTCATTGTATGATTTTTAGACGGAGAACAATTTTGTAGAATATTTTGAAAAATTTCCGCTTATGTAATTTGGCATTGTTTTTGCAAAGAGTGGAAAAATTTTTTCCAAAATTTATAAATGGAGAATCTTTGAAACGAATCCATTTCGAGAAGTATTCTGATTTCAATCATGAGAGTCTACGTATTTATATCACGATAAGTGATGTAAATGTTTTGAGTGCAATTTCATTGACAGAAAGAATTTTCTATATACGATACATATTAAAATCTTTCGGATCTTTGTGAAATTAAAACTTTTCTCCCTTATTGTAACGAATATTCTATGAGGTATTATTATTCGTAAATATTTTGAATAAACGAATTTCATCTTTCGATTTAAAATTCTTCCTAATTTCTTATAATGTGATATAATTCGAAATGTAACTCGAGTCAATAAAGAAAAATCATTTCTCCATACATTTTATGCACTTTACAGAAAATGTTGCGCGAAATTTTTTCGTATGAATATGAACTTTTATCGATTGAACAAAAAGAAAAAATAACCGATCGAGGAAATTAGATGGAAGCAACGTGGTTACACGAACTTACTTGTCCCCCGACAAATTCAAATGAAGTGCTGCTGCAAGCTTAAGTAGAACGAAGATTACAACGAGCTTCCGCAACAGTCGCTGTCGTTCATTAATGTTTTTTTTATTTTCATAGACTTTTTTTTTGTTCCATAGACGCCTCGCAAAAGCAAGTTTTTGCATATGAATATTTAAATGAAATTTATTCCGCTCTGTATTTTTGCCACTTTCAAAGAACAAAAGAAGGCAAATTATCGTACACACACATATATTCCAATTTTAGAATTTCAAATACGAATGTATCTGTTACATATTACTCAAATCTTAATACGAATGAATCATGCAATTTGAAGTTATTATAAATTATAAACATTTCTATTTATCCAATTTTCTTTATATTTTCCACATAAAATTTTTATTCCTTCAATTTTGTGTGTTCACTCTTATTTCCTAAATCAAAAAAAAAAACGCAAAGATTATTTCATATTTGACTCTTCTCCCTACCCCTCTCTTCTCAAAAAGCAGAGTAAACAGCAAAATATTTTAAAACGTTACCTTTCCATGCTAAATGGAACGCGGTTCCACGTTACGTGCACGGTCAACAACATTCCGACAACAGTTATTTGACAGAGAAACAAGACAGTTATTTGACCAGAAACAATTGTAGCCAATTGTCGATATTAGATTTGTTTTACGACGTTATACAATCGGAAACGATAGATAGGGAAGCGATTCGTTATTAATCGCCAGAAAATTGAATTAATTACATCTCCGGTTTTCCATTATGCCCCACGAAACTCATGTATGCCATATACATATCGTAATTCATACTCCGTGCTCATAGAGCGCGCTTCGATCGATATTAACCTGTTTACTCATGTTTTTCATTCGTGTGCAAGAAGTTAAGAAATAAACGAATAAGAATGGATCTAATCGATCTAATCATTTGGCTCCGTTGATTTACTTAGTTCGATTTATTTTCTTCACGCCGGAATAATCATCGAGCGAAGTTTAATTCGAATCAATCGAATATCGATCGTAATTTTTCTTTCGTAAGCGAGTTGAATGAAAAAAAGAAATGTGTTCGTCATCGAGCGATACATTTTCCTTGAACGAATTTCGCCTATTCAAGTTTTATGGATTTGGCGAGTGAACTCGAAACTCTATCGATTTTCCCCTAAAAGTTTCCGTCTTGGAGGTGTAATTAACTAACGCTCTGGCATAGGTCACTTAAAGCACTCAACTCGAACGTAAGTTAATATCGTGCCACAAGCATTCGACTGGTGTCCCTTTTAAAACAACATTTGTATTCGTGAGTATCCGCAGATATTATCCCCAGATTATACTTTCTGAACAAAATAATGTTTTATTTAAAGGAGAAAAATTAAATTTAACCTAATTATATATTATTTACGAGAAAATGGATATTAAAATTTTCCTTTTGGCAATTAATTCCTATTATTCTCTACGAGGAATCAAGGAAAAGAATCGCGAGAATGATTGTTTCGTATTTCTGTTGGATTATTTTATTCCAATATTATTTTAAATCTTGATCCTTTCTTTGTGGTTTATATACGCATGTATAAAAAGATTTAGGGAGAATTATAAAACTGCACGAGCAATTCAGATTTTTGAATATTCAGATTTCTTTATCCATTCTATTTTATATAAATCTTTCGAAATTTTTTCGAGGAAGATGCAATTACTTTACAATTCTTATACGCGATACATTATACATTTTATAAAATATAGAAATTCTTCAACATGGACGAAAAATAACTCGTCATTACAATTTTCACTTCCTATTCGAAAAAAATAGCTTTAATTTAAGGTAAATTTTTGAGTAAAATCTAAGAAGAAAGAATAGATCATTTTACAGATGTAAAAAAAAAAGTCATTTTTATCAGATCCTGAAAAAAACCACACAAGTTCGAATAAGAAATGGCGGCGAGATCCTCTTACGAGGACGATACGTGGAGCGTTCACGCGTGAACGCTTTTCCACTTTTCCCGCCGATTTGCCACGCTCTAGAAAATGCAACGCGATCATTTACACGCAACATTTTTTAAACCCGCGCTTCCAACCACACGGATAGCATGGATTTCGTGTAAGTCACGCTATAAACTTGAAAGATACCTCCTATAAGAGGCCCTATAAACACGAGATTACTTGTTTTCACACTCGATTTCCCCAATTGATCGTTTTCCTATTGGACTTTCAAAATTTAAGCACCAAGGATTATCGCGTGTTTTACGCGCAGGTAGGCTTTATCGTTTTCAATTCACTTTTTTTTGCCATTGTATTCAAACATAATTTCGATGAAATTATTGTCAAAGATAACGTTACGATCATTTATCTTTTAAAATTTTTGCGATAAATTTATAACACAACTGCGTATTCATTTTATACGTGATTCTTTTTCACGATTAAAAAAATAATATATCTTCCTTTCATTTAATAAATTTGTATGCCTGATCGTTTTTAATAAACGATGGAATAAATTGTAACGATAGATGTTACTCTCTATTAAGAGTTGGACTCCCTAGCTCCAAAAGTTATAGATTAAAGATAATTTACGAATGTAAACTACGTTGTTCTCTCTAGCTTTAATCACGTAATTACTATTAACATCGTTCCCCGAGCAAATATTCCTTAAACGATAAGGGAAATTTACGATACAAAAAATTAAATAAATTTTTCTCCGCCCACAAACGAGAAAAGAAAAGTTGCAAAAATAAAACAAAATACCATAATACTACGATCCAAAAAAAGAAGAAAGTAAATTTCCATCGTGAGATCATCCAAAACTCCATAATCATCAATCATCTAAAGCGAGAAAAAAAGACAACAAAGAAACAATGGAGGGAAAGACCAGAGGTTGCTAATGGATGCAATTAAAACGCTATAATGCCCTTACGACGCGGACTGTTCACCGACCTACCCGAGGCGAGACCGCAAACGAAGTTACGGCTTCGAGATTTTCGGTGGATCCTGCAACCGAAGTGTTTCAATCCCCTCCCCTGGCGTTGCAACAGACAGGTGGGGGGATTGCGATATGGCGCGGGCGAGGGAGACAACGCGACGACGTGGACGGAGAAACAGTTCGTCTGCCTTTCCTCTCGCTCTTTCTTTCCTCTCGCAAGCTGCCGGCATCGATTTTCGCGTCTTTCCAGTGTGCAGCCTGTGCAGAAGCCTAGGCCGGTTGCTCGAACGGTTGGCTCAAAAGGGAGACGGAGAGAGAGGAAAGAAGAGTCTTTTCGAGTATATACGTTTCGTGGAAAAATGTCTCTTTTAGCTTGGTGTCGTGGATAACCGCTCTCTTTTACGACTGTGCCTTTTCTTTTTTACCTTGTTTCTGTCAATAACATAGCGTTTCTTTGTATCCAAATCTGGATAAGATTCCAGTTTATTTTTTTTATAAATTATAAGTATGTTTTTATTAGTATGTAATTATAATTAAGTATTACTTTTATCAATTATTAGTATATATATATGATTCGAATGATTTGTTCTCCCTTCATACTTTTCTCTCTTATTTTAAAGCAGCTAATGTAATGGATATAAATTATAGAGATATCTCGATTGAATCACAGGTTGTGTTTCTTATATTTTTCTGAATATGGAGAAACAAGTGTTAAGATCGTATGACATTTTTCTAAGTTTTTATTTAATAGAACAGTCAAAATATGTCGAAATCGAAATTATTTTACACGAAATTTTTCCGTTAAAGTACACCTTTCAATTCGAACACGAACGCGAAGATTTTACTCTTCTGTGCGGTATCCCGTGAAAGTTGTAATGCCTTTACCGGTGTACATGTCCATTACGGGACAAAAAGTTGGTAGAACGTTTCGTTTTTCTCCATATCGGTGCAGCGACGTCTTCTATTTGGCCGTATAACTTATAGTGGTTTCTACTTGCGGTTCAAATTTTATGGTTATACCACTGCAGGGACAGTCGCTTTATCGAGCTTGTTGTTCTACTGGCACGATGGCGTGCTCCTAGGATGGAGAATTATTTCGAAATCTTTAAAACTCGAAGAGCGGAAGTTTTCGTTCGAGTCATCGAATATTATTAATTATTTATTTTTTAACATATTTATTCCACTTTAATATATATCGAAATTTATATTTATCTTGATTCATATTCTTCATCTTTTCTCCCGCAGAAAAATGTTTAAAATTCTTCCAAGTGGAATTCGATACGAGTCATATCGAGTGTGAAATTTGAAGAACGTCGAAAGGGGAGGGGGAAATGATATTAATCCTTCTACTTGACGTGTTCTTCGCAATAGGATCCGAATAAAAATCTTTTATTTTAACGATCAAAGTATCTTCTTCGTTGTCATCATTAATGATTCATGTTAAAAATTTATTAATCGAACAACTATATGTTAGTATTGGACGACAATTTTTCTACAAATTACGACTTTTTTTTATAAACTTAAAAATTTTAATCCAACAAAATTTTGGGATTTGTTTTCCAGCTCATTCATATGCATAAGCCTTATCTTTTTCTAGGATCGGTGAATCAGCTAGGAATCTTTGATTCTTCCATTGATCCTGAGTTTATAGAATTTTATTGTGTAGATGATAAACTATTTTGAATTCCATTAGAGACAGATTTTTCTCTTCGATGAAGTTACAATGTCAAAATATAGACGAATTAATTGAAAATCCAAGTCCAAAGAATTTGTTGTTAAAATTAGTTTGGGATCTAACGTAATGTCGAATTAATCTCGAAAGGGTTAAAGTTCATTTTGTTAATCCTTTGGAATTAGTTTTCTATGCTCCTAAGCTTTTAAGCATCAACGGGAAATAAGTTGTAAAGGTATTGGAGAACGAAGTTTGCAAAGATAGTTACAGCGTTGAAAGTTGTAAAAAATTCTTTTAAAAAAAAATTAAAGTTGAAAGGAAGAGCTGGAATCTTTTTTATGCCACAAAAATTCAAATTAGAGAGATAGATCGAAATTCTTGATTTTTAAACTCGCGAAATTATCTATCTTTGTTCGATAAATTCGATAATTCCTCGATTCAAGTCTGTTCGATTCTTGTATTTCACTGAAATTCAAATTTTTGATGCAAGAATCATTAAAATATTGAATACTTTATAAAGTTCACGAGGTTATAGAATAAATAATTTGATTTTTTTATTCAATGAGCAATAATGATTCCTTCTTTTCCCTCTCTCTCTCGCAATTTCAAAATTTCGTAGAATAATAAAACAAATTTGAACATTGATGAAATCCAAAATTTTTTAATCAACTTTTCAGTTTAAAAACTAACACAATTGATAATTTATTTTTTGCCACCAATAATTTTAATAATTCACTTAACGAACATTTGATCAAATCAATCGACTTTTCAACGATTAATAATCTCATCACTCAATTAAAACAAATCAATCGCCCTATTTTTCCACGATTTATTCTTTCAATTGTGAAACTTTAATCAATCAATCAAATTAAAATGAAAAATTTTAATCGATTATTTTTAATTCTCTTTTTATTCAAATATTTCAAACATAAACATTGTTTAAATTCATAATTTCGAATATTCTTCTTTCGATTTTCTTTTTTTTTTTATTCATTACACATCGAAAACTACTTTTAAAACTTTTTATTTTCCCAAAATTTTTTACACGACGAAAGAATACGTGTATAAAATAATTCTAAATAAAAAAGAAATTCTAAAAAATAGAATCGATGCAATCTTCTGTCTACGTTTAAACAAATGAATTGATAATTCGCAAAATAAAAGGTAAAAGATATGGAATAAATATATTCATTCCACGACTACTAATTTATCCCTTCGATCGAGAAGAGATATATCGAGGGGGAGAAAACACTCGGCGAGAATTCATTTTATTTTATGCTTCAATAACTTTAATCACTTTCGAAAAGCAATTTGCGAATTCTAGTTAACTCCACTTGATACGCCACGGTTCCGAGGCATTCGATTAATTAAGAACGTTTAAGCGAGAATTTTTCTCCTTTTATTTTCTTTTTGTTTTAATTTTTCGCGCATGTATCGCGCAGTCGGATAAGAATTACGAGGTTGTGGAACCAATTTTACATCGTTACTGGCCGTAAGAACTTCGGTCGAGGGAATGGAAATTTTTGAGATTTTTGGTGCTTAAAATATTGGCAGCTCGGAAGGGAAACGGAAGGAACGATTTCCCTCCTTATTTTTAAGAATAACCCTTGCATCGATAAGGGTTGAACGATCTCGAGGGATTAAATCAATCTTCCGTGATACTCGATAAAAGTGTGTCACGCCATTTCTCGAGCTATTTTATTTCAATATCTGGGCAAAGTGTAACGTTTCGAAAATCCTTTTCTCAATTTATCATCCAATAAATGGGACAATACACTGGAGTAAAATTAAATTCGAATATTCGAAAGAATATGGATTTATAAACATTTCTTCTCCCTTTCCCTTTTTTTTTTTTATTATCGAGTGATGAGTTTTCGAATTTTCTTTTAATTTAAGAGCTTATATTGTATCGTGCAAATGTAAATTGTAGACGGATGAAACTTCGTTATATTCTTCGATAAAAGTTCTAAGGTAAAATAATGCTTGTAAAATTTTTCTCTCTCTTGAGATCCGTTTTATTCCGTATTAAAAAAGACGTTGAAGATGTTATTTATTGGGTTATAATTTATAAGTAATTGAAGTTTGCATTGCACAGAGAGGCGAGACTGAGATAGAGAGTGATTTAAGAACTCAATGAGCTTGAATCCTTCGAAGGATATTCCATTATACACGGTGTCTCCGAAATTATGGTACAATTCAACACGTGTAAAAATAAAGAAAAAAGAATAACCTCACTTTAATAAATATTTTCTAACTCGATTTACATTTTATATATCATCTACTTATTCACATAAGATATTATTTCAATTTTCCAAAACTTTAGTTAGCTGAGTAATCAAGTTCGATAAAAGAAGAAGAGAAGAAAAATCGTACATATTATAAATTTGAAAGGAAAAGAGAAATGTCCATTAAGGAGACGAATTTGCAATTTTACAAAATTGTTGGATGGATGTTCATAAGTTTTGACAACGTCCTCGTGTTTCGATTGTGCATATAAAATTACGTACACGCGGCAGGAAGCATGTGTTTTCCTACCTGTCACCCTTTCATGTCGCACCAATACAAGCGAACTTGTTCCCCGTGATACGAGCCAGATGCTATCGCTTGTTACTTCGCGTCTGCAATTTATAATATCGCTTTGGGATAAGTTGACTCCACTGTCATCCTTCTTCCTGCCTTCCACACTACTCTCGAATGGGTACATAAGGCAAATTGATACTTTGACGATTGAATGGATTTGATCTTATTCTTCCATCTAGATTCAATCTTTATTCTTCTATTCTTCTGTTTCTTAATTCGAGATGTTTAATTTTTATTAATTTCACTTACCTTTCGAATTGTCACATTTTATTTTTAAAAATTTTAGTAAAGTAAATATTTTATCAAGTCAGTGGCTTGGAGAAGGATCGTTTCAATTTTTCTTTTTATTTTTAACAAATGAGATTAAATTAGAAAATGAGAATATGTATGAATAATTTCACTCTCCATTTAATTCAAGATAGAATTGCTCGAGAACTCGAGAAACAAAGATTAGAGCTTTCCGTACATTTTTGCACACTTAAATTAGTTTCGAAAAATCGTTTCAGACACAATTTGATCCGCGAGTATCGTCACAAAAATATGGAGAAAGCTTTACCACGAACAATTCACGAGTTGTGAAAAGTGATCACGTCACGCATCCTCGCAAAATGTATCCTGTAATAAAGATAGGGGGTTGTTCCAGAGTTTATACAGGAGGAACCGAGTAAAAATGAAATCGTTCGCACACGCGACAGGTCGTGGAAACTTTCGCCCGCAAGTTGAAGGGGGAGGAAAATTTTTCAACGAAGCGGAAACGTTCTGCCCTCCCTCCCCAGAATAGGACTTCATTATTGAGTTTTACGAAGAAACGTCTCTCATTTGCGAGAGGTTGAAAACAAAAGAAACGGTATTCCGTTCTTTGTTCCTTTGGAGAAATTTTGTAATAAGCGAATAATCCTCTCTCGCCCTCATCGTTCATCTCTTTCATATTTCTTCTTCTTGTTGCACGGGCTTCGATTTCGGATATCGTCAACGTTGTGATCCGAATGGACGGATCGTACAAGCTTTGAATATTGATTTTCGAATATCTGGCAAATATTCGATCGCGAGAATTATCGGTTAGTTATTTCGATTGTCTTAAGCTTACTTTCGTATTGTTGTGATCCAATATACGAAGAACAAGGTTTAAATATTGTTTTTTTGGAATATTGTCAATATTATGATTCGATATATATTCGATTATGAGTTATTCGCATATGAGTTTGGTTTGGAATATTGTCAATGTTGTGATCCAATAATATATGAACAAGCTCTGAATATTATTTTTTGGAATAATGTCAATATTGTGATTCAATGAACATTTTATTGTGAGAATACTTTCATATAAACTTTGGATATTGCCAATGTTGTGATTCAATAATATATGAACAAGCTTTAAATACTATTTTTTGGAATATAAACATTCTATTGTGAGGATACTTTCATATGAAATTTGATCATATTGTCAATGTTGTGATCCAATAATATATGAACAAGCTTTGAATATTATTTTTTGGAATATTGTTAATATTGTTGTGATTCAATAAAGATTCTATGAGAATACTTTCATATGAACAAACTTTGGATATTGTTGTGATCCAATAATATATGAACAAGCTTTGAATATTATTTTTTGGAATATCGTGATCAATGTTGTGATCCAATAAACATTCTATTGTGAGAATACTTTTATATGAACAAGCTTTGAATATTATTTTTTGGAATATTGTCAATGTTGTGATCCAATGAACATTTTATTGTGAGAATACTTTCATATGAGCTTTGGATATTGTCAATGTTGTGATCCAATAATATATGAACAAGCTTTGAATATTATTTTTTGGAATATTGTTAATATTGTTGTGATTCAATAAAGATTCTATGAGAATACTTTCATATGAGCTTTGGATATTGTCAGTGTTGTGATCCAATAATATATGAACAAGCTTTGAATATTATTTTTTGCAATATTGTCAATACTGTGATTCAATAAACATTTTATTGTGAGAATACTTTCATATGAACTTTGGATATTGTTGTGATTCAATGATATATGAACAAGCTTTAAATACTATTTTTTGGAATATTGTCAATGTTGTGAACCAATAAATATTCTATTGTGAGGATACTTTTATATGAACAAACTCTGAATATTATTTTTTGGAATATTGTCAATGTTGTGATCCAATGAACATTTTATTGTGAGAATACTTTCATATGAGCTTTGGATATTGTCAGTGTTGTGATCCAATAATATATGAACAAGCTTTGAATATTATTTTTTGGAATATTGTTAATATTGTTGTGATTCAATAAAGATTCTATGAGAATACTTTCATATGAGCTTTGGATATTGTCAGTGTTGTGATCCAATAATATATGAACAAGCTTTGAATATTATTTTTTGCAATATTGTCAATACTGTGATTCAATAAACATTTTATTGTGAGAATACTTTCATATGAACTTTGGATATTGTTGTGATTCAATGATATATGAACAAGCTTTAAATACTATTTTTTAGAATATTGTCAATGTTGTGATCCAATAAACATTCTATTGTGAGGATACTTTTATATGAACAAACTCTGAATATTATTTTTTGGAATATTCATATTTGGAATATTTATGTCAATCCAATAAATATTCTATATGAACAAGTTAGAAGAACATCACAAGTTTTCTTTTATACGAACAATTTTAAATATTATGAAAATTATTAGCTACATTGTAAACTCTGTTTATAATTTTTATATGAAATTACGATTTGTATAAATCTCGATTCACGTATGATGGATACCAATACGTGTATGCTTATGAAAGGATTCAGATTCTGACGAGATTAAAATCGCAATTCCAATTTCTCAGTCGGTCTATTTTATTATTATTCTAGATAGAATTCTCAGATCCATTGAAAATCTTTCGTCAACCGATAACCACTCTGAAAGAGAGTACGAAATTGAATCGTAGATCCATTTGAGAATAATCTAGAAAATTCTCAATCACTCTTACTAATATCCATTAGAAATATTCCCAAGTGGACTCGTACATTTTTATTCTCGATCCTTTCGATCTCTCCAAAGTTTCTAAGAAAACGAGAAGTGATTTTTTTCTTCTTTCTTTTTTTATTCTAACCCCACGTAATTTTCGAACGATTGTTTTAACACAATCTGTTTAACATCTCACGGGTGAGAAATTCGAAAGAGGGGAGGCACAATGTAAAATTGTTCCCGGTGTAACTTTGGCCGGTTGGATTATTCCGAATACCGCACCCGCTCACCTGCAATTTGTTCATAACATCGGCCATACTTGGCATTCCACAGCATAAATTCCGTCGCTTCCAAACTTCAAAGTGTTTGAACAATTTCTGTCAGCCCCCTCCCTTCTTTCGTTAAATTAACGCACGGTGAAAAGCGTTAAAAGGGCGTAAAATAATTTCGACGCCCCTCTCCCTCCCTATCCTCCCCCCGCGGATTAATTTCAATTCCGAATTAAACGATCGTGAATACGGCCGATGGATAGGGGAAGGGTCTTTGAATGCGTTTTGAACACTGGTTCATTACTGCGATGTATAGATGTTCATTCTTCAAATGTGAAGTCGATACGCGAGTCTGGTTGCACGATTAATCATCGAAGCGATGATCTGGTATAATTAAAAATAATGACAACGATCGAAATGATTTTATTCCATCGGACGATAACTTTGCAACGATGGAGAAGAATTTTAGAATTAGAAAAGTGCTTGGAATATTTTTAACATTTGTAGTCGATAGAGAATGATGAATCTTTACTACAGAGAATGTACGAAGAGTGTTAATAATCGGCAGATATTTTTCAGGAGTAGATCAAAATTAATTCTACATTAATTAATTTAATCGATAAAAATAATAAGAACGAATAATTAATAAAAATGTTAATAAAAATAACTTTCTGAGCGAGTTTTTTTTTGCCAGAGAAATTGTACTTGCCGGTGGATACTAGATGGCTCCACTGTAATACATCACGAAGGTACACGTTTAACAACGATTCCCGTGGAAACGGAAAAACAGTGACGACAGCCAGCGCCTCCCTTGACACGTGTAAAAGCGCGACGCGTGCACTCGATTCGGAAAATATCGAAGCAAACGTAGCGAGAGGTGCTTTTCTCTTTTCGCCCGGCCGAAGTTTCCATTCTCGCCGTTTTTCACCATCTCGTGGCATTATTCGGAGCGCATTGTATTCCTCGTCTTCTCGAAAGGGCCCAAGCCCCGTGAAAGTTTCGCGACTATTCGAACCCGATAACCATCGAATCGAGCAACGTCAGGAATCGTGTGCGCTACCTGCGTTTCCCGTTTACCCGTGTTATACACCGTGTACGCTATAAACGTGTGTATTTACCATTCCAGCCAGGGATTTTCTATGCAAATGTAACGTGGAAAAGGAATGTGTCGACACTCGAGTGTATTTTCGCTCGCGAGAGATGATTCGATGCTGTGTGAAAAACGAGGAGAAAGTTAGGTTATGAAGTTTGTTTTCGGAAAGAAGGTGCGACAATTGTGTGGATAGCTGTTACGTAAGTAATATATGTGTACAGGATTATTCGATTCTTTTTCTGAGGAAGAAGGAATGAAATTTTTCCATTTCAAGTTTCGTTTTCGATTAAATCACGCTTAAATAAATTTTTAAATGAAATTGGTTGATTCTTTAGATTGAATATGCGTGGAATAAAATTTTTGTTTTTTTGTGAAAATCATTAACGTTGTCATTCATTTGAACAATGAAGAAATTTTATAATCGAATTATTTTTTGAAAATTAATTTCTAAATGGAAAAAATTTATTCCATACCTTTTGATTATATTTTCATTTATAGAATTAATTGTTATCGATATCTTTTTATATTTAAAACGCGTTAAAATAGTCTCTAATAATATTAATCTAAATTTTGAATATTCGTATAAATATAAGTTTATTTATTATCAATAAATATTCAACTAATTCAATTCCAATCATTTCATGATTATTCATTTAATCATAACTTTTGATTACAATAATTATTTGTTCCCTTAATTATTAATTACTGATTACTAATTTAATAATCAGTAACAATTATTATTATAGTGATGTAACAATATTTGATGGAATAATTTTGCATTAATCTTAATCTTCACTTTATCCAACTCTATAGGAAATGCAGATAAGAATATATATATATTATTTGAATGGTAGATTCTCCGGATACTAGTAGATACTATTCCAATATTGGAATTATCACTGTACTATTCTGTAATACGACTCAAATATGATTCTGATTCGGAATACTTTTCTAAATTGACGTAACATAAATCTTTTTAAACTTTTCTTTAAAAATATGTTGTTATAAAAATCATATATATTATTTTCATTGGAAAGAAAAATTTCTAAAACAAAAATTTTGTTTCATTTTCATTTCTCTTTGACCAATTAATTCTAATGAATTTTGAAGAGAGAGAAACGCAATAGTGCGTGGACAGGCGAGTGTCAAAAAGGCCTTGAATTTCGGGCAATTTCACCGTAATTGGGGTTCGCGATGTTCCATTGTATGGAACATGGAAGGGTTCCATAAGTTCATTTCGGATTTTCCAAATTAAGTGCTCGTTGTTCGTGTTGCCGATTCAATTTGAAATTGCATTACGAGGATATCTAAGCTTGTTTAAATATTTTAAAGATTATAATAATAACTTTGATAAGCGAAGAGATTAATTAATGAGCAAATAAATTTTTTTTTTTAAACTTTTATTATTACTCATTCAAATATATAGTCGAGTATATTTTTAGATCATAAACGATCGCCAACTTTCTGATCCGATTAAATTTAAAATGCTCTTTTTTTTCTTTTTTTTAATAATTCGTTAATAAAATCGAAACGAAAATTTCTCCAAGGGAAAAACGTTGCTCGAAACGTTACTGCGTTTGTACGAAGGAAGTGTTAAATAATTAATCGGAATATAATAAATATAAATATATCGACGAGTACAAAACTTGTTAGATATTTTCTTTTGGGCGAAATCACTCGTATCGAATATTTTCTTTCGCAAATCTATTAATTTTAAAGAAACAAAAGTATTTATTTCGTCTCGGAACGATCTATATTGACGGAATAAAAATTAAACGACCGGTTAAAATAAGCAATGGAAATAATGTAAGGTGGCGCTTCGGTGTTAAAGCAATAACTGTTCCAACGTATGTCTAGAACGAGAGAAAGCCGTAACAATTATTTGAAAACAAATATTCGAAACGAAATATTCGCTCTTACGTATCCACGTAACTAAGAAATAATCCATCTCTCTCTCTCTTTCTCTCGACGAGACAATTGAAATTACACATTGGTCATTAGCGCGCAAAATATTCCATAACGAACGAACCTTTCCCGATATTTGTTTGAACGAAAACTCTTTCAACTCGTCCTCCGATATATTTATTCTCGCGATTCGATTACTTTGATTTGCATCTCACTCTGCTCTGCATCTGTTCGCGATTCCTGTCTTATTTTACGTGCGGAGTTTAACAAGTTTATAAAAGTGTGTTAATTCTCACCTCTCCTCCTCCTCCTCCTCCTCCCCCTCCCCCTTTTCCCCTCGTTGATTAAACGAAATCAATACGAACGAAAGTATCGAATTATCCCTTCCTATTTTGTCGATAATAATTAAGGGGAAGGGAGGGGAGGAGAGGAGAGAAAGAGAGAGAGAGAGAGAGAAAAAAGTATAAATTTTCATCGCGCATATTTAATCGTATTTCGTTCGTGTCGTATTTCGTTTTGTATCCGTCGTTCCGGAAGCGAAAATTGTTTTCATTTTATTTATTCAAAAATGTATCGCGTCATGTGCATTTGTTCCACGTGGTATTTTTATCGAAAGCTTTTTCCTCTTTCTCTCTCTCTCTCTCTCTCTTTTTTTTAATTATCTCATTCCTTTCAAACTGTGCAAGTTGCGTTCGGCAGTCGAATAATTGCTTCTTTGAAAATGATTTGTCATGGAAACACGAATTTTTTTTTTTTTTTTTTTTTTTTACGGTCAAATACTTATACAGGTGTCTCGACATCACGGAAATGGAAAAAAAAAAATCATATCACGATTCGTGTAAAAAAAAAAGTGTCATGCGCATTCGATTTGATTAAAAAAAAAAAAAAGAAAAAAAAAAGAGAAAAATGATTAAGAGATTGAATTTTCATGGAATTGTCAGAAATAATTCACACGTGTTCCCGAATCGAAACGAGTGGGTAATATTTTTAATTTCGAGTAATTCGAGTCTGAACGATAAAACAAACTGTTTTCTTTGGAACGAAATGAAAACGTCAATTCCATTTTTTTTAAATTAAAATGATACGTTGAAAAATTACTTTTAAGGATATATTACTAAACACTCTTAATTTGTTTATAACTGAAACAAATATCCAAATTATAATTCCTCGTGATAACCAAGTTCTCGGTGCAAATCCAACTAATCCATCGAATAACCTAATTCCTATCAAAACATTTCGAAAATATCCAGAAAAAAGAACAGGACCTCTGAAAATTTCCAAGAAAAGGAAATTTCAATTTCAATTGCACTCCCACGCAATTCGTAATTCAATTGGTGCGAACAATGATCTCGTTCGTCGAATCGTTAATAAAACCGACACGTGTGAAAATCAGCCGGAGTTAATTCGCGCTACTAACGCGCCCCCTCGCGATCGCTTTATCAAACGTTTTGCGCGCCAATTTTTCGCGGCCCGTAATTCAGCGGGTGAAAAGTATACCGGATGCGAAAATATTTCACCGAGCCTCCATACCGACCGAGCCTCTCAGGGTCAATCGACATCACGGAGTCAGATTATGGGAACAACTCTGCCAGCTGTGGTCGTCCCCCTTCGATTGAAACGGATCGGACCGTGCGAGTTCCTGCTTAAACGGATGCGTCTCCCCAATAATCGCGCGCAAATAATAACGATTCATTCGTAGCTTCAACGCGGTCCGGCTATGAACGTTTTATCGACCGCGTATACTTCGGTGGAGTGCTTTTCGTCTCGGGGGAGAAAGAGGTTTCGTTTGTACGGGTTAATTTAATTGGTGGTCCACGATAGTCCGCGAAACTCTTTTCTTTTGTCAAACTCGTTGCTCTCTTTCTTTTCACATATCGAGAGTCGTGGTAAAATTGCAAGAACGAGAGATGTTGCTGTTAATCGATCAATAAATTAATCGTGAATGAGATATTGTTCGAACTTAGTGGACGGTAATATTGGAAGGAAGAAGCGAAGAATTAGGTTATGTTAGATTTTAGGTTAGGAGTTTGCGAACTTCGATCGAATCGAATATATTATGTATATTAGATGAGATGAAGTTTTTTGAGTAAAATATATATTTGAAGGAATTTGTTAATTAACGATAATAATAAATTATATAAGAATAAATCGTGTTTGAGAATCTTTCTTTTATTTTTGTTATTTCCTATCGATTCTGAAAAGTTTTTCTCGATTAGAACAATTAGAAGGAAAATTCGTGGAAAAATGGATTTATTTTATCGATTTTAGGTAACAATGAAATATATCGTAACATGTGTCGACGTTTATTTTTTTGAAATTTATTTTCGAAATTAATTTAAATTAGTAACAATTTCTGAAAAACAAATACGATATTTTTGGCTTAACTTCGTACGTATTTTTTTTTTTTTTCAAATAAAACAATACACTTCGATTATTGCCAATTTATTACGCATTTCATACTCGTTTAACACTGTGCATATTTGTACAGCAATTTAAACGAACGGGTATGTAACACGAGTTATATCGAAACGCAGTTAAAATATTCATTTCATTTTACCCCATAACCAAACACGAGAATTAATTCTTTTCCTCGTTTTTTCCCTACATTTCCAAAACACGAATCGAACAATTCTTCCTTTCTTTCGAAAATAACTCATCGCTGAATAAATTATCATTTTCGTCCATTTCATAGTGATTCGAGAAAGCTTTATTACGAACTGCAACTCGATCTTTACTTTTTTTTATCATTATTTTTCCACGACACGATATTTCAAATTTTCCCTCGCAAGAATGAAATTTAATAAAAGTGAAAAGTTAAATATTCCAGCGTATTTTGTAAACAAAATGAGAAAGAGGACGAGTTGAATTTTATCTTCTCGAAATTTAGTCTCACTGCTATCCTTCTTTGAAAGGAGGAGCTTCAGATAAATAGTCAAAAACGTGTAACTTTCTCGTGCTCGACGCGGCGACGATTCAATTCACAATTATTTCTTTCATTCATCTCTAATCTTCCCCTAACGTTTCCCTTTCGTTAAAATTTGCTCATTAAAATAATATTTCCATTCGTAAATCTGACGATGAAAAATTCTTGGATCAGATTGGAAAATGTAAACAAATGTTTTTAATCCGTCCATGGAATACGAATATTATTAATAAAGAATAACGCATCTTTAAAAAGCTTTAGCATCGATATTCCATGTATATCCTCCCTCGTGTATACAGATGACCCAGTATCCAAGAGTTTCTCTCGGATAAAAGTTCGACTGTCGAGCAAATTTCTCGAAACTTGGCCTGTATACACGTTTGCACGATTCCAAGGGTAGCGCTGGATATTCAAAGCGTGTCCAATCCCCATACAGAATATCAACGAACGCCTGTGATGTCGCGTCAATCGCTATTCAGCACGGCCAAGTTGGCGAGAGATAAAATTCGGTATCGACGCTCTAACCAAAAAAGACAATTATCCGATAAAAAATTGTACAAATTTTTTTTTCTTCTCAAAATTTAATCACTCCAAATCCAAACAACCCTGCTTAATCGTTCAATTATTATTCACTTATTTATTGTTCAATTATTCCTAACCAAATTATTACTAACCAAAAATATCCATTTATAAAATTACAAACGAATTCTCTGGAAGAAGGAAACAGAAAAGCATCTTCCTGTTTACCCTTCGTTACCCGTGTTAAATTATCGGCGGCTTGGCTTCTCTCAACAAGCCCCTTCGCGATCGTAATTTCGACGCGTGTGGATAACCGCCGCCGATCGAAATATCCCATAATCTGACAATTGGCCAAGCATCGATCGTAAAAGCTTTTCACAGGGATCCGGCGTTGACCGGCGACGGGATTCCATCACGTCACGCAGCGCTTCTATATCGAGCATATATATATATACACCGACTGTATAACGGAGGATAATGGCCGAGGGGGGCGAGGTTCGAGAGGAGGGTGTTGTAGGATTATGGCCGATCCTTGGACCGAATCCTCCATTATCGAAGTAGCTCGAAATCTGTATTCTCTGTCTATATATATATATATATCTTTCTCCTTCCTCCTCTAATAATCTGGAATTTTCGACGAATTGGATTTTCGTGGATGTACGCGAGGATATATGGTGGGGAGGGAGGTTTGCAGTTTGTCTTATTGGCTCAGCTCTGTCGACTCGACGTTTCGACGTTTCTTTTCGTCGTGGATGCTCGAGCATGGTATTTTCCGGGGAAGGAATTTTTGACGCCGGTATATCTGTGCACAGTATCGAGGCAGAAGTGGAAATTTTCGATGCAAATTTAGTTTCGTTCAAATGTTTTTTCACGTTTCGTGAGCTGAATTTTTTTATAATAGATATTGAAATCTTTCCAACTTGGAATAGTAAGTCGAAAGTGCGTCGAATAACGAGTGTAGAATTTATTGAAAATCTCTACTCGATCCAATAAGAGAAGGATTCAAAGTATCCACGAGGATCTTTCCGTTCAACTCATTCATTGTTTCTTAACAAAAGTCCCTCCATGCTCGGCAAAATAAATTGGCGGAACCGAACAATGCCCCAATATTTCTTCTTTCCATCCAGAAACGCGCGCACGCACGCCCCCGGACAGGTTTAATTCAAGTTAATTGATGTATCATAGCTGCTGCCATCTGGCGGATGATTTATGATTCCTGTACACCCCTGTTTTTTCCTCGCCCCCCACACAGGCGCAGACGTTGATGAAAACAACCCTCCCCCTCCGCGTATAAGTCGTAAATGGCCTCACTTTTCCCCGGGTAACAAAACGCCCCCGACGTTTGAAATATGGCCGCCACCTTATTAAGGCTGAATCTGACTCCACCTCTCCCTCCATCGCATCATCATCGATGTAGCCAAGCGGCGTTCGTTATCGCTTTCGCATGCGGCAACGTTGTGGCAACAATGGCAATGTTGCGCGAGGCCTCTCTCTCCGTATAACAAATGGCAGAAACGTGAGAATCGTCCGATAAAAAGGGTGGAAAGTTGCTCTCGATGTAAACGAAAGGCGAGTCTTTAAGAGGCAAAAAAAAAAAAGGGAAAAGAAAGGAAAGGAATGGAGAAAGGAAAAAGGAAAAAGTTTCGACGGGTTTCTTGGGAAAGTTTGATAACTACGCTCGACTTTGCGCGAATAATTCGAAATGGACGGAGAGGGAAGAACGCGATGGCGTTTCGTTCTCCCAGTGGTCGAGGAACGTGATGGATCGGACCAGTAGATCGTCCATACCTGGTATAACTAACGAGCGAAGGTTATTGGTCGCTTTATTATTTTTTCTTTGGTCTCGAATTCGTCGAGTGGAGGGTCTTTTCGAGTTTTCTTTATTTTTGAAGTGCTAATTACTCGGACGTTAAGCTCTTGGAATCGGTTGACGAGGAATTTTCCTTTTAATCGATTCTTCGAAGCGTTATTACGATTAAGTTAACCGAGAGTATTGCTTTTGGAACGAAAATATAGAAATTACGTTTGAATGATTGATATCGGGATAATGTATTTTAAAGAGATTTGTAATCTCTTTGTACTCGCTAGAAAAATGATTGCAATGACACTTTATATTAGACACGTATGTATATATTCGTTATTAAGATAATTAATTGTACTCGTACGGCATATTTTTGCGAGATATAATAGAAAATTTATGAAAATACAGATACACCACGTACGTGAGATGTTTAAAATTTTTTTTTTTTATCATCCTCTACTACGCCGCTACTACGAAACAAGAGATTTCTATTTTACGACTTTTGGGACGATGGTTTTACGAGTCTTTCTGAAATCATAAACACTTTTACAAAAGTTTTATCACCGCGTTTTAAAGAAGCTTTTCATTCTTCCAACAATTATTCCCCAGCTTTTATTTTAAATACACTATTAAAATTCATAACGAACGATTCCATTAATTTTTAGTTTCAGTTAACGCGCAATAAAATATTCTTCTCCATTGTTCCCTCTTTATTAACGACAATTAAGTAATAAATTGTGAAGAATCGATCCCGTGCATATACGTATCTCTTGACCAGGATATAGAAAATTAATTTGCACATTGACGATCTCCGTTCTT
Organism: Apis cerana; assembly: GCF_029169275.1. Taxonomy (NCBI): domain Eukaryota; kingdom Metazoa; phylum Arthropoda; class Insecta; order Hymenoptera; family Apidae; genus Apis; species Apis cerana. The sequence goes on along the minus strand of NC_083858.1, from coordinate 8,023,378 downwards.
TCTATGCCAAAGGAATTAGAAAGATATAACGATTAAAAGATTCCAAAAAATTAAAAAAAAGAAGTCGTCTGTCTTAATCAAGTCACCTACTAACCCAAAATATTGTATCGACAACAACCCTGGTTGGCAAGATTTCCCTCTGCGAACAGGTTGAATACAAGGATCGACAAGAAACGGGCAACTTAGTCAGCACATCGAGCAAGTGGAGGCAGTCTAGTCGCCTCTCTCTGTGAAAGGCCCCCGTGTGCATAAAGTGGCTCGTAGCGACGCATCGGATGAAGGGGAGGGAAAATGGGTGGAAAAATAAGAAAATGGATGGAAGAATCGGCGAGGGGGAATATTGAAGATCGTAAGCGTGATATAAGATGGAAATATTGCGGGAGGTGGTGGTTTGGTGAAAACTGAAAAAGTTGAAACACGTTGGAAAGTTTGAAATTTCGTTTGGAAACCAACACGATTTCTTAAGTTAAACTTTCTTCCTTGCGGAGAACATTGGAAATTTTCGACCGACAATGCGAATTTCACCGCACTTTCCGCAACAGCTTTCTTTTTCTTCGGCTGTTTCCACCCCCTCCCTCCCCTTTTGAAAGATGACTCCGCGAAGAAATCGTGGGAAAAGAAGTTCGAAATTATGTAACTCGTCGAATTAGCGGGAGATCGAGATCGAGGAATACATTTTTGAAATAAACTCGCTCTCTTCCAAAGAGAATTTTGGAAATTTGTTTTCATTTTCTCCCCTTTTTCAGAGGGGAAATTGGATCGGCGAGAAATTAACTTTGATTTTCGAGTATCATCTTTAAAATCTATTTTAGATCTCGTGAAAGTCATCGTGATTAAAATTTTTAAGATTCGAATAACGGTCTTTGCGATAGTTTCACTCGTATTCAAATTAGCTGGTTGGTCGAAAAAATATCTAATCGCGTATTTGGATTCATATTTTTCATATCAACAATATATATCTCTTAAGTCATATATCTTGTTAGTGTCTCAAAATTCTGTAAATGATATTTATTTAAAGAATTTATTACACGATGACAATATTTTTGGCTTTTATTAATTTAAAAAAAGTTTATTCAACATTTTATATTTTATCACATAATATTTTATTCGATATTTTTTGGTACCTATTTTTAATTAAAATCCCCTGACAATTCAGCTGGATATTCCAGATTCTAAAATGACAATTCTGGTCACGATGTCGATCGATATTTTAAAACTGGAATAAACTGTAATAATAACGTACAATTTGTCATTAATATCACGTATTTTCTGCGACAATGGCATAATTAAAAAATTATAATAACAGAAGAAATCTTGATTAATTCAAATTGTTATGCGGATGCATTTGTGCAAAAATAATTTCATGTTTATAAAAATTTATTTATTTAACATTTTCTTTCATAAATATTCCCAATCTAACATTATATTACATACAGTTTCAAATTGTATATACTGTCCAATAAATAAATGATAAAATGAATCAGAAAACATAAAACAGAAAGATGTCATCTATCGAGATGAATCAATTGTAAATTATATAACGGTTTCCTGTACATCGAAGAAAAAATCAAAAAGTTGGACAATGTGTGTTATATAACTGGATTTATTCAAAATGATTCTGGCATATTTCATAAAAAAATACACATGAGAAAGAAAATAATTCGATATCAATTGTTATTTCATTCCACAACGATGATTCAATTGTTAATCTGTCTAAAATAGAATGCATGAAAAGAAGAAATCAATTGGACAAAATCAAATGGAATTTTTCTGAAACAAAAGTTACTCGATGAACTTTTAACTTTTCCTTTTCTGTTTTTAATTCATGTTTCAACGCATCAACAATTTTGTTGTTGAAAAAGTTTATATTTAACAGATATTCTATATTCGATTAATAAAACAACTTTATCAATAGGTCTGAACAGTTTCAATTTCAAGCTTTCAATATATTTACCTCGTAATGAGAAATCTAATAGTCTTTGATTTTGTTAATAAACGTTTCTGTTTAATTTTTTATTTTTAAGAAAATAACTTTCCTATTCATATGTATTATGGAATAAAATATTTAATAATTGTCTTCTTGAGACAAAAAAAAGACAAATAATCAAGAAATTATGTCTTAGACAACATAACTAGACCACTAAATATTCACACAGAATATCGAAGAATATAAAATATCCAAAATTCAACTAATAGAACAAGTATCCATTTAATCCCCTTTATAAAAATTCCATTATAAACAATCACGGTTTGTGATCCCCGTTTTAAAACTAAAATATAAAACATTCATAAAAGATTTTTGAAAAACGTTCGAAACGAATTTATCACGGAATCGATGTATCCAAGGTGTCTGTATAAAAGGTTCGATTTCCAGCAAGAATGTATCGGCGATAATACGATTTTCTCGTCCACATGACGTTTCTCTGGCCGCTTTAAAATCGGGCTTACCCTCGAAGAATATCGAGAAAGGGGGTGATGCTGGCCTCGGCTCGTGTCCATTTTCCTTTTCACGCCAGCTTTCGAGCTATCGAGCAGACGTTGTTATAAGCGGTAAAGAAAACCGATCGCCACACTGGAATCCCAAGAAAAACAAGAATCTGTACAGTGGCGATAGTTTTCAAACAATATCTCGATTAAAAGAATCAAAAGAAGTCGAAGAATTGTTTGTTTCCGTGTTGCATGTTATATTTTTCATATATCATTGTGTATGCTGTATCGATCTATAACTATGATTTTCTGACTAACAAAAGGAATCGAGAATAAACGATATATTTATACCGTTTCGAATCTTTATACTCGAGTATATCAAAAGAAATTAGTACTGATACATTTGCAGTTCATTTCTGTCACTATTTTCGAGGTACCATTTTTCGATTTTTATAAAGAACGGCCTCAAGATTTAACTAACGATTCCTGAGACGATTTCAAGCAACTTTTTCCTCCGTGAAAAGTTTCCTTTTTTCTTTCTTAACGAGTTATTAACGAAAAATATTTTGTCGAGTCGCGAAGGTAGTGTCGGGTATGAGCCGCCAACGAAGCTCGAACAAACAATGTCGAAACGAATTAATTTATTCATTGCTCGAATAACGAAATATAATTCCACGTAACTTTTATCCAACAATTCTTCTACCGACTTCTGGCACAATTTTACCATTGTAATATCTTGTAATAATATTATAAATATATACATAAATTCATCATAATTATCAATTACAAAAATCGTTCGAAAAAGAGAGGCTATATCGGGCCCATCGCTATCTCTACTATCCCTCTATTTCCTCCATCCGACACAATTCCAATTCCAAGGAAACTTATTCTGCCGAGAATACCGAGAACCTCTGCTCGTAAATAGCCAGTGATCCGAATCCGTGCGCGATCTCACGGTCTGGCAAGCCGATCTTTAATTCTTTCCTTCGTACGATGCATTCGATTCTTCGAGTATAAATAGCGTGAAATCCGTACAGCGTGGTCCTCGCTATTTTCCCCTCCCCGTACGGTCGTCCGTAAATTTTCTAGATCCCTCACGACGTCGATACGATATTATTCTCGTGTTTGTTTTTCGCGCGCTGTAAACCGAAACAGCAGTCGAGGAAGCGTTCGAATGGATGGTTAGCGTAAGATATTTGTATCGATCGTTGCAATTCCGGTTTGTTTGTTGCTGTAACAGTCGGAATAAAAAGATTTTTCATCAACAATGAATACCCCAATTATTGATTCATTTATTTTTTCCCTTTTTTCCCTGCAGTTCTTCCTTCTATATCTCCTCTTATGATTTTCTTATTCCTCAATTACAATTTCCCTGTCCAATCAACGATATTGATAATGCATCCGAAAAATTTCATAAAATTTTAAAAATAATTTCGAATGCAACGTTCAAACGATTATATGTAATCGATTAAATTAAAAAAAAAAAGAATGTTATTTCCATTCCAAAAACATCGAGGTGAAACAAGTATATTTATTTCTCCTTAAACTTCTGAATTTCTCATCGATACAGATCCCTCCTCCTCGCTTGTTGTTCACGCTTGTTTTCCGCGCGATCGAACCGAGTCGAAAGATGTGTTCTTCGGTCTCTTCGGTTCGGGTTGGTGGCCGACAGGGGGAGGGGGGAGGGCTTTCGATTTACCGAATCTCATCCCCACCCACGAACGTGGCAAATGGACTCTGGAACGCGAGTTTATCCACCGGTTCAACCCGGATAACGGCAGGGGGGGACCGAGCTTCGCCGAGATACGCCGAGAACGGACACGGCGACTAATTACGACACGATTTTAAAAGATCTTTACTTTGCACTCGTTCCACTTGCCTCGATGGATGATGGCTCTCTTCCGTTAAAACGCGGATTTAATTATTACGACGAGATTCGGCTTGACGCGAATTTTTGAATTTTTTAATTCGAATCGTTTGTGCGAATTTTTTCGGATTTTCGTTGGATTAAATAATTGTGGTTAATTTTGGTAATATCGGATAACGAGATGTTACTCTTGTGGCAATCGAATTATTAAATATTGAGAGGCGGAAATATTAATTTTTAGAGGAGAGGAAAATTTTCAAGCGGGGTATGCGTATATAATTGTAAAATTTCGAAATTCGAGCAATTTGTTTGATTTTATTGGAAATTTTCGTGAAAAATTTAGGAGAATTAAATAGAATTTCTATAAATTTATTTTTTAATTCTTAATAATTAATTACGAAAATTAGTATTTCAAATAGAGACAAAAATATTAATTTTGGAATGGAAAAATTTCGAATCTGTTTGAGCAACTAAAAGTATTGACTCTACTGAAAGTATTTTTTTGATTTCAGATTCAAATCTATCAAAATCTACTCGAAAATATTTTTTTCTTTTTCTCCAAATATGAAGAATCTGATCTATCGAATTGATTCAATTAATTCTATCCTCGTCATTTTCATTTGATAAAATACTCGATGCATTTACAAAAGAAATTCAAGTTATTTTGTCACGTGGATTATTCGTGAAAATTTTTCATCTGTCAAATTTTCTTATACGATTTTAATCGTTTTCCAAAATTTTGTTCCAAAAATTACATTGAGATTGTGTTAAGCTATTAAAATATTGTTTTGGCAAAACGATATTGTATTTGGCATTATACGTTAATTTTAAAAGTGAAAAGCGTCAATGCGTAGACCGAAAACAATTTTGAAGCTGGAAAATTAATTGGAACAATAATTCCTTGCTCAAAGTCAAATTTTACATTTCAAAATTCTATTTTATAAAAATTTGTCACACCAACGATACATTTCGTTGAATCAGAAAAGGCATTTCATTTTAATGAAAAAAAAAAAAAATATGACATTTAAATAATTGGAAACTGCAAATGTGTCACAGATACTATTTAAAAAAATGTTTTAAAAAATTTGTATTTTTCGAGCAAATATTCAAAAAATTTTATAAATTTTGTAGATCGAACGTTAACGTGGAAAGAGTTTACAATTTATTTCTATTTAATCGATTGAATCTTATACTTGTATCTCCATTTCGTTATATTTATTTGTAATAAAAATATTGCACTCAATATTTTCTCACTTCATCCTGTTTTTCAATAATTCGTCAAACAGAATGGAAAAATAAAAAAATCAAAATTGTTTGGATTATTTTCTAGAACAATGAAAAAAAACTTTTCTTTCAGATTCAACGAGTAAAAGATCAATATTGTGAATAAAGATTAATACGTTTTTATCGTTATTATTAATTACAATAATATTCCAAAGTGAATGATATTTCAGCAAAGAATACTTGCTTCAAAATTTTCCTCAATCTCTATTTCCTCAAATCTAAATTAAATTTTAATATATTATTTTGAAATATTTAAAATAAAGCTTCTAACTTTATATTAAGATTTAATTAATCTATATTTCTATAATTTACTAAACAACTACTTCTCAATTTTATATAGTTACGTATATACATTATATTTCTAATATAAAAAATTATATAATAATATAAAAATTTGATAAAAATATAATATCAATTTATATTATTATGTTATTATTATTATAATTTTATATCATAAATTTATATAGTTTAAAAGAAAACATAATATTTTCAATATAAAAATAATCGTATCAAACAAAAAAAAAAAAATTCAATCATCCTACATCATCCTACATAAATACATACAAAAATAAAAACATTTCTCCAACTTCTCCATCTTATCTAAAATTAACACTTTCCCTCCTCCTTCCAATCGTCCAATATTTCATTCAAATCTCCAAATATTTCCCCCCATCTCAACAAGGAGATTCTTATTTCCAGCACCATTTCTTAAACTCAATTATCGCATTCCTACGGCGCGAGGATAATTCGTCCCGCTTAACAACTCGCAAGAATTCCGTAATGCGCGTGGGTGGAACCGCAATACGGTGTGACAGTAATGAAACTGTATGCTCAGCGTTGCTCGCGCAGGCCACGGAAGCTCGAGAAAAGGGTTGAGAATGGGGGAGACAAGAGGTGGCGAAGGAGACCGTCTTGGAAATAGGAGGAGGGGGGAAAATGGTCATTGAGAAAAGGTAAAGATGGAATCGATCATGGGGAGGTGATTATTTTTGGCTTTTGAAATGGAATAAGCGAATTCCAATTTTGCGCGAAATGGATTGAAATAATCGGAAGAAGGAAATTGAAGATCCATCTAGAGTGGAGCGTGACTTCGATAAATAAGCTTGATAAGACGAAGAACGTTGTTTGCATATTAAATTTCTTTTGTTCGACTCGATTATAGGATTACAGATGTAAATTTAAATTAATCTCGATATGAGAGATTTAATTGATGAGTAATCTCAAATTTTTTAATTCGATTTTGAAAAAAGTTATTCTATTTTAAGGGATGATCGATTACTTTTTGCCAAGAGTCACAGGATTTTTATTATTTCAATCCCACCAATTTTTATTAACCTCTTTTTACTCACCTGCTGAATTGAATCCTCGATTTTCCCCTTTTCCCCTTGAAAAGGAAACGACTCGTCCATGGATCAAGCACGCCTCGGGCGTTGTTTCGGTGATCACTGGATCAAATTCACGAGTATCGGCGCAAGTTTGTGTTACGTGCTTCCTGTTACGCGTCAGGAATGTCGATGGATCGGTGCCCGAAGAGAGATTTGTTCGTTGTGTTACGTAATTCTGATAGCAGTAAGTTACAATGAACGATAAAAAATAAGGAATAAAAGAAATCTTGAATTAACCTTACTTTATTTGACAACTTTAAATTAATTTAAAGATGAATAAAAATATCATTTGCCTGGATAATTATTAAATAAGAATGTTTCTCTAAAAATTCTTTAAAATCGTTTTCGCGCAATCTTAAAGTTATCTTCAAAAACGAAAGTATTTTCACAATTTTTGATCAAACGTGTTATTATTGAACGATATCTCGTACACGGTAAATTAATTTAACATAACCTTGATAAACAAGCGACAACAGTTTTTATATTATATATTTAACCACGCACATCCAATAACAAAAGAACGAATTACACAACAATTTCCACACGAACTCGAAGAGATCATCGAGATAGATTATTTTGCTTTCAAATCAAAAATAGCTTTTGCGCATTACGCGACGCGACGCGATATTTTAATTATCCCGTGTTCCGAGGTTAAGAATTTCTCGGGCGTGAATTCTTTTATCCTTAATGAATTCGTCCACCAGTGTTCGCATTGCGCGAGCATTCATTGCTCTCATTAATTATTTTCGTCTCGCATATCTCCGACCTGCCATCGCCACGGGTCGTCTTAATTAATGAATCTTCGACACATCGAGAGTTTAAGGTTAGGTTGCGTATACCTCCGATTCGCTTTCAGACTTGAATCGCCTCGTCCTTTTCTCTCGTCGTTCTTTCCTTGTTTCCTTTGTTTCCAAACGCCACCACCGACCTGATCGTGTTTCTTGCTTGATGGAACCTTTTCCGAGCAAAATTTCCGGGCGAAGAGAAGGCGAAGACGAAGGGGGAGGAGAAGTGTCATATCGTTGGGCGTACGGTGGCAGCACTGTCGTTCGAGAAGCGATATATTTCGAATAACAACGGAATTATATTTATTTGTTATATGTAATTATACAAATTTGGTGAATGATAAGAAACGTATTAAATAATTTTAATTCGTTAAAAAAGCGACTTTATTATATAATTATTGTAATTGTTTGTAGAGATTTTTGTTTTGTTTCGTGCGAAAGTGCGTGACTGCTTCAAAACTGCTTTTTTGAACGATACAGTAAGTTGATATTTCGCTTCGTTTAAACGAATTCTTTCGTCGTTGCGTAAAATAAAATTTAAATTGAAAGTCGTTAAGGAAAATTAAAATGTGACTTAGAAATAGATTACTCCTGACGGAATTCAAAGTTTCGAAACGTTTCGCGATACGAAACTTGGACGAAGAACGATTTGGAAAAATTGTTTTTGGAATTTGGTTAGATTTTTAATTTTATTATTTACATTCGAAATTTTTATCGAAACAAACGCAAAAATTATTACATATAAAAACACCTTCTGATTGGAGGTTAGATTGGAAATAATTTAATTTCGCTCGAGACAACGTGTGCATCATAGGGATTTTTTTTCCACTAAACGTAAAAGAGTTCCTCCACACATTCGCTTTCTCTTTTGCACACACGTTCGGTATTGTAGTACTGCAACTTTTCAATTATTTTTTTATTATTCTTATCGAAAATCAACGTCCACCATTCCCTTCGATTTCCCTTCGATAAAACTTCATATCTAAAATAATAATAACGATAAGCCTCAGAATCTTTTCCTCCTCTCTCTCTTTCTCTCTCTCTAGAAAGATATACGCCCCAAGAAAATTCTGCATCGCACGGAATTAACATCAAATCGCTTATATCTTAATATACCCGGAGGATCCAGAGGATTCTTTTATCCTCCGTTAAAGGCATCCGTTCTTCGAAGAAAGAAAATTCCCAAACAAAGCGTTTCCCCTTGATTTCTCTCCTTTTCCACCACTTTTGTTCGGCGAAACCTCTCGTTTCCTCCCCGTTCTTTCTCTACGTTTTGCCAAACGTCGAGGTCAAAGACCCCGTGGGCAAGATCCAATCCCACATCTATTTACGTGTATCCAAGCTCGCTTCGTTTAGATACGCGCGCACGTTCCCTCTTTTCGATTCTCTTTCGACGAATTTTCTTTCGAAGGAATCGAGGAAACCGCTTTCCTTCCCTTCCCTTTCCTTCCTTTCCGTTCGTTCCACTTCCCTCGTTCTCCCTCTCTCCTCTTCCTTCTTCCCCCCATTTTTTTCCACCTCTTCTCGAACGAGCATCGTCACCTTTCTCGCTTAACCGCGGTTCACTCCGCCCACTCCGCGCCCACCATCCCACACAGCTGTTCCTTCCTAGATTTTCCCGAAGTCGAACCGTGCCTGAAGGCTGGAATCGTCAGATCTCGATTCGAAAGTTCTGAATCGAAATGGTGGAAATTCTGTTCCAACAATGAGATCGATTATCTCTCGAGCCTGTGAGCCGGGATATTCGATCGGTTGAAATTCTTGGGGACAGTGAACGGGGCAGGAGTTTCGATCACGACTTGCAAACTCGAAATTCGAGTGTGAATGATTCGTCTGATAAGGATTCGGTACAAGTTTTCTTCGATGGAAAAATGAATTATTAAATAAATTTATAAAATTTATAAAAAAAATATCGTAAAAATTATTATATTTCTCGATAATTCGATTATCTATTATGAATATTCAAAATAATTACAGATAGATATTCGATATTTTTCGTCAAAGAAAATAATGTACTACGTGTATTAAAAAGAAAAATTATTGATTTCACGAAAATATTCATTTTTTCCCTTTCTGTAAATATATTTTATTATAAAATATCACTCTGATATTGATTTTATAGAATGATTTCAATTTGCCAACAGGATCGCCATTCTTTTCTCTACACGAGAATTATCGGGATAATTATGAAAATTAATTTATGGAATAAATTTCCATAAATTTCCATTCTCCAATCTAAATTCTATATGGAGTGTAATATTTATTTTTTTTTTCATTTTTGGAACCATTCGAGCTCGAATGTTCAAACTCGAATTTATTTTAAAATATCGTCTTTTCTTTCTTTAAGATTCGAATCTACTTGTGATTCACGTTTGGTCGTGCTGTTTCCAGTGGGATTAAAACGAAGGGAAGTGAAACGATCGCACCGAAATTCATCGATGTGGAAACAATCGATGAATTCGGGAATAATTAGAGTTTCTGACATTTCGCGTTTCCTTGTTGGTAGATGGTTGTATATGTATGAACGATTTACAAAGCAGAGATCAAACGGAACTGTTGAAATTTTCTGCATCGAGAAAACAGGAACTATTATCTTTTTTATATTAAAAAAAAAAAAATTAGAAAATATACATTTTTGAGTAAATAGAGAAATTTTATTTTTCTCTAAAGTAGAAGAAAATTCCAATTCTGATTCGATAAGATGTGGAGTTCCAGATTTTGAGATTCATATCACATAATTTATTTATGTTCTTTAAATGTTGTTTCTGTGTTGTTACATAATATCAAGATATCAAATTGGATAATGAAAGTTTGCGTAGTTTGAGAAAACACGATGTTATCGATAAATAAGAACATAATAGTAATAGTTTAAAAGAAATCACTATTAATTCAATTTATTTATACTTTACACGCGTACGAAATTTTTATAAATGGAATTTTTTTTCTCGTACGACAAACAATTTCCAAAATACAATTTTTAATCAATTTATCTTTACATATATTAAATTATACATTAGATCACGTGCTATTCTTCATTATATTCATCGAAAGCGGTGTGATTAATTTGCATATAAAGAGATATTATATGCGTTCAATCAATTTCCAGGCTAATATAACATTTTGAACCGAAACGCGATTGAAAATACATTGCATTCGGGCAAATCGAAAATATTTTATCTTTTTATAATTGTTGTTAATATTCATGCCGTTCATATTTTACATTTTTCATAAAATACTCTTATAATTTATTCTCAAATACGTATTGTTTAAATAATCGATATTTCAGAAGATATTCCATTTTTATTAGATCAATTAGATTTATCAACTCGATACGATTCATTAATAATATTGATACAAAATAATTTCCTCCATATTTATAACAAACGATTTTCAAATACATAATTCGATTATACTCCTCGTCATTTTTCTCCACATTTCATTTATTTAACAACAATTTTAAATGAAAAGAAATCGCGAATACGAAAGGTTGCGCAACTGAGATATTTTCTTTTCGTTCGAAACTGAATCCTGCGAAATTCAACGACGATGAACGCAAGAAAACTTTCTGATTTTCGTACAAATGAGATCGAATGAATTTACATAACCCCAATTAAATGAGAATCGGGCGAATGCAAAACGGACGAATGAAAGTATTCGTCTAGGCGTTTAAAAAAGTTTCCATCCAGATGACTCGGAGGATTCTATGGAAAAAAAAAAAATACGTTTCGGGCAAAAATATTCGAAAGTTCATGCAAATGCAATTGGGCATCGATTATTTTAAACCAGTTACATCCATCAGAGACAAATTTATTTTTTAATGTATCATTTCTTTTGAATATAGAGTGGCTCAATTAAAGATTTTTGGGGTAATTTCAAAGTTTGGAGAAACTTTTTCCTTTGCAAAATACATAATTTTATTATTAATTTAAAAAAATCTTCAATCAAGATTCTCTTTGCAAAAATTAAAAAGTTATTAAATTCGTACATTTTTTTTGAGCACCCTGTATATTTAAAACATAGAAAATATTAGTGATATTTAAAGCTTGAAATTATCTAAATAAAAAAATCTTCAATCAGAATATATTTCCCACTCATACTTGAAAATAAGAAGTAAGAAGATTTGTCTTGATTAATCGATTAATTTAATTGAATCTCGTTGTATTGTTTGGTACGAAAAAGATTTCAACGACAGATAAGAGAGAACGCATCGAGCTGTCGATGAGCATTGAATAAGCATGGTTGTCGGTGTATCAAGGAAAGCCTTAACGGATTCTCGTTCCGTATTTAGAAGAATGCGTAATCGAGTTCCGGTCACGCAGTGCGTACCGTTCGATGCACTCCAAGACATCCTGAACGCATTGTACGCAGTTAGACATTTAACATATTTTCACACATTTGTTATTCGAATTCCTGTCCTGTGAAATCGAATTTCTTTTTTGGTAAAAATTTTAATCGTAGATTTTTATGGAAAAAAGAAATTGTAAAGAGATGTAATTAAAATATATTTTTTATCTTGATGTAATATAATGTTTCGTATATTTTAAGAGTAGATATACATATAGGTAACAATACTTTTAAGAAACGAAGAATTTTTTAATTTTTGTTTCTTATTATTTGAATATATATATTTTTTCAATATGCATCATTTTAATTATTGGTTCAATTTTCAATTAAATTGACATCTCGTTTCAACTAATTTCGGACGTTTATATTCATCTATTTTTTTATTATTCGATCAATAAAAAAAAATGGCATTTTCATTATTGATTTAATTCATTGACTAATTGATACGTCGTTTCGGTTAATAATGTAAATTAAATCAATAATGAAAATAATAATGGTATAAGATTTTGTTGTTTCGGATACACGGAAGAATATTGTATATTGTATATTTGCTGTACATGTGCATATCATATTAATCTGAAATAATATATGGAACATCAATTTCGTTTAATTAATTTAGTCTATCGACAAAACTGCCCTATGCACTGTGTAGTATCGATAACAATAATACGCAGCCAATATTGATTATAAGTCACATTAAATCGTGTCTTTATAATTTTCACTTGCTAATTAAGCTTTAGTTCCATTTTGTATTTCGAATTTGATGAACAGTTCAATGTGATTATCGCAATTGTGAATTTTCGAAAAGCTAGATTTCAAAAAAAATTTTATTGTAAAAATATAACATTGAATAACGATAATGTTAGTAAAAATTGTTAGTATTCTTCGAAATTAGAATTTTCAAGCGATTATGTTATCTATGATCTAATAATTGGAAAAATTTTATTTAATTCGTAGATATAAATATTTAACTTTTATCTTCTTTGAGAAAATTTATCGTTAAACTATCGAAAAAAAAAATCACTCGTAAAATTGGAATCGATTTCTTGCGGTTACGTTTCGATATCTCGATATCTAAAATCGCGAGTTTCTGCGGAAATTAATTTCTCGCAACTGTCAATACGTGTAACCGTATCAAAAGGAAAAAAAAAAAACAAACTCGGATATTAGTTCTCTTAGCAATCTCAAGTCGTCTATTTCTCGACTTCGAGCTGAAATGCGTCCTTCTTTTTCTCCAAATATACAGAGTGTACCAAAAATATGGAAACATTCGTTAATTTAAAGAATCTTGAGATAATTTCAAGCAAAACAATTTCCTTTGTAAAAACTTTCCTTGCGAAAAGGCTAATAATAATTGTATCACTATATAATAATAAACTATAATATTCAACATTCGACTTTTTCGACGTGTGTAAGCTGGACTTGTTCTTGCTCCATGATTGGTCAGTGTTTCTTCGTTATGATGTAATAACTCGTTAACAAAGTTGTAATGAATTACCTCGGCATTCTCCAGTTGACGAATGTTCCTATATTTTTGAAACATCTTGTACAGTATCTTGTGGCACATGCACACGTGATTTCACGCGATCTATTTAAAAGAATGAGAGAGAGAGAGAAAGAAAGAGAACTACAAGTGATCGTGCTCGGAGGATAAGGTAGATATCTCTCACGGATCGTTGATTCACTGTTGCGCAATAGTTTCGTTGTCGATAAACTTTTATGGAACGCCGCGTATTCGTGATTATTTCACGAAGCAGTCCACGAAGAATTAAATTAAGAATTGAATAAAAGAGCATATGTACGGCGTAGAATCAAATGAGCTCGTAAAAAATACATTCGATAAAAAGTATATTTGATCGAATCGAATGATATATTTTCCTAGGTTATGTTAGGTTATGTTTCTGCTTCTTTGAAAAAATTTATACGATAAAACATCGATTTGTCGAATATTGTCAAGAACAAGATGGAGAAAAATTTCAAATTATGTTATTATTATTTTATTTTATTTTTTTAAATTAAATATTGTAAAAATAAATTATCTATAAAATTAATTACGTGTGTTTTACAGATGGATACAACGTAATTCTGCGAGATTACAAACCGAAACGAGAGCCCATTACGACCACGTATCTTCGAAAGGGTATGTGATTTTTATAAAAATATAATTAAACTACCGATAATATAAATGAAATAAATGTTACAACGTAATATTTTATCTAATTTTATCGATTCAATTTTGGCCAATTTTCCATCTTAATCTATTTTAATCCTCTTAAGATTTAGCATGCAAGCTTAGCCAGAATTTTGAACGAATTACACGTGTATACAAGAAGATAGACAGTCCGTACTAATAGGGCTATAGAAAAGTTTGAGGAAGTTACTAATTTTCATAACTATGAAAGTGAATATTATGCAACAGTTTAGCCGCATAGTTCTTGCAAGATCAAAAGCTTAGAAATTGAATTGTCGAGCAACAAGTTATCAGTTACGTGCAAGTATATTTAGAAGATGACAAGTTTTAAAGAAGATAGTGGCACTTGCTCCATCTTCGTTTCACTTTACGTAACAGAAATTTAAATTTTTTTCATAACTCGACAATTTATCGACGATTTTGCAATTTTTGTGTTTGTTTCGATCCTTTTTGAATATATATTAATATAATAGCGATCATCGAAAAAAAATGAACAAATAATTATTGCGAAAAAAGAATTTTTCGAAACGAAGAATAAATTTTTTGTTTTTTTTCGCAAAGCTATTGCTTTACAAACACGCTTGAGAAAATTTGTAAAACGTAAATAAAGTCGTGTATTTCTGTGACCTCGCTTCAAAAGCTATACGAACTCCGCGGAACATTTGTGAGAGGAATTAGACCGTTAAATAAATCAGAATGAAAGACATACAAAATTCATAGAAGCTTTTGAAATCAAAATAAAGTTAAATCGGTTATAATTCGTTGGAGGGATTAATTCGAAAAATTAATTAATCGTCTTTCAAATTTTATGACAGCAAAATTGTGTTTTTATTGAATCTTTGGATACACGTATACTATAAAAATCTCAAATATATTTCTCCATCTTTTCTCAACACAAAAATTACAATTATAAAAAAAATAGTCGAACGATTTTTCCTTCAAATGGAACGAAGTAAATTTAATAAACGAATAAAGAAAATTGACTACTGATTGGTTGATCGATTTATTGTGCAAAATAATGTTAAAAAAAAATATTAAAATTATTCTAAATTAATTATTTTCCAATAAATATATTTTACGTACGTAACGATGAATAATTGAAAAAAAAAGAAAGGAACGTAATTATTTATCATTCCGTGAAATTTTTAAATTTCTCACAAAGAATCGAGTGTAATAAATTCAAAATTTATTTTCAAAATTGACTCGTTATAATTTATTTCTCGAATTATTGCAGAAAAATAGAGCGAAAGTGATCGCGATACTCTACCGATCAAATAAAATATGATAAAATTATTTTTATTAAAAATCTTATTTGCCAATCACAGTGTATACGCCGACGAATAATTTTCCTTGTATTATCGCGTTTTAAACGATCCCATCCCTCTCCTCCCTCCTCCTCGTTTGTTATAGGCGATATTAAGATCGTATTCGATATTATCGAGGCAAGCCTCGTTATTTTTTTTTTTAATTAAAATCGATCCGATTCGAGTTCCAATCTCGAATTCATAAGCAACTTATTCGTCGTATCAGCCGAAACTTATCATCGGCTCTCTTGATTTCCGTTCAATCGATAATACTCGCTACGAGCTCCGCCCATATCCAATACGTTCATTCTCCCCTTTGACATTTAATCTGTCTTCACCTGTACGCGAAATCTCGCCAAACATTCCCCCCTCCTCACCTCCTCTCCCCCCCCTCCTCGTGTAATAAACTTTCGTAATTAAATTTCCGACGCATTCGTTGATATTCACGAACGGCAGTATGCCCACGGATCTGGACGAATTTGCAGATGTCCAATACGATGTCTGGACGCGATATCGAAAATAATTATCATCGTTTATCATCGTCGCGCGATTAAAACCAGGGAAAGTGTTCGAGAAATGTGTTAATTTTCGTGTAACGCGAGGAGTCGCGTTTATTGTTATCGGATTTCGAATTGTTCTGCTCGCGTATTCCTTGACAGATAATTATCGTCTATTCGAAGGGAGAAATAAAGTTTTATCACATTATTTATTTTACCTCATAGATGGAATAATTTTGATGGGAAAACACGGTGAAATTTATTATTTCAAATTGTTATTGTAGATTCGAGAGTTGATTTGTCTTAATTTTCGAAAAAAAAAAAAAATAAATTCATCTGATGATTATTATTGTTGATGAAAGTATCGAAACAATTTGAATAAATTATAATAAAATAGGTAAGGAAAGTTTTTCGATATTTTTCTCTTCTTTTTTCTTTTTATTTGTGAATTACTTGGCTTATTTGTGAACAACTTGCCATCTTTTGTCAACAATCGAACAACCTTTATTTTTAAAGCCTTCCATTATATCGCGTTATATCGTGTTTCCAAATTTAAATTTTTATTCACTTTTCAAAATCATTACTCATCACGATTTATTCCAATTCTCGAACAATAAACAAGTTCTAGACTTAACATAAATCAAAGAGTAGAAAATTTTAATCAAACTTCTTGCCACTCGTTCAAGGAAATTTACAAAATCATCTCTCGATAATCGTTTCGTAATTTTCAATTCATCGTCTCGCCAAATCAAATCGAGAAAATGTCTCGTTTCAAATAGAGACAAAGGGAGTCACGAAGAAGGAAACGTTCCTCACGCCGCCCGTTCAGGAATGCATAAAATTTTTCAGCGCCCAAGACGGTTAAATTTGCATACATCTTTCATTCCCCCGTCTGGTACCGTTGTCCGCCGCGTGTAAAATTGTCTTGAGGTTGGTACCAGTGGACGTACGCTTCCCCTTCTCCTACTCTTCCCCCTCCACTTCTTTCGTTCGACGATATCGGGCGGTGTACACACGTTTCGAGCGATAATCACTCGACGCCACGAGCGACCATTCCGCAGGGAAATTTGGAACATTTCCACGGGCGGAGAGCGGTTCGATGATTAAATACGGTTCTAAGGAGGGAAAGCTCCATAAAATTTCTGTATTCCGCATAACGCCCTGAGAATTTTATTATGGAAAGGAGGCAAGGAGAAATGTGCGAAAACGTGTGTTACGCACGTAGAGAGAGAATTTTTATATTCAAAAAATTATGTATAATTCGAAAGGATACAGTTTTATGTGATTACGAATTGTACAATAATTATTCATTTCTCATGTTACATACGAATTCCTTGAAACGAGAGATGAGAAGAAAAATTTTGAATATTTTTTAAAATACTTGTTCAAGGAAAATATAGTTTTTTTTAATATTCTTACGATCTTAAGTTTCAACGAGATTAATTTTATCAATGAACGAGCAATACGCGCGTGGAATAATTTTTTTCTGTCGATTCTCTTTTTTTTTTTTTTTTTGAGGGGATGGGATCGAACGATTGGAAATACGTTTTGCAATTAAAAATTTCCCTCCATCTCGCAACACGTTACAGAATTATATATTTTGAAATGTATTTTGAGCATTGATTTCGTTCATAATTATCCATTAAAAAATAAAAAAATAAAAAAATCGATCGTTAAAATGTCATTAAACGTGTTTAAACATTTTTTCTTTTCAAAATGTTTGAATAATTTCCTCGTATGAACATTTAATATCGACCAAAGACCAATTATCGTGAAAATCAAATAACAAACAACGAGAAAAATGCGTAACAAATAATTTATTTCGCGAAATGAGAAACGAATCGTTTAATTACAAACATATTTATTAAAATGCTTGAAATATTTTTGTTATTATCTCAAGAATAGTTTAACAAGGTGATTTTTAAAATAACTTTTTAAACCGTTAAAATAATTTGTAACGTGAAATTTTCGATCATCCAGTTCATCTTTTTTCACGATATTTATCATCGTTAACGATTACAATTAGAATATTATCTAAATAAAGATTGGAGAAATTACTTAATTTTATCGATGATTATTTATTATTAATAAATCCGTACGCTGATATTCTAACGAGTAATTATAAATATATATATTTCGTTGTAAAATTGATATTTAAATCATCGATACAGGATCAGTTATTTGTTTACAGTATATTATTCATCTCCAATATAGAATTTAAATTGAATTAAATGAAAAAAAAGTCAATCGATTATTGTTTAACGATAATGTCGATTTATATTGGCTAAATTAATTGCTTTTCTTCTTCTTCCTTTTTTTCCCTCCGTTAAATTCTTTCATCAAACGAAGCTTTAAGTAAAAGTTGTTACACGATTATTATATTATTTTTATTATTGCATTATAATAAACACTGCTTGCCAATCGTCCGCCGAATAATAATTCCATTTTAACATTTTATTTGCGCAATATTCGACCAAGTTGATTTTCCAACAATGGAGATATTTTATTTCGTCTATATACCGGGAAAAACATTCTATTCGAGAAGTAAAAACGGAACTTACGTTTACACAAATTTGTAATTAGGAGGTTCGTTCACAACCACTGTAAAATTTATGTTCGTGCAACCATTCTTCACCAATTTTTCGCTCGGTTGATGCAAATTTATGCTCGTGTAAAAGGATTTCGCCGGAAAAAATTGTTTAAATTGTACCATATATATATAAAATATAAAACTCACCATATGAATAATGTATATAAATTCGAAGAAATAATCGATTTAACGCTTGATGGTTTAAATTTTAATCAAAATATATATACACTTTTACAAATATTTCGTTTTATATAATTTTTCGAGAGAGTCGAAAATTCTAAAAGCTCTTTTTCCACCTCGCTTCGTCCAACGAAAGTTTCAAATATCGAGAGAAATTTCTATCATATTAATTAACAATCATATCAATCAATTCTGATGAATTATACCACTTTTCATCTTTTGATTTTCCCGCCAATTCTTTCTCTCCTTCAACAATCTAAAGCATCTCAATGGAACGTGAAAAAAAAATCTACGCCATTATAAAATTCTTCATCCCTCCTTTAAAAAAGAGAAGATAAACAGCTGTGCGTCAATTCATGAATATTTTTTCCAACGCTTTGCACCAACTTTTTTTCACGAGAATAGAAAAGCAATGTTAACAAATATACATTCATACGCAAATGATATCACGTGGGGGGACACGTTGAAGAATTTGAAGGCAAAGGTATCCGCCTTTCGCGCTCGAGGGGGCGATAAAAGGAGATCAAGCATTCGTGGATCACTCGTTCGCTGGAGAAAGATGCATCCTGGATATGCATAAGGATAAACTTCATTCTCGTTTTCGTTTCTCGAGGAGGATTCCATCGCCTCGAGATATGAGCTCTCTCGATACTTGCTTCTCTCTCTCTTTCTCTTTCCTCCTCCTACTCGTCCTCCTCTTCCCTCTCTTCGAAGGTTAGTCACGAAGCTGCAAGATGAAAGTATAGAGGTCTGAATGGAGGGGAGACGATGTCTGTCCAAAACTGTTTTCGATTATCTTATTTTCTATCATTTTTCAGCGAGAAATCCTCTTAATTTCGCAGTTAAGAAACAGCGCAATCAAGATTTTTTCGGTTTTTCGAAGGGGAACACAAATGTGCGGACTTCCACCCATTAAAGATCTTTCTCCAAGTTAGTCCTGTTTTCCTTTGTCTTGGATTGATTTTTAAGAGAATCAATTTTGGTAATTTATTTGTGTTATTAAACACAAATTTCGACAAAATAAAATTAACACGTATTATTTAAATTGCTTTTAATTACTTATAATTTAATAAATAAACGTTGATCGATACTTCCTGATTAATTGATCAGCTTTGAGAAATTCAAGATTAATTTATTTTGTAATATAATATATCACTTAAGTTGTTTTTTCGAACACAAATGATTAGTACTCGATGTACAAATACGAGAAAAATAATTTTCAACAAAACAAAATTATCGGTTGAGGATTATTTATCGAGTGATTTAAATTTACTTAAATTAAATTGCAGGATGGGACAATATATATATATATGTAACACATCAATATCCTATATATTGATATGTACGTATTTTACAGATAACGATATTTCGATCACACTTCTTTCAAAACCGAATTTATTTCCCACGAATATGACGAATATACACATTATTCACAAATTCTCTCGACGCATGTTTCGAAGTGTCACGATAATTGAGACAAAACGCCACGATACACTATAAATAATATATACGCGAATACGTATGATACAATACGTGAATCGTGCTCGAATACGAATCGAGTACGATATAAAATTTCCTCGATCGCGTTCCACGTAGTAGTAAGAGGAATGGAAAGGAAGGGAAATCAGGGGAGGGGGGATAAGAATAACTTGGAAAGCGGGGATCAAATGCGCGAGATGAATATTTGCCACTTTATTCCTCTGGAGAAGGTGGAAATATTTGCGAGAATCGGCGACGCGTATCTCATCGCTTGTTTTTCTCACTCGGTTATACGTGGAATAACAGGCGAGGGCTTGAAAATATTTTGTCCCGTGTTTACATCGAACGTCCGCTTCCGTCCTTTCGTTCTTGTCGCGTTGTTGTCGATCGGAATCATTTTATTATACCATCGTTCGCACGAAATTAGTTTTCATTCACTGTAGGAAACGCTGTTATTCCTGTTGTTAATATGTAAATTTGCGAATAAAGTGTTACGTCTTATTTAGAGTCACGTTTTGCATTTCCAAAATCCAATGGGATTATATTCGTCCTATTCGTTATTATAGAATTCTTGTCAAATCGGAAATTTTGGATGATTAATATTTGTACTTTCGACTTGTATGAATTCGAAGAATATAATTTAAACTGATACACGTGTTTTATACTATTCTTTTGAATACTATCTTTTTGAGTAATTTTTAATTCGTTTAATCAATTTTATACGGAATTCAAAGTTCAACAACGGATCTCGTGAAGGAGAGGGGGGAGAAAGAAAAATATATCGAACGTTTGAATTTTAGAATACACTTTTAGAAGTTTTAGAACATTCTTTCATGCGAATGGTCGAATGGCGCGGAGCATTATTGCGATGAAAATTTCAAGATGAAGCAGTTTCGTATCTTCTCTCTGTCCTCCTTTTCTAAAACTCGAAGATATGTAAAACTTTCTTTCGTGGATGATTACTTTTTCGAACGAAAGAGCAAATACTTGCAATGCGATAATATTCTTTTCACGAAAAAAAAAATCTCTTCCATTATTGATTTTGTACACATAAAATAAAATGGACAATCTCCAGCGATAGAATATTCGTCCATTTCATTTTTACGATGAAATTATTCTTGAACTTTTATAAATCAGTTGTAAAATTATATACAATCTGAACTACAACAATATGTTGATATAATATTCTTCGTTTTGCTCCTCGAAAAATATTTTTAAATTATAAATAAAATTCCACAAAAAAAAGACTAAGAATACATTTTTCGTACAAACGAATTGAATTTATATACACTTGAATTGAAATCATTCCAATTCTAAGTAACGATAAATATCGATAAATGCCCTTTAGAAAATTTTTAAAATTTCGAAAAACTCTAATTTTTTTAACTGTATCCACTCTCGTCTGGAGAGAAAGAAAAAGATAAAAATGGAAGGTCGAGGAATCAGTCTCCTCGGTGTCGGTATCGCTGTTACTAGCTAATAACTCTGTTCGAGAGGAAGACCGCCATCATCTACACTCTCGTCGCTAAAAAAGGGTTGCAATTGGAGGAGAAGATCGGCCTGGAAAGTTTTGCAATAACGCGCGATGGGGGGCATTTTGGGGCTGCACTGTTAACTCTGTAACTCTCCTCTCTTCTTCCGACGAAAGAGCGGAGAAACGAGGAAGAGAGAGAGAGATGGAACGGGGAGAGAAAGTGAGGAGGAACAAAAAACAAGAGCGACGGAGGAAGATAGACCCCGGCAAGGGTTGTTCAACCACGATGATTTGAGAGATGTCCACGAGTTCCATGCGCAATGCGCGATCGATATGGCTGTTTCTCACAACCTCGACACGGGTACGTGATCCCCGTTATCGTCCTTTTCCTTCGTCGACATCGTCGTTTATACCGTTGGAATGTTACCGTCTCTACCTCGATCTCATCCTCGTTTCGCAGTACCCGTCGTTGCTGCCGTCGTTCGAGGAGATAAAGGAAATACCCTTATGGCGATCGGGTCGATCGACGACGTCTTTACGGGAAATGGGATGCGTTTGTAGAAATGGAATTTCGAGGAGAAGCGTGGAAGAAGATTCGATGCAAGGGGTGGGTTTTTCTGGCAAGTAGGTTAAAGATCGATTCGGGCCAAGATTTGATTAATTTAAATTAATTTTTACCGCTCGAGTCGAGTCTCTTTTATGTAACTTTAACTCTGTGCAATTGTCGATATCCGCCTCTAAATAGACGGCTGTTTTTTTACTGGATTTCCTTTGTTTGTTCATTTTTGTAAAAAAAAAAAACAAATTTTTTAAATTCAATTACCATGATTTGTATCATAAATTAATTTCATTAGAATTATGAATTAGTAAATGATGGAATCTGTAATACAATTGTTACTAGATTTTTGTGCTTTTTAAATAATTTTTTAGTTGTATCATTTTTAATTGGTGGATTTGGAAATTAATATTAATTCCATTAATATTAGCATCTTCAGATATAGCACTTCCATGAATAAATAATATTAGATTTTGATTATTATCCTCCACCATCATTATTATCATTAAGAAATTTATTATACTTTGTGCTACTATTTTGTAAACAAAATATGCAATAATATTTAACAATATGTGTTTTTGGATAATGTGTGTCTTTGGAGAATCGATCTCAGAGGTTAAAATAAAATTCATATACAAAAATATAGAGTTATTCATTAAGTTACAAAGAATTTATGCGAGGCAATTTTATTAAGTAAACACTGGAAATTATTCAATGCATTGAAAGATATTATTATATTCCTATTATAAGTGAATTTAACCCTTCTAATTCAATGCTTCTAATTAAGTGGTTATAAGAACGATGAAATCGTTAAAGAAGATTCTATATCTTCGATCTTATAATCCAATCGTACGTTCTATCTCAATGCAAGAAACTCGTATTACGTATAAAGATTATCATTGACGAGGTGATCCTTTCTGTTAAATGTCAGACGAAAGAAGATTACTGTTCCGTAATAGAAATTGAAAAGAAAAAGAGAAAAAAAGATGGAAGAAAAGCAATGTAGGTCATCTTATTTTCGTTACATGATACAAGGACACCACTAATGCATTGTTCTT
Source organism: Apis cerana (assembly GCF_029169275.1). Lineage (NCBI taxonomy): Eukaryota > Metazoa > Arthropoda > Insecta > Hymenoptera > Apidae > Apis > Apis cerana. The sequence continues at coordinate 7,999,957 of NC_083858.1, read as the reverse complement.
TCACTTCGAATCAGATCTAGATATTTCGAAGAACTTTGAAATTCTTCAACTTTCAAAATTGTTTGAAAAATAATAAAAATATTTTAGATAATATTTGCAATTAAATTATAAATTACATACAACTCTTCAATTCATTATTTTCTCAAATATTTCCCTCTGTTTAAAAAAAATTCCTTTACCGAAATACACTATTTATATCACTTGAAATTGTCCTCGTAATATAACGCATTACAATATTTCGAACTTTTTATTATTAAAACAAGCGTGAACAGTTCTTCGACGGATTTTAATTTTTTTTTTTTATTTTGGATTATTTATTTTTAATTAAAAAAAAAAAAACTAAACACACGTCAAACGTACAAACGTATCCTCTCAAGAAGAGGTTAAGTTCTATTTCGGATTCTGTCACGTAAGACGTGTAAAATAGGATGCAATCTCCGCCAGAGAGCGTTGGAGTAAGGAATCGTGCATACGGAAACGTATCGAAACAGCACGAGTCGGCCGACACAGAATGAATTCGTTCCAGCAAATGAAACGCGATTACGCATTCCTCACGCGGAACCGTTGGAAATGCGATTGAAATTTCAGATAGGTTGTATCGATCGGGCGTGATCAGTCAGAAATTTAATTAAACGCACGGTCTCGTAAGAAAGGATTCATCGACGAATGATGTTGGCGGAACGACACCGTGAAATTAATGGATTTCAGCATCGATGGATGCAGAGTCGATCAAACATGGCGACTTTTCGAATCGCGCGCCTTTGATACTTCTATATATATATGTGTGTATTAGATATACACTATTAGATTCAAATTATTCACGATTAAGTTCACTCTCGCGTTCAGAAATGACAGCAATTAATTATAGTTTTGCCGTCATTGCTCGGTAATTCGGTGACCCGATGATTTGTATGGATTATGCATGTATTAGATCGTTGCATGCGAAATGGCATGATTTATAATTATTTATATAGGAATTGGATAAAAATTAAAAATTGATTAAAAAATTTTGCCGCAAATTTAATTCAACATCTTGAAATGAAATTTTTTATTTTCCTTTTTTAAAATATTTTTATTACATCGTTTAAAATTAATATAATCAAATGGATAAATTAAATATATTAAATAAAACGTAAGAGTTTTTATTAAACGGATTGGTGTACAAAAATATCGATCAGAATTTATTTGTTGAGTAATTTTATAAGCTTTTTTTTTATTACATTATATTATTATACGGAATGGAAACATTCAGACTTATTTGAAATGAAATGATTTTTAAAGTTATTATTGCAGAAATTGAACGTCGATGATGTGTTTTAGACGCCAAAAATTAAAATGTACTCGGTTAATTTTAATAATTATGACCAACTGTGTACGTAATGCGGCATCCTAAAATTCGATTTTAATTACCTCGTTAATGCCCAGTATGCGTGTCAGCAACGACTATTGACATTGGTAACTAAAACAGAATCAATATGAATTACTGAGAGAAATAAATAAGTATTCAAATTGAATCCGTGATTCGAATGTGTACGCTCTGCAAAATGTATTCGATGCACTTTCGGGAATGGAAGTCGCAGAATGACAAACAGTATGTTTGCAAAATCTTGATCGAGGAAAACGAAAATTATTAATAAACTATTATATTAATGTTACATCAATTAATTGCGATATAATTTTAACAAATTATTAATCTAATCTAGATTCACTTTCATTTGATTTCTACTGTTAATTCTACAGATAATTCTATATTATTATTAAGATTATTGTTTGCAGCTTTGTTGATCCTTATTAATAACTTCTTAATTTTCAACAATTCTGTTATTAATTTTTTTTCAATCAAATATTCTCCATTGTTCCTTCGAATCGAATCACTTCTCCATCGTTTCATCTCCCTTTTCGCACAATTTCAATTCATAATCCTCGAATTCATACCCCCTCTCCAAGTAATCGAATATAACCCCGTAGATGGATACAACAAGTCCATCCCCCTAATATCCCCCTCGAATATTTACCGCTTAATTTATCCTTTCGAAGCAAGAACCCGCTTAATTCGCGCAATGCGTTGTCTGTTTTTCTTGCTTGCACTCTTGTCCGACACGACACGAATCGGCTCGATTCTCGTCGCCCCATTTGCATCGAAACGAGCAGCCTCCCTTCCCCCATAATGTTAACCCTGTTTCTTATATATCCACCCTCTCCCCTTGGCCTGTTTATTAGTTGTACAATCAGTGTACAAGTGTGTGCAATCGTTGAGGATTATTACTCGAATATCGTCGCAACGTGTGTGGAAATTTGTGAAACCACCTCGTGCAACTAGACGAGCTATCTTAACAGGAGAGAAAGAATAATAAAAATACATTTTCGTTCGTGTAAATCGATATAAGTTATTGTTAACGTTTGCATTTAATCTATGCGTTTTATCTGTTTTCCCTATATAACATTTCTCGTTTTGTTTTTACAAAAAAAAAAAAAAAAAAATGTACAGATTGAAATAACACGGATGTTTCGTGTTGTATCTTGTCGGTTCGATGTGAGTAAATATTGGCCCTATCCAGTAGTATGGATGAAAAAAAATTGAATTTTTACAGAGATTTCTTCTTTTTTTTTTTTTTTTTCCTTTTTTTCCCGATCCGATTATTCCTCCTTTCTCCTCCTTCCTTAAAAGTTTGTTATTTCCCTCGAATGGAAGGAGTGGCAGAAGTTTCCTCGGTTTTCGAAAAGGGAAATTAAATTTTAGAAACTGTCCTTGCGATGAATCGTTGAAATTTGTTAATTGATAATAAAAAAATCGTAACGAATTAATAATCGAATAAACTCTTTTTGAGATGAGAAACGTCCAGTATTATTCGTCCATCGAATATGGATTGGATACTGTTAAAACCGTAAGAAATTAATTCTAAAAGAAAAAGATTCGCCCAAAAGAAAATTACATTTCCACTCTCCTCTTTGAGAAATCGTTCCACTTGTTGCGAGACCGCTCGTTAAAACGATAACCGGCCGCAAAATTACCGGTTTTAATCGCTGATACGCGACCGTGAGCCACCACAGATCCTTAACAACTCGATACATCCGATACTGACCTCGCCGCACATAGATAGGCAACGAGAGTTCGAGCGTAATCGATGTTTTGATCGAAACGGATTCAAAGGGTTGATCGAGCGCCATAATCGTCCACCTATGCCAAAGGTTCAAACGTGCATCCGCGATATCTGATATAGGCATTCATGCGTGGAACGCAGGTGCGCGGGCCGGAAATTCCGTGTAGATTAAATTCGTGCGTGCGAGATCGTTGCGAAACGAGGAGGAAGGAGGAAGGAGGAAGGAGGGGAGGTGGAGGGGACAAAGCCAAGCGCTCGAATCGGTTATTCGAGAAGGCCAACGGTCGTTCTCGAAGGAAAAAACACTGTTTGTAAACACAGTACTTTTCCACTTCGCGAATACGGTGTTGGAAGACAAGGATTTTGGACCAAGTACGATCGAGTCTCCGGGGAATGCGAAAAGAATTAGGAGCGGTGTATACTTTGCGCGGAAGTGAATTAATTGAAATGGAAAATTGTGCGATCCTTTTAAGAGTTTCTGAAAATCTTATTTCGAAAAGTAAAGGCTTCGAAATGGAGTGATATAAATTTACATATTGTAATAGAAAATACTTTGAACTGGTTTTAGATTTTTAGATTCCAGAACTTTGTGGTCCACAAAATTTTTTTTTAATTCAGAATACTTATTATTATTTTCTTTATTCATCAAAATATACTAAGTTGTTTATATCGAGGAAACGTTACTTTTAAATTTCGTGAAATGATAAAAATATAAACTTGATTTTAAATGATCTTTGTCTATAATTTAAATTTTTTTTCGTTTGGTGAAATTTCCTTTTTGGCACTTTGTACTGGAATCATTGCCTCGTATGGAATACGAGGTGTTAAATTGTTCTCGTATTTTAAACGATATCAAAACCGGAAATAGGAATTCGTTCGTCAAACGCGCACATTTCTACGCATTTCAACACATTTTTACCTTTATGTATCATCTCTACTGGTAAAATACCAGGACAGCAGGAAAGCAATGAAAAGATACGTCCAGCCATGTCATGAAAAATACTTGCTATTTAATCGCGAGTGAGTGAATATAATAATAATATATGGAATATATAATATGATGTAATAAATAATATGAGAATTAACAAATCGATGTAATGTGAATGCTTCGTTCGTAGTATTATTAATTGAATTATTCAAGTTACGTTTCCATTTTTGTTTTTATGTGATAAATGTAAAATAATTATTTTGTATTTGAAAAATAATATTTCGAATAAAATTTTAAATCTAATTACATTGTTACAGATGAATTAAATTTCTGTTTTGATGCAATTTTTTTAATTTAAAACTAGTAATTTTGTAGTATCGATAATCGTTGCGAAAACGTTTAATTGAAATTTGTAAAGCATAATGTTCTTTAAGCATATAATAAATATATTCCATTCTCTCAAAATAATTCAAGTTCCATAAATATTTAAATTACAATTTAAATATTTGAACAGCAATTCGATTTATTGTTTAAAATTATTTTTATTTCGTAATAAAAATTATTACATTGAATTTCAATATAAAAGTATATGAATATATAACTAAATTATTAATAATTATAACAATTAATAACTATCATGAAAATAATTTTAAGAACGCACTGTTTCTGCGTTTGTTACAGGAGAATATAGAAGCAAAAATATTTTTAGCAAAAATATCGAGTCTTTTTCCAATAATGATTATATAAACGAATATAAAAAGTATGAATAGTACGTGAAAAATATTTTTCTCACTCCATATCAATCTACGTGATAAGATTCTCACGTTATATATCTCTCGATAGTGTAGACAATTTTTCAACGGCGCATTCATTAATCGTACAAGTATACGTGTTCACGTATACGTGGAAATATGGTTGCCAGGGCGAATATTCAAGATTCATCCAGAGATTGAATTGACTCGTACCGTCGTAGTCTCAACGAGAGACACTTTCATTCGTTTCAGCTTTTTATAGATATTAAACGTCGCGAGGTGGAATTTTTTTTTCTCTCCCTAGATGGCGCGCGGATCGTCAGATCGAAATCCATCGTGAACATTTTGGCCGAAGCCGGATTCTCCTCCCGGAAGAGGAATCTCTCACCTCGAGCGTCTGTGTTTTTTCTCCAACCGTGTGTTGTGCCGAAACGTGACGGCACTACAGACGAGTCAATATGTCAACGGCTTTGACGCAACACGGCTTTTAATATTCCTCCTTCGGATTGAATTCGACTGTGTGTGTGTGTATATACACATATATATGTATATTTGGAATCGCGTACCGACGTTTCTTTTCTGGAGAAATTGATAAATTTTGCGGTACACGTTTTTATTAGTGATTTTAAATCGTCGATTTTACGAATTTAAAAAGAATATATGTATAAATGAAGAATCGAATTAAACGTATAAAAATTAAGAAAAATTTGAACTCCGAAAATAATGATTTCCGGTTAATGGATGAAAGATTAAGAAGCGCAAAACCGTATCCTTTAAAATGCTTTTTGATTCATTACGATACGATTTCTGGTTCTCTAGATATCATCGTATAAAGAAGAGTAAGCGCATTCGGATCTTTTATGCGATTTACCTTAAAACTTCGATTAAAGCCTATTAAAATTAAGGAAAATTTGAATCGCTATAACTCCGAGCATAATGATTTCCGGTTAATGGATGAAAGATCGTTAGAAGCGCGGAACCTTGCCCTTTAAAACGATTTTCGATTCATCCTGATACGATTTCCGGTTCCCGAGATATCGTCGTGTAAAGAAAAGAGTAATTTTTAATCATTTTCTAACTCTATCTGTTGCACGCTTGGATCTTTTATGCGATTTACCTTAAAACTTCGATTAAAGCCTATTAAAATTAAGGAAAATTTGAATCGCTATAACTCCGAGCATAATGACTTCCGGTCAATGGATGAAAGATCGTTAGAAGCGCGGAATCTTGCCCTTTAAAACGATTTTCGATTCATCCTGATACGACTTTCGGTTCCCGAGATATCGTCGTGTAAAGAAAAAGGTAATTTTTAATCCTTTACTATCTCCGTCTTTGTTGCACGCTTGGATCTTTTATGCGATTTACCTTAAAACTTCGATTAAAGCCTATTAAAATTAAGGAAAATTTGAATCGCTATAACTCCGAGCATAATGACTTCCGGTCAATGGATGAAAGATGGTTAGAAGCGCGGAACCTTGCCTTTTAAAACGATTTTCGATTCATCCTGATACGACTTTCGGTTCCCGAGATATCATCGTGTAAAGAGAAAGGTAATTTTTAATCGTTTACTATCTCCGTCTTTGTCCATTTACTCGAATCTCTCGCTCGCGCCTATTAATTCCTGGAAGAACGTACATTTCCAGATCACATTCATAACCTTAAACATTATAGAAACTTTGAATTGTTATATCTCCGCAACCGATCGAGATATCGGGATAAAACAAAAAGTGACTTCAACGTACTAGTTTCCTCTATTTCCTCACCTCGATGACGAAATTTTGAATTTCTTCTCGCACTTTTTATATGAAAAATTGAATTTTCATTTGCGATTGTATAAAATATATCGGATTGTAATATGATTTGTACACGCATTGTCTGTACGCAATGATGAACAGATATAGAAAATATCTTGCATTTCGACTCCAGTTGTTCCAGTTTAGAGAATGTATGCCGCGTCTCGGTAATTTTTATAAAAATCAGCGGATAATTAAATGAATTTCTCATGCATGCATGTAAATATCTACGAAATCTCGTGCCTTCGCAATAACCGCTTCTCGAAATTAATTGTACGAGCGCCCATTAAGATTCATGCGCACGCTCTACAGAAAGAATAGTCCGTTACATTATCTCGTCACGCAAGAGGCTATCCATTCCATGGAATAGCTCAATTATTTCCTTACCAGTCTTCGTAATCCAGTTAATCTAACGATCTTATCTCCGTCCCACAGATTTCGGCCTCACTTCAGACAGGAGTAGGCAGGGGGGCGTTAATGTTTGTGCAGTTTATTAGCTCGTAACATTTCAATTTATTCAAACGAATCTTACTCATAACGAATACCGATATAACCGAGAAATAAACCCTTAATTTTTTGAATTGCCAATGAAAAATACTTTTCTGTCTAATAAAAACAATAATTAATCTCACGCCCCATTCTAAATCTTCTCGTCATTTACTTCTCCTCTCTTTCTTTCTCTCGAGCACCCGGGGCAAAGCAGGTGGTCCTTGAATCGTAGGATATATTCGCTTTGGCATCTCTGTCCACGAGGAGGAGGACTCGGCCCCCGTTTCGAGGCGGATTATGCGTCATTCGTCGGGCGGCAGGAAGCGAGCCGAAACGGAAGCCGGTTATCTGCAGGACGAGTGTCAGCCGCAGCCGTGACAGTCCTTTCCGTCCATCTATATCATCGCCGTAGTTTGGACATTGTTTTGACTTCTGACAAGGGCTCGGGAGGGAGAGGGCGACATGCAAATCAGGATTTCGATAATTGCCGGGATTGCTTTGAATGGCTTCTGGAACGTGGACGTCAGCCGTTTCGCGTTATCCGCCCTATCGTTTCACCCCTTTATCGCTCTTGAGGGATGCCTCGAGGAGGGATGTTGCTTTGTTATTCTCGTACGGAAAGATGGAAAGATTCTGAGAGGGGATAATTTTACGAGGGAAGGAATTAAATTGATTTTTTTTTTTTTTGCGAAATCAATCGTATTGTTCTGTAGTTACTCGATATTTCTGTCTCTGTTCCCTGTTATTAATTCACGTCGTATATCTGAAAATATACGTGCTCGAAATCCTATCCTGCGCCATCCTATGCGTCTATTCTATGAATTAACATACGTATTCGTTGTTATTGATAGACAATATGCTGATATATTCACTGGTTCCCATATATTACCTAAATAATTGAAATTTCTGGTGAGAATAATGCCTGTATTAATGCACTGTATGTTTCCTCCAATTGTTTGATGTCGAACAATAGATCGGTGTTTAACTATAATTAATCTTCGTGTACCAGGCAGTAAGTTGGGATGATCCGAAATGTTTCATCCAGATGTGCGTAAAGGAAAACAAAACGTATATGTATATTGTTCGAATTACGAGCAGAGAATTTAATTTTTTTAATTTTCCCCCCTCGATTAACGTAATCTACTCGTTCAATTAAGAAATTAAAAAATAGAGAAATTATTATTCTTTTTAATTTAAATGAAAAAGGTGCGGTTAAATTTTTTGAACGTTACTTTTAGACATCGAGAATGAAAACGAAACTTGGATCGAGTAATACGATTGAGTAAGTGGTTTCTATTTCTGGTATCTATTGTTTACAAAAATACGATTTCGTTACGCGCTTTATCAATTACATTTTCCATCGGATACGTCACTCGGCTCGATAACAATAATTATTTACGAAATGTGCAATTTTTATTTTTTCAAATTTTTGAGAATTCAGCGCGCGTTCCAATGACAAAAGGATTTAATTCAACGCGTTCGTTTCGTGTCCGCCATATTACATTCATCGGGATACAGGCGAAACTTCTCCCAGCATCGCTAATTTACAAAAGCAACGTTGAAATTAAAATTCTGTTTCGTACTTTTTTTTTTCCAGAGCACTAATCAATCGCAATTGATTAATTCGATCGACTGATCAAAGCTTTTTTGGATTGATAAAAAAAAAAAAATTAATAATTCGTTCAAAATTATTTTTTCATTTTCATTCCCACTTTAATTTTTTAATTTCTGCTCCGAAGATCGCTTCAAGACAATTTCAAGCAGTATTCGATACGTTCTTTACGACATCCTTCCTTAAATTGATAAAATTAATCGAATACAAATACGAATAGCTTTCTGCCTTGGATTAATTTCAGGCGGTTAATGAAGCAAATTGGCGATCGCTCGGGGAACGAAGTTGGCCGGCAAAAAATCGAGGGGCGAAGCGGTTTCGCGGCTAATTATCATCCTTGTGAAAACTTCTGTTCCTGGTAAATGGGTTATGCGAGAAAAATTCGCGGAAAAATTACGTTCCCTTTCTGGTCAAACATAGTCGCGTGGACAAATTATTATATTTTAATACCCGCTGTTGCGAGTTCCTCGTTGAATTAAAGTTGCGTGTCACAATGCACGATGGTATAGTTGAATAATTCCGGTGAATAATTAAAAAGGAAAGTTTAGAACCGTGTTTGCGTGTTTGGAAAAAAAAATATACGTATATTAATGGCTTTTTTAGGAGGTTAGATTGATTTTGTTATGCTGTCAAGAGAATCAAATGCATCTTCTCAATTTAGGTTAGGTTTTAAATCGATATGATCGTTTTGAAGGAAGAATTTTACTTGAATTATTTTAATATCTTCCGACAATAAAAGATAATCATCGTGATCGCTTCGTGGACCATGTCAATGAAGATTCAACACCCATAAATCATCACAGCATCACGTGTCAATACGAGCTGATACAAATCCGGGATATCGCGGTTACCAAGCGGATTAAAGTTCGTGACATTAGATTGAAGATTAAATATAATTCGAGTGTAAAATGATATTTAGCAGAGTGAAAAACTGTGTAGAAATAATGTAAAATCGAAATAAATTCTAATTGAAAATAAATGTCGATCATCGATTGAATTGTTCGTTCATCCGCTTATGTGTGACATCAGGAATGAATTGTAAAAAAAAAAAAAGAGGAGGAAAAAGTAAAACAAATAGAGCAATAATGCAACTGAGAGAACAATCGAAAAATTATACCATCGATGAAAATATACCGCTAATTTTCTTTTTTACTCGATGAAAAAAAAAAAACAACGAGGAAAGGCTTTTATACAATTCGACCAGCCAGAGAGTCATGCGTGTTTGCAATGCCATAGTTCTTCGTCATCAGAAATCGATATTGTTTCAAAAACATCCATTACTATATGTGTATAAAGATCTATGACATAAAAACTATAATCCATTCCACGCGTAGAAGCCAAGAGATTAATATTTACGATATTCTGCTTTCGTGAAAAAATTCTTCCATTCCATTTTGACAATCGAAGAATCACTATTTCGCAAGAAATAATGAGACGAAAAAAAGGAAAGAACAAATCAAAGAAAGAAAGAGAGAAAAAGAAATCGATCGATTAATATTTACCACGATTCTCTCCTCTTTATAGAAATTCTTAATACCGAACCGATCGCCATTTTGAGCCAGGGTATCAATTAAGGGTAATACCAGTGGATGGCTACTAACATCTATCCATCTCAATTCCCCTGTGAAGCATTACTCTGCAAGCTTCCCTAACTCCAGTCGTATTGTACGAACAGCGTCAAGGCTCATAAGCTTCACACAAATGTTTCGATTTATCTAATTGATCGATCGGCAAGTATTTCCCCCAGACGTTGCAACATCCTTCGTTTCGCCTTTAAAGTAAATTGCGGAAGCTTCGGGGGATTTCTTCGGTGCAAGGATCCCTCTGGATTTTCTTCTGTAAAGAACACTACTATTTTCTTAATACCTTTGAATGTTGCATCCTTATATCTTTTTACCTGTTTCGTAGAGATCAAGGGATAGATTGGAGAGATGCCAAAAGGAAGATTTTTAATACGATGAGTTATAGGAATGCGGAAGTTTTAAATATGGATTGAATGTTTGTTATGTGAAAGTCCATTTTGAAAAAAAAAAATAAGTAATTTTTACTATTAAAATTGGGTAAGTTTATTTTTAGAATGAATAATTTATCTTAAGATTTTACGTGAATTTATGTAGAGAGTTTACAATTTCGTTTTGAAGCATGTTTAAGGAATCAATTTGAAAATATCAACTTTTTAAAATTATTTAAAATTGATTTCTTCCGATTTAATGGAATATTTATGTGATGAATTAAGAAGCGAAATTGTAAATCAATTATAAATCAAAGTCAAATTAAAGTATAATTAATTCTTATGCAAAAAACATTTGTACAATAAATTTATAAATTATTAATTAAGAAACAAAATTTATCAAATAATTATCAAATTGAATATACAATCATCATTGAAATAAATCAAAAGTAAAATAATTAAAGAAAATAAATAAACTACATTTTTTTCGAAAAATTTATATATGAATTTATATTATATAATAAATTATAAAATTTTATCTATATATTATTTATAATATTTATTGATAGGTAATAAATGAGGAGAAATATGTGAGAAAGTAATTCCAAGTAGTATAGATCTGTGTAAGATCAGGCATCCTTTTTACTCACATAAACGTTATAGTTTTAACTACAATTGAAAAAATATTTCATTCATTTTGGAATTTTAAAATGATTTATTAGCTTATTTTTATTGTATTTTTACTTGGACATTTTAGATAAAAATGACTATTATATAAAGCAAAATTATAATAAAAGCAAAATAAAATATAACTTTAATTTTACCAAAAGGAAACATTTTCATGATTTCACCAATCGTGAAACAAAAATGATAATATCGTTTCGATAAATTTGATAGTTTAACCAACGTTAAAATTATCAAAATCTCTACATTGATCGAACACTTTTACGAATCACGCATCACAAAAAGTAAGTTTCCTATAAATTCGTTCAAACATTTTAATTTCACGGTACAGAGCGTTTTTTCGTTTCGAAACGAAATTCGTGTAAAATTTCGCGTAAACTATGTTATAGATTACCGAGCCATTAAAAAAGTGTTTATACAAAAAGCAAACGTTCCCAAACTTTTTTTTTCCTTTTTTCCTTTTCTTTTTTTTTTTTTTTTTTTTATGCAGTTTCAAGAGATGACTCAAGTGGTTTATAAAAATTTTACGGCGGGCCATTCAGCCACGGTCCTCCTCGAACGACGCAGAGGGCAGCACTCGTCGAGCCTCCATATTTGATGAGTTGTTTATGGGTATTTTAGCGCACAGTTTTCGCCCGTTCGCAATTCTATTCGAATCGTAACGCGAAAGTCGATTGCGGATATATCTATTTTCGCTCGTCGATAAGTAAACATCATTAAAATTTCGCTCATATTTGGGGGGAGAAGCGATTTAATACAGTAAATTTGCGAGCTGAAGTTGGAGGTTACACGACCATTTGATTTAATTGCACGCGGTGATGCATCGATAATTTTTTTCGCGAAATATCGAAGCCTCGATGAAATTTGTATGAACTCGAACGATCGAAACTCGGTCCGCCGGTGACCGGATAAAATTTATTTACAGGCGTTCAATTAATTTTACGAAGTTCGATTATGATATATTCGGTGTTCGGAAAGGGAATAATAGATTTTTAGACAAATCTCGCGTAATTGTTTAAAACACGCTCGAACATATATACGATATTATCGGAATAAATGCGAAACGTGCCCCCCTCTCCCTCTCTCCTATCGAATCCCTGTTTTATAATATCGAATTATGCGAAAGAATTTAATAATACTTGATACTCGCGCGTGAATCCGCAGTGTGATAATAAAATTCTTGTGTTATTTCGGTGGGAATCGAATTCTGTGCGCCTCTCTCGTTCTCGACATATTTTACGGAATAATATTCTAGATTTTTTTCTCTTCTTTTTTTCCGCCATTTTTTTCACCGTTCACGTTAAGTAAGTCGTATTTTCGCAGAGTTTGTTATTGTCACGAACGAGAGTAAACGTTTATTTCGGTAAATTCTTTCAATCAAATCGATTTACCTTTTTTTTTTTTTTAGGTCATATTCATTTCATTACACGTTAAAACAAGATTCCAATCGATCGATCGTTCCATTATTCAATTATTCGTACCGTGCATTATGTATAAAAGAAACATTGTTTTTGTGAAATGTGATTTAACGATAAAGCGTACTCGGCAACGTCATGAAATGTACGAGAAATTTTTTTTTTTGTTTTTTTATTTGTCTCTAAATTAAACCGTCTTTAAATCTGCACGTACAATTTATACTCATTCGAGTATCTTCCCAGAAACGGAAAAAATTGAAAATATACTCTCGAATGGCGATCGACCAAATCAAAATGGACCCTCGACCCTTCGAATAAATATTTTACGCGCAATCACGTAACGCAAACAGTAAATTATCCCAGGGGAGCAGATAAATTGGGATCATTGATCACCATTTGAACAGGATTTAACCGTAAAGTAAATTTAGCTCGTGATAAGAATCGTCTATCTCATTCTCGTTTTCTGCGTTCCATTCTGTACGATTTTTTTCAGAAATATCGTCATTTCGATCGCACATTTAGGTCGACGTGAAACAGTTCAGAGTGTAATTGAACCAAGTCGATTGTTCCAAGTTTGGTTATTCGAATGATCGATTATTCAAACGTGAAATGAATACAGCAGAACTCCATCGATCAGAATGAAATTCAATGATTAAGCGAACTTTATGAATTTGTATTATCCGAACTGGCGCCAATTACGTGTGAATTATGTATCATTTCAATTATAGGAATCGAATGAACGCAATGCTACATGATTCGAAAGGCGAGTTAAATAATTGAATTTTTGAACGAGAAATCGATTTTTATTCAATTTTTTTATTCCTGATACTCGTGCAACGAATTCGTAAATTAAAGTTAAAAATTTTATTTCCATTCACTTTCTTAAACATCATTCATTGCCATTTTAAAAATATTCCTTAACGCAAATTCTATCGCGAAGAAAGGAAATTCTATTTTATTTCAAACAAATCGTCGTAATCTTTCATCTCCACCTAAAAAAAAAAAAAAAAAAAAAAAAAAACCAAAAAACTTGTTCGAATGTGCCCAATGTGCTTTTCGCCTCGAAGATGGCGCATATGTTGAACGCAGTGGAGGGGGAACGGTCGGTAAGTGTGCTTCGAAATGTCGTTAGCCGTTAAAGCGAATGGGCCGTGGCGAGAGTTACGATCGGTGTCGAGGAAATAAATCATATTGTATTTTCGTGGATGCATCCTTTCGCGCCGGGAACGATCGTTTTCTGGAAACGCGGTGTAAAAGCGGAATGGATATGCATTCGAATTTTATTGCGTGACACGTGTACGTATATTTCCATGCATGTTTTGATGGCTTTCCCCCTCCCCTTTTTCCCTCCTCTTTTGTTTCTTTTTTTTTTTTTTTTTCGTTCGATTTCGAAGCACAGATTCAATGTGATTTATAAACAGATTTCGCGCATGAAATGCTACGCGAAGACTAATACAAGTCGACGTGTATATGTATATTGTTCGAAGATAAATCTTCTTTTTTTTTTTGTTCTTTTTCGAATACGGAGGCTACGAATATTTTGATTTTCACTCGTGTTTTTTTAAATATTTCTGTTGTTGTAAATTTTATCAAAATTTAATATGTATATATATATATATATTGAATTTCGAGAGGCCAAAGTATTATGCGAAATTGCGGCTCATCCATCGAGTTTTCCTACAAATGGACTTCGCATCCCTTAAGGCAAGTGACGAAATTTCTTCTCTCGCGTAATTTGGGGATAAAAGAGTCGAGTAATTTAAACCTGTTAAAGACCTGTCGTATACATATATATAAATGAATCGCAGCATTATCTGATCCTGCATAATAAACTGGGGGAATAAAAAGTACAGAGAATGCGGTGGAGGAACGAAGAATCCTTTAATGAGCTGTGAAAAAGTGATTCACGAAGAAACGCTGTGTGATGTATACCGAGATTTTCACGGTTCTGGATTTCCACGCGAGGAAAACTATAACAGAGAGGGAGTAATAAGTAATGCTATTAATAAACTTTTTGAAACGTGGATCGTTTTGTAAAAAAAAAAGAAAAGAAAAGAAAAAAGAAGGACAAAGTTGTCTGGAGGATGAATTGCGGACAATTATGAGACACTGATATCGCAAGCTTCTTCGCTCAACTAATTTTCAGCAACGGAATGGATCGTAATAATTCCGTTACCAAACGAACGAATCTTTTTAATTTGTAAGAAAAAAAATTGCGAGGGTCTTTGGGGTAAGATAATTGAAAATGAAATTGTGAAATTGTGATTTAAATACGTAATGGTTAAATAAAGTATTCTTAAAGTTCTTTGTCATTCTTCTGACAAATATTCACCAGTTTTTTTGGAACAATTCTAAATAACTTAATATACAGGAATCGAATATTTATGTTTATTATTATGGCAAACGCAAAATATCGAGTTTACTTATTGATCTGTTCAGCAACTCTTGCAAGACATCAAAATTTTTACGATACTTTGAAAGTAAAATAAAGTGTTATCGAGTTTTTGGCAAAAGACTTTCACTAACAAAGAGATTTAATTTTCTCCTTACTTGGAATAATTTTAATAAAAAAAATGAAAAAACTAAACGCATATATTTCTGAGAATATAAAATGTATAAATGATTCAGAAAAATACTTCTTCGACCTCAACAAAAATAAATAAAGCGCGAGAGGGAGATAAAGAGGAACAAAAGAGAAATTAAAATATTCCATCGAAAAATACTTGTACGAAAATAAATCTAAAAGCACAAGAGACAGACAGAAATAAAAAAGGAATATATGTTAATATGTTAAAACCGAATATCGAGGAATATCGGTTGACAGTTTCGGTTAATTATACAGGCAAAAGTGTTTCACCCCCGGTTTATCCATCACTGCTCTCTCATGGTGGATGCGCGGACAATTGCTCGTGGCCACTCGTGAAAGAAGCAATTTTTACGGGTGCCGGAATCGACGAGCGGCTCTGTCGATTGTGATTTACGATGGGAGCGTTAGAGCCACGGAAATAGTCACTTCGTCAAGCTCGTCGTTCCAGAGGCCGCCACTTCGTCAGAGAGCGATGCATCCTGGCCGGGGAGAGTTGGGCTCGATTCGATTATCCTGATAAAGGCGTTGATAAAGTCGATTCTTTCTCCAACCGTGACCATTTCCTAGTTAATGCACCCTCGGATAAGGTTCGATAAGGGGTGGGTGAATAATCGCTATCAGTGGACGGGAGCCGAATTCGATTATAAACGGATATTTATCTGATTATCAGACGTGTAAATAACTAGCGTATTATATAAAGTATCGTGGAAATTCAAACTGGTTATTGTATCGCAGTTATGTACTTTTATTCGAGAATAATTGTTAAATAGATAGTAAAGATAATGGTGCACAAATTTTAGTTAAATTTATAAAGTATTATGAATAGAAAATTGAAACGAAATCTCTCTTACTCTCATAATTCAATCATTGATAACAAATTCGTATAAGAAATCTTTTAATTACCGAAATACTCTCTCCTCAAAAGAGAGAGAGAGAGGGAAATAAATAAATAAGATAAACAGGTTTTGCTACTTTGCTCGTTTCCACTACCGTTGCTACTCTCGTCGTGGAGAGAAAGATAAACGTCTTCCACGTCGAAAAAGCGCCCTCTACGCGTCCAAATTCGAGTTAAAGTTATGTGCAAACAGAAAACAGTGGATTGATGTTCAAAAACCGATCTGAGGATCGAGTTATTATTTTATTACGATTTTTTACAATAATTTTTAATTTTAATAATTAAAGTATATAAAATTGGCGCTCGTTCCTCTAATTTACACAGATGCGTCTTCTCCGATGATTCATCCGTGTGTAATATTTCCGTCTCACTTTTCGCAGTTCGAAAAGATAAGGAGGGGGCGCCACTTTCGATGCTCGTGGGGGCGCCACTTTCGATGCTGGTGGGTGCGTCACTTTCGATGCTCGTGCGATCCCACGAGTTAAGCCTCGTACTGGGACGGTAATAATCTATGCAATCAACGTACAGCTTTATTAAACATGTCCACGTTTTGCGTGGTAGTTACTTACGGCACGATGAAACGTGATTCGGCCGTTCTCACTGTCGTGCAGAAATCCTCTCGACCTGCTGTCGTCCTGTGCTACCAAGCTAACGCTGTCTCGGAATTAATTCCGGTTAAGCCCGATGGTATAATTAACGGGCGCCACGTTATAGGTGCCGCCATTTGCAATTTGATTTATTTCGCTTATCTGCTCTTATCTGATCGCGCGTGTTATCGCGAAAAGGCGCGAATTATAAAAGATGAGACGAGCATCGTTTATTTTTTTATTATGCGACAATTTAATCGTAATATGAGATAATTTTAATAAATTTTTTAGAATACGATTTTTGACGAGAAATTTGATAATTTTGATTGGAAAAATTGAGATTTTTGTAAAATATTATTCACTTCGATCGTTGTGGGTCGAATCAAACCATATATCCGTTGATTTAGATATGATCGGGGCAATCTGTTGTATCCATGGATTGGATTCATTTGTCTCTGAAGATTGTAACATCTAAATTAATCTTGATAGTGTTTAGCTAATAATCGTGGAACAAATTAATCATTCGGTCTCGCTGGAGCAACTTTGAACGTTTATATTTTAATTTTAATTCCAATTTAAAGTTCCTTTAGAAGATCTTTCAAAGAAAGATCTATAAGGGAAAGTGTGTGGCGTCTAGAACAGATAAACTTTCTGCACGCGTAATTTATTCCATTTAAGGATGAAACAAGCTGCGCGACTTGATTTATGATAATCAGAGTCAGATCGATGCATTTTCCAACATGAATTTCTATTAGATTAAAATTATTCAGATGTTGTATATTATTTTCTTTTTTTTTTTTTTAAGTGACGATATCAAGCCTGATGTAATAATTCAAATTTGATTCTACTTTTATAGTCTAGTTAATGCACTGATTTAATTATTTAATTTATATACACTCATAAAAATTAAGAATCAAATTTGCAAAATTTTTTTTTCCTTTAACTCAATATTCATTTTACAAATACGTTCGAAAAGAATTAAAAAATTATTGTTATCTTTCCAATAATTTATTCGTCGATTAATACCTTTTTTAATTTCATAAATTTATTATTCTCGTCACGATTCCAATATTCGTTGATTATTTGAACCGTTTTTCGAATTTATCGATGTATGATCAAGAAACTGAAATTCTACGACGATATTAGAAACCCTCTCGCTATTGGCTGGGGTTGTAACGTGTTTAGATTAGTGCATCATTGCGGGTGGAATCTGATTGCAATTGTAACGAAAACAATCACGAGCATTGGATACCTCGTAGCTGGATTTCAATTATAGGAACTCTGCTTACGTGACTCTTGGATTATCCGAATTAGAAATAACTTTCTCTCACATGTTCGAATAATCGAGTTCGCGTGGATGTACGATTATTCGAATCGTATATAATTTTAATCCTGATCGAATTTTCTAATATCTTATTTTCTAACGTATAATTTATTATATCGATTGCACGTTATGCCTAATATCTTATTTTCTGGAATAAATTTTCGTGTTATTCGTGTTATTATTAAAAATATTATTAAAAATAATTGTATTTTAAAATATTCGACATTTTATTTGCTACTTGTATATTTGCATATTTACGTTACGTAAATATTATTTGACATATTTAGAAACAAACATTCGATAAACGAGTCGTTTAAAAGTAATTTATCTGCATTTACAAAATAAAAAATGGCGCGTTGTTAAAATAAAATTATTTTTTCATAAATAAAATTGCAAAATTGTTTCTTAATATTACGCACAGTTACGTTTCTTTCGACTCCTGAATCAAAATACACAACATGAGGAGGAATTATAATTAATAACCCTTTAACGATCGAACCGTTCCGCTAATGAGAAACATAGAACGATCGATGCGCGTATATTTAATGAAGTTAGCTCATTTCAGGGAGGAAAATCCAAGAGCAATTATCGAGAGTCGCAACACGCAAAAACTGTGAATAAAATTTCACCATTTTATTCTGACGTCTATATATCACGATATGTCACATAAAATACAGATGTAAGCATAGAACAGATGCAGGACAGATTCATTTCTTCAAATACTGGAAATTGATTGGATAAAATTATTTATTCTCTTTAGGATTATATGATGCTCGATTTAAATATTGATATTTTAAAACGGGAAAGAAATATTTTTTTATCGAATTTATCGATCTTCTTCGAAGAAGAAAAAATAAATAAAATAAAATAAATTTAAGAGAAACCTGCTTATCTCCGCGTATTATCGGCTTTAAACGCGGAAACCCGCGTAATTTAAAAGTGCAAGCATGGAAACGAAAATGATAAGGAAATGTAATTTAACAACAACGCGCAATTAGTAAGAATTTATTGATACACAGGCCATTAACCTTACATAAAATTTATCCTTCACCACCGTGAAACGTACAAACAATTTTACACAAATTTATTACAGTGGTAATGGTCGTAGAGTTTGGAGGAAAAAGTTAAAACGAACATTGGAAATGTATTTTTGTATGAACAAATTAAAGAAAAAAACTATCACTAATTTGGAACGCAAGATATATTGAATATCGTTGCACGGTGGAAAGATGTTATTACCGCATATCTCTCGTTGCTAACATGCAAATGTGCAAACTCTCGTGTGCGGCAACGCTAATGCAATCGCGAACGTAACGTAATTAACACGTCAGAATTTATATCCTCTCTTGTTTGTGAGCGTGTTTGTGTCCATGTAAGGCACACGCGACACCCTTACGTTTAGCCAATCCTTAATTGCCAATATAGAATTTCAGTCGAGTTATTCGTTTTCTCACTTTCTGTCAAAGTTTTATCGTCGTTGTTATATTAGAATAATTGTCACTTCTGGATCGTAACTTATTCGTGAGTTTCCTTTCGAGAATCATCGATCGTTAACATTCGACCAGTTTTTGAGGTTATGTTCTTCTGCTGTTTTCTTTGGTGTATCTAAATATATACAAAGTGATAGTATAATTTGGAAAGTTGATTTTAGAGCACTAATTGAATAAAAATTAAGTTGGTGTTTGTATGAATGTAACAATGAATATTAAATTTAAAGTAAATTTTAAATTTTCAAACTATTTTCTTAATAACTATTTTCTTAATAAAAATTGTTAGAATTTTCATATTTCTAAACATTAGATGAAATAATCTGATTATAATATAATTTGTAATAATTAGATATATATTTATATACATAATATTATAATGATTAATATAATTAATACTTAATCTATATATGAATTAATATAAATTCCTTTATTTAATATTTATTACGATATTCTTAAATTCATATTAATACATCGTTCAATAGTAACGTATTTTATTCATGAAATATGTAATCAACATTTGCATATTGTACAATTTGTTTGTACAATTCGTATTGAATAATGTATAATAAATTAATGAATATTCATTATAGATTACATCAAAACTTGGAATATCTCTCAATAAATTGTATTTTTGCAATCTTCGACCGTTTTATCCCTCTTTATTCTTCCCCTTTATACACTCTTTTAATCTCTTTGTACATGCATCTTACGTTAAAAGAGATGCATCCATGCAAGATTGACTTCGTTCCACGACAAAACTAATCACAAATTTATTCCCATATAATTCCTTTCTTTCTACTTTGACTCGAACATTCTTAAAAAATTTTCAAAAAGCGCGACTATCGTATGGAACAAATTCTGCAAATCTTTCAGAGTTGCGTACAATCGATCAAAATATATCTTCGAACAGAAACTGTTGTATTTCTTGGTTCACCATTTCGATGAAATTTGTATCGTAAATTCAAACTTTCAATCTTATTCAATTCTAGTTCAAAGAACAATCTTTCATCTTCCGAGTCTACGTTTGATTCCAACACCTATTACCGACCGAGCATCTCGAAAGATACGTATCTTCTAATAAACGTATTTAACTCGAGATACATCTCGAGTGGATATTTTCTCTTGGAAAGTCGATTCGCTCGAGCAGCTGTAACTTCCACAGTGTACGCAACGTGGTTACAGCTTTATTAAACCTGTCCATTTCGCAGCGAAGTAAGTTAAGTTCTGGGTTAATGTTACTGGGAGCACGCCGGTTTTGATAAGTAAACTCGAGCCCCTGTTCACGTCCTACGATCAGGCTATAACGCTCGTTGTACAGAGAATGTAGAGCGAGAAGTGGAGCGAGAAATTCAAAATTCTGCGCTTATTCGTTTCTTGCCATTGCGTGTTGCGAATAGAAAATAACGAGACTTACGACAAATGTATAAATATATATATATATATATATATATATATGTGTGTGTGTGTGTGTAATGTATATAATTGTAAATTTTTTCGAGAAATATACAAAAATATAAAAATTATTCTCGAAAAAGGGAAAAAGGAAATGTTTTCACAATTGTATAGTGAAACGTATCAGCAGAATTATTGGAAAAGTTTTGTATAATTTTTCAAAGCTTCTTTATAATAATAAGAAATTAAGAAAGTGGCAAGAAAATTCAGAGAGTAAAGTTTCATACTAGCCAGATGTCGAGCAACCACGCGTAACAAATTTCCGTCTCTAAACCTGGAAAAACTCGGAATCCACTCTCCTTCCGGCTACCTTCCACTCACCGTCGACATCCGTTTCCTCTAACCCCTTATTAACACTTACACTTCCGTTCGTAAATCTCGAAATACTCGCAAACCTTGCGTCAGATAATAATCTTTATTAAAAAAAGAGACCGTCAACAAATAAATTTAGCTAAAATAAATATATATTTTTAATTTACAAAATTAATGATTATTATAATTTCATTATTTTTTTTTGTTGTACTATAGTGTTAATTTTTCAAGATTTTTAATTTTAATTGAATTTTTAGTCATTACTAAGTTTTATTTTATATTATCGATAATGAAATTAATACTTGATTATTTTTAATTTTTCTTGTACTTTCTGTACGTGAATTAGTATTAAGTTTATCATTATTGGTAAGAATAAATTATGAGTTAGGGCTGATTCGTTTTTTAAAAAAATAAATAATTTAAATATAATTATTGGAAATTTAATTATAATTATATTATTTTTAAGTTTATTTAACTTTAATTGAATCGAACGAATTAATATCTTTTGTACCACTTTTTTTAATTATGAAACAATTTTATTATTTTATTTTATATATTTACAACGTGAATCTCAAGTTATTTTTAAATATCCGTAGAAAAATTTTTACAATTTCTTATCATTGCAACGAAGCTTTGAAAAATTACATAATCTCGAAACTTTTCCAAAATAATTCTGCTGATACGTTTCACTATATAATTGTGAAAATATTTCCTTTTTCGAGATCGATATTTTAATTTACTACGTTTCATACTTGGAATCTTTCATCATTTTCTTGATGAATCCACAATATACTTGTTGCACTTATTTCGGTTATTATTCAGGGGAACGTTGACGGCAGACGTTTTGACAGGTATATTTTAAGCTAAAAAGGAACAATAGCCGTCCGCATACTTCTCTATTTGCACACTTATCCATTGTTCCGGGGCTGTAATGCTTTTTCTAGCGTATGCATTCTTCGCGCTCTCGCCTTTGTCTAGTTGCGCAATTCACGCCCCCATCTCGCCGCAAAATTCACTTTTCGACACGCGACAAGCCCTTTCTTTCCCCCACCCCCCCAATTTTCACGAGTTTCTCAATATATCTTCCTCTCTTTTCGAATAATTAAGTGATTTTAATCGATAGCGAATTTTCGAGTTGCTGTGCAATGATCGAAGCTTAAATCGAGCGAATTTAATTCGACGAGATCGGAAGAGGAAAAGATTTATATTTCGAAATATAATCGATCCAATTCGATCCAATTGTTAATACTGGATATTAATTATTCATCCATTAATTATCACTTCTAAGTTCTAGCTTTCCAACTTTGCACTCTCAGCTACTTGGTCGATGAAATTTTAACGGCTACGTTAAGGGCCGTATTCCACAATTCCTTCAGAACAGAATCGAAAGAAAAAGAATTCTTTTCAATTGTTGTAAATATAGGAAATTTTCTCGAAAGCATTCTAATCTCTACTGTTGATAATTCTTAACATTTCGTCTTTATTTCTTGCCATCTCTCGTTCTTGAAATGATCGATTCGAATCAAGATCCAGAATAACGAGAGATATAAAATCGGTGAATTTCAATTCTTTCATAACCTCGTTACGATACTGCTCGAAGAATATAGCTCCGTTATCTTCTTCATAAATAGATGCCGCTTGCTGATACAGCGTTTTATCAAAAGGCTCGCCGACCGTGCAAAATGTTCTCGCGTCCTCTTCTGTTTCGGTATCTGCATGAAGAAACGAAAACGAAAGGCGAAACTTTTGAAAGTATCTCCGTAAACGAAGCTCCACTGTGTTTCACTGTGTTATTCCGAATAATTCTTCTTTATATCGATAATGAGAAAATGTAAACTTAATTAAGAAACACCGTTCGAAATAAATATTAAATAGGTGTAGAGCGTTAAAAGAATGATGCAATTACAATAAAATAACGGACAAACAATAGACGAGAATAGAATTAACGATATTCCATTTTTAATCATCAAAGTGAAACGATCGGATGGTGGAAAAATTTAAAAATTAAAATAATACGAAAGACGTTTAAATTAAATTTTGCGTGGCGAGTGGAAGAAATAATGTAAAAATCCGTAACTCCATTTTGTCTGATCCATCTTGGCAGCAACGGTTTCACGCGCCTAAATGAAAATTGACTGGTGCTCCATCACACGCAAACTACGCGCCTGAAACTCCCCGTTGTCCCCGCAACTTTGAGTAATTATCGAAACTTTTGGAGGAATAATGACGCACGATATCTCTACCATCGATGCCGTTAGTGAAACTCAAATCCAATTCTTAGAGCCACGATAATTTTTTAAAAGTAAACAATTCCGAATGCAAGGATATTTTCTTTATTTTTATAAATATAAATTACAAGTTTTGAATTACGAAAATATTTCATTACAGAGCTAGAATTTTCCTTGTAGAATTCTGTTCCAACACTTTCCGTAAACTAGTTGTGTATAAATAGTACTTCGCAGAACAATTTCATCGTTCTCGCCGCTTTCGACTCGTAATCCTTAACCTCAAAAAAATTCGTTGTAACTTAAAAAAAAGAAAGGAAATATTCACAAAAAAATATATCGTCGATATTCGATAACTTATATATCCAGTGATTGTTTCCCCTTATCCAAGCCATCTTATCAATAAATTTATCTCGTTCGTGAGTACAAAAGTTGGAAAATCGTGTTGCACAGTTTCCACAGAGAAATAAATATCCGCGTTGATTGGCCAGCGGCTGCATTAGCGCCCCCACACTCGCGTAAGAGGTGTGCATAACTCGGCCATCGCGATGTCATCGTGGTGTAACGGCAGTGCTTCATCGCGATAGAACTAAACCAACTTCCCTTCTGGTTGGACATGTTTAATAAGGCTTGGGCTAATTGCATCAACTATTAACGTTCCGGTTACCCGGGCAACGCGAATTGCATTAATGTTGTCGTGACGTTCGACTTCCGGCCAAATCGTTCAAATCAGGGGGAGCAGATCCGCCTAATTGTTTTCTACAGTTGAACATTTTTTTACATTCTTTTTCCTCTTTTTCGTTTGACGAGGAACTTAAAAAAGTTGGAATAAATTTTGTATATATATTTTTCGCTATGCGAATTGATCTCTCTAGAAGTGCGATTCTACGCAATCTCTATCGATTTTACTCGAGTCTAATTATCAGAAATTTTTTAATCAAAAATATCGATAGGTGTATACAGTTTTTTTGTAAATTTGTATGTGATATTTAAAGAAGATTCGCCTCTCGGAGAATATATTCCTCCGAATATTAAACTTGATTATTCCTAACATGTCCATATCTGCTGATTCCTGTGTACATATGTATATGTATAAGTCACGTAATCAATAGGATATGTGCAATATATGCGTGAAATGCGCAGAATTGTGGGATATTAATCGATAACGTGAAATTACTATGAGATTATTGGTGAGAGATAATGGAGCAAGGTGATAGTAAGATGCTACCTGTAGAATCAGCCCGATACAATCATCTTTTTCTAACAATTTAATTCGATTTTATTCGCCCAGAGTAATTTTAGAAAGAAATTGGCCAAATGTTGACAAGTTGTTTGTTCAAGCCGGTGAGCGGTTCGTACCCAACACTACGATCTCGATGTATTTCGAATCGAGATTGAGAAAAACAAAGTGCTACCATCGAATGTGTTAAGTGAAGCGCATTCCAAGTAGTTCTACAATTGCCGTGGGTCGACCATTCTCGCCACCAATTCCACACAATCTCGACCGATAGATTTTTCTTTTTACCCACCAACAACTCCTTAATTCGTTTACAAGGTATTCGAAAAAAAAAGTTTTTAATAATTTCAGAAGCCCTCTATCTCGACATTGGAACGGAAGGATAAACAGTTTCCTCGCTGTCTACAATTTACGTAACATGAATTATTCATTCTCCTTCCCTGAAAACTTGTTGTTGCTGGAATTAGAACGATTTTATCCTTATTCCCTTTCTTCTTTAAACTCTATTTCCCTAGAATTAAACTATCGCGTAAATCAAACACTTTCCTTCGCATTCGTCAATAATTTAATTCGAAGAAATTCGAAGAAAATCGTTCAATTGGTTTGCTGTTACCTATCGCTGGGATGCTCCAAGCTCCAAGCTGGAGATGACAGGCGGACGTGGACCAATTTCATTAGTTAGGTATACGTAAGGCATAAGCGGGGGATATCGTCATACAGGCGCGTCGCCACCGGAATGCATCGACCTCAAACGTGGCTGGTTTGATAAGTGAACGCCGGTGCGTCGATCCTCCTGTGTGTCGCGGTTCCCATTTCGCGATGGCCAGGCATTATCGCGGCCGATCCATCATCTGGGAATAAAGTTCCATGAATCACCGCGAAAATTGGAACCGTTGCTTCTGCAAAGCTTGATCGAACGATTTTAATTCGATCCTTCTTCTTTCGTTCGAAATTCCCGTGTTTGATGGGAGTTGAAAATTCGTCAGCTTGCAATTATAAATGTCGGGCTAAGTTTATTGGATTATCGGAGATTAGAGCACGTGTTTACGTTTTTAGGGGAGAGAAAGGGAGGCTGGCTATTATTTGGGAAAGATTTACGAAGATCGCGTTTAATGATATTTTTTATCGTGTCATTCTATTCGTCTCTTCTTTTAACGCTAATTTTTTTAATAATAAAATAATACAATTGTTGTTACGAATTATTATTATTAATAATGAGGGTATATTATATAAAAAAAATTATCAGAAATGAAATTTCAAAAAATAAAATAAATTCATGTCTTTTTCATCGTTTTTAAAATTTTTCATTAATCGAAACTATCCGTTAAATGAATATGGAAAGAAATCTCTCGTATCTCGTGTTTTCATTAGTATTTTTTTTTCTTTCTCTACACAAATGTATCTTAATTAAAATACATTTGATTTTGTAATGTGTAACGAGAAATCCAATATTTGGAAAAAATTTCTCTGAAACCCAATTTTTTCAAAGTTACTTTCTATTTTTCATTTTTTAAAATAAATTTATCTTTTTAACAATCGTTATCCTTGAAAATGAAGTTGACGCAACGGAAAAATGTTTCAACTTCGATTTGGAGTGCACGATTTTCAAAATCGATACTGGATAATATCTCTTTATATCTCGTCATACTTCGTTCGACGAAAATTATTTAGAGAAGAATATCTTGTAAATATCAAAAAAAAAAAAGAAAATTTACCACGTCGAATATTTTACAAACTATTTTTTACTTACGTTAAATAACGTATCGTTTCGTCTAAATTATCCTTAATGCGTGTATGCTTCTTGCCAAGCCCAAATGTTAAACCATTACATTCGGCTAATTTGATTTTCTGACACGTGTATACAAGGTTTTCGCATACGATTTAATGGCAGACATCGCCTCCTCCACCGACAATATCACCGTGCTCGTTTCACCGTGATAACGAGGCATTATCGCCAGTCATATCGTTATACTAACGATGCTGGCTTTTTCCCGAGGAGGAAATAACGTTACGAGAAATTGATCGATATTTTATTTCGTGACAGCTCCGTGTTCCAGGTAAATTTAAATTTACACCTTTTCTTCTATCGTCGTGAATAAATAATCAAAGAAAGAAAAATGTACAAAATCAACGAGGATTCGACATTAATCCGATCTTTTCACTATCGAAAAATGTGTTTTAAAAAATTATCACGTCCTCCACTTTGATTCACTTGTTCGAACTGTTATTAAAATTTAAATCTACTCGATATTCGTAATTGCCAACGTAACTCTACCCTATGTTAATGCTATCCCTCCACTACATCGATAATTTTACCACAAATTTTATTCACAGTCATTCGTTATCGTTAATTACGTTTCATCGCAATCGAGTTCAAAAATTCTGTATTATATCGACTCTTCGGATATATGTGTATATATATATATACATGTAATATTATCTCGGCTGTAACCGCTAAGCCGCAGGCAATTAATTAGTTGAAACGTTCAAGTTCAAATTAGAGCAGAGTGGTAATAATAATATCCCAAAATAACAGGTGATTGTTAGATTAAAGAAATTTTCGAATGAAACATTGTTATGTATTTGGAAAAAGAGAAATAACAACGACAATTGCCAAAGATTTGTTAGGATGTTATATTTCAATATATAAATTATTGTCTTATGGATTTATCGATTTTTACGATTCGTTTAATTCCCTTGCACGAATTTCGTTCCCGAGCCGTTACACTACCAATTAACCGGACGCCATTCGATCAATTAGACGGGTTTACCATTAAATAGTATATATGCAGAAATTCATGCGTACAATTGGATTCGTATGTGGACCGAGGCCAGCGTGCATGCCAACCTTGCCAACCTCGCGGATAGCTGTGGATCGATTACGTGACAGTGGCCATTGTGGATGCACCGGGCCGCAATGTGTACACCGGGGTCCAAAGGGTGTCTACATCGCCGTCTCCGCCATTTACCGCAAGGAAACAGTTCACTTCCGCTCGCATTCCATTACGTCGCCTTTGTCGCGATTTGTGCTTCGTTGCGAATTCTCGTTCTAATCTCGATCCTGCCTCCAAACTGTCGTCCAAGGGACGCGCGATGGATAAAACGTATTTCCAAATGTTCCAATTTTAAATATAATTTGAACTGTTATTCTTTCAGTTATTTTCAATTTTAATAAAGGCTTTGTGCTTCGTTGTAAATCTTGGTCCTGTCTTGAAAATCTTCAAGGGATGCATTTCGAGAA
Source organism: Apis cerana (assembly GCF_029169275.1). NCBI lineage: Eukaryota > Metazoa > Arthropoda > Insecta > Hymenoptera > Apidae > Apis > Apis cerana. The sequence continues at coordinate 7,971,882 of NC_083858.1, read as the reverse complement.
TATATGTTTTATTTTTATCGATCGAAAAAATGGTAATTCGAATTTCCAAATGTTCCAATTTTAAATATAATTTGAACTGTTGTTTTTTCTATTATTTTCAATTTTAATAAAAGCTTTGTGCTTCGTTGTAAATCTTGGTCCTGTCTTGAAAATCTCCAAGGGATGCATTTCGAGAATATATGTTTTATTTTTATCGATCGAAAAAATGGTAATTCGAATTTCCAAATGTTCCAATTTTAAATATAATTTGAACTGTTGTTCTTTCAATTATTTTCAATTTTAATAAAGGCTTTGTGCTTCGAATTTCCAAATGTTCCAATTTTAAATATAATTTGAACTGTTGTTCTTTCAATTATTTTCAATTTTAATAAAGGCTTTGTGCTTCGTTGTAAATCTTGATTCTGTCTTGAAAATTTCCAAGGGATGCATTTCGAGAATATATGCTTTATTTTTATCGATCGAAAAAATGGTAATTCGAATTTCCAAATGTTCCAATTTTAAATATAATTTGAACTGTTGTTTTTTTTTATTATTTTCAATTTTAATAAAGGCTTTGTGCTTCGTTGTAAATCTTGGTCCTGTCTTGAAAATCTCCAAGGGATGCATTTCGAGAATATATGTTTTATTTTTATTGATCGAAAAAAATGGTAATTTAAATTTCCAAGGTTCAAATGTTCCAATTTTAAATATAATTTGAACTGTTGTTTTTTCTATTATTTTCAATTTTAATAAAGGCTTTGCCATGATTTGTGCTTCGTTGCAAATGTGGTCCTTGAAAATGTCCAAGGGATTAAAATGTATTTCGATTCGAGAATATACGGATATTTTTATCGATCGAAAAAATGGTACTTTGAATTTCCAAGAGAAGAGATCAAATGTTCGAGTTATAAATGTATATATTTCTCTTTTTAATCTGAACTTTCTTCTTTTAAATTATTTTTATATTTAATTATTCGTTTTCGATATTTTTATCGAAAAAAATGGTACTTTGAATTTCCAAGAGAAGAAATCAAATATTCGAGTTATAAATGTATATATTTCTCTTTTTAATCTGAACTTTCTTCTTTTAAATTATTTTTATATTTAATTATTCGTTTTCGATATTTTTATCGAAAAATCGTACTTTGAATTTTCAAGGGAAAAAATCAAATGTTCGAGTTATAAATGTATATATTTCTCTTTTTAATCTGAACTTTCTTCTTTTAAATTATTTTTATATTTAATTATTCGTTTTCGATATTTTTATCGAAAAAAATGGTACTTTGAATTTCCAAGAGAAGAAATCAAATATTCGAGTTATAAATATATATATATATATTTCTCTTTTTAATTTGAATTTTCTTCTTTTAAATTATTTTTTATTATGTGTTTAATTGTTCGATATTTTAGAATCGAAAAAAAATTGAAGGGAAGAGGTCAAATGTTCGAAAGATTTGTTACAAAGATTAACTTCGTACGAAAAGATTAAACTTGAAGGATAAATAGAATTTCAAGTATATGATATATATATATATATTTTTCTTTTTAACGTGAATTGTTGTTTCTTTGATTATTTTCGTGTTCAATTACATTTAAAATTAATCGAAAATATGAAAAATTAATATAAAGATACTAATGACTTCTTTCCATCCATTAATACTCCAGGATCTATCATCGATTGATTTATTATTACCTTTGAAGCATTCGTTCTTATTGATTGTTAATTGGCACTCATTTATCACCGTCTTTTAAATTTTAAAAATGTCGATTGTAGAGGATAATAAATTGCAGGAAAATTAAATTACGTTATTTTTCACTGTTCTTTATTATTTATTTATTTATTTATTTTCTAATCAATATTCATCCGCAATTGAACAGGATTCATCGATCTCAAATACTTTAGAAAAAAGAATTTTTTCAATTTATCTTACCGTTACTGACAATACTCGATCAATAATCAATGCGTTCCTTTTATTTACAGGTTTTCCAAAAAGCTTGCAGCGCTTCTAACGATTTGTCTTTTGGCAACACGCACCGGTGAGTTGAAAGATTATCTTATTTTATCTCCATTTTTGCCTTTCTGTAAATATAACAAATATATATTTATATTAAACATAATATATCCCGTAAAATATAATATTCAAAAAATATTCAAGAATATTCCAAATAATTCTAAATTCTTTTCGCGAAGATTACAATCACAATTTAATTTAACACTTAAATTAACCAATTCTATCGATATCTGAAAAAATGTCCATTTTTATCTACGTTAAAAAGATCTTTTATTTACATTCACCCCGAGGGGTGAACTCGAATACGTCGTCCACCTCTGAAAACGAAGATTTACAGGACCGCACGAAAAATGGTTGCGGAAAAGTGTGAAAGAGAAGAAGAAAAGGAGGCATTTTCCGTTTCCTGTTAGGCAAACCTTCCATCCTCCTCTTCTTTAGAAAATCTGTGGCTGGAAACATCGTGATTCGAATAATTGTGTATTAACAAAATTTATTTTCAAATTCATCCGTGTACAATAAAATTTTAAATCCTCTTCTTTAAACTTCTTTACAGATTAAAATCGTATATATAAGAATTAATCGAGTAACGTTTCAATAGTAAGAGAAATATTCTATAAATTTGTTAAGAAGTATTTAAATTTCAGCTTCTAAATTATCGTTATAAATTATCAATAAGTTTTTTGTAAATTTATAAAGTTAAATAATTACTTCATGCTTCACGCAATAAGAGTCGAATATATGAAAAGTAGAAAATTTGTCCTCCCTTTTCCTCGACCCTTCTTCGCCCTGTTTTGTTTCGGTTGCACGCGTCGTTGTTTACCTTTCACTCCTTTCACGAATAGCATATTTCTCCTCCTCTTTGTATTCATCGCCGTTCTTATTGAAAATTTATGGGATAAACTGTAAATTTATAATAAAAATTAAATTATCGTGTAAAAATATATATTTAAATTATTTAATTATATAATTCAAAGGAACTCGGGAAATATTCACCATGTTTATCAAAAACATGTTTTATGGAGTGTAATTTTAGATCAATTTGCTCCACGAAAATAAAATCTTTAAATAGTTGCAGATACCATAATAAATTTAATTGAAGAATGAATGGAAGTGTGCTGTTTGAGAAAATCTTGTTTGTGACATGATTTCATTCTACGACATCCCTCAAATTCTTTTGTATAATGCAATTAGAAGAAGAATTTTCAACAATCAGAGAGACTGTTGTAAATACATTGGCTAATTTTCATAATTATTCGAATCCACTCCAAACCTTTCCATATAATATAATTAATTATAATAAAGATGTTGATCGATGAAATCATTCTCTTGGAGAACACAGAGAAGAGAAAATAGGTTTTTAACAACTGAATGATAATTTAGAAATAGAAAATTTTGACAACTATAATATTTCTGTATTTCTGTATTTTGAATATTTCACGTCTCCCTTCGCACAAATATATCACGCAGTTTAACCAATAACCGAGCTTACGAATCACTATGAGCTGTTGTATCACCGTTCTCGATTATTTCCCCGCGCATGATGTAATATCACAGCTTGTTTACCCCACCAAGATATTACCCACTATTACGGCACAGCCAGGATTCATTTATTCGCAGAAAAATAAATTCCTCTCTCTCTTTCTCTCTTTCTTCTCTCTCCATCGAAAAACCAATATCGCATCATTAATAAAAACAAGATGTAATACACCACGTTAAACCTGGTTAAGGAAATATCACTTATTCGATTGTTCGGATAAGTAATTCCCTTTTTCGACACCAGTGTCGCTAGTTGAATATCCAGCCAACTTCATTCTAAACCGCGTTGTTATTATATATGTTTCGAGCATTTCACCGTTCATTTGTAAGAATAATTCGTTCGATTCCGTGCAGTTTGTGATAACAAAGATAACGCTAAAAGGATCATTTTTACTTCTTTATTATCGAAAAGAATTCTGTTCAGGCAAGAAAGAAATCTCTGGGAGACAAGTTGAACCTGATTCGAGATATTCCTCTCTTAATTGCTCCCCAAAAAAGGGACAACGAAAACGTCGCACTTGCTGTTTGCCTCCACGATTGATCGACTCCGGAGGACAACGTTTGCGCGTCGATCACGTTCTAACGATGCATTCAAGTGGCGAAGCGTATCCCCTAATTGGACTGGAAAAACGTTCGCCGAATAATTTTCAAAAATATACACGCGCTTTATCCTCCTTCTTCCCTCCCTTCCAGAGATCGAAACACAGTGGATTGAGATATTTCTGGAGAGATGGGGACAAAGTTGTTTAACGAAGAGACTTTAGATCGTGTATTTAAATTTAATAAGATTGAACCACTTTTTGCTTACTAAGTATTTATATAAATTATGTAATTATATATGTATGAGCACGTTTGTAATATAATTGGAAATATATTTTATTTCCTTGATGCAAAGTGATGAGGGATTGATTCGTTAAGCAACAAACAATTATTGCATTTTACAAATATTCGTTTTGGAAGCAGTGCAATGAGACTATTTGTGTTGAAATACCTTTGTTTTTATTTTTTCCAGGAATCATTAATGTGCTTCTCCGAAAGATTATATTTGGTAGGGAAAATTGGATAAATTATTAAACAATTTACACGAATTTGTAATAAATGTACTGACTGTAATTCAACAAAGTAGAAAAATTTACGAGATATTCGGTAGTGTAGACACGTTTTGTTATAAAATTTTCCGTTGTCGTTTAAATTCCAATATTTTTTTAAATTTTCTGTTTTCAGTTTTTTTTTTCTTTTTTTAACAATCAAAGTTTTTCCAACAGTTTTTTCGTCAAAAGCTTGTTATTTTTATGCTCACTGTTTTGACAAGTAATTGTGAGAGTAAATTTTTTTAACAACCAAAATTTTCTAACGAGGGAACATCTGACGATGAAAATAGTTTGTTAAATATTTTGAAAATAGCGGTAAGAAAAAAGATTACACGGATATTTTTTGTTCCTAATTTGTATTTCTCACGAAGATTAAGATAATATTCCATTCATTTGAGAATAATATATATATTTATATATAAAATTTTTCAAGAATAAGTAGAGAAGGAAATTATTGCCTCTAAATAACTCGTCGAACGAAGAAGTTAGATTTTTACTTATTAAGAAAATAACAGAGGAAGAAAAGCAATAAAACTTTTAAATAAATAAAATAATAAAGTTGGGTGGATGGCCTGGACAACTCGATTGATAGTTAGTTCTCCAGTAAAAGGAAAATCTTTCGAGTTTTTCCAATCTGACTTTCTTTCCCCTTTTAATTTTTACAAAATTTTCGTTCATTAACGAATCAGAATTGGTTATTCGATTCGATCGAAATTATGATTAATTTGAGACAACACAAAATTTTTCGTTTAATCCTCAGGAAAGATATTTCAGAAAATTACTCCAAATATGATCCATTATATATACACATGAATTTTCATTAAAATCAGAATTTTTTAATGATAATTATCACCTTGAAATTCACATTGAACTTTTTCATATACGAGATATATGAATGTATTAAATAGACGCAGTAAAAATTCCCATTTTCAACCATTTTTACAATCGTAAATTCTCGTTTACACGAGAAGTTTTCGTCATTTTCCGTTACGTGGTAATAAAGTAATTATTTCATTCGTGCAACGGATTTTTCACGAAACGGATAAATCGTGCAATTACTAGGGAAAGTAGGTTGTAACTAAAAAAAAAAAAAATTACCTTCATTTCGAAAACTAAAATTTACCGTATGAATTTTTCATGCATAAACTTTTCGTTCGCAAAAATTCTTAAAATTATTTTTCGAATGCAACGAGACGTGACACTCTTAACTCCGCTATGATCCTCGAATATTTCCAGTTACAAACGAAAAAAAAAGAAAAAAAAACGAGGAAACTTTTTGAAAATTAAAATCTCACGTATTAATATAATTTATATTTCACGAAAAAAGAAAGTATTAATATATCCCACTTATCGATGTGTAATTTTACACAAAATAAAAATAATTATATATAATTAGAACGTAAATTTTTAATTAGTTATCTCCAAAAATATTTCGATAATTTCTAAAAGAATTTACCAAAAAAATCATATATATAAATTTCTCTAGTTGCCAAGCAACGCTTCGTATCCGAGAGATCTCGCCGAAAGACGCATTAATCGAACTCGTTTCGATGTCCTGCGTGTCTTGATGAAACGTGATGCGGTGCTCGAAATTATCCACAGGTCACGAGTTAGCGCACTGTCATCTCGCCGGCGAACGTGGCTCGAGACTCATTCAGGAGGCCGTTAAATACGGCGAGGCAGCGCAGCAACGAGTTTCCGATAATGGCGGATCCAGTCGGCCGTATTACTGGATAATGCGTCGCTCAATAATACGCGCGGCATTCTGCTCGATCACATTTCTCGATCGGTTGAAAAGTCTCCCCCTCGTTCATCCTTCTTTTCTCCTTCACTTTTCTTCCTCTTTCTCTTCCTCCTCTTCTTCTTCTTTCGCCAACACGATTTCGTCGTATCCATTTCCGTTTCCTCCCCGCCATTATTTTCCCCTTGCCATCGTTCCTTCTCTCGTTAGAGAAGTAATATTTTCTTGGTTCGAGTAATATTTACCTCGAGACAAATGTTTCGAATGCTAAGCAGTTATGTTAGACTCTTCGGTTTAATATTTTAATTTTATATCGAGGTGCACCGTTCGTTTGGTTTTTAGTTTAAATTAAAATTATTGTGGGGGAAAAGGAGAGAGAAAAATTCAAGTGTGTTGGTCAATTTTAAATCTTTTAATGATAAAAGTAAAGAATTGATTTTATTTCAACAATCTTGTTTAAAGTATTGCAATATGAAATGAATTGTTATCGTTAATTTTTATCAAGTAAATTGTGATGGTAAAAATATTTTTGTAGTTAAAAATTTTATCGAATTTAACAACTTCTGTTTTGATGATTCTACATGAAATTTCAGTAGTACATATTTTGGCTTCCTTCGTTATTGTTTTGCAAAGCCTATACTTCACTATAGATTCACTTTATGAGAATTGTTGAAAGATCTTTGATGAAAAATTTTTATTAGTGAAATTATAAATTTAAATGATAGGACAACTGGAAAGTATTGGATAAATGCGAAAGAAAATTCTTTTTACTTTCTAAATTAAAAAAATAAATTTATAAATGAAAATAAGCAAGTTTATTTGTATAGAATTAGAGAATGTGTTGGTTTAAACGTGTAAATTTTAGAGTTTAACCATTGTCTTTAAAGTTAATCGTTTTAAAGCCGCGAATAAGATTGTCAGTAGTATAAGTCCGTGTCAAGTCAGACATCGCAGTATTCTTCAAGTTAAAAGAAACTTCAAAGTCGAATCTTTTCAAATTTAAACCGTTTAATAGTCTACATTTATTAACACTAACATAGTGCGTAATATTAATTAAATAAAATCAAGAATTTAAAAAAATTTTTTTCGACTTTTCTTTTCACTCGTTGATCGCTATTTTTCAAAATTTAAGTGAAATTTCTACTTAAATATGCATAAATTCGTATGGATTAAAATTTAAACATAAATAAAGAAATAACTTGACGATAATATTAAAAAATAATGAATTAATAGAATTTTTATAACGTTCAATGTATATAAAATTATTCTGATTGATTCGTTAATTAATTATTAATTAGTAATAGTAAATTTAATAATTTACTTGCAATATCTTTCTTCCGCGAAATTAAAAGATTCGTATCTGAAGAAACATTATGGAAATATGTCGATTGAAAATTAATTATGCAAAAAAGAATCGTCGCGTATTCCGCGATAAGATTGACATAAGAATACGAAGAGTTTACAGAGACTAAATTGAAAGAGGAGTATAAATCATATTTCTTTTGCAAACATCAAAGAACTTTCCAATGTATTGTTAAGTTTCAAAGAAGAAACTAAGAACTCATTTCCAAGTCTATCTCGAAGCATGTTATCCAAGTTTGAGGAAAAAGTTGTTCAATTTTCTTAACGTTTTTTCCATTTCATTCGATTAAAATATTTGTCGAAAGAACATTCTCCGATTTCCTTTGATTTTGCCAAAGTTATTTACCGCTACGATGGTTCATTTTAATTAATATTATTCTTTGAGCAATGTTAAAAAATTTATATTTCTTTCGTGTTTGGCGTTTTCTTCAGGTTTTGATTTCAAAATTTTTTTGCTTATTTGAAAGTCGATAAATAGGGAGGATTTTTATGCGATATGTTTCGAATATTTTACATAAATAAATATGTAAAATGTTCGCCTGTTCAAAAATTTAAAGGATCATTCTTTTGGAAGCCAAAATAAAACCAGTTTAAAAAATAATATAATATTTATAAACATGAATAAATTTCTCTTTACAAACAAACGTGGACAATTCACGGAACCGAAAATATTTAAGCAAGTAAATTATATATAATAAATAAGTAAATATTAAATAAAATTTCGAATATTAATATTTAATCAAAATATTTCTAGCAATATCAAGCAAAATTTTAAATATTTGAAATCGATCCAATTTTCAATTGCTATTGACAAAATTATTCTTAATAATATTTTTCTAGAAATAAATATATCTCTCGTAATTTATTTTAAATTATTTGATTAAACCCAATTAAAATTTGAATCCCTATAATTCTGAAAATACGGAATTTTCACTTTTAAAATGCTTTTTAATTGATCTCAATCATTCTAAATAAAAAAATGATTTTTAATCATTTATCTTGTAAACCTGATTAAATCCTATTAAAATTTGAACCGATACAACTCCAAAATGAATGACTTTCGGTTAATGGATGAACGATCGTTGGAAGCGCTTTTTTATTCATCCTAATACGACTTCCGATTCTCAAGATATGATCGTGTCAAGAAAAGGATAATTTCTGATTCTCCATTCTTGTCGCGCATTCTCAGTTTCTACGTTACTATCTTAAAACTTCGATCAAGCCCTATTAAAATTAGAAAAACTTTGAACCGCTATAACTTCGAAGTGAACGACTTCCGGTCAATGGATGAACGATCGTTAGAAGCACTGAACCTTACCCTTTAAAACGCTTTTTTAATTTTTCCGATGTGACTTTCGGTTCCCGAGATATCGTCGTGTAAAGAAAAAGGTAATTTTTAATCGTTTACCATCCTCGTCCTTTTCTCTTACTCGGATCTCTCGCTCGCACCTCGTCTCACTGACCTACTCTGAACCGCAGACAAGCGACAGACGCGAAAAAACGTAACACGTGATTCCAGTAATAAATATAGGTCATCGAGTTCCGTCCGTAAACTCTGCACTTAATAAATATTATGATGGAGTCCTTGTATCTCGGCAATCGATCGAGAAAAGCTACCTTAATGGCTTCCTCTACTTTCTGAATCGCGCGAATCACGTTTACAGATATATTGGCGCAACGATACGTTGTAACATAACTCGCGATACATAAAATACAATTCTGGTCAATACGCAAAATATCGGTGAAATCGTCGAGATCTTTTACCGCTTTTTTACCACACCTCTCCCTCCCCTTTCTCCCTGAGTTTGACAAAACTGACCCGGCCACAAATTAACATGTCCAACGCACGTAATCAAAGAACATGCCACCGGTTGTTGCCCGCCGCATCCGCGGAAAATAAATTACCTGCGTCCGCGCGGCCCGACATCAAAGCGATCCTTCCGACGCTCATTTAATTTCGCCGTGCCGGTTCGCAGCTCGGCAAGGAACGCGAGCTGCGGAAGAGGGGAGGGAGAGAAGGGAGAGAGGCGAAGGAACGAAATAACCGGGCAATGGACGAAGTATCTCCGTCCCCCCCCACTGCCCCCTCGGTCCTCCTCTGTTTCCAACCCGAGGATTACGCTCGGTAACCGGGCAAAGGGGAGGTAATTATCCAGCGACGGTCCTTTATCTGCTGCGCCGCAGACGCGACTGTGTGCCACCGCGCCACGTTTGCTCTCCACTCCCTCCCCCCCCTCCCTCTCTCCCCCGCTCGCCACCGCTCTGTCCGCGAGCGGTACGCGATTCCGCATAATCCATGCGGCTGCTGAAATTACGCATCGCTCTCCGATAAGAAATTTTAACGCGGGGGCGAGGGAGGGAGGGGGGAGGGATGGCTTGCCTTCCGGCTAATGCGAGAAAGATCGGAAGGCCGGAAGCACGTAGCGAGAGAAAGGACCGAGTTTTTTGGAATTTTAAAGCTCTTTTTTTTTTTTTGAAAGGAAAATTCGCGGAGGAAATTTTTTTTTTAGTTTTTGTTCTCTCGCAAAAAAATTGATTCTGTTTACGATCGTTATGTCGAAGAATGGTGTTTTTATCGTGAAAATGTAATTTCATCAAATTGGCGGGGAAATTCGATCAAAAGTATTCGCGAACGAATCACATATTATAAAGTTTATTTATTATTTAGAATGATACTTTACGTTTGTTTGCAAAAGTTGTGCAATAAGGAATAATCTAAAATAAAGTATCGTGTTTAAGATGTTATGTTTTTGTTTTCATAAGTGAGAAATTATTTTTCATTGCATCGGAAAAGGATGTAAGAAAAAAGGATCGGCCCAATTGGATGGATCATTCGATACGTATATGTAATACTCGGGGAAACGGATCTTCTGTTCTGTAAATAGTTTTATCTTAATTGCATCATTGCCAACATGCGAACGGCTTTAAACTGAAGTACAAGTTTAAGTCAAACTTAGATTCTGCAAGTTTAATTGCCTATAAATGTATATTCAATATGTTCGCGATAAGCTATCCTGAAAATTTTAAATATTTGTAATTCTATTTGTTTACAAGCATTCCATTTCGTCTCCAACGAATGAAGAATTGTGATTAATAAATTCGATAATAATCTCACTTTCCGTTTTTTATAGATCATAAATATTTTTCAAAAAAATTTAACCAAGTTTGTTTTAATTTTAAAAAAAGTTCTATATTAATTTATGTATCTCTTTGTTAAATATATTTTTGCTTATTGCTTTTTCTTTTTGCGGATTTAATATCTTTTCTTTTCCTTAAAATATACACGTTCATCTATTATATTTTATATATTTTATATAGAAAAGTGAATAATTTTGAAATTATTTTTAAAAAACTTGATATTAATATCATAAAAATCTCGCATAAAAATCTCTGATTAATAATTTTGAGATTTACGATGATACGTGCCATTCAATAATATCAAAAATATCAAAAATAAAAGAAACTGCGTTGTATAAAACATTCTTTTTGAATCGATCCAACTCGATCGATATCTTCTTAACGAACTTGTTCTTCGACTTACCGATCGAGCAAGGAAGAAAGAATTCGTCAGGAAACGCGAAAAGAACGGCGAGATGCATGTGCGTTCGCAACGGTAATCGCGTTCTGATAACACGTCCTGCCGTCGCAAAGAGCAGAAGGGTTGGCAAAGTGGGGGAGGATCCGATGGCGACCGTCCATTCGAAGCGCCGTTGAAAAGAGCCAATATTCCGCTCCGCTGCACTATGCAGAGTTCGATTCATCGGGGAATTCAATTAGCGCCAGTTGCCGGAAACCTCAAGTAATTTGCGCTCGGTCTCCACTCCCCCCTCCTCCCCTCTCTCTCTCTGTCTTTATTTCTCTCCATCTTTGTCCTTCCTCCTCCCTTTCTTTTCTCTGCCTCCTCTGTGTTTATCTCCCCGTGCTTCTCCCGCGTCTGTTTGATCCTTCTGCGAATCCTCTCTCCGTATATATGTATATATAGACGTCTATCCACGTGATATTCCGTTTCTGTACGTTGCGCAAGAGTGACAGCAGCGATTGCGTACAGCTTGATAAGGATACAGGTAGGATTTTCCGGACCAGTTTCTTTCCTTGGATCATCTCGAGATATATATATATATTTAATAGATTTGTTTGCGGAACACGCAACGTTCCAAACAACCGAGAATAATGGCGGGATGATAATAATAATAATAATAATAATTTAATATTCTCTGAGAGTGAAATTCAAAAATTGAGGAGTTTTATCTTTTTTTGGAATTTGTTGTTTTTGCGGAGGATTCTTCACGAGATATGAACGGGAAAGGGAAAAAGAATTATTTTGGAAAATTGGGAATTATTTTGTTCTGCGCTGCAAAGTGAAGAAAGGAAATTTCTGATTTGAAAAATATGGTCCGAGTGTTGAGAGAGAACAAGTATGTGCAATGTGTATGTTTTTCACAGTTAACGATGTCACTGAAGACGCAGAAACGAGAGAAATAGAGAGAAATTTCTGACGGTTGAAAGTAATTTTTCCTGGTCATCCCAGTATCGTTCTTCTCGCCGCTATAACTTCTAGTTTATCTCGTCCATGTTACTGTTCGTACCTGTAGGAATGCAGGAGCTTCGTTGTCACGTGGTCTGTTTCGCGAATTTAAGAAATTTTTAAAGAAAATAACGCGCGAAATTGAGCTCCTCCTCGCGTGAAAATAATTCGATCTATCGAAGCGTCATAGAAAACAATCGTGATACCGGTGAGCGGAGCCACGGGCGAAAAAATTCGTGGAATGTTTTTCCTTTCTTTTTGTTTGTCTTTTTATTGGCAAAACACTGCACCCAATATTTTCTACGATATTTCCTACTATTGGGATTCGAATTTTTATTATCGCGTTGCTCGGTTCATTTGTAGCTCTAACTTTGTTTTTTTTTTTTTTTAATCCAAATACGTATTATTTATCGAAAGAGCGTTTACATTCGTCCTTTTGTATATCGAAGTTATTTATTGCGAGAATTAATTTATTAATTGTTCGTGCTCAGATGTGACACGTATCCATCGCTACCATCGTACGTGTTTTGCCTTATTCATTCGTTAAAAAGTTGAAATCACCTGAAAAATTTTCAGTTAAGGTATTGGTAAGACTCGAATCAATTCTTATTTTGAATAAGAATTTTTAACGTCGATCGATACGTGATGTTTTCGAAATAGTGATTTTGAACGCTGGAGATAAAAATGTGTTTTTCATTATTTCTAAAAGCGGTAAAAAAATATTACCTCGAATTTATTGTTGCTTCGTTGCAATATAAAATCATTAAAACGTGCAATAATAATTATCAATTCATCGTTTCCAATCTTTTAATAAGTACAGTTTATATTAGAGGAGCACGAGTTTACGAGAGATAAATATTAATAAATTATATCACTTCTTCCTTTTTACGTTTAAACAATTTGCTCGGAAATATAATTTATTACATTTTACCCATTTTTATATTCCATTTCACTTTCCTTATGAATAAACAATCTCAATTAATTACTTCATTCCATCCTCATCAGTCTCAATTTACTCAGCTCTTACCTTTCTTCTTTCGTTCGCGAGCTAAATTATCGATCCTCTTCGTGTAACTTGCTCCCCCCGTTTTTAAACGAATTTTATTCGCAAGATATTCCAATTTTTCCAACTAATTTAATTTCTTTAAAATTTAAACAAACTTATCTTTTACGCCCAATTATTAATAATATTGGAAATACAAATTTAAACGTGTATTTAAATTTAGAAATTTTAAAACAGAATTTTATACCTTTCGATCTCGCGATTCGATGAAATTTAACGAGGCATAACTTGATTACTATTTTGAATACTTTTAAATGGATAATCATTTTCGCGAGGAAATTATTTATATTTAAAAACGAAAGAATCAGAATAATATTTATTTCTTAAAAATTCCTGTCTATATCAATCCATCGAATGCATAAAGATGCATTCACGCTTTATCCTCCAAACCATAAATTCATTTGTTCCTCGCCATTACCCTTCCCGAATTATCGTGCCCATCCATCATGCTCTCGATCCTTGGTAAAAGCTTGGTATCAAAGATCTAGGCTGAAACTTGAAGTTACACGATTATTTTAATAATAACAACGCACCCGACAAATGTTAAAATTTTTCTTTAAAATTAATCCTTTTCTCAAAAATATCTAACGTTCTTTTAATTTTCGTTTTAGAATAATCTAAAATCCTCGAATTCATATATCGAAATTCCTTCAAAGAAAAAGGGAAAAATGATTCAATGCACAACCTGACTCGATATATCTCTTCGAAATGCCTCAGAAATTAATTGTTTACATAGCGTGTAGGAGCAGCAGGGAAGGGGCCTCCTGTGGTTCGAGCGCGGGAATACATATCTTGGAAAGCACACGGCCAATGTGTGCCGGAGTGGGGGGCTCTCGAGGCCTCCTAGAACGTGCTTGTACGCCAGATACGTATGGGAGGGGTACGTACATGCGGTAGCCGAGGTCCGTCTGGAATTCAGAAGCCGCTCCATCGATCTGGCCAATCGATCCATCCGTCAAGACCTCTCATCTAAGAACATTTTTTCGAATCCCCCACGTGGGTAAAATAATTCCTTTTTTAATTAAACATCCGCAATGTTTTTATTCTGTCCTTTATTTCATTGCATAAAAAAAGAAAATTATCAAATTTCTGCAAGTATTTGTTCTCTTCTAAGATATATATATATATCTAAAAAAGGGAGGATGGAGAATCGAGAGGTGGAAGGATTATACATTTAATAATTTAATAATTTCTTTCGATGGAGTTATTCTTTCTTTTTCGACGAAAAGCGCAATAAACTGAGAAATAAGGTTATTATTACGAATCGAAAATTTTTCTATCTTATCCTTATTTATCTCGCTTCTTCTTATTTCAGTTATTTCGAGGGGTATTGCATGGCTGTAGAGGAGGGAAAAATAGTCATTGTTATTCACACAACCGAGCTACGAGTTCAGCCGGTTTTTCGCGGACAATACGGCTTTGCATCGGGTTTTATTCGATGCTTGTGTTCGGAGGTGTATTGAATTGTCGGAATACCGCGCTCGATTCCTCTCTTCTCGTCCATTCAGAGAGAGAGAAAAGAGAAAAAACAGGCGATAACAGGTAAAAATTGTGCGATTTCAGATTATGGACATGTATCGTACACGAATTAAGTTGAATAGAATTAAGGAGATTTGGTGAATTAGAAAAATTTGAATCTAATCTTGATCTTTAAATTTTTCTTAACAGCTGTTTGGTATCTTTTCTTTGGTACAAATAAATGATGTGGAATTGATGTAAATTCTTGAGGATCTGTTTATTCTCACGATGCGGAAGAGAGGGAAAATTTATTTGAAATTTTCATTCGTCTGAAGCTCTGTTTATATCGTAATATATATCCAACGGTGTAGTTTTCGAGTATTTGTAAAGCAACAGCTTAGAACGCGCGAAAGAGAAAGAGGCATTGTACCCAGCAAATTGCAGGGAGAAGTTCAGAGAATTAATTTCATTGCTGTGCACGAAAAATAATATCTTGTTTAAAATATATTTACTTGAGAACGTCGGGTTGGAATGTTTTGTAATATTGCAAAATATTTTTATCGTGTTATTTTTTTAATATACGAATGAAAAAAATAATATTTTTCATATAATGTAACTTTTCTTCCAACTAAAAATACACTCGTGTTGTACGTAGAATGAATAGAACAGCTTTATCACGTGGGAAATCTCATTGGCTTTTGTTGATATTAAAAAATGTTTTGGATAAAAATTAAATGGTACACATAGAGGCATAACTTCATATCAGTGATCTTTTTAAAGGAATAGAGTATAGAATATATAATAGAGAGAAAATATTAATTTAAAAATTTAAAAAAAAAAACTTTGACTTTCGTAAAATTTATTACGTATAAAGGGCAAGCAAAGTGGAGAATAGGTTCTAAAACGAGCATAAGAATTGAATCTTATTTATTAATTTATAAACGATTCAAACACGTGTTGGATGAAGTAAGACGCAGTTAGAATGATGCAAATATATTAATTAATTAACTCTGTATATACATATAAATCTACCAAGTTTTTTAGATTTATTCTAATTTGCAAGAAAACGTGACACGTACATTTTATCAAATATATTTAAAAATAAATTTTTGCATCCACAATGTATAAAAATTGGTAAATAAAATATAAATAGTATTTATGATTGTATTTTATTTTTATTTCTCGATTATTTGATCTAACAAATGGAATAAAAATATATCCAATATTTCTTATGCGTTTACTTTAAACGCGTGTTATTTATTTATTTTGTTTTTTAAAGTCTCGATCCTGCGTGTCGATTTTATTGTTATCGACTTCGCCGTGGAAAATTGATTTTCCCAGACTTCGCCTCGGGTCATAACTCACTTACGAGATGTATTCGATTTAGCACTTTTACCACGATTCCCTCTTAATTGTATCCCCGTTCCAGGGGAGAAAACGAGCAACTCTCGAGCGCGGCAGAATCGGGCGGGAGAAGTCGTAGAGTCGAAGTTGTAGAGATTTCTTTTGATCTGATCCGGTAATAAGTTTCATTCCTCGATGACAAAGTTTTCTTCAAAACGAGTTATTCTTTCATACACAAATTGATGCCGGCCCCCCACCCTGAATTTACATTCATATCCCGAGACCCAGTTGAAAACTTTCATCGATTCGATCATGATAAGAATCGTGTATCGGCGGAATAAAAGCTTTCCTGTTCCAACGAAACTTTTCTCTCCTCTCCAAGAGTGAAGCAACTTGAAATGAAATCACCAATCTTCCACGTTCGAGTTTGCATTCGAGTATGTATGTATATATAGGGTGTCTCGGGGTAATTCATGCTGAATTGTGGAATACAATTTTTTCCGTTTAACGTATAAAGCAAAAATTTTACAAGTAGAAATTGGTTATTGTATTATTATATATTGTTATATTTTTTTATATATGTTTTTCATTTATGTAATCGACTCTTAGTTAATTTCAAGAGAAAAGTTTCGATTTATCGAGGATTTGACGTATAAAAGAATTGCAAAAGAGAAATAATAATTTTCAAATTTTATTAAAGAAAAGAAATCTCACGTCGATGTATGGTATATAATTCGAATTAAACTAATAAAATTTTATTTCGACATGTAGAGAGGTTCGATTAAGAAAATTTGAAAAATTTTCAAGACCACTTTAAAAAACGAAAATGGAAAAAAATTTCATTCCACATTTTCTATTATTTTTACGAGACACCCTATATAAAGTGATGATAAAATTCGATTATCAATTCAAATGAAATTTCACTTTCGATTTTTTTCTTAACATAGAACCATCTCCATCGCATAAGAGACACTCTATAAAGTTATAAAAGATTCGAATCATCTGAAGAATTTTCAAACTTACTTTAATGAAAAAATATTTCACTTTCGATTTTTTTCTTAACATAGAACCATCTTACGAGACACCCTATATAAAGTGATGATAAGAGATTCGAATTATATAAGAATTTTCAAACTCACTTTACTCAAAAAATATTTCACTTTCAACTTCTTTCTTAACATAGAACCATCACTTACGAGACACCCTATATAAAATGATGATAAGAGATTCGAATTATTTGAAGAATTTTCAAACCCATTTTATTCATAAAGAATTTACGAGAGACCCTATATAAGGTAATGATAAAAGATTCGAATTATTTGAAGAATTTTCAAACCCATTTTATTCATAAAGAATTTACGAGAGACCCTATATAAGGTAATGATAAAAGATTCGAATCATTTGAAAAATTTTCAAATCCATTTTATTCATAAAGAATTTCACTTTCGATTTCTTTCTTAATTTAATAGAACCATCACTTATGAGACACCCTATATAAAGTGATGATAAGAGATTCGAATTATTTGAAGAATTTTCAAACCCATTTTATTCATAAAGAATTTACGAGAGAGCCTGTATAAGGTAAAAAATTCGAATTATTTGAAGAATTTTCAAACTCATTTTATTCATAAAGAATTTACGAGACACCCTATACAAGGTATTGATAAGAGATTCGAGTTATTTGAAGAATTTTCAAACTCACTTTAATGAAAAAGTATTTAACTTTTGACTTCTTTCTTAACATAGAACTATCTCCTGTCCATCACTTATGAGACACCCTATATAAAGTGATGATAAGAGATTCGAATTATTTGAAGAATTTTCAAACCCATTTTATTCATAAAGAATTTACGAGAGAGCCTGTATAAGGTAAAAAATTCGAATTATTTGAAGAATTTTCAAACTCATTTTATTCATAAAGAATTTACGAGACACCCTATACAAGGTATTGATAAGAGATTCGAATTATTTGAAGAATTTTCAAACTCACTTTAATGAAAAAGTATTTCACTTTCGACTTCTTTCTTAACATAGAACCATCTCCTGTCCATCACTTACGAGACACCCTATATAAAATGATGATAACACGGAGGACAGGTGACGATAAGTGCGAAAGCGTGATACTCATAGAGATGGTTTGGGCGCGGTTTACCCTTGCGGATAGAGAATGGAATTCAAATCGAGCGGAAACAGTGGCGGGTGTTCGTCACGGGCGAAGTTGTTGATCGTGATCGAATTGACAAGGTGGATATCGCGTGGCCCGTTTCGACGATGGCCAATGGGGGAGAAGGGGTGTGGGCCGAGGAAGGGAGAAAAATTCGCTGTCGTCTCGTTTGCCAGGCAGCCTTGTCGGCCGGGCTGACGTTCGAAAATCGATCCTGAAACTTATCGAAGCTTATCGGATAATAACCGACGAGATGACGAAGAGCCCCCCCTTGAATTCGATGCGCTATATACACCGATTTTGCTCACTCACTCACTTCTTCGCTCGAATCGTTTATGCGATCTCGTAAAGTTGGTTGAACGGTTTTCGAGTTCTTTGACGAGTGAAGAATCTCTACAGCTGTATCAATCGTACGAATAAAATGAGATAAAGGTGCAATAACGAACATAACAACGTGATGTTTGATCAATTTTCCAATTCTTTATAGTGTGATGGATGTTTAATTCATTAATTATTACATTTGCAAAATTATATTTTCGAATTTGTAATACGAATGTGAATATTAATTGGACAAAAGTTTATAAAGTTCTATTATATACCATTTTTGATCATTTCCATATTTATACGTCCATTAATTGAAATATATGAAAGAAGCAATCTAATTAAGCTTTATTTACGAGAAATTATAAAAATTTTAAGCAAATAACGAATATTTCAAAATAAAGATTCAACCAATCCTAAATTTTTATACCTAATTCGTTTAACTCTTCGTTCCTCCTCGTCGTATATAAATCTGGAACTATAATACAAATCACGAGAACGTGTCGAAAATGTCAACAAAAATAGTAGCGCGATGAAAAACATTCGCGCTACATGAAAGTTTATTAAGCCGTGGAAATCGTGAATACGAGAATATCGCGTTACGCGGCAAATTTGTGCAATTTTTGCAGTGTTGCCACACGTTATAAGAGCGTATATTAAATGTGACAATGGATACGTATGCGTATACATATATATATATATATATATATAAAGTAAAATATGTTATTTTTGTTGTTGAAAATGTGCATGCACAATCCGGTTGGATTATTCTGGGAAAATTTGAACAACGTGGATTGAAATATTGACCCTTTCCCAGTGACCGATATATCGCGGTATTTATCGAGGATACACGCGGGAACGAAATCGGATTCACGTCCCTGGCCGATCCCGCCGGATTAATTAAGTTAATCACGACCAATCACGGAAAATTTACATTTTACAAATGATCGTACAGCAATTTTATCACGACCGATTTCTATCCATCAGCAGCAGCATCGACAGCCAGGTTCGATCGTGGATGGCTTCTCGACAAATGCTTTTGTCGATTAATTAATCGAGCGAAACATCCAATTTCGAATAAAAAATTGTTTTTGAAATTGACGCTTCTCTCTTGGAATTTTTAAAAAATTTTTCTTTGTCCCGTCACACTTTTCGTTTCGAACTTTAGATTCGAAATAGATTTTTCAAAAAGTATACCTTAATATGTTAAATCCGGTGAATAATATAAATCTTTGCTGAAAAGTAAGTTTATCGAATAAATACTTTTTATCCGTCGATTAATTAAGAGTTCGTTTAGAAACGTTTAGAAGTTACTTTATTGGTCGTACGTTTTAAGGAAACGTTTATCTATGGGCGAAGAAAATAAAAAGAAACTGTTTGCACGAATTGTACCGAAACGCGTTTACTTTGAAAGCAATGTTTCCTGGCCCATTAAAGGAAAATAGTTCGAGAGATGTTTCGGACGTATGCAGTTTGTCTACGATATCGTAAGCGCCGTTCCCTCTTTAAAATCGCTTAAGAGCGTGAATTGAGATTGTCTTGAAACTCGCGAACTACCAAGCGCGTTCCCGGTTAATTAAACAGTATCTGTTGGAAAAAAGATGAGTTCACCTAAGTGTTACTGTGATGCACAATTTTCGAGGATTATTTATTGAATTATAATTAAAATTAAGTTAAACGAAGCGAGATGAAGATAGAGTTAGAATAAAATCAAATTCTTGATACAAATTCTATTAATAGCCTGTATATCCTATATATACTTAATATTTATCTGTTCGATCTATCTGAAATCTAATTGAGCTTCTGTTTGAATTATTATCGACCGATACTTTACTATACTTTATTTACTATATGAATATCTTTATAATTCCAATATAATCGAAAATATATTTTAATGTAAAGTACGATTCCACGTATAATACATCTATTTTCATAATTTTGAACTTTCCGTAATTTCTCACATTTCAAAGTGTTTCTTTTCTTGTGAGATCGCAAAACTTGTCTTTATGAAAGTTTCGTAAAACTTACATCGAGGTTTTAATGAGACGAAACAGTAATATCTGCGTTAGTACGTAACTTAGAATTCTTCTACATTATTCATTTCTATATTAATTTTGAAATCATCTTTGAAAGCAAAAGGATATAAAAAGTAATTTCATGATTAAAGGTACGTATAAAAATTTCAAGATTTTTTTAATCTTTTTCAATTTTTTAATTATATTGGATTAAATATTATTTTTAACGGTATTCGTATATATATATATATATCATTTGATATTCCGTTCAATCTTTAATAACGAAGCGAAACTCTTTTACTTCTCGTTTCTTTTCATTCGTCAATATTTCTGAAACTTTTTCAATGCTTAAAGCACCGTTTGCAACGAATTACTGTCGATGTCCGTTCGTTCTGAACGGTATAAACGATCCCTATATATCACTTTTTCCTTGCGCTCGCTTTTACCGACTCAGCGATCGTTTCTTGCAGATTATTAAAACACGATAGTTGATCATTCGCATTCCTCGTTCAATGCTGACACAGGCGTCCTCTACTTCACCACTCCTATCCATTATCTCAACGCTTTTGAGTTTTATTATTTTTTTTTTTTTTTAGTTTTTTAGATAAATACGTTTTTTCACGGTAGTTTAAAAAGCTTTCATCTGCAGGTACAAAAAATAATACATAATTAAAAATGATTTTCGAACCTAATTCAAAGCCTAAAAATTGAATTAATCTAATCTTAAAAATAAATATTAATCTGTTCTCATACATTCTTGCTGCATTTAGAAAAGAAACATGATCTTGTAAAATTATAAAAAGGATGAGATATTCTTTGAATTATTCATGTTCCTTCTTTCGTTATTTCTCTGTAACTGATAACAGAAAAAAATAGAACCTGCTGAAAAAAAATCTTATTATACATTACTGATCCCAAATATTATCGATTAATTCACTTAAGAGAATCGATTATCTATTTTTAATTTCAACGATCCAAATTCTTGCTGTGTTGATTTTTCTCAATGCGCGTGGTTTATTATATCACATTTGTAAAATCGGTGTATAAAATATAACGTGAAACTGTCCGCTCTTTATTTAACTATCCACGGCCTGTTCCAAAGAGCTCGGCGAAAGATGGAACGGGGCTCCTTCGTTCCCTCCAACGGCCCATAATTCCAACCTTTTAATCCCGCAACAAAGAATGGATTAAGTAAAGTCCGCGAAACGAGAGCCCGGCCACCACGCGCCGCCCTTAAAACGTTTCTGACTGCGCTCCACACGCAACCGGCCGGCAATTTTCCAGCTGAATACCCGGGCTTACAGGTATCTAAATTACTTTTCACCCAGTATACGCCCCCCTCTGCAAACGTCTGCGGGCCAAGATTCGACAAGCAACGAAAGGGGTGTGGCATGACTTTGAAACTCGTCTCGATCACGTGCCTCTCTCGCTTCTCCGCGATAAGTGCAAAAAATCGGCGTATTAGCGCCTCGTCCTCGCAACGGTGAGTTTTACTTTTTCGAAAAAATGATTCCATTAAATATATAATAATATTGAGTTGTATACGTGATACATTTTAATAATTTAACTCAAATTGAAACCTCGCGATATATTTCATATTCGAAGAAAAACTCTGTCAAATAATCTGCCCGCAAATTTTTCCTCCCATCGAACGGAAAAAGTGGAGACAAGACAGTCCTCGATCGTTTGAGGGGAGGGCGCTCGGTGAAACGAGCGTGTTAAAAGGGGTCGCTGCTCTTTTCGTCGCGGGCCGCTAACTCGAATTTTGCTCGATAGGGAGCCGAGGGAACGAACGAATTGGCCGGGTGAATAGGCTCGAACGTCAGAGATAATCGCTCTGCCCCTCCACGCGTACCTCTTTACCGCCCCTTAATAACGATGAATACGCGTGGCTTGGGATCAAGCCCCGATCATTTGTACCTCTGTCTCTGGCCGCGATTGGCCGAATCGTGGCAACAGTGTGTGCGACGCGGTCGCTCGATATATTCTTTGTGCGATTCGACACGCGATCCCGTGGGTTCGAGCACTGTTTGTGCAAAACTGTTGCTTTCGTTCCGACGAATGCATCGGAATGATTCGTAAATTGATTCGTGATTGATATGATGATTTATTTATTTGTTATTTGTATACTTTATTATTTATCATAATTTGTAAGTTTGTAATGTATAATTAATGTATAATTAGCGATAGTTTAGGTGCAAGTTTTGAATAAATATGATACACTGGTGGTAGTGATCATTTGAATTACGTCAAAAGGAGATTGACAGATTTAATAATAAATATTTAGCAGCAAGATTTTGCAGTAATTTATTATTCGTATATGGAGCGTATTTGTTATTATTTATTGTTAGATCGTTTTTTATTATCAAGAGTCCTTCAAAGATATAACGAATAATATTTTTCGTAAAATGATGTCTTTTTTTTTCGAACGCACCTCGTAAAAATTTATTATCCTCGATTCTTTTAAACATCCGGGGTATTGTATTGGCACAGTTCCCATCGGATTAACAATAAGCGAGCAAGAAATTATTTTTCAAACAATAATATAGCTTCGTTTTTTTCTTTTTTTTTTTTTCATCAATAGTTGTCAATACGATGCGTTATTCGATTTTTCCTTTTTTCTCTCTCTTTCTTTTCCTGCTCGAACAAACAATTTAACAGTGTTTCCTCGCAAACACAAACCTCTTCGCAAATAATGAACGCCGATACCTAGGATCGAAGTAAATATACGAATCGTGTTCGTAAATATTCTTACGAATATAAAATCGTTTCCCCGATGAAAACGATCATTTCCCCTGACAAACAAACTTATTCGATCTTATCATTTTCAAATTTCGATTCGAGTTTTTTTTTTAAATCGAAGATTAAAAAAAGATTAGAATGTTTAAAAAACATTTTGATGGAAATGACGAAGGAAATAATAAACGTTATTTATGTCAGTTATATCGGGAGACAAGCCTCTTTAATATCTCGGCGATGGAAAAAAAATGTATCAAACTTGCATGGTATCATGGTAATTTGAGGTAAATAGTTTTTTGTAGGGTATAAAGTTCATATGAAAGTCAATTTCATTTTTTTCTAATTTTTTGTATTCAAGAATTTTTGCATTTAAGAAACGAAATTGGCCAATGGATTTAATCTAAATTATATTTCTTTCTCTCTCTCTCTCTCTCTTTCTCTTCTACCTTCTAATAAATTGATCCTTTCAAAACGCATTGGAGATATTGGATCCAATTTTAGAAAAGTTTAAAGGAATACTTTAAACGGAGCCACATCGCATAATACGCAAATGTCGGAGAGTATTTGAAATACCGTAAAGTTTCTTTCTACTTCATCGTTGCGTCGTGTCAATTTCATTTCCCTCGGATTCGACGAATTCTGAGAACAAACAAATCGACGAGACGACGGAATAAAACGCGCTGAGATCTTCTTTCCTGGCAACCAGCTCCAGTCTAGCGCAAACATTTTGATATTGCTGTGTACCGTACGCGCTTCCGGATAGAGATTCACTACCGGTATCTGCCCACTTTTATCGGGAATAAAAAGGAAACCGTGTGCGCGCTTCGAGCTTTTTCATTTGCACAATCAACTGCTATCGCTTGACAAACTTGTTGGGAAAACATATTAGTGTATCTTGCTTTTAAGATGGATCGGTTGAAAAATATTGAAATTTCTCTCTCTCTCTCTCTCTCTCGGACATGTTGCGATTTATATCACGAAGTAATTATTTCTTTTAAGATTTTTTAAGATTTTTTTTTTTCCTTCTTTCTTTAAAAATAAACGTGTAAAGCATCGTGACAATTTTGGAAAAATGAAAATGATTTTAATAAAAAGAGATACCACTGTTGCGACATATCTTATTTCACGATGTGATTTCTTGTTTTTCATACACGTAATAATAACAGAAAAAATTGTTACAAATGATTAATACTTGAAGGAATTTTTAGTTGAATTTTAGCGCTTGGAGGGGTAAAAAATCTGCTCTACCCCGAGCTGGAGTGACTAAGGTCCCAAGCCAGAATCGCAGTTGATTGTGCAGCAGAGGTGATGGGTCCCACGAGAGTATAACAGAGTGTAGACTTCGTTCCCTACGTAAAATATATACGCGTTTAAAAATTTATTCCTGAAATTCCTAAGAAAATAATACGTTCCTAGTTAATGAAAGAATAATTCAATTTAAATTTCAATTCTGTCTGTATGGATCGTATATTCCTATCTTATTGAATCTTTTATATATGCCAATTCTTCAAGTTATCGAGATTCAAAAAATTCGAGATTTTTTTTTTTTCTTATAAAAGTCTCTGATATTAATATCTCGAAAATGTGTTGTACAGCAACAGAAGAAAAAATTGCACTCGCGATGTACAATTGTTCGCATTATACGAACGATTTCGAAATTTTTGCTTGTCCTTTTCCTGGTGTAAAAATTTTCTCAGCCCGGTTATTTTTTAACCAAGGAAAAAACTCGATGTATCCTCGCATCGGTACTCACAGACACGCGTCTGGATTCATGAGGGAATAATGCCCTGTCCTTGCAATCGATAAAACGCAAAGTTGACAGACTACTCGGGGGAATGGGTTTGACAGGTACAAAATTCTCTTGTGAAACGGTTACATGGTACATCGGCTCGAATCAGTGGCAATTTTTCCTTCGTGGAAATTAACTTCTGTTGATACTGCCCGGCAAAAAAATTATCTCTGGATCATTTTCACGTTTGCATCATGAAAATTGAACGCATCGTATATTTATTATGACGATTTTGTAGAGTCCAGTAATTGTAGAGGAAAGAATTATTCTCAAAATTTGTCATTCAAAAAAGTTTCTTGAGAAAGAAATGTCATATATCCTACATTGGAATCATCTATAAATTTTTCTAATTTATTTTAAATAAAGATATCGATAGAATTCTGATGGAACGTTCAAAATGTATAATTTTGAGATTAACTTGAACTTTTCTCATAAAATTTTTAATTCTTCTTTCCAAGTATGTTAATTGTTGGATTATTTTGAGAAGTGCATCAAATGTGTAATAAGAAATATTATTATAAACATAGAAAATATGTATATATAAATCGACAGATTTATAAGAGAATTTTCGTAAATCAGAATTACTATTGATTATGATATTTCAATGGGGAATAAATTAAAAAATTTATCTATTCGAGTTTGTATCACATTCAAAGTGATTTATAAAACCAATGTGGGAAGAATGCACTATCTCTGCAAGAGATTACTCGGGGAAATTGCATTGCCGTTAGCTCAAATTCCTCGGATTTCTTCTAGAAACGTAACTATATTTTCCTCTCTTTCGCGCCTTCTCTCCTCTATTCTTTCCTTTATCCTTCCCCCTTCCCGTCCCCCGCGCTCCACTACGCTCCCCTTCTTTTCCCCATCAACTTCAACGTTTACGAAATTTCGATCCTACGTCAAAAATTCATCTCATCAGGAAATTGTTGGTGGGATTGCTACACACCGTGGAACGATATAATAATAAGTTGCAGTTTTTTCCCTTTTCGAGCAAGAATTCGTTGGTGATTTTCACCGACCATAGAGCAGGTATCGAATAAAAGTATTTTGGAATTTTTTTCGTCAACGCGAATAACGCGTTTCACTATTCTGAGAGATGATCGATAATCGATATTTCATGGAATAAGAGATTTTTGTATCATGTTTTCTTTTAAATAAATTAAATCTTAAAATATTCTTTTTTCGTTTCATCGAAATTTTGTCGATAATTGAATTGGAATGATTGTTTATTCGGAAAGCGGTGTAAATATATAGATAGAAAGAAAGTAGAATATATTATTTTTCTGAAAAATAAGAAATATCTCTGAAAATTATCCGCAATAATTTTATCTTTCTATTAATTCTAGAGAGAATGCAAGTTCTAATATAAAAAAAAATAATATACAATATGATAATGTATTACATACAATGTTTACTTATTTATAACAAGATTGAAATAACAAAAGGCTTTTCTCATTTCACCCTTTTATAATGCCAACGATTACTTATAATATTTCTAATATTATACACACGTTTTACATGTAGGGAAAGTTGTCAATTGATCAAATTATTAAATTATCGATAACAGAATGTTAACAGAACATTATATATCAGTATATATTTCAAGCAAAATGAACCCAATATATTGATTTTCAAGAGATGGCTATTCTGCCATTTTTTTTTTCACTCGATATTGTTAATTCGGGCTTAATATCTAATAGACCCGATCCTCCCCGTTATTGATTATATCTTGAAAACGTTTTGCACATTTTTCATCAATTTTTCCACGTGCATATTGGGGATAACGATCTCGTATCTTTCGAATATGGCGGATTAACGTTTCCAGCTTTTATAGCCCATTCTCCCCAAAGTTTTCGCTTCATCAGAGATTGCACGTTTCCGATGGAATTTGCCACCGGGAAGTGAGATAGCCAATTCAACGAGCAGCGATATTGTTTTCTTTTTTTTTATTTATTTATTTATTTATTTTGTGGCGCTATTATTCTCGCAAAATATCCAATTATACGTGGATTTGTCAAAGAAATATTTGATCGATCGCTACCTTCAATTATTCCGTTTCGATTATTTTATCTGCGTTTAAATTATTTGAAAATATATGCACTGGTTGTACAACTGTAAACGCGCTTTTCTATTTTTTTTTTTTTTTCATTAAACGTTTGGATTGTTTCGTTGAATGTTTGATATTTGATAGAATTATTGGATTTTATTAAATAAGAATAGAATAGAAATAGAAACTCGAGAAGTGTGTCATTAAATATTGTTTGAATTATATTTTTGATACTTTTTTCTTGAAAATAATTTTCACTGTTAATTCGAACGAAGCTTCAGACATTCAGTTATATATTAAAATTAATAGAAATAAATAATTAATTAATTGATAATAATCTAATTATATCGAGTAAATATAAAGTATTATTATTATTATTAAGTATTTACTTTTCAATCAGTTTAAAATGTTAATTAATTTTCTATCATCATTGCTTGAAAATCAAAAGATCAAGATATTTCTCATGAACAATGTGTTGAATGTTATAATGAAAAAAAGAGAGAACAATGATAGATCTTACATCATGAACATTTATTAATTATCCAAGTTTAAATAAAAAATTCAAAAGTGGAAAGGATTCTAATTCCAATTTTTAATTTATACTCGCCGGATTAAGTAGAATTAAAGTAGAATCTATTTCAAGGAGAATTAAAGATGGAACGATTGTTGAAAATAGGGATAAAGTTCTTGTGATCTACAATCTTTGATCATCGAATTAGAAAACAAATTAGCGAAAATTGAATTTTTTTTTTCATTTGAAATAAAAATGAAAAAGAGCAATAAATAATTATTTTAAATAAAATGAAAACTGAATTTATAAAGATTAAGAAAAAAAGGAAATAAAAAAATTCTACGATTTTACTTGAGAAATAAATTATTCGAATGATAGTAAGAAATTAAAAATAACAAGTAATAAATTAACATATATAATTTTTTTTCTAGCATATTGTAAATGATACCGAATAAGAAATGATTATTGAAAGTTCAAATTTTATTATCGAAGAATATATGATAATTTCTGTAGTAATAAAATATAATATAATATATTCAATTCAGTACGTATCGATTTCTCATTACACAATATTAATTATTAATATCACTTCTGCACGAAAGGTATATCGTGCATGACGGCAAAAGATTCACTCCTATGTATACATTCTTCCTATGTAAATAATTTTCGTAATAATTTATTAACGTGCAATTTTTCGAATTCTCTGACTTCGTGTTATTAATTCCAAGTAAATTATTGTACATTAAATACGAAACTTCACATTTCTCGTGTTAATTCCTTACATTTTATTTCTAATTTTTATCTCGACTTTTTGTAAGAATATATATATATATATATATATATATATATATATAGAGAGAGAGAGAGAGAGAGAGAGAGAGAGAAATAATATACATATGTGAATAATCGAAATTCTCGGCATTACAAATGATCATATCGTATTATGAATTCATTAGACTGCACATAATTGTTCAATAGGATCTATAATAGAAATGCTTTGTACCGTAAAGCAAAGCACCTGTATTTTATATGTGATATAATACATATAAGCGACTAACTATTTCGCGTTTTAATTGAAAATCACACTTTATTTTTCGACATCATAAAAATCATGCTTTATTCTCGAAAAATTTTTCTCGTCATTCTTCCTCTGAAAATTTCATCTCTCTAAAGCGAATTTAATCAATTCCATTTTTTTGTGAATTTTTATAGAGATATATGCAATTATATTTAATTTTTGAGGAATCAAATAATTTAGAATTTTTGAGTAGAATTAATCAATTTTGGATGTAATATATTTCATATTAAAAATGTGCATGTGAAAAAAAAATTTATTTTATAGATGATGATAACAGAGAATTAAATTAAGTTTTAATTTATGAACATTTATAAATGAAATTTACTTAAAAGGTATATAAGAAAAAGAAATCTTTCGACGATCCAATTAATTACAATTTCTCTTATTATAATTCTTATATAATTCTTATTTAAGTGCTCCTTCAGAAAATTGGTGAGTGAATATTTTTTTCTTTTGTGAAATATTTTAAAAATTTAAAAAAGAATTGTACGAATCTTAACAAGTTCCTTCAGGATTCATTTCATAATTAATTTGTAGATGGAAATTTCCTCTTTACAATGAGCCTCTAAAAGTTGTAATACAATTTTTTATTAATATTTCATAGCATTTTGTGAGTGAAAAGAAATAAACTAACTCTGAGATTCATAGAAACAGATTCATAGATTCATAGAATAACAAACGACTTATTATTCAATAATTTCAAATATTTTTCAAATATAAATTGATATTACTCTAGCTATTAATAGTTATATTAATATAATTACTATAGTTGGAACAAATTAATTTTTAAGTTTATAAATTTTTATTCGTAATTTTTTTTATAAACAAAAAAGTTTTTAATTATTTCCTCATTTAATATACCCTATACATTCTATTTTTAATTCATTTCATTTAACACGAATAACAGCGCTAGCCATTTTACGCAAGCAACGAGGTTTCCTCTATTTACTCGCTGTCTTGTAATACGGCCAATTGCACACAAGAGATTTACACAAGCCGTACGCTACAATTAACAGGTTACGATGTTCTAACTCGATGAATGAAATAAAAAGCCTCATTAATTATCGAGTCTGTAACAAAGTAGAAAAAGAAATATCAGGATAACTGAGACTTTCGTTTCCGCGACGAAAATAAGAAAAATGTTCATAACGCAAGATTATTTTCCAATTATCTTTTCACGGATATGAATTTCAATGTTTCCTTTCTTCAATTTATACGGTGAAATATTGTTTGATATTCCATCTTTATTTTTATCAATTATTATTTAAAGTTCATTTATTTTTTTATTTATATTTAATTTCGATTTTTTGATTAATAAAATGTTATTAATCGGTTCTTAGATTTAGATCTAAATAAATTTCTTTTATTTTATATAATCAACTTCTTCAATAATTTAATATAAACGTACAATACATTTTTATTTATTGCTAAAGTGAGCAATTAAAGAAATAGTTTTCCTGTAAATTTTATAAAATATAATATATTTTTAAATACCTATTCATTGAATTTATCGGTAAAAAAAACAGTATTAAAAATTTCGTTTTGTACGTGTTCTTCAATCATCCATTTTAATACTCGCATAAAACAAAAAGAATCAATAATAATAACATTTCGCCACGCATATCGCTTGAATATTCTCACCATATCCATCAATACATTGGCGAAAAATAACGATCGAGTCAAAGCCAGTTATACGCGAACGTGATACGCTAATTTTCAAAGAATCATTGCACTTTTCCGATGGACACATCAATACGATCTATCGAACATTATATTTCGATAGTATCGTCATAAATATTACTCTCGGGAAAAACGTTCGCATCCCGATAATGGACGTTGAGATGAATAACCATGCGAGTCGTTACACGGTTTTTCGGTTGAAAGTCGCGGTTGAAACAACGTTCGGCCATGTGTCGACCATTAGAAAGTCGTCGTCGTCATACATGTCCCGCTTTAAAATGGAACGGACGTCAATTCTGCGCGGAAATCGTTAAAAATAGCCATGTTGAAAATATGACGGTTCGACAGTAGGAAGGAACCGTGCAACTACAATAGAATCTCGTTCGTTTATTAACGAACGGAATCCTCGTTCGTCGCATTTCGGCGATTCCCACTAGTTCCAAAACTTCTGACAATTTAGAGAGTGGGAAAATATGGAGTGGGGGTACAGATCGTGCGATTAGTTACCTTTTCCATTGCGCGTACCTCGATTTTTGCATGCATCTTCGGTTCTATTTCGTCGAACAGCAGGTTATGTTGTAACAGAATGATATATCACGATTCCCGAAAAAAGCCGTGGCACTGAGAAGAGAGGAGAGACGAGAGGATATCGGAAACACGTGTACAAGCGTGCAACGGTGCGTACATTTTCGTATTTATGCGGCGACGAGCACGGACACAGCCATGCAACACGACAACGTGACAAGCGACGCCATCAAGCCGAGCGTGCGATTTTAATAAGCGAACTGCGCGCGCAGCATGCTTGTAACCGACACGACAGTAATGGCGGACATCGAAACGCGGGAAGGAGGTAATACGCATAACATAATGTTCGAACCTAGCCAATTAATAACGCCGTTCAGATGTCCTTTGTCCAAATTTCACGCTATCTTCTGCGTCAATTCTCTCCAGTTGTGTTGTGGAAAGTTATGCCGCGTTCGTGCTGTTTTGTGAACATCTCGCGCAACATGATAATCGGTAGTGTGGATATTTGAGTGAAATTCGAGCAGGTTAGAACGAACATTCATGTTCGAATTCTAAGTACGTATCAGCATTAAAATTAATCAAAGAAATTCCGTCTCATCATTTTATAATATTAATATATTTGCATTTTTACTATTCTCTTAATTATTTCGAGTTTCTTTTTATTTGTTTAGCATATGTTAATTTTTTTTATTTAACTAAATAATTTTATTTAAGCTGATTCTCATCGTATATAATTTCTATTGAAAAAAAATAAAATATAAAAACAAATATTTAATATTTTGCAAGCCGAAAATATAATTGATTTAATATTATTATAAATCTTGGCTCGAAGAATTTCAGAAATTAGAATTTGTTAAAGTTTTAGTTTATGATAAAATATTTTTCAAAAAAAAAGAATAAGCATTCTAAGTTTCGAAAGTTTTCATGAATCAAATTTTAATCTATCTCTAATTAATACTATTCTCTAAATTATTAAGAAAAATAAAATAATTCTATTCTAATTACTAAAAATTTTCTTTAAAAGGAACAGATGCAATATTTATTTCTCTTTTAATATATTTTATTCTAATTAAATTAGAAACTTCATAATTCCAATAGATAAAAATTAAAAGAAAATATTAAAGATTAAAATTAAACGTTAATGCGAATTAAATGTTAAAGAGAATTACTTAATTCTACATTTAATTTAAACTTTGCAAGATATTAATATATACCTTTAAAGATTTAACAGGTTAAAACGAACACATAATACATAAATATTATTTAAAATTTTTATTAATTACGTTATAACCACTTAAAATTTGCGATAGAGACTTATTATTAAATTGAAACAGATTCTACTTCCATTACATCATTTTCATTCAACGCGAATTTAAATTTCTTTTAATTTAATAAATAACCTCGATCGATATTTTTCTATTTAATATTTCTTTTGATTTCCAGAATCGATGTGCCGTACTTTCCAAAAATGTTCCACGAATATTTATCCTGTACATCTAATTATAAGAATTAATAAAAAGTGAAATGATAAATATACATTGAAAAGTGAAAAATTCGATTCGAAGGAAGGAAGAGTATATATCGAAAATACATAACAGCAATAATGGAGATCCGTTTACATTCATAGAGCGCAATCAAGCGGTATGAAAGCGAAGATGAACAAGGGAATCGATGCGCGGACGTATAGCTTTCATTTTTATTTAATACCCGTGCCATATATGAAAGTGACTAAATTTATTTGCGGAGACAGCAAGAGCCGTTGATACCAAGGTTTGACGAACCAGTCCAATCTGGACGTAGAAAGGGACGATCGATAGTGGTCTGTGTCCAATTAAATTCATTCAATTCTATGACATTTTGCCGTTTCATACAGTATGTACAACACCGGCTATTATTAACGGATTGCCATTTCTTTGTTCGAATCGAGATCCAGAAAAATTTAACGAGGCTTACTTGGTAATTGGGTTTATTATTATGCAAAGTTTCTGTACGTTTAATCGTGAAATGAGATACACGGATAAAATATCTTTGCAGATAATAATTTATGCATTTTATGGCTTTAAAGTAAAGAGTAATTTTGAGAATAATGGATGTTTTGAAAGAGATGACTATGCGAATATCTTTTCAAATATATTAGATATATTAAAGTTATTACGCTAATATTTATATTTAATTAATTTAAATGTAACGCGTGAATTTTTTAGCTTAACTGTTGAGTGCAAAAATTTATTATTTATATTTTCATTTTTATGAAATATAAAATTAAACGCTTATTTTGTTTAAAGCATTTCTAATGATATCTAATTACTTAAAATATGAAACCGGTTAAGAAGGGGTTGATCATTTCTGAATATAAAATATACCAGAAAGTGTAATAATGTAAAAATTTTGAAATGAAAACGAATTTATTAATTTTTATTTTTTTTTACTAATTTATAGTAAATTAAATATTCATCACTGCATTAAATATTCATAGTTTGAAATTCGAAATCAAAAATCGAACACTTTCAAAACCAAAACTATTCAAAAACATTAAAAGCCACGAATGATGCAGGTATTAAACGCAAAATTGCTTATTTCCAAGTGCAAAGTTCAATTCAAGATATGAATAAACATTGCATTTAATTTGAAATTCCTCGTTCGTGGAATAATTCCCACAATATTGATCGAAACCAATCAAGCATCGGATAATAAATTTTCACTGATTCCTCATTAATATAGCGAGACGTTCTTTGTTCTGAAACGATGTCTGGGTTATCTCATCCGATCGCTTTTTGACCAATTGATATCTTAAATAAGTATTCGAATATTTATTAATCATTGAATCGTTGTAACTTGATAAAAAGTAATCGTATAATAATCTTCGTGGGATTATTTTAAAGATTGAACTTTCTACTTTAAGTAAATTTTAAAATTAGGTGCTAAATACAAAATATAATAATGGATTATTATATAAAGAACTTTTTAAACATTTGAATATTTTTTCTTCTTTATTTATCAATGTAAAATGATTTTCAAAAAAATTTAAGCTAATCATATAGAAAAATCTCATCAATTTTTAAATATATTACAAAGAAAGAATCAAAAAAGTGATATATAGAAACAGAATAATTTCATTCTATTTCTGTTTCAATTAACAAAAGATAAATGTCAATAATATACATATGGAATGCCTGTGTACATATTTCTTGCAAGTATCTTGAAAAATGGGTAAGCAATGATTACATGTATAAGAAAGAGTTATTCAAAATCTTATTCTCCATATTGTATTTTATATATAATTACCACAAGATTAATCAAGTATCAAGATTAATCCACTAAGATTATTTTGTACAACTATTTTCCAGATTTCAACAATCCAAAGATTGATAAATTCAAATATCCAATAAACAAAGATTGTGGCGGATATTACAAACCATGTACCATCAATTTGCAAAGTGTGCGCATATGCATCACGCTTAATTTTCGTTAAAGGGATGAAGAGAGAGAGAAGGAGAGAGAGAGAGAGAGAAGGGAGTATGCTCCATTGAGTCGACTGAAAGCTCCGTAAAATTTTCCACGGTGAATGTCGACCCGCGTGAATCCGACCGCTTATCGCAAAAGAGCAGTCGATCCACTCGGGAAGCCTGGTCATTAATTCACTAAGTAACGACGCATTGTGTCCCCCCATAATTTCTGCACCCCCTTCACGCATTTTATCGCCCCTACCTCGTCCCCCTTATTTTACGTTCGTCCACCAGTCGTAACGAACCGATGTTGGAGCATCAGATAGCTTTTGGGTAATACCTTTTGATCTGCTGGTGGAATCTCTTGTCGTTTGATTGTTGTGGATGAAAAATATATATATATATGGATGATTGTTTTCTTTAATTTTTGTAGAAGAGAGAGAGAGAGAGAGAGTTGTGGAACTAAATCTTTTGATCCAATT
This sequence comes from Apis cerana, assembly GCF_029169275.1. Lineage (NCBI taxonomy): Eukaryota > Metazoa > Arthropoda > Insecta > Hymenoptera > Apidae > Apis > Apis cerana. The sequence continues at coordinate 7,936,974 of NC_083858.1, read as the reverse complement.
TTCAAATATAGTGAAAATAAAATAAAAAGTATTTTCAGAATGGACTTCCATGTTAATAAATTTCGATAAAAATTGTGTGGTGAAACTAAACTATTTGAATAAATTCATGCTATTGTTTCTATTTATGTTTTATACCTGAAATTGATCTTATTCGAATACTTGTTCAATTGAAATTTGAATATCTAATTGCAGGAAGAAACGTTAGTGAACTCTCTTCTTTTCTGAAGATAAAAGGTTGTAAATAAAATTTTCTTTAAAATAATGTATATAATTACTCGAATAAAATTTTACTTTTTTCTATACTCGATAATGGAAGATGTATTAGAAACTCGATATATTTTAGAGAGACACGTAACGATATAAATCATCCAACTTTCTAACTTTAAAAAAATCGAACATTTCATGTATACTGGTATCGTTACTCAAGAAAAGGATGGTCACGATTTTTAAGGGGTCCTAACTTTTAACTTTTTAACTATCTTTTTCACATTTTTGTTTGAGCTAAAGAAAAGAAAGTTTTCGAAAGTGTATCCTAAATGTATTAAATAAAGTTGGAGAAATACGATAAGAGATAATTTTCGCATGCCGTTGTGATAACAGAACGATAATAAGAGGGGAAAAAGATTCGTTAAGGGTTTTTTTGCTTCACATGACAGTTAGCGATTATCGATGTTTACGTCCAATCGTTGCTGACAAGTCGTTAACTACGTGTCCAGATAAGAAAAACTGTTACGAAACGAAATAGAACATCAGATATCGTAAATCTAGCTTTTTCTCGAACAATCAGACGGATTGATCTAACAATTCTCAGTAGAATATGCTACTTTTTCTATATTCATCATTTTGTTAAATTTGGAAGATAAAAAAAAAACTTTAATTTAGAGTTAAAAAATAAAATCTTGTTTTATATACTTGGATCCAAGATTTAGATTATGAATTTAATTGTAAATTCAAGTTACAATGAATATTTCGAATATTTAAATAGAGAATTTTAATGTGTTCATCTATTTAAAACATTACAATTTTTAATTATTTTGATACAAGGAAATTCATATATAACTATTGCACATTGTTCGTCTAACAATTATCGAAACTTAAAGTTTATTTTTTGAGATACATACCTTAGCAATTTCAGGACTATGATTTCGCAAAATGAATTACGAAATCTAATTTGGATAGGAAAACTGATACGGTATTATTAAATTAGACTTAAACTCAAATTTTATTTCTATCATATATATTCTTTTTTGAAATTTAAAATACTCATTCATAAAAAATTCTTTTTCCTTCAGCGAGGAGATCAAAATCAAAAAAGAGATTGTCAATAATTTTCAAAAACATTATTACTCAAGATTATTGTTATATTTCTCTATAATTATTTAATAAGTTCACTTTCATAATAAGATAAAATGAATAGACACCTGTTATCACTGTGCGAATTAATCGTGCCAAAACATTCAGGTTGCTAACGAAATAGTCATCGATGTTGTGCCATTATTGTTAAGTGGATTCTAAAGCGATTATGCACCAACCATGAATGACCAACGATTATTATTAATCAACCAAAATTAACAGAATAATGGCCATCGATTATTATCAACTATTGTATGACACTCTAATAGTGATTGTCATTTCAGAACAATATATTTTAATGTTTTAAATAATTATTAATATAATTATATCACATTTATTAAAGAAAATATATAAAAAAAAGACTGCTTATATGATAATCAGATTACTGATAATAGATGTATGTCAAAATTTAAAAAAATATATTTGTTACATATTTAATACTCATGTTTAAAAGTTAAAAGAAAATACAAGATGTTATATTTATATTATATTATATTCTTGGAATATCTTTGAAGAATCGATAGACGTCAACAAACAAATACAAAAATATTAATTAAAATTATTATCTATTTAGTTTATTAAACTATAATAGATTGAATTTTGCTTTAAGCGAAATATAAAGAGAATGATCTCACTATTGTCATTTTCTGTTCCCGTCCATTTTATATTTGAATTCCAGAATTTTCACTATATATTACGCAATATTAATTTGTATGTCTAATAAAAAATTAAATATGAAGTAATGTATTTCGTAAATTATCCATATGATTTATTTAATGTAATTACAGTATTGAATCTGTCATTTCTATGTTTAAAATTTGATTGATAGCTATCGATCGGAAACATGATTGAACTCTCAATTATTGAATTATTATATTATCTAATCTCATATTACACATATTACACATATAATTAATGTTAATATGCCAATTTAATACTGTTGCAGTTAAATTGACGATAAATGTTACTTATGGAAATATTGAATCAAATATTACAATATATTATTAGTGCTTGAGAAAATAAATGCGGTCTTAGATCTGTAAATTTAATAGAGAAAATGATAAAAGAAAATTGGTTTAGGAAAATTGTTTATTTTATTTTTTATTTTATATTATCATTTTTTTAAAAATAATTTAAAGTTGTCTTTTTATCCTGACAACGTATGATATTCATAAATCTAATTAAACATTTAGAAATAATACTAGAGAGAAAAAAAGTGAGGTTATAACTCTTATAACTCTTAAATAGGAAAAACAAAATGATATTTTTCTTTATCGTTAATAATACATAATCTAACCTAACTTAAACTGTTTCAAAGAAATATTTTAGTTAATTTTAATAAACAATTGTCAAATTTTCTAATCGAGAAATATCCAATTTCATTTATATCGTACTTAACAATTTTTCCAATTTATTTTATCGAAAGTCTCAGAATGAAAAAAATTTATTTCATATTTTCGATTTACTTTTCCACGTAGAATCACTATCACCAATCACACCATTGTATATCAATTCAAATTAATCAATGATTAATCGAAAGTTAATCGATAGTTCCACTTTCTTTCTGCTTAAGAGGTTAATCGAGGTTCATTATATTCCGTAAAATTCTAAGTGGCGCTGGTGTCGACCGGAAATATTTGCCAGTAACTCGGCTCTCGGCTGTGTTTCGCCTCGATATTCGTTTGCAGAGCATCTGCAAATACGCCTGTTTCACCGATATTTCCAACGCATTGTTTGCTGGACATTTTCGAGCGAGCGCCCTCTCGAGTGTGGCACGTGCGTCTTTCTCGAGTAGGTAATACACAGTGGTAAATTGCGGGAAAAAAAGAGACGGATGGTTCTTTTTTACGAGTCACCGTTTAAAAGTGGAGTGGACACACGACGAACACAGTCTGAATAAAATATTGAAATGGTTTTCTCCCGGTTTCAACGTTAATTCCGTCCTTTCGGCTGTAGACGATAAACAGTGAAACCTATTTGTAAGTCTTTAAGGGGATTCAACGTTGGGAAGTGCTGTCGTGAAAGTTATTGTTGACACGCTTGCCTACTTTTTTTCTCAAGAAATAACGCTCTGTTTAATTAAAATGTTTTAATTGTTAAATTGTAACGTGTGAAATGACTGAATTTAAATCTGTAAAATTTATTTAAATATAAATGAACTTATTGTTGAATTACGAATATCGATACTTGTTTCAATTATTGTGAAAACTGTAAAAATTGAATTTTTCGAATTTTTCGAAGTTATATTTAATGAATAATTCTTTTTGATGAATTGTAATTTATAGTACCTTTACATGATAAATTATTTTCTATCAAATACATATACGTTCGTATATATGTATATTTTAATATATATTATTTATTAATATTATATTTCTTCTATATCATAATTATATTAAGATAGAAATTATATACAAAGTTCACTTTAAACAATGAAAATGTTAATTCAAATAAGATGTTTGAAAAATATTTATAATCAAGAACAAAGATTGTAAAGTAAAAAGGAATTTTCGTATTAGTTAATAAACTTCTTTAATTTATTTGTTATTCGCGTTAATAACTAATCCCCTATTGAATAGAATACTTTGAAAACATGCTTTCAAGTAGAAAAGTCGCTAATTAGTTCCACTTTACGATATTAATAGTCTGCTTTTATATTAGATACACTTATTTTATAATTATTTAAACGTAAAATATTAATATTAAAAGTTTATTAAATAACGCAAAATTTTTTGAAAATATAAATAAAATATTTAATACATATGGATAATTTTTAAAATATAGAAAATGTTTCTCTATTATTGGTCGCTGGTATTAAAATTTTTGTAAAAAACTCTTTCAAAAAAATATTTCACATTCAGAGAAAAAATATTCCACATCTAAAAGATGAAACGGTTCAAAGGTTGAGGATAGAAAACATATTTTTCATATTTTGAAAATATTTGATTTATCATAGAAAGAAAAAAATTAATTTTTAACATACTCTTTAAACGAATAAATATTTTAAAAATCGATTTGGACGAATTAAAAAGTAAAAAAAATTTGTTATTTTATCTAATCCTTCTTCAACTTTTCCTCAATTTTAATTTATCAAACCAGAAAAAAATTCTTCCAATAACAAAGACACGACAAATATTTCAAATATTTTTTCACCAGATATCAAATCCACGGATTTCTGTATTCATCCTATCATATTTTTTTTATGATAAAAGAAACAACGAAAACTTTCCACTTACTTAATAATATTCAACTCAAAAAAAAAAAAAAAACAACTGCAGAACGAATAAAACAATTTTCTTACCTCTAAACCCGTACAAACTCGGCACAAATCAATCGTTCATCGAATCGTTTAACATTCAATCGTTAATTAATCGAAAATAACACGCGCTGTATAGAGAAAAAATAAAAGGTTTGTCCCGGGCCGGAGTGACGAACGGTTAATTTCCGAAGTTTATTAAAAGACTAATTGTTACTCGTCACCGATTCCATTACATTAATTAAAATGGAAATGTTCGCCATGCGCCTCGCCTACTGCAATTTGTTCTCCACTTGTGCCGGTACGCGTAATTAACTGCCTGCGCTTCGAGAACTTTTATCGAAGCCGGTTGCGTTTTACCCATGCACGCTTCATTATCGAAACCGTACTAAATCTGTGTCTTTAAAATTGCTCGAAGGATCCACACTCGCACGTATATTTGTACCCTTTGCTTTGCTCCAAAAGATGCGAGATTTCTACGACGTCAATGTCAAATTTGCCGCTCAAAAAGTGTTTCGAATTTCTTGAATGTATATAAATAGATATGGCTACTTAGAAAGTGAAACAAAGTTCGTTTCGATTATTTTTAATTGAATTTACAATTGAAAGGTATTTTTTTAATCAGTTTGATGCAATTGCATTTTCAAAGGTGATACAAAAAGTAATATATATTTTTCCTAGAAAATTGTGTGTGTGTTTTTTAAAGGGAATGTTTCGATTTAAAATTAATAAATAATAAAATGGACTTCGATCGTTCAGAAATAAACTTGAAATGAAAAATTTGAAAAATTTATAGTAGTATATATAAATATAAAATATATGAAATACAATTCTTAATTCTTCGAGTAAAAATAAAAAATTTTCTTGAAATATCTATCCAAATATTCATCATAGTTAGATAAAAGGATCCGTATATCTAATCAATTAAAAAGAAATTTATTCAGAAATAAATTCAAGAATGGAATCGAAATTTAAAAATCTGGATGAGAAGGGGCTTTTTAATTGAAACGAAAAACAGATAACGGGCCTGGAAGTGGATGCTGTGGAGACCGCGTCGTGTAGCAACTGCTGCGCTTTGAGCGGTTCGATGTTGAATTTCATGAATGACACCGAGCCTCGTTCTCCGGGTGTTTTGAAAAGAACAAGCGCGTTGTTGAAACAGATGGTGCAAATGCGTTTTTGAAACGACATCATGACGCGAGTTAAAGGGCTATAAATTTGTAGGCCGCATCATCTGCAGGGCCCTCGTGCGCATAACTCGCCAGCGGAAACTGTGTAATAGAGATTTATAATTGAATATCTGCGTAATAAATAGCGGGAAATATGAAAATCCAGGTGAAATAAATTACGTGAGATTTTAGTATCGGAAAATATCCCATCTCGGTTTATCACGTATCACTGAGCAAAAGATGGAATTTAGCAATCCAAGCATATTTATTTGTAAAGGGAAGAAGAATTATAATGATAAGTTGGAATATGATAATAGTGATAGTAATAATATTGTAATTTTGATTTTTTTTTTAATGTTTTTAAACATTGAAAATTTAATAATTATATGTTATTTTATTATTTCAATTATTAATTATTATTCAATTATGGAATATATGGAGATAAAATTCCTTTTTACCATCCATGAGAACTTAAGTTGCTTTCTAAATCTATATTAATATTTAAACTGTTAAAATGAATTTCTCAAAGTGTCATAAACTAAAAGCAAAAAAGTATTATTGAAAAGTATTATTTCTTGATTTTATAAATTTTTATTCTCGGTAGATATTTAATGTTTCTTACAATTTTGGAGCAAGAAATTTGAAATAAATTAAAGAAAATCATCACAATATCGATGAGTAAGAATTTAAAAATTAATTTTTAAACGGAAGATATATATTTCGCATATATAAATTTAAAATTAAAAGCAAATATTTTTTATGAAAAAATAATCATACAATATTTGATTTTTTTTTTTCATCGCACAAATACATATTCTAGAAATATTCACGAACGTATCACATTTCCTACAAATTCAATAAACGATTCCCTTTCCATTATTGGTTCAAGCACTTTTAAAAACCAGCCAAGTTTAAATCGAATTTTAATAGTCCCTCGAACTCATCGAGGATTATCAAATATTCGACAAACTTTATCCTTCTTCTCCACTCAGACCTTGCTTCTTACACGAAATTTTGGTAATTAACAGCGAATGCCATTTCCAAGGACGAAGTTTCCGTGTCTCAAGAAGAACCTATTAACGAGGCCGATAATAAAGACGATTATGAGACGTGGCGAGGAAATTGGTCGAAAAACCAGGAATATTAAGAGAAATCACGTCTCGTTGATAGAAATTAAAATTGGCGACAAAAAGAGGCGGAAAGCTACGAATCGTTAAGAATCGTAATGATTCATAAAATTGATCGTATATATTATATTACGAGAAAATTTAATTATTAAAAATTAATAATCGTAATTTTAATGGAAATTTGTGTGCATATAGAATATTACGAGTTGTATATAAAATATTCTTTTCTTTAAAATTTTATTTTATTAAGAAGAAATAACTTCAACCCTCAAAATTTCAGGATTTATTCTTTTATATATATATATATAGCAGGGTTGATAAAACATTAAAAATGAAATATTTTTTACGTGAAAAATTCTATTTTATCTCGCACATTACAAATTTATATTTATAAAACGAAGAAATAAAGCAAATTTTTATTTTTTAATTCTTTTTTTTTCTATTTTAATTTTATACAAGTACATAAAGAATAATATATTAGTGTATCGTAAATTTTGGAATAATTTTTTTTTTCAACAAAATATTACTTTAAAAAGATAAAATCAACTGAAATCAATTTTCAATGTTTTTTTCATTTTTAAAGTACAATTTTGTGATAGAATTTTTTATAAAAAAAAATTTCAATTTTTAACGTTCTATCAGATTTTAGTCAAAAAAAAAAAAAAAAATGAAAGACAATTTCCAGGTAAAATTACACTCGAAATAGGAAAAAAATGTTGAAAATTTAATTTTTCAAAAAATCTCAAGTTTAATTCGATTTTTAAAAAATTATTCCATTTTGAGGGATGATCGAATACTTTTTGCCAAGGATTGTAAATAAAAATTGTTAAAAATAAAATAACTTTTTTTTACATTAGTTATATACACCGACAAAAAAATAATCATTTACGAATTTCTTTATATTTTAGTATTAAAATTCAAATTCAAATTTAACTCGTTCAATTTATAATTTACATACATTCCTTCGATCAATTGCAAGAAAAATAACATTTACTGTATCACGTAGATTACGTATCCCAAATTTCCTTAGAAATGAAAATTTAATTTTCACCGATTCAAAAATATAGAATCACGTTATTTACATTTTATTTTTCGCAATGATAAAAATTTCATCGAAATCTCTAGATGCAAAAACAACGAATATAAAAATCCATATTTTATGCATATTGGATTTTAAATAATATAATACTCGAGTAGTATTCTTCCAAAAGCGTGTACACGATCAATTTCACGAATATATATATATATGAATGATTGAAATCCTTATCCTTATCTACGAAATTGCAGGCAATCGGTGACATTTCTTGCACGGAGCTCGATTCAATACGTAATCTATCTTCCCTTTTCGGCCAGAATGGGATTCCACGGTACGCCGGAAGGATTGTCGCGAAGCAACCGATTTGAAATTCGGTTACGAGCTTCGTTACCCTCGTTTCGTACCCCCTCCGGGCTGTCGAACGCCCCTCCTCCTTCGAAAGTCTTCCACGAAAGGAGTTTCTCAACTCGTTTTCACGAACCGTTTGCGCCAGACGCTCGCGCGATATCTATATCTACGTTACTTTCCGTCTCATTTTGCATCGTATTTTCGGCCAACTGTTATCCCACCTTTCACTTCCTTCCTTTCTAATTGTTGTCCCTGTGTAAAAGGGGAAGCCGAGCGGATATTGGACCGTCTGGAGGGTGATTACTATTCGCATTTGTCTCTTCGTTTTGGCTCGGATTTTCTAGATGGGGATTCTTATTTCGTCTGCAGGAAAAAAGAGAAAGAAATAATTAAAAATAATTTTAATCGTTTTGATTAATGTAGTCGGTAGTTTGTTGCGAAAGTGCTTGAATGAAATCTTTAAAGTTTGAATTTGTCTTTCGTTTTTTGTAAATGTAATTTTAAATTATAAAATATTTACATACAATTACATACAAAATGTATTTTGTATGCAATCAAATATACAATTTGAAAATATAATTTTGATGATGTGTACCAATAATAATTTTAATAATGTATTGAAATTTATTGAATAATTAACTGAACGATAAGTAGATTGAAAGATCCGTAAAAATGGCAAATTAAAATTATATTGCTCGACATAACTTTTTCATGGCACGTCGACGTCATCGTGCTTGGAAAATGCTCTTATCGAAGAGAGAGGATTTTCGTAACATTGCCGACTAAATCCTCCATGTTAGACGTCGTAAAGGCTGAACATCTAACCTTCCACCCATCTCCCTAATCTTCTTTTGTCCGCCTCGCCCTCCCGTCTGTTACGTGCCTCCAAGCTTTCCCTCTTCGCCTCTCGTTGGAAAGATGTTTTCCTTCTAGAAAACTATCGCACTGTTTACGGTATTTATGAAGAACGTCATCCTTAGCTCATGCTAATCTGGATGAAACGATTTTGTTGTTGAAACAGGTTGTATGGAACGTATTTTGATTATAGATATACACGTGTAAATATATTCCTGTCAAATATATCCTATTGAAACATTATATAGGTTATGTACATACAGGATTAGGCTACTTTTGTTATGTGGAAAATATTTGAATTGGTTTCAATATAGATATTATTATAACATGTTCAATTAATTATTTCTTATAATTATATTTCAAGTGTAATATTAAAAAGAAAAAATAGAAAAATATCAATATAACAAAACAATATTTAAATAAAACTTTTCTATATAGATATAATAATACTAAATCTATCTTCATCGTACAAAATAATACCAATTTCAAATTTTAATTCTCAACACCATCAATATCAATAATCAATAATCAAGCAATCATTCATAAGAAATATAAAAATGTCAGCAATCTGGAACCAGAATAAGATACAAAATTATATCTAATTATATCTAATAATAATACAAATTTCAAATTTTAATTAATTCTCATTACCAATCAATAATCCAGCAATCTCCAATCAGAATAACCAAGATACAAGATTATACATTTTATAATTAATTTTCAACCATCAAGCAATCATTCATAAGAAATATAAAAATGTCAGCAATCTGGAATCGGAATAAAATGCAAAATTATATATCTAATAATAATACATATTTCAAATTTTAATTAATTCTCATTACCAATCAATAATCAAATAATCTGAAATTAAAATAACCAAGATGCAAGATTATACATTTAATATAATACAAAATTTATATAAATAATAATACAAATTTCAAATTTCAATTAATTTTCAACAATCGGTAATCAAGCAATCATTCATAAGAAATATTATAAAAATGTCAGCAATCAGAATAAGATGCAAAATTATATTTAATAATAATACAAATTTCAAATTTTAATTAATTCTCATTACCAATCAATAATCAAGTAATCTGAGATCAGAATAACCAAGGTGCAAGATTATATATCTAATAATAATACAAATTTCAAATTTCAATTAATTTTCAACAATCAATAATCAAGTAATCATTCATAAGAAATATAAAAATGTCAGCAATCTGGAATCAGAATAAAATGCAAAATTATATATCTAATAATAATACAAATTTCAAATTTTAATTAATTCTCATTACCAATCAATAATCAAATAATCTGAGATCAGAATAACCAAGGTGCAAGATTATACATCTAATATAATACAAAATTTATATAAATTATAATACAAATTTCAAATTTTAATTAATTTTCAACAATCAATAATCAAGCATTCATAAGAAATATAAAAATGTCAGCAATCTGGAATCAGAATAAGATGCAGAATTATATATCCAATAATAATACAAATTTCAAATTTTAATTAATTCTCATTACCAATCAATAATCAAGCAATCTGAGATCAGAATATGCAAGATTATATATCTAGTAATAATACAAATTTCAAATTTTAATTAATTTTCAACAATCAAGCAATCATTCATAAGAAATATGATAAAAATATCAACAATCTGAAATATCAAAATACTCAAGATGCAAAGATTATAGGCTCAATTTTCATTCTCCTTCAGGATCCCCTTCATGGTAGACATTGCCACCCGTGTTGCCTCCCCCTCATGCCTTCACAAAAGTCTCAGAAATCCAAAAGAATTTTTCCACCCCGTTTCTTCGAACCACCCCCTCTCTCGAAGCTTGAAACTTTCCCTACTTACTTTTCCTCCATCGCCTTCCTCTCTTCCCACCATTCTTCTCTCCTCTCGCTCTTCTCTCCTCTTCCATCCCTTCCTCGCCTGTTCTGTGCAACAACGAACAGCCAGCCACGCGCCTCGAGCACAAAGCGGCATTCAAATTTTCTCCACGGAGAAATTAAGGCTCGCCCATTCCTTCTTCCTCCTCTTCTTCTTCTTCCGTGGAAGAAGCTTTTCAATGAGGAAATTAAGGTGGGAGGTCCGTGCTCGCGGAGAATCGAATTTCAATGAAAATCGAGAATGGGCCATGTTGGCCGGAAGCGACGCTGCTAATCCGTGCCATCGTTTCCAACAGGAGGGGAGGGGGCCTGTGATAACGTGAGGATGAGCTCCATTGTTCCGTTGGGCATTCATTTCCAGGCCTAATACCTTCTCCCCTTTTTTCTTTTTCCAAGCTTGGAAGATCGATCTCTTTCGTTCTTCTTAGTGAAATGTAAACACGTGTGAAATTTTTGGTCGTGTATTATTATTATTATTATTATTATTATTACAGGAAATATAAATTGATGTCTTTTTTTTTTTTAATTAGAATTAATGAATTCGAGAAGAAGGATTAATATTGGGAAGATTTATATCGCGAAATTGAATCGAATTGGTTAAAAACAAACAATTTTTCACCGGGTTTTTCAATCTTCTCCATTCTCCAAATAAATATTTAACGAATGAAGTAAATTGTATTAAATCAAGTAGAGGATGGTTTTATTCTCTCTCCTTTTTTTATCCTACCTTCTCATCGTAACAAATTCGGGACATTCGTCAAACAAACTTTTCAAAACATATATAAATTTTTCATATATAAATCACACGTAAACATTTTCTTTTCAAATAATATAATTATGACTTCTTGGAAAGTACTTTAAACGATATAATTTATATAAAGTTTCAGTCTCTGCTACTTAATTTCGCGTAATAACGAAATTTTCGTCAAATAAATGAGAATATGTTTGTGTATATATATATCTTAAAAGCGAAAATTCATTCTATATAATTTGCAACAAGTTGTAAAAATAAAATTCGAAATAATTATACCCGTTGCAACATCTTTCCTTTCTAATTTTTAATTTCTTCTATATATATATATATATGTTAAATATAATTAATTTTGTAAACAAGAAGAAAATTTTAAAACAACTGCTAAACAACTGTTATGACTTGGCAATTTTTCATTTCCTTATCGTATAATTAAAAACACATTTCCCTTCCCCGTAATTAGCGTACAGATTATTATTAAAAACATACGTTACTTCGTTCCTTTTAATATTCTTCTTGACAGACATATTCCTTTGTGCTTAAAAGCTTCTTTCATGATAATACATTGTATAATTATGTAATGGAAATTCTTTAAAACCACGAAGAAGGCACATTTACACAGCAAGAGAGAGAGAGAGAGAGAGATTTCTTTGTAATTAAGTAATAAAATGTCTGGGATAACAATTTTTCACTCGGTATGTCAAGCGCGTAATGAAAAAATTAAATAAAAAGTTAATAAAAGTATTGAAGATTATAGTTAAAAATTGAATTTTTCCACCGTTTCAATTGTTATATACTCTATACATTAATTCATACTTTTCCAATATCTCATATTCCAAATAAATTCGCATACTTGTACGTTCATATACATATTTTTTTAAACATATTTAACAATTCAAGAGACAAGCAAATTTTAATATACGAAATTCTCTATCCCCCTTTTTTTTTTTTTTTCTTATTTGAACAACATTGATTTTTATTTTCATCGATCAATTCGTCGAAAAATTCGTTTCACCTGTATTAATGTACGACCTCGAGGAAAACGCAATTATTATAACGCTGGGCTCGGTGTATTTTTTTAAGGGGAGAGCGAGGCCATTATTAAAGTTTCGTTAAAATCCAAATAGATAGAAAAGGGGGAGAATTTGTGCGACGACGAATTTAATTTCTCGCCCAGCTAAACTTTTAACATATCACGATTTCGGCTTTCATTTCGAGCCGGGAAATTATATTCTTGATTTCTCTGAAATGAAAATTCTGACACGCGGCAGAGTTGGACGATTCAACGCGTAAAAATTCGATAGCCACGCTTTTCTCGTATTATATTAAAACCGGTATAACGGAGGGGGGGGAGGGGTTCGTTTTCGATTCGTAGGCGAATTTTTCGCTCCCATAATCGACACCGTTTCCGGAAATTGACTTCTCTTGTTAATCGAACTATTATCGAAAATTGCATTCCTTTTACAATAATACAACTGCAACGAGTTCTCCTACAGTGTGAAATAACGAACGAAAGAAAGAAAAATAAATGTTATATATTTTTTGGCTGAATTGGAAAGAATTTTTGATATATATTCATTTTGAGAAATACGTTTAATTGAGACATTTGGCAAGCAATTTTTATTTGAGTTGAGAGTGAAAATTAAAATCTTAAATAGTCCCGGTCTTAAAAGAGAAATGTGGAGAGTCCAAGATTAAAATTTTCGCAAAATTATTCTCGAGTTGGTTATTTTTCATCGAGAGTGAAAATTTATCTTTGGATATTCGTTCGATGACACGATATTCTGTATTAAGAATTCTTACAAAAATGAATGAATTAAACTCTGAACCGTTATATTATATTGTTGTATTATTTTTCATTAGATGAATTTTGATCGAAACAGTTTCGTATTCATACTTCGATGTAATTGCATGCATTTGCACAGCATCCTACGAGAGATTTCTACGATCGAAGAAAGCGTTAGAAATAAAAAAAAAATCCTCGTATTCTACGATCGCGAGCTGCTTTTTACGAACTTCCGTTTCATATCTTTCGTTTCCATTTTATAGGAAACGGTTAATCCTATCCGACCGTTCCACTTTTTTTTTTTTATTGATTATTAATCCATGTTGACTGGAACACGTGATATACTTTATACCCATGAAAATATTTTCATACTTTAGAAATCTTTACAATTTTGCACTCCCGTATATTACTTATTTGCATGCACTTTTTCCATCAGTTCCGTTCGTTCGGTTTATACAAATATTACACCCTTCGATAACGTTTTTTCCCATGTCCATTTCTCTGGAAATTTAACTGGAACGAATATTCACGCGTTCGTGCATTCCAAGTATCGTATTCGCGATTATCATCAAAAGAATACCGAGAATTTATTTAACTCGTTTGCACAAATGCGAACGTGGAAGCAAGAAAAAAATTTCCAAGCAGGAAAAAAGGAAGGAAAATACTAAAAAAGCGAGAAACGTTTCCGGAAAATTTTTCGTATTTACTTCGTTTTCTATTGGATTTCTCTCGAATGATTAAAAAGTATTTAAAAAATATTCGCTTCGAAGCAACTTTTTTTTGTTTTTCCATTTAAATAATTTGTATATTGAAATATTGCATGTACGCATTGACGCGTTGCATGTTCGTTATTATCGATTATTTTTTGTAATGATTAATACTTATCCGTCATTTTGGGATTTGTATGTTGCGATCAAAATGCATGAAAAATAGACGGAGACATGCAATAACAGAGTAAAAACAATCATTCATTATTCGTTATATTTCTAGTAAAGAGTAAAAATTGTTTTTATCCGTAAACATATTTATATATCACGTGAAAATAATTTATAAGATTAGAAATAAGATAAAACCGCATGCAGTACGAAGATTGTTTAAATAATTCGAAAAGAAAGAGATAGAAATAATTGTCGATAAAATATAACATATCACATTGATTTTTCACGCGTTTTGTCCTCAAGAAAAAATATCGCAATTTCTATAAATTTGATTCGACCATACGGGCGAAAACCTCTTCCCACTTATTCGCAAGTAATTCGTTGTTAAAAAGAGAAGGGAAAAAAAAAACGGTCCATTTCTGCCGAAACTACAAGGGAAACCTTTCGTTCGAGGCGTGTTCTTCGTAAAAAATTTCCCATTCCCGCACGTTAACCATAAATTCGGCCACGAGCCACGGCATATCGCGAGCGGAACAATTGCCCGGAGCATGACTCGTTGGCAGAAAGTCCATTTCGAAGGGGCTTCCCTCTCCTCTTCCTCCTCCTCCTCCTCCTCCCCTCCCCTTCTTCCTTGCCTCCACCTCTCCCCCCCCCCTACATCGATGATAAACCACGAGCGAAAAAGGTTCAATTTCTTTGGAGCCCGAGAAATGCAGACATCATCGATTCCGGTTGTGGAAGAAGGAAGGAAACTGTTCCTGGAGAGGCAATTAAAGGCTCTCGCTCGAGTCTGGACCCGATCGAATCTTGGAAAAGCGTGGAACGAGCTCCGAAAGCTCGCGCGAAAAAAGAGAGAGCGAGAGAGAGAGAGAGAAATAGAAATGAAAGAGAAACGCGCTTTCCTTTCCCCCCCTCCCCCCTCTCTCTTTCCGACTATCCCATTTCCTGTTCGACCATACGAGCCGCAGGAAGAAAGCTTTTAAATTATTGCCGACTTACGGACCGCTTCTTTCGCGTTGCGTTAATTTCACGTCGTAAAGGAGGATCGAGGAGGAGAGGGGGAAGAGGCTCTTTTTGTCGCTTATCCGGGGCGAGGCTTTGACCAGGAACCGCATCGATTTCTTTCGAATAGAGAGCCGCGTTCAATTCCGCCTGTCACTTCATTACCGACCGAGCCAATTACACCACGCTCCACCGCGAAACGTAATCAGTTCGTTTCGCCACTCGTCCCTCCCGTCCTTCTCCTTCCTTCCATCCAACGTGAAATTTCCATGAATGCGATTAAATATGTACGACGAAACACGAAACAGAATGTGCGTAGAGAAAATGATACGTACACGGTGGTGAGGCAAGTGTCAAAGATACTTTGATTATCTGTGATTAAAAGTAAATATATGTATGTTTTTAATAAGTATAATAATTGTTAACGATAGCAGTGGAAGATTATTATTAGGATTGATGACAGATTTCAACGTATACGTGTACTGGTATGGATGGAGTCAGAGGGATTTGTGGGATTTTCTTGAAGAGAGAAAGATAATCGATTAGTAACGAATTACGACTCGGTGGTTTGGCGATCGGTAATGTAGATGGCATAATGGTGGCAATGGTGAGATTATGAGTGGAAAAGGGAAGAAATACTCCGTTGAGGGATTTCTTTCGGTAATTTTGGAAGATATATCTTCTTGGAAAACGCGAATTTTTAAAGATGCTTTCTTTGTCTTTTGGAAAGACAGAGATGGAGGTAGAAAAGAGGAAGAAAGAACATGGAAAAGAAAAATAGATATGTAGAGGAAATTGGAGATGGCGGAAAAAAGATTATAAAGAAGGAAAAGCAATTTTTCCGGCTAACTATGTTCTATTGAATATTCACATCATTTTCAATGCACACTTGAAATCCAAGATCACTTATGTCTAAAATATCTCCATTTTCTTTTTTTTCTTTTTTTGTGTGAAAAGCTTTTTGTCAGTCACTTTTAATGGTTTTTCCAAAAATATCCGTCGAAAACATGATTTTTATTAATGGACATTGTTTTGAATATTTATTATAATGAAATAACTTTTCATTCGTTCGTCTTTTTTCATTCGTTCGATATATCATGAATTTTTTATACTCATCCGAGGACCATAGAATTATAACTCATTGAATTCTTCTTCACTTTGACTATTATATGACAGAAATATGTAAAATTAAAAAAAAGTAAATTGTAGTGATATTGAAATTTCGAAAAAATGAGAAACAACACCTCGACCCTCGATATATTTTCATCGCTCGATGTTTTTTCTACCGTAAAAAAAAAAAAAGGAAAAAAAATCAAAATATTTATATTATTTTTTTTATTATTTTATCGGAAAATTCAATAAATGCTTCATCTTTTATGCACGTGGATTATTATCCCGATACTATATTTACTTGAAAAATCACAAATATAATCTTTTTTTATACGCTTTTATGCATTCGACTCGATAATAATCTCGAACAAAAAAACGAATGCTTTTATATTAAGATCAACGTTGAATCGTAGATCCGGTTTTTCTTTCTTTTCTTTTCTTTTTTTTTTTTTTTTTTTTCCCCAGTTTTTAACCGAGCTGGAGAATGAATGATCGCATCGCGATGAATATTAAGCTGACGCGGAAGTCTACTGACAAGCTGTTCGATCGATTTCTATTCTACTCCCTCTTTTTTTTTTTTTTTGCCTTTTCTTTTCCTTCTTTTTTAAACTGATTTGAAGGCGATGTTCGAAACCCGTTGAGAAATTTAATTTCCAAAAATGTTGATTTTATGGTAAATTTTGAAAAAATAAATCGAAACGCGAAGAAGAAATAAATTATAAATTATTTAAATAGTTCTAATTAACTGTCTCGAAATAAATATCGGTTGAAAATGAATTATCGATCGTTTTCTACGATACTTTGTTATTTTGTGCTCTTTTTATTTATTTATTTTTTTTTCTTTTTTCACTTTGCATGCCATTCGATTATGCGCGTAATCAACATGGCTGCATGGAAAAACGATTATACCGATCGATCGGTCGATATTCATTTTCAAAAACCGGATGGATATCGAACAATATGAAAAAGCTCTTGCACAAAAATTCGTGTCGATATCCGGATGGAAAAAATGAAAACTATATAGGGTTTTCATCGATTCTATAAACTGTACGATTCTTCTTTTTCTTTACGAGTAATCATATTAATTTTTAAACGAAAAAAATCACGAAACATTTCTGTATTTGATGATATTACGTCTAGTTTGAAAATTTCGAAATCGTTGCGTTTCGTGTAAGTAAAATTAATTTAAAAAAATTTTGAATTTTTCAAGAAGGAAATAGAACATGGACAAACCTGTTATTTTCTTCTCGAAACACGTGTACAATATCGAACGGAAATGATAAATTTCTTCCCTTTTATTTTAAAATTGACCCGATAAATTTTGAAAAGGTAATAAATATCTGAAATGGAACGGATAAGTCTCACTTTTCGGACAATTTATAGTTGTTTTATTCGATGGCGGGAAAAGGGAAATAGCCATATTTGGAAATTTTGATTTCAGTTTGTCGGTAGCGTGATATGTGTACTGTCGCTGAGGTTTGCAAGCCAGACAATTGCAACGATCTATCGTACATGACTATGAAATACGAGAGCAGAGTGTCCTGTCTGCAACGATGCCGTATCTTGTATCAAAGTATTGCATTTTTCAAGAATTAATGACAAACGATCCCACTTTGACATTGCTAACTTTCAGAGATATAAGGATATTTGAAGACAAGGACTTAGAAACGGCTGATACGTAAACAAAAGTAAATAAATAAACAAATTAGAGTTATTCTGTTAAAAAATATATACGTATCTGTCGTAATATTTAACTTTTTTGCAAAATTACAAATGGAAAAAAATAATTGAAGAATTTTTCGAGATCTTTAAGATCTCGATTTCAAAATTTTCCTCCACTTTAAATCATTCGAAATATCAATAGTATCAAATCTCACCGTTAATCATAAAAATATGTTTTAAATACGAAATAAATATGAAATATAGGATCATCCAAATATCGATTTTTAATTATTCAATATGTGTACGTGTCTAATTAATCAGATACCCAAGAATTAAAACATTTACCTAAATACATGTTTATACAAAATTACTTTATTTTTTCCACGATGCATCATTAAAAATTCAAACTCGGAAATCGTTTAATCTGATTTCCCTTTCAGTTACCCGAAAATTAATTTATCCTCTCACATTGATACAAAATAAAAAAAAAAACAAGCCAGAAAAAATAAAAATATTCAAAATTCGTCCCTCGATTGATCATCCACCGATGCGGCGTTCAAAAATTCATCTCATCAAACAGATCTCATAAACAGCCGCTGTATAGGAATCGGGACGATCGTCCAGTGTCACTCGACCTCCATCTTGAAAAATGCAGCGACGCTTTTTCCGCGAGCATTTAGAGAATTAATAATCCACGGAGACCTCGGAAATGGCCGAAGCCAACCCTCAACCAACCCTCTATTCCACGACGAAACAATGCGAGCGAGATTAATTTCGAGACGCGCGGCTTTCAATGCAAATTCCCTTAATTCGCAGCCAGGCCATCGTTGGCCGGCAATTTGGCCGGCAGTAACAAGCTGGATATAAGCGTGAATATTTTTCTCGCGAGTTTGTAAATGTTTTTTTTTTTTTTTTTTTTTTTTCCGTTTCTCGATACCGATAATTAGATTGGACGTTTGTGCAAAAGTTTGTAATCTAGAATTTGCATTTATGATATTTGAATTTGCAAAATATTAAATTTATTGAATTTGCAAATTTTGTTGATAACAATTTTCTGGATTGTAATTTCGATGTTTCGAAACGTCGACACGGAATTTGGTGATAGAAGGGAGGAGATCGGTTTTTGAATCTAAAATTTTGAATCTGAAGAAAAAGTACATTAAACGTTGTGACATTTGAGGAACGAGATTACAGATTTAAGCTGCGTTTCTTTAAACTTGTTCGTGCGAATCTTATTCTGGATAAACATTCATAGTCGATTGATAAAAATAATCTTTTCGAAAAATTTCCAATATGAAATTTGGACGATAAGAGAGTTAATATCTACAGAATTTCTCAAGAATAAGGAAATTTTCGTTTTATCAAAAAATGGTAATTAATTACAGAGTGCGTAGCGATGGG
Source organism: Apis cerana (assembly GCF_029169275.1). Taxonomy (NCBI): domain Eukaryota; kingdom Metazoa; phylum Arthropoda; class Insecta; order Hymenoptera; family Apidae; genus Apis; species Apis cerana. The sequence goes on along the minus strand of NC_083858.1, from coordinate 7,917,334 downwards.
TATGAACTATGGTCGAGTTTGAACAAACAAATTCAAACAAGAGTGTTAAATATATATCGAATGCGATCATTTTTATTTTTCTTCTTCTTTTCTTTCATTTCCGATAAAAATAATCCTGATTAAATCTATCATTTGTTCATTCCCTGATATTTTCAATTTAGAATTAATCCTATCAACTTTGACATCGTTTCACACGTATCATGCTTGCTATCCAAATTGCACGTTATGTGTCATGAGCAATTAAGATCCCCCTGAGAAGCCATCCGGTTGAAATTTCTGAATTAGTTGAATTATGCCGTTTGATTTAACTTCGAGAGCCACGAAAGAAATGGCTGGAGACGAAGAAGTGCAGGGGAGAAGAAGTCCAGAGGGATTGTTCGTTGAAAACTGGTAAATAAACCGTGTCTCTGCATGGAGAGTTTACTTTTCTGTCGTCCAACCTGAATACCTGTGTTGTATTCTTTGTTGGATGCGTCGGTGAAGCACCGTGAAAATGGTCTTCGGGGCTTTCGCTCGTCTTTATTTGCATTCAGGATTGTCGCACTTTTCGAAAGCAATTAAACGACAATTGAATGAAACCGTTTTAAAAAAGAGCAACGTCATTCGCCGAATAATCGATATCAATTTGTTTCCCTTTTATACGATGAACGTTTTATATCTTTGAAAATTTCAAATTGTTGAATTTGAAAGTTGTTTTTTTTGTAAATAATAGAAATTGGTAAATTTAAATTTTAATGCGTGGATTTGTAAAATTTGAAAAAAAAAATTTATATCGATATTTATATTATTCGTACGAAATTTCATAGATTTTTTTTTAAAATAAATTTTTCAAAGGTCGTTTGTTACTTTCGTACGTTGAAAGATACACGTGAAACACCGACGTCACTTTATCATGGTTTTGTTCTTTTAAAAGGTTCTGATCCCTTTTGAAACTCTCGTATCTGAGAGATCCGTCATTTTAATAAGAGATAAACTGAAAACGAAGAAAGCTCTTCTCTTTAAAAAAGAAAAAAAAACAAAGAATGAGAGAATAAAGATTGAAATATGCTTTGGAGTTCAAAGAGAAAGACGAAAATTAATTAATCTCCAAAAAAAGATTTAATTATTCGATTTAGAAGAAAAATATTTGCAAAGAGAGAAGAAAAATGGTTTATTTATATAGAATGTATTTTTAAAATTTTATATATTATATTTATAAAATTATTATCAAGTATATTTTATACATAATAATTTGTATATTATAGTGCATGACATCTTACTATTTTTTTTTACTATAAAATGACCAATTTTTTGATATGAATGTACTTAAATCATTAGCAATTACATTAGCTGATTCAAAGAAAATCTAATTGTCAAGACAATAATCAAGTCAAAAGAAGAAAACATAAATTATTGATATATATTTGTGTTATATTATTAATATTAATAAAAATAATAGTTGATTAAATAAGTAATAAAAATTGTTATTAAAAAATATAGAAAATTGTGAATGATTTCAATTTTTTTATAATAAATTTTTCTCTTAACTTTTAAATATTATCTTCTTTTTAAATATCAATTAATCAGCTGATTTACATTTAATTTAGCTATATAAGTTGAAATTAATTGCCGTTAATATTAAATTGTATAAATAAACTAATGTACATCCATGTTATTTTCCTATGATTTCGATAATATTTACACGAGAAGTGAACATGAGAATTAAACTGAATTCTGAAATTGCAATTTATAGAAATTTTCTGGAAATATTGTATACACGCTATGTATACATTCTACTATATACATATCATGAATGATGAAATTGTACAAAATTGAACATAAATTCCAAAACGAAACTAATTTCAGAAATAAATGCATCTAATTAGAGAAAATTCTACTGTTTGAATATATACATTTTAGAAATAAATTGAAAATATATTTGCTTATCAATAGATTCTTGATTCTATGCGTTCATGCAAAATTTGAATAAGTCTATAGAATGTACGTGACATACAAATATTCAAAGTATAATTCGCATTATTTGAGAAATAATGTAAACAATTCAACATGCAAGAATATTTTTTTAAAAATAAGAAATATCTTACTAAATAGTTTTTAGTAATATTTTGTAGGAAATAAATTAAATAAAATATAATTACAGCATAATTATGCTGTAAACTTTGATACATATTCTGCCTTTGTGCATTTTATAGATTTTTGTACATTAATATATAAATTTTTAATAATTAAACTTTTATAACTTATAACAATTCTTACATATAATATTTCTTTCACAAGAATAATAACTTTCAATATAAATTTTCACGCTTAATTTTTAAAAACCTACACATCAAGAAATTTTTTATTTTAAATTAACAACTTAAATATCACTACAATCGTTAAAATCGTGTATGAGAAATTTTATTTGTTCCATAATTCCTGATATATTCCTCGTTCAAAATTCATGAATATTAATTCCCAACAAAATCTGAGAGATTAAAAATTATATATCGGTCACCATTCTATTCGTAGATTTTCTCTCTTAACGTGAATAACGATAAGTATTTCTCTCCAATGTAACAAAACACCGAACTTAACAAGCTCGTCCTACGAAACTTGCCTCGCGTTTCACGAATACGTAACTTTCTTCCTTTTTACAGAGTTTTGCCTCCGACGACTTATCCATCCGACCAATACACGATAGCGGTGTATTGTTAATGGTCAGAGCCTTTCGCTAGTAAATACGTTTCAATCTTCTTGAATGGCACGTGTACCGAAACTTCTTCAACGAACAGAGACAAGTTCGAAGAACTAATTCGTCTTCTCAAAAAAGTAGTTTCTACTTTTTTTTATTCTCTATCGTTGGTGTTCGCTGGACTATGAGAGGCAATAAAGAGCAAAAGTGAACCAATAATCGATGAAAAGTCGAGTCGAGTATTTTAAATTATTATAAATCATACGATGAAACATCAAAGATTCACCATTATAACTTTCGAATAAAAACGAGGAAATTTTTAATAGTTAAAGATAAATATTTTATTACTTCAATAATTTATTATTCGAAGTTATTATATTATCGAATAAAACTGCATGTAATTGTAGTGCCGAATGATCGAGGTTATATAAAGAGAAATTGTATAATAGCTGTATAAACGTTATTTATCGAGCATTTCAAATAACTTTATTCGAAATTTTTAACTAATTAACTTTATTTTCAAAGCAGTAAGTGTCAAGTAAAATAAAATATTATCAATGTTTTGAATTTTTTATTATTAAAAAGTTCTTTATTACTAAAAATCTAAATTATACGTTCCTAGAGAGGTTATACGATAAATGGCGTAGCAATCGCTTGCTTAGTTCCTTCACTTACCTCATTCTTTTCCTCCTCTATTATTCCCAAATGAGAATGTGTGACGTGAATATTACCTTTTGTTTTTACGTTTCATCGGTTGAAAATGAAAATCACGATAATGTTATATGTGAAAATGTACCTTAAGATACAATGTACACCACGATCATATATTTCTTGTTTTTTTAATAAAACAAAGTCGCTCACACGTATCTAACACACGAGTGTCTCGATAGAAGGCGTAGCAATCGCATCTCACTTTTGTTAATCCCTTCTCACTTTTTCCCCCTCTACGACTCCCGAACGAGAGTATAACCTCACGTATTGAAAATCTCAGAGCAATCGCGCTGAACATTATTATTTATTATAATTAATCAATCGTCTCGAAATCGCTTTTCAAAAAAAAAGAAGAAAAAAATTCGCTGACCAACGAAAGAAAAACACGAAATCGAGATCGAATATATTCACTCTGTAAGGAGTGCTCGTAACACGTGAAAGAGAAGTTTCACAAGCGAAAACCGTTCCGGCTGTTGAACTAATTATTTTCGAGGTCGGGTATGGCACAATAGAGGAACAACGACGTTCGTTTCTTTCGTAAACGTGCGCGATTAATTTCGCAAAATGGCACCCAGGAGACTGCGATGGCCCTCTTGGCACGATTCCTCGGTCCGAAAACCCCGTTTGCCATGCAAATCCATGCGCCGCCCCTCCCCCACCCCATTAAACCTCGAACTCCTCCATCTTTCGTTCGCTCGTCTTCAGACCGACTATTTTTCGCCGGTCTACCCGTTTTCTTTTCATTCCGCCTCCTCCGGTTCCGCTCCAGACGATGTCGACTGGGTTCTCGTATATATGAACGTGAAATGAGGGAGGGGAAGAGAAGTTTCCAAGCTCGCGATAACAGACGAGTAGTGTAGGCACTAGCAGGAACGAAGTACTACTAGCGACGCTTTTTGTTTTCACGGATTTTTCACGCTACGACGAATATTTTTTTCGCTCGAATTATTCTCTCGTCTTGAAAATAATTATTATCTTTTTTTTCTTTCCTTCTTTCTCTTTTTCTTCTGTGTTAAAGAAAATTTTTCGGAAAGATTCGAAAGCTTTTATGAAAATTTTTCTTGCGTAAAATTGTGATAAACTTTTTATTTTCTAGTTGTATAATATTCTATATGGTTTATTATTCATTCTTTTTATGCGTTCTTTTATTAAAATTATTGTTTGGGATTTAATGTTTGTATATAAAAGAATACATGTATAAAATTCTGACAAAATTGTAAATCTTTTTATATTTTTCTATAGTTTTTGAGGAATTTATATGTAAATAGTATAAGATAATAAATGGTAAATACGTATAAATTCCATTTAATGAACGAAATTTATTCATTAACAATGCAGCATTATTCTTTTCTTTTGTTTTTTTTAAATGATCTTTCGAAGTACCATCAATTTTCACGGAAAAACAAGATTTGTCGCGTACAATGTCATCGCAGAAATTGCGGCATTAGCGACATTAATTTCAGGTAACAGCGCCAACAATGTGATTGTCTCCCTAGACAAACGATAGCACAGCTGCGGCTCAATTGTATGACTTCCTTGGCAATATGTGTGCTTTGCCTACCGCGTTCGTCGCATAATTCCACGACGCTCCCCCAGTGCACGTTTGTCCTGAAGTCTGAAGCGATTCCATCGGGACAAACTCTGAACAACACGCACGAATTGGCCGGTGGAACGATCGTTTCTTTTTAAAGAAATCTACATCTGCGACTTTAAGCGTACGATGGCGCTCTCTGCGCACGACCCATACTCTTTTTTTCTTCGCGTTCACTATGTATTTCTTACATTGTGAAGACATTGAATGAACGAAATTTGTCAATCTATAATTTTGTATTAATTATTGCTGGAATAAGTAAAAGTCAAGAAGTCTATTCTTTTTTTTGTTTTATGATTGTTGAGAATAAAAGTGAAAATTAATTTTATTATGATAAAAGAAGTTATTAAGTTATTAAAATTGGTTAAAAAATAATTCTATAATATATATGTGAAAGTAAAATGTATAAGATGATGAGAATATTTTCACATTTAATTATTTCTTCGTAACAAGGATTCTTCAAAAACAAAAAATTATATCGTTACATTATAAATTAACGTATATAATGTATAATTATTTCCACAAAAAGTTTATTTATTAAATTTAGATTTTAAAAATACAAATATCGAACTATATAAAAACTGTCACAGGAAAAAGAAATTTTATTCCTATTCTTGGTTCTGTTCTATCGTATTAATTTTACCTCGTATACGATTCAATGACGAAACTTTGAATAAAATTACGGAAAGAATGCAAATCTTTATTTTATTTATTCGAAATTATAATACCGCTATGAAATAGCAGTGTTTCTCAACTGTGAAAGTCAAGAGAATTTCACGTAACTTGTTTACGCCAAGTTTGCAAAGATATTTGCCTCAACACTTGAATTAATCTTGTACGACAGGTTCGATAAGAGGGATGATATAACGAGACTTTGTACATGTTTAATAAAGTCATAAACTTTAATAACAACATTCTTAATCAAGAAGAAATACTTAGATAGATAGTCTTAGGAGACAGGAGATGTTAATAACTTCAACATTAATTATCGAATATTTTAGAAACTGTTTCATAATTACAGGAAAAGTATATCTTTCCTTTTAAAGATGAAAGTTAAAAAAAAAAATATTATCTAATTAATTATCAAACATTTTAGAAACTTTCCTTACTTCCTCGAACTTCTCTTTTAGATCAAACTTGTGCAAGAGAGTATTTCCTCGTTAATGAAATATTTTAACAACTTCGAGGTTGCGGGAGAAGTATATTTATTATTTTTTTTATACAAATTATATAAAGAAAGTAATTTCAAAAATTGCAACAAAACTTAACAGCATCATTATCCTAATTACGTTATAAATAAATTTATCTTTCTCAAAATATAGAATAATTCATCAAGAATTGTTTATTGTTGAAAAACAACTAATAGTTGATCAATCTACTGAAATAAGATTGCACCTAACGTTTCCATATTATTATCCAATATTATTAAAAATTCAATCAATTTCAATTTATAAAGCATGAAAAATCTTTAAGAAAATGTATTTATTTATTTTCACAGCCAATTTTTGATACAACACACAGATATACATTTCTGATATAACACATATAAAATATTATCAATTTTAAGAAAACATGTCTCCATAATTCTTTACTATTTGATATACTCGTATATACTTATACAATACTTATCATCTATAATCAACCTCTTTTGATAAACAACTTTTCAACAAGAAACAAATAAGAGCTAACATTGCGCCCAAATGCAACGATTATTAACGATATATTAATTCATAAAGCATTCTTCCATTTCCTTTTCCTTTTTTTCTTTTCTTCTATCTACCTAAGCACGACCGAAGGCCGATATCATACAGTCAACAATTTACCGATCGTTTTTCCAATCGTTCCCGATATCGTTTCCACGAGACATAAATCTATTACCGTGGCACGTCGTACGTTGGCGTATAATGCATTTCGCAAAACCTTGCCCGGCTGCCGGAAACATCGGTTTTATGCGCACTCGATATTTCGTGATTTACGATCAAGGAATAATTCATCGGGCAAGGAATTGCGAGGAATGGGTAATAAGATAAGAAAAACTTGATTTTATGGACAAAACCTTTTCGTTACGATTTCCTATCTCCCGCGATCCTCGAATTCGATCGATTCGATCTTTCGCGCTTCCGACACACACATACGCGCCCACGTGATCGTGGACAAATACGAACGTTTCGCGTATTTGTACGGAACATTTGTACATTGTGTCCAGTTATCGATGGTCTCTGTCGATAAATTTGCAAATGAAAATGTAGCGGGCAAAAATAGATTCTGTTCGAGGAACAGTCTGGGTAAGAGGATGGATATAAAAGGGAAATTTCACGAGCCACCTGCCACGATCCACTTATTCTTTTATTGTCTTAATCCAATTATTGGGAGAGCGCATTCCAATTGGAAGAATGGAGCATGAAGCGAGTGGTGAACTCTGGTGGACGTTAAGAAAGTTATTTCGAGCAGTTTCGTTCGAAATAAATTTGCTTATGGGACGAGTGAAGTTCGTTGTTTGGAATTTTGATGTTGGACGTTTCAGGTATATCTGATATATAATTTTTAGAGCAGGTAAACTTCCTTTCTTCCTTAGTTAAGAAATATATTATTGAGAATTTTTTTTATGTTTCAAGATCTATGGAAATATTTGAAATTTTATTGAGTTTTTTTTTTTTTAATTCTGAAATAAAATTCTATGAGGGAAGTTATTAGTTAAAAAAAAAAAATGTTGAGAAGCACGGAGACGGATAAGTGAAATTTAAATTATTCAAAATCCTTTTCAAATTGTGATAAAAGACTTTACACTTGCCATTAAATTCTATCTATTTTTCTACAAAAAGGTTGACGTTAAACGAGAAGTCAATTACTCCGCGATTAATTATTTCTGAAAATGGTCTCTACTTTTACTCAAGTTTTTAGATCAATTCATTAATCTTGATCTACTCCGAAAAAAGGAAGAATCCAAGAAGAGAACGTTTCTACGTTTTTTTTTTTTTTTTTTTTTTACATGAGAATTGACCATCAGATTCGAACTACGAGAAAAGTTTTTCCATTATGAACTTGTAATCCCCTTCTCTATTGGTTCTGAAAACGATGCAGAACTTCATGAAATTAAAATTACAATCTGCGCGTCAATTCTATCTTTTATAAGTCGTGAGTTAACGATGAGCAAGGAAATATTATACATTTTATAAAATATTATTTTTTTATTGTAATGAAAAATGATTTGAATGAAATAATAAACGTTGAATAAATGGAATTATATTTTTGAACAAAAGAAATTACGCCAACAATTGGACAAATACGTTGGAAATTAATGGATATATTGAATGCACAATGATATAAAAAGTATGAGTGATAAAATTTATATTAAATATTTTTCTTCTCAGTTTCATTCAATGTCGTTTGAAGATCAATTTATTAAATCTTCATCGGTTATGTATAATTAAGAAAAGAGCATACAAAAAATATAACATATGAAAAAATTTAATTACCTTCATTTAACGCTACATATTTCACTTAAATCATTATTTGATACAAAAAAGAAATAATAAGATATTTTAAATGTTTGTTCTTATTGATACTTTGCAGTAAAATTTATATTTACATTTTTATTTTTTATTTTTAACAATATTCGATATTATTATTAATAATAAATTGAACGTATTTTGTGCAGAATAGTTTTGTGTTATATGTATTTTATAAAAGAGTTTTTATCGTAAAGACATTGCGACATTTTATTTGACAGGTTTATTTCATAAACATATTCTTTCGAGACAAGAATCTCTTATGCATACCTTTCTCCATTTTTGCTTTGTTCGTTCTTTCCATTCAACATTTCTTTTTGCTTATTCTCAACATCTCGTCCTTATTCCTTTCTTTCGTTTAAATTACAAAAGTTCTACAATATACAATTCGTATAACATTTATGAAATAAAAGAGTTATTACTATATTTTGAACGAAAAATTTTTGAACTTTGTGTAACATCAATGAAAGATCAGAAAAATCATTACACGCGTGATTACGATATTTCAAAATTGTGATTTATAAATCTGTATTTCTATTCAAGAAAATCGTACAAGTATTTTATGCTAACACAAAATTACAAAATTCATTATCATCAATTATCATAAAAATAATAATGTAAAAATACGAAATAAATATTAACGCATTTCCGATAAAAATCACATTCGTAATTATTTTACATACATCGATACATTATATTTCAGTATCCACATAATGATCTACAGATTGACACTGATTTACACTTCCAAAAACTGTACAACGCGTACGCATCCTCACGTCATTTCCACGAGTACCGAACGCAATTCGCTAAAACTTTCACTTTCTAAAATTCCAATAAAAATCGCAATTGTTCCACATATCTGGATAGAAGCGCGACACGAGGCAAAGTAATTACACTTTCATTTTACACATTTCAATCTAGGATCCACAATCTACTTACGGACTCCATCATCGTTTCCTCTCGCGATCTCATTTTCAGCGACGATCGCCGAATTATTTTCGCTTTGGAACGAGATACAAATACTATCTACCTGTTATAGAAATATATATATATATATATGTATATATCGAATTGCATTGGGTACGATGGCGGCCCATTGCCACCATATTCCTCGATGAATGATGAAATAATCGTGTTTAGGTTCGCCGTGGACAAGGCCGCGCTATTCCGAAATTGTCTCAATTTGCGACGGGTACACGCGCACAATGCCTAACAAGTTCCACCGCAGAGCCACGGTTTCCACAGAGCAACTTTTCCTGTGTCTGTGCGCGTGCACGCGTGTTCGTGGGACAAAGTTAGCTTTCAGTGATCGAAACTTTACTGGAATAACTGTGGCAACTATGGACCGGCTTTGGCCGCACGGGAACTTGTTCCACGGTGTACTCCTGTCTCGTGTTACGAGAAGAAGAAATTCTTTCTCGAAAATCGAATATCATTACTTTTTCTCTTTTTCTTTTTTTCATTATTTTGAAAGACACACGGAACGTTACTTCGGTTTTATTTGTTTATTTATGTGACTATTATATATCTATTTTCGTATTTGAGGAATAAAACCAATCTCTATTTATTCCGTTCGATCGTTAAAATTTGCAATCTGTTATTATATATTGAATTGATTAATCTTGATTTTTCAAGAAATAAGTTAATTTATAAAGTGAAATGTTAAAAGTAATGATAAAAGGAATATTTTAATATTTCCTCATTACGATGAGTTAATTATTATCTACTTTTTTCAAATACCAATATTCAAAGATATCACATTTAACTCACCAAAGTAACATTAAAAGAAGAAATCAAGAGAATATTATTTCAGTAATAGAACATATTATAGAGTACAAATAAATGTGTCGTTAACAATAGTGCACGAGCCATTTGAAATTATTTATCTTACCAATTAGACGTGTATTTAATAATTCATTATGCGTAATATTATTATTGCCACTCGTAAAATTAACGTTTCAACTCTTCGTTCGCGAAATGCATGTTGCAACTTATTGCCCAATTACCGGGACACATTCTTGCCCGTTATGAAAATTAACGAAGATAATGAAGATTTAAACATTTATTACGGATAATTATCGCAGCGGGCATTCGCGTTTCTAAATTGATATACCGCTTATACCCGGCTTTTACAATAGTTAAGGTAAACCAAATCGATGCTTGCACAATTTGTCATAATTTGAGGATGAATATCCCCTCGCCATTTTGTTATCTACTCAGAACTAACTCTTGATATCGCGCTATTATACAATACTTTTGCGCCATAATCTTGAGAATCTTGCTACAACGAAACGCAATAGCTTTTTCGACAGCTTCTTCTAGTTATTGATACAAATGCACGTTTGATGCATTAAAAAATTATCCGAAGAAAAGTATCTACGAAATCAATGGATCATAGAAAGATATGTTTTCGAGTATGAAATATAATGAAATATCTCGTTCATATGTATGGCAACGTCGCATCGTTTTTTTACATAAACATTTCCAGAAAACGATTCGTGATATCATATTTCCCAACTGCTGAAAGTCACCTTCTCTCTGTTTACTCTTCCGTCTCTTTTCTTTTAACGATCTCCGTCTTCGTTCCTTTTTTACCGCCTAATTCCACCAAGATCCCTTCTCCTTTCATCCTCGACTCTATATCTAAAACGTTGTCGATGGGAAGACTCGAATTCGTTCAGATTTCCATTCGAATCACTGCCTCTTCCATTTTATTGGTGTACGATAAAAGGATAGCAAGGGGACTGGAATTGTGTCGGAGAATTTAATTTCAAATAGGTATAAATTTTTGATTTTAACATCCACTGATATACGTTCTTTCTTTCTCTTTGAGCTTTGAAAAGGTATAGGTAATGTAATATCATTCAACAATATACATGTCTTACAATTGATTAATCTTAATCTTTCTCAGTATAAAGTAACTCTTTAAATCAAATTACATTAAATTCCAATAATCCAATTTGGATCCAACCAAATTTCCTAAATCTAAATTACAAATTATTCGATCTAAATACGTGCGAATTTTAATTAAATTTCCCGTTGCAAACTTTCAAATTCCAAATCCCGAAACTCGAAAAATATCTTCAGAAGCATGAAATTTCAGTGCCGGATGGAAGATTTCTTTGCAAATTCCTCGGGGAGGGCTGGAAGAAATCGGATTTTCGGCGACATTTTTGCACCATCGTCTTTATTCGCCATCAGGCAAAGTGCTTCGACGAGAGGGAGGGAGGGAGGAGGGGGAGGAAAAAGACAAAGAAAGAAGGGGAAGGGAGGGGAAAGAAAAAAAGGAACGAAAGCTGATGGAAAAGTATGGAGACCCTCCCCTTCGTATCGGCCACCGAATTATTTTAGACTTGTTAATGCAATTTTCTTAAAAGCTCGAACTATATGTATCAAGGCGTATATTTGCGTCACATTTAAGAATACGTTTAAGTAGAGTAGAGTATCGGATCGTTCCATATTTTTCTTTTTTTTCGTATATTAAATTTTAATCCTTTTTTTTTTTTTTTTGTTAAATTAATATAATTATCTTGAAATAATATTTTATTTTTATTTTCTTCTGATAACAAGGAACTTTGGAGCTTTCGTTCATCGTAAGTGAATTATAAATAATATTCCATTTTGAAAATTAAAACAGTCAAGAATTTAATGTAATTTCTATAATTTTTCTGGTATTATTAACGTAAAATTTATTAGATTGTTAGAACAGGATAAAATATTGTTATTAAATTGTTGTTATATTCGTGGAATTTTCAGAGGATCGATTCTGAAAATCAGAAAATGAATAAATCTCAATTTATTTTAATACATTATTTAAGTTTGAATAAAATTAGAGACAGATGTGAAGGAGATGTTTTCTATCTTTGTCTCTGTTTAGAATCCAAACTTCAATTATATATATAACTTAATAAATTAATGTCAATCAACTTTTGTGCTTGTTTTTAGAATCTTTCAGAAAAATAGATCAATATTATATTTCCCTTTGTTGCAACAAAATGATAGCACAGCTTATACTTTCAAACGTTTCTTGATATATTTTATTTCAAAATAATATATCTAGGAGGAGAATGATTATTATCATATCGAGTTTGACTTCAAAATAAAAAAAAAGATTAAAAAATAATTATCCAATCCTTTTAAAAAAAAGGATATACATTTCTCAGTTCCTCAGCAATTCAGAAATTATCCTCCATCGATCACTCGAACGAACGAATCCTAACGAATCGAGAAAAATGCTTAAACGTAAAAATTTCCTTCCCCAACTGATCCAAATAATTTTTAACATTATTGCACGAGTCTACTCTATGTACAAGGTATTCCGTATCGATGTTTGATCGGTCGAAATTATATTTAAGTTCCGTTTCACTCGACGTATCGAACGTATCCAAAGAGATTAATAATTCATTCGTGGAATTGACGCGATGCAGGTCGAGCGATCATAAAATAGGTCGGATATTTGTCTCCCTGTTAGTCAAGAATAGATTTCGTTCGTCCATATTCAATTAATACTTTGCACAAGAGGAAAATAGACGTCGTTTCGAAAGAAAGAAAAAATAGATTATATATAAAATAATACAATAGTATTCGGTAGAAGATCGAATCAATTGTACAATATTAATCGAACACGCAAAATTAACAATAAATTCTGGTATGACTTATTATTTAATTAAAATTTCTAACAGAAATTCAAAAGAGAGAAGAAAATTTCTTAAAACTTGTCAAACCGACAGATGTATAATTAATGATTGTTGAGTTGCAATGTTTAAGAGGAAGAAGATATCATAAGAATCGAGGAAGACTCGAGGCATATTCCTTTCATGGTGCATAAATTAAACGAACTTTTTTAACGCTTATTTAATCAAAGGAACAATAACCAAATGAGCATATCGAATAAAATACCAGCTGCGCACGTAACAAATCTAATATTAAATACCCGCTTTAACATTTTTACATTTAACGGGTATTAGTGATAAATTAAGAATAAATAGAATTGAAATTAAACCGCAATGCAATTAACTCTCAAAAGAAGATTATAATATACCGTTTGTCGAGAGGAGCAATTTCACAATTTCAATCGGAATATAAACCATTTATTTTCAAAAAAAAAAATAAGAAAAGTGTAACCAGACTGTAATAGAGACGTGCAGTTTTGAACGTGTCCTGTCGACATGTTTTTCACGTTGTAAAAAACGATGCGACGGTGTCCACCGTTGTTACGCGTTGCAAATCGTCGATACGCGTCATCACTTTTCGTCGGAGTTGCGCATGCGCAACACCGCCGCCGTGTCTCGTTCGACGCGGCGGAAATGCTTTAAATGATTTTTGAATATTGCCGAAACCTTGGAAACGGTGAAATTCGCTCGCTCGAATCCCGAAACGCTGGCACCTGGTGAATGTTTAAAACAGAAGCGAGAAGGGGAGGGGGAGGAGAGAGAGGGGAGGGGAATTTCGAAGCGGGGCCCGACAGAAGAATGTCAATTTCTGATCGGCCGCTACGCGGCGCGGCCGCTGTGTCGCGTTTGTGATCCGTTGCGCGAGTTTTGAATTCCCTTTCATCCCGTCGTTCGTTTAAATCCGCGTGGAATTCTCGAGCAGGGCGTTTCATACGGAATCGACGTACCATTCACGATAAACTCGTGTCGAGGCTCGAGGAAAGCCTCGTTAATTCTTCGCATCGCGAAAATTGTTTCCAATATTGTACGGTATGTAATAATATAGGGTGTCCCAAAAATGTTGGAACATCCGTAAACTGGAGATCGCTTAGAGGAATTATTTTCCTTTGCAGATAACGAGTTGTTGAGGAAAAACTGATCGAAATATTGTATCTATTTAGTTTTTTTATGGAAAAAAAATATTCAATTCAGGATAAAACTTTCTTAAATTCTATTTTTAACAAAGGGCTCCTCGTTTCGTTTCCCTTTTGCATCTAAAAATTTCAAATTAAAAGAAGAGAACATTTATTTGGAAAATTCCATTTTTACTTATGTATTGCCTAACTTTTCATAACTTTCGAAACGTTATGTTTTTTTAATACACAATATTTTAATCTTATCCTTAACAAAAATTCTCGTATAAAGAAACCGGGAACATCATTTACGTAGAAAACAAGATGGATGCCTATCGTATACAAGCTTCTCGTACGTTTTAAAAAATTAATTGAATTCGAAGAAACTAAGCTTTATTTATTTTTTCCGTCATGATATTTATCCAGTTGAAAGAAGGACACACCGTATATCAGAGCAGAGCTTGCGATTCTTCGCGCATCGATGAAATTTTGGACGTTATTGCGCGGCTGTATATCCAACCGGTTATCCTGCGCATTATCAAAGTCGACGAGAACGATTTTCCACCCTTCCTCCGTCCACCACGTATCACGTTTTCCTTTCAATCAACGCCCCTCCTCAGAACAGATTCCTGGCACGTTTGACGCGACACCTCGAGGCTAATGATTTTCCTTTTCCTGTCAAACACTCCGCCGCTTTTCCCTTTGATCCTCCTCCTCTCTCTCTCTCTCTCTCTCTGTACATCTACACATCCTTCCACATCTTTTCGCAAATCGTTGGAAGCCTTTGACTGGAAACGGACAGAATCGATTGCTTAATGGCTTCTTTTCCTTACGTAAGGCGTTTCATCGTGAAACTCCTCGCACTCCCTTTGTCCGGCGACCCAACGATATCATTTAAGATTTATTTTTACACTCCCCGTTTCGAGAAACGAATTCAATCTCCGGATGATTCTGATGGATAGGTGGGTTGAGATTGGTTGGAATAAGGAAGGAGTTGGAAATCTTGTTTCTTATTGGCGGGATATCCGATTGGGAAGCTGTTTTATTTCGTAGCAGGAGGTCGAAATTGTTTAAGGGCGGTTGTTGTGAAAGGAATTGTGAAAGGAGTATTTTGTAAATGTATTTTGTGATTTTATCGACATTGGTATGAGAAATTTGTAAGAAAATAAAGAATCAAGGGGATTTCATTCATTATACAAATTCAATTTATATAATTACCACGTGTAAAGGAAATATTGAATAACACACTGCCATTTCTCGGTACAAAATTAAAAACGGTATTTAAAATTATAATAGCTTAACCGAGGCAGAATTGTAATAAAATCGATAAATTTCTTAATTCATTGTATGATATTATTATTCAACTCTATCTCGCCTAAAGTGTGTTCTCTGATATTAAAAAAAGTAATATCCTATGAGGAAGAAAAAAAATCTTTAATAATAAGTTTGTTATTAACTTGGATATTACTGTTCAAACGTTGGTTCAAATATTGTTTCGAAAGTCGAGAATACACATGGAGCGCAGAGAGGCATCCCAATTCGACCCTCGAAAGCCTCGATTTTATGAGCTGCACAAAGCTAGTGATAATAACGAAGTCGGTCTGAAAGGGTGCGCCACCCTGTTAGTTTATGTAAAGGACGGTCCATAAACAGAGATAAGCAAGCTAATAAGAGGCGGCTTTCGCCGTGAAAAGGTTACCTCATCGTTCGCATCGTAATTGGAAAGGAAGGAAAATGGTATTGCATAAAATATCGAATAATTCTGATGTTAAATGCATATCATCGATATATCATTTCGTTGTTTATTTGTTATTTTAACGTTGATCTTATCGACCGAGGCCATTTTTATGCAAAATCAAATTTTCGCGAACGCACGAAAACGAAGAAAAGAAAAGAAAAATGTGCTGTTTCGTAAATGGGGATTTACTTTATTCCTAATGAAATTATATATAGCTTTTTGCATCGTGTCACGTTTGCATGATATCCTTGCATGAATGCGAATATTCGCCGTCTATTGATTATTTTTCAATATTATTTCGTGTATATATATTTTATTATTAATACGTATATATTGATATTTTTCATTCGTTGCATTCTGATGTTTTATCCTAATGAAAAGTAATAAAAATAAAATAAGTAAATTGCTGAGTAACGATGAAAAAAATTTTTCAGGATCTGGATTAATTGATCGTAGTTATTATAGCTCGAAAATATAAAAAATTGTCGAATTGTACGTTTTATGATGATCGAGATAAAAAAATTGGAATGATTAACGCTAATCGCGTTAGATTTAACGAAGAAAAGTAAAAGGAATAATTAATTGTTAATTCCATTTCATTTTCTGCTTCAGAAGTTAATTATCATAACGATCGAGAAATATATGATAAATAATAGCCCATGTTGCCTTCAAATTTCCATTGTTCAATCGGTCCATGTTATATTTTTCAATACAGATTTCAATTATTCTATCGAAGATTATATCACGGATTACAAATGTTGCTAATATTTATGGCTTGACTGAACGTTAATAATTCATGTGTATATACCTATATTATTGTCTGATAAAATATTTCTTGACAATAACATATTCAATGTTTACGTATATAAATTATAAAATACATGTATTCACTTCTCTTCATTAAGTTTCATATTTTATACATCGTATAAATTGAATCCATCTTTACAGATGAAAACAGACAGATAAATACAATATTTTTAAATTTATAGAAACTTTTATACATCGTCTTATATGCACCGAGAATATGAATCTTTAATTTACACCTGTATAAAAGGTAAATAAAATTTTTCATATTTATACATATAAATATAATAGAAATGTTTCATACTCTCAATAAAATTAATTATAATAAGAAAAACATTTTTTTTCTTTTCTATAAAAGTTTACACCTGCAACTTTTTACACAGAACGCAACAAAAAAAGTTTACCGGTTACTTCAAGTGATCATGTTACGTGACTCGCCTCCCTCTCTTCCTCCTCCTCCATTTCTCCCTCTTCTCTACATGTGCGCGAAAATATAACTTGAATATAGTAGATACCACGTCTCCACGATCTTGTTAACGAGGTTGAGAGACTGGATGCAGCGTTAATTACTAACGAGGAGAGAAGCTGAAAAATCATGGACGCATTAGACGCCACGATGACCTATCGTTATATCTTGCAACGTCACGAAACAACCATCTTTGGTATATAAGAGTGAACCCCTGTGATTCGTGGTACGAACGAGGAAGATTTCTATGATCGAAATATAGTTAAATACATTCAATTCCATTCGTAATTGATAATCGTAATTGAAACACGTTCTTCGAACAAATTAAATTCCTACAATATAGATGATGACTAAATATTTCAAACTTTCAAACTTTTCCATTTTCTAAACTTTGGTCTTTTCTTTCTATCATCGTATTACTAATTTCTTCGTCAATAGTTTCTATAAAAATTATCCACATAAAATTCCATACGTATATGATATAATAACCATTATATAATAATAACTATTCAACTTCACGATTTCGCAAAACATGCAATAACAAAGAAAATCAACGTCCCGTAGACGCGCTCTTCTTGCCTATACGAAACGAGTAAACACGATTAACCGTGTCCCGATAATGAGAAAAATCCGCAGGAACTAGGAATGATCGTTGGCGAACAATTGGCAAGAAACTCCGAGAGAAGGAATATCCGACGCCGCTTTAACGATTATCGTGGGCCCTCTAACGTCCATTGTTTCCTCGAGAACGAGCGGCAGTGTATACAGTGGAGGGGAGAAGATCGTGGAAAGTGGCGGTCTCTTCTGTTCGTTTCACGCGATTCCATCGTGAAGGGAGGGGGAAGAGAAAGAAAAAAGGAAGGGAAAGAAAAGAGACAGAGAACTAGAAGCGCAAGAGAGCAAGAAGAAGAGGAATACGGTTTTCGAATGGATGGAACATCTAGCTTGGACGTTAAAGCTTGATGTATCTATTAGGTATAGCTTGGCCTGGATTTCGAAACTTCCGCCAACGTAGCGATGACGAAGCTACTTTGCCAACTTTCTAATAGTTTTATGACTTTTCGGGCTTACGTATCCCCGCCTTGTTCCCGTCGAATTAGCGACTCAGGGGAATCTACGCGCCACCATCGGCGAACTTTCTTTTGCTTCCTTCCTTTTTTCTTCTTCTTGTTTTCTGTTTTGTGAAGGAAACTCGTGGTTCTCGTCCAACTGCGAAAGATGATCTCTCTCTTTTTCTTTTTGTTTTATTTGTTTTTCAACCGGTAGGGAAGGCTCTTTGTGGACAACAGTGAAATTTAATTTGGCTATGCTTCCTAATTAAAATATTCTTAACCTTAAAAGTTACGTACGTCGCGTGAGGTTAAGACAGGTGGCATTGAATTATTCGTGCAAGTTACGAAATATTTATTTCGTCGATACGAAACGATTGTTTAATTACAAATTCCAATTATTCTTCTCTCAAAATAAAAAACAATTCAGATCCATCTCCCAGATATACGAAAATCTTGCATTGTCATTATAAAGAAACAATCGAATACATCGTATATCTCGAATGAAATAGCTAAACGTCATCAAGAAAAAAAAAAAAGAAAGAAATAATGGAAAAAATCGATGGATCGATGCGAGATATTATGTTTCCTCCACGTCCATAACCTCGTCCAGTTTATTTTCATCCACACGTCACGCATCGATCTGCTCCTCGGCCGGTACACGGATCATTCTAATTCCATTATTACAGAGAACATATCCGTGGTGTCGGATGCATCATCGATCGTCGATCAAATCGTTCGAGGATAAAGTAGGGAGGATTGATAAAGGCCGATATTTCTCAAAGCGAAATTGGTTATCGACAGGTTTAAGGATATTCTGGTTGGGGGTTAAAAATCGATGTCGATGCCGAGGCGTGCATCAATCATAATCCGTTGTCCATGCACGCGTTGTTAATCGTTGGAAAATCGATGGGCAGCATCTGCAATCGAACGTACTTACCGCTTAGTGATCCCTTAATTAAGGTATGCGAATCCGCCATATTTTTTATCGAGTCTCTTCTTCTCGATCTCGGTTATTCTTTTTCTTTTTTTTTTTTTTTATTGGATCAATAAAAGCTTGATAACGAATTCTCAAGAGCTGTTGACGAAAAACAATTTATTTGCTTTCATAAATAAGAGCGAAGGGATAGATTTTGTTTACGTTTTTTTGAGAATGAAAATGATTCTGATACCTTTCGATTATTATTAATGAAGCCAAGTTCGATTTATATCATAATAAATTTCAACAAACTGTCCAACTACTCTGAATTAAAACGAGTTTTGTTTGGCAATAAAGCGGAAGAAGTTGCACATAATCGTTATAGAGGATTTTAAAGAAATAAGAAGTTTGTTGGAAATTTTATTTATCAATTGAAGAATTAATTTAATCGGTTCGATGTAATCGTTATATTTAATAAAACACGAATATTTTGAAGAGAGATTCGATACGTTTCGATGTGCTGCGACTTTCATTAATACTCAAATATCACGATGATTATTTATTTATTTATTTATTTCGTTGTGATATTATCGAATCATTTTTTAGCATATTAAGAAAAATTCACTGTAATTGGTAGAAATATAAATGTTGTTTGTTTAAATAATGTTAACCTCTGCCGTTATTAAACTTATTCTACAAAAATCTATATATACATCAAGAATTAAATAGAATTTATGTCTCCATTAATTGTAAGAAGCAACATATTCTGTATCGTGGAAACACATTTAATAATAGTCAGGATTTTCTAATTTTTTAGTTACGAATTCGTGTTTTATTAAATAAAAATAAAATTCAATCCTAGATTGAACAATGTTTTTGTTCGATTCACAACAGGAACTATAATAGCAAGGATAAAGTTTTTAATCGATAGCCAAAGCAAGTCTTTGAAATCTGACAATAGCAGGCTCCTCTTCAAAAAGTTTATCTCTGTTTGGATCAAACATTAATAGTTTGATTTTATTCTTTGAAGTCAATGTTCCTAATAATGGAACCCAATATCCCCCCCCTCTCTCTCGTAACTCCATGCCAATATCAAGTAGAACCAGTTGTTAACGTTTTTTAACAAACGTGTGTTGAAACAGGATATTGTTATTTTCGGATTGTTTGTTTCATTCCCTAAATTCTCTCTATCTTTTCCTTACAATTTTTCTAAATAATCATCAATTCGTTTCGTATAAGTTTTGTATAATATTTTTTTTATCAAATCTTACACTAATCTGTTATTATCGTCAAAATAAATTTCAAAATAATTACCTCTTTTTTAATGAATTTCGAATTAACATTTCAATTCGTAAATAATTAAACACTTTCACTTACACGAATCAATAATTCTAAATGTATTTTTTTGAAAAAAAAAACTTGATTCCATAACCATATCGAACGTTTCTTAAAATAATAACGATGGCATTGTTAATTTTTAATGACCTTATATCTATAATTATTAACAAGAATTAATTTAATTTCGTATTGTTCGAATAAACGCATTGTCTATCATCGTTATAATAGATTAATAATTTATATAAAACGTCAACAATTATTCCTGATCTCGCATTCCCCTTCTTGTTTCTTCAAATCCTCGTCGATTTGACGTATGCGTGTAAGTACGTAAGTAGCTTACAACTCGTGTATTCCGGCTACAAAGCTGCTTTGTATGAATTAAAATAAATATAAATTAAATTAAATACCCGGTATAAATAATAATTATCACATTTTCCCTTCCGTAAATCCGCGATTTTTTAACATTTCATAACGACGATATACAGGGTGTGTTAATATTTATTCGTGCAACATTCCGCGAATATATATAATGCTATACAAACTATATATATATATATATTTCTACATTTTTCAACGATCGTTTACAACTGCAAAGGTTTATCATTTTATCTACAATCACGCTTAAAAAGATTTTCTCATGTACAGTTATCTACAACAAGATTCTTTTTCCATCACATTTGGTCGTTCAACTATCATCCACCAGGGTACGAAGAGCTGCGAAGATCGACAGGGCATTGGACACGTACTGAAACGTTGTTATTTAAATTGTATTTACACGTTGGTTCGCAAGATTAATGGACATTATCGATTACTTACCGAACAGTAATATCGTATAGTGAGCTCCGGCAACAGGACGTTAATCGAGACTGCTATCGGTTTTTGAAATGCCAATACGGTCAACAGAGCCTTTTGCAAGTCCAACCTCTGCTCGTACCATATCGAGTCGTACACGCTTCTCGAAATGTTGATGCTCTTTTTACGCAAGTTTAGAATAATTTTAGAATTTTATCTCAAAGCAAAAACTTTTTCCGGCTTACCATATCGTACATGTAATCGGCGGGCAACGCGTACAAATAAATTTCCAGAAGGATGCACACGCATATGATTATAAACTGCGCTTTCACGATTAACGGGGAATTCTGTTTAGGGAATTGGTTAATCCATATCGTGTATCGTGTGAAATCGTCGAATCTCTCCACTTACTATGATCAGCACTATGCCGCACAGGGTCAACACGAACGTGCCTAACAGTATTGCGTGAAACACTAGGAAACGAATACAGCTGACAACTTCTTCCGCGTACCTGAGAGATGCAAGAGAATTTATACAATAAACTTATTATCGGATTAATTCCAATCTGTCTTACGCATCTTATTTCAACGTCTCCAAAGTTAATTCGGAGGAAAAATGAATTTCGAAAATAAAATTAGCTCGAAAATTGACGAAGGAGAATTTCATTTTACATATAGCGACGAAAGATGGCTCTGCTTGCAAGGATTGGATCGTGAAAAAGGAGAAAATGTTTACCTCTTCAAGCGCGAGTGTTTCTCAAGGCACACGACGAGCACATCGACGCTCGTCACAGCCCGCAGCTCCCCGGTCAAGCACTCGAATCTTGCGGCCGTGAACCAGAGCAGCAAGGCCCCGAACGCGCACAAGCACATGTGGGCCGTGCTTTGAAAGATGACGAGGACGTGGCTCGCGTATATGATAAAACTTCTGGTTGTTGTGTTAACGCGGAACGGGTATTCCGTTTCAAAGGGGAAAGGATTTGGGAGGAACAGGGGGGCGAATATGAAGCTCGTCCCGCAGACGTATATCGACACTATGGACGCCCCGTACAAAGTGTTGCGTTTCGACGCGTACTCGCGCAAAATTTCGCGCATCCTCCCTTCCTTGATGCACCCCATCATCTCGTCCACGACTCGCTGCAATTAAACAGCGATCGAAAGCGAGAAGAAAACGAGAATTATCGACGGATGATCAATTAGGCTTAAGTTTCGCGAACTTACTTGCAGCGTGTCGTACTTGAGGAGGCATACGGCGGCCTGGACGACGTACTGAAGCAGGCACAGAGCCACGCAGATACATTTGAAAAGGGAGATGACGTCGTTTAAATGCAAATGGACCCAGTAAAGCATGGCCAGGATCACGGCGCAACCGTTAATAATCGAGATGATTAGTAAAACTTTCATCCCCACGATCCTTCTTCTCGCGGTGTCCGCGGGTAGGGGCCAGCAAAAGGTCATGGCCACGCTCAGCCAAACGAGATAAACGCTTTTCTCCGGCCTCGTTGCCCGCTTCATTCCTCCGTCCCTCGAGAAATGGAGAGATAAAATTTTTCTCGACTTTATTCCACCGTGCGCGTGCGCATCACAGCTGCACTTCTGCTCGAAACTACTTGAATAAATCATAATAAACGGGTTTGATTTCTTGGTAATTCTTGCTATCGTGACCCGATAATCATCGCCTGCATTATGCACGCGGCTATTATAGACAGCTGCGAAGAGAAATTATTGGATAATATTTTTATTAAGCGTGCAGCGAAAATGTTATTGTTAGTTCACAGAGAAAAATTGCGAATTTAATAGTAGTTCCTTCTTCTTTTCTTAACTTACAATTTTTATTCGCTTTGTAAACTTCCATCGAAAATAAGTAAAAAGTAGTTTCGTGGATCACATGCTAATCGTATCCAACACCCCTCTCGTTCCCGTGGAACCACTGAAAGCAAGAAACCGGTGCGTTGTTGTTGCAGGAGCGAACAATGTAAACGAGCCACCCATCCTCGAACCGAACGGATACCCCGCGGGCCTCACGCTCTCCGAATCGACGAAAGTCGGGACGGAGGTGTTCGTCCTTAAGGGCCACGATCCTGAGGGATCGCCTGTGAAATATGGGATACAACTCACGGACCATTTCGTCGTAAATCCACGAACAGGCGTTATCACGTTGGCGAAGCCGCTCGACCGAGAGGTGAGTCCGAATTTTCTTTTTCCAAATTTTTGTCCGTTACCATCCGTCGGTACGAGCGAAAATATGGAATAAATATGGAGGAGAGATCGAGTGAATGTGTCAAATTGTTTCGTATTATTTGATTGGAGAGTTTGTTTTTCAGGAGCTCCTTTTTTTTATATCTTCGACTCGAATTAAGTTCTTATTTTAAATCGTATCGGATCGATTTTGAGGGATAAAAGTAATCGGTGAAGTATTTTTTGTTAATGTTACGAGATTTATAAAAAGAGGAATAAATATTTGTTCTTTTTGAACGCTTCTCGATTATTTATCGCCGACCTACATTTATAAACTTGCTCCACCGAGAGCACATCTATCTATGTATAGCCAAAGTTTCGCGAAACTGCAACGAGAATCCAAACTTTAACATCATTGCATGCGCAATAGCATCGACGATAACGACGAGCAACTGATCAAATGTTGTTAAAAATCTCGTGTAATTAATCTAATGACATTTAAATTCTAATTCCAATTCTATTTATTATCACATATTTTTCTGTAAACAGAGAGAAAATCCTCGAAAGATCTCGTTGAACCATTTTATCGTTTGGTCCCAAACGTGTGATATTAAAAAACAACCCAATAAATGGATATAATAAATTATAAAATCGAGACACGTATTCACTTAACAAAAGTATATTACTTGCTTTACATTTTCGATATATGTGAATAAAAAAAAAAGATGGATAAAACGCGTTAAATTTACTTTGATCCTATTTATAAATACGACGGTATTTTCAATAATGCCATTCGCGTTTTCTAACAAAGATAGATCGACCTATTCCAATTATTATATCGAAAAGCTATTTCAAAAAGTTCAACCGATAATCGATACCTACGGTAGCGTTTAGATAAACGACGCCAATGAAAACGTGAATACAGGGATGTTGGCAATTTACTACATAATCCTATTCATATCCGAAAATGGTAATAAATATCGAACGAGATTAGAAACTTTATCATTGGATAAAAATGGATTATCTAAATGTTTATTCATTTTCCCCCCTTAAAATTGAATCGATTTGTATTTCTATTAGTTCGTTTATAATAACTTTTATAATAATCAAATATTTAATTGCATTTTATTTTGTTTGGAAGACGAAGCTTGAATTATTTAAATAGATAAGAATGCTTGTTATCGTCGAGAGCTATTCCCTTTTCGTGTATTATCTCGATTCGTGAAAACTGACCTTTATTATCCAATTCAGTGCATTATGTACATTTTCGAGGATGTACTTTATTTTAAATAACTCCACTCTGGTCCACTTTCATCTCCTCAAGAAAAAAGAAATACGAACCTAGAACTGATAAATATGATCCCTTTTGTCTTCTTTCTTGCTCCGGATCCTCTTCTCAAAAGAGTCTTTTTTTAAACGAGATTCACATATAGAAACGAGATCTTGTTATTTTTCATCCCTTTTTAAGTATTAATTCTTTTTCTTTTTTTTTTCCTTGCGTAAAGAAACATGTGTTAGCAGGTATAAATTTATCACAAGCCTAATTAAAGAAAAGAAAAGGGAAAAAATCGACGTAGAATTTATATCATTGCATCCTGTTTCCTCGATTTTCCCATAATTTATCATTAATTTCGAAATATCGATTCCGATCGATGGTATAATAATAACTCATGGCTAAATGCCTTCCGGATTCGCGCACAATTTATTGACATTAAAGTATCATACAAGATTCGCATAATAATTTTGCCTCTCGTTAAATATCTATTCCGCGCATGCGCGTGCGATTTATTAAGGTTAAGATACAACCTGCTTCGCGTAATTATTATTGAGCGTACTGTCTGCAACTTGAAACTGTAATTCGTATCGAAATATAATACAATTTCGTAATCCTTTTTTATTTCATTTCTTCATATATATATATGTCTTATATATAAATTAAACAATTACGACAGTAGTTCTCAACATCATTCCATTTAATAGAAATATATGTTACATCAATTCTTCTCTGATAATTCGTGCGTGCGATTTAGTAAGGTTAAGATACAACCTGCGTAATTATTATTGAGCGTACTGTGTGCAACTTGAAACTGTAATTCGTATCAAAATATAATACAATTTCGTAATCCTTTTTATTTCATTTTTTCGTGCCAATTGATACAATTATATATATATATTTGTAGTGGTTCTCAACATGATTTAATAGAAATATATGTTACATCAATTCTTCCTTGATAATTCGCGCGTGCGATTTATTAAGGTTAAGATACAACTTGCGTAATTATTTAATTCTGCAACTTGAAACTGTAATTCGTATCGAAATATAATACAATACAATACAATATAATACAATTATAATAACAAATGTAATACAATTTCGTAATCCTTTTTTATTTCATTTTTTCGTGCCAATTGATACAATTATATATATATATATATATATATATATATATATATTTGTAGTGGTTCTCAACATGATTTAATAGAAATATATGTTACATCGATTCTTCCTTCTTTCTCGTCTGCCCTCTGCAGATGATAATTCGCGCGCAAAATCGAAACTTGTCTTCTCAAGAGAAGAAAGGAAAATCATGGCAAACCAAAAATCTTTTTCCATCGTCAGCCGCTCTAATGCGGCGCATTAGAGGATGGAAAATTCTTGGGCGCTATTAATGGTGGCCCAGCCACGTAATTAAGTTCGGACAGGTCGGTGTGACGGGCGATATTACTTTGAAGCGTGAAACGATGCGGGGAGGTCAAAGGGAGGCCGTTGGATAAGCGGTCTAATGCCGCCAGCTATTACGCGCATTCGTGAATTGGCAAGCGCCAATACGAAACGCGGCCGGCCTTGTTTGGCCGGATTAAATCGATGCCTATTGGCCCGGCCTGGTAATTTGGCCGAGGCCTCCGTTTTCCAAAACTCCCTATGGAATTAATGCGAATTAATTTGCGACTCGGAACCTTCTACACTCGTTTCACGATTTTACTAATTTTCGTGCATCTTTCTATCGTCTAACCTAACTTCTAGCCTGACCTAACTTTTGCTTTAAAGATTTTAATTTTAATTTTAATGGATATCGATAACCACTCTCAAAAATAACGAACTAATACAAATCGATTCAATTTTTTTTTTTGAACTTATCATCGATCTTAAGAAATTGGTACTTTAATTTAAGATTCGAAATATAATGAATATAATTTCAGGAGGGGCAGGGAGTTGTCATCTCAAAAAATTCGCACCACTCGTTAATTCGTAATATAATTGTTATAATTTCAAGTACAAGGAATCGCTCAAGGGTCGTACTTTCAGAGGAAATTATGAAATTTGAGACAGGAAAGGGTGTCATTAAAATTAAAATTTGAATTTAAAACGATGTGACTGGAACAGTTTCGTAAGGTGGTCGGTCGACGAGGAAATTCGAGGCAGTGTACGATCTCCACGCGCGTTCATTCATAATTCCACGCGATGGATATATATACTTTTTCCAGTAATAACGCCTTCAGGCCTCACGAGAGTTTAACCAAGCTTTATTGCCGTTTGAACAGCAATACCCTCTCTCTCTCCCTCGTCTATAAGGATTTAGTTGGAACCAACCCGTTAGTTTTATGCGTAACGCCGCGATTGTTTGCTCGTAATGGAAATGAATTCACAAATGGAAAAAGGATTATGAGAATGGAGGATTTATTCGCGCGAAGCAGTGTATATTTTAAAGTATCTTAAGCAAATTTGAGTGTTGTTACGATGTGGAAAGTTCGTGCGTGGAAAAACAAATTGGCTTAAACTAGAACTAGATTAATTTCAAATTGAATGGAACGACGTTGTTTTCTTTTTATTTTTGGAAAAATTGAAATTAAATCATTCGGGAAGGAAACAGCAGGGACAAATAGAAAAATGGGATTAAAACGTTGAAAAGTTGATAATTAAATTTCGTAAATTTATACATGTATATATATATATATATGTGTGTGTGTAAAATTTCATTAAAAATTAAAATGAAATCGAACGTATATACCTTCGATTTATAATCTCTTTTCATACAAAAAAATAAATAAGAAAAAGAAATCGAAAATCAGAATTCTCGAAAACTGGTTAAAATCGAGTATATTCTCTTTTCAAATTTTCCGAAGGAATTCGAAATTTCTCGAGAGAAAAACGAGAAAAGGGAAAAGATATTATGGAGAGAAAATGTCGGTACAGTGATGAGGGATAAATCGACGAACGAATTGGTGTGGAAAGAAAGCCTGTGTGGAGAGAAATAAATGACACGGGTGTGCGAAGTCCATCTGGAGATCCAGAAAAAGGAAAGAAAGAGGGGAAAAGGACGCATAATTAATTATCGTTGCAGATACGTTTCCCCTTTTAGGAAAAGCGTCTCTTCCCGATTGGTTCGAACGCATTTCGCCCATAAATTTCAGCGCAGTTTATGCAGAGGCCGAGACACGGATCCGCGTATAAATGAAAAAGGGGACGGTGAACACGGGAAGAATATGGATCGACTTGGCTATTTCGGGCACGTAGCGATCGTAGCTCACTTCACTTTCCAACTAATTCTGCTCCTGGCACCGGGGAAAGAAAGGGGAGGAGGTTCTCGAGGTTGGGTAACGGAGATGGGTGAGAGAATTCTTCGAGACGGACGCCGTATTGATATCATATTTACCGGAAAATCGCTTCTCTCGAGATGTTTCTCGATCTGGCTTCGCGTGACGAGCAATGATACGGGGGCAAAGGGAAGAGGGAATGTAAAATTCGCGTCTTGAAATATTGACGGGGAGGTGATTTCTCGGCGACGAATTTTCCTCCAATTCGCAGAATAATTTTTTTTTTTTTTTTTTCGTTAGATGTTTGTCTCGAATTTTTAAAACTGCTGGCGTAATTTTATCTCAAAGTACCACGAACAACACATTTTCGATATTTCATATTTTCATATTTTTTTTTGTAAGGAAACGTAAGAAATTATTTAATGATGTTTGTCTCAATTTTTAAAACGTGTTTCGCGCGTAATTTTATCTCAAAGTACTACGAAGAACACATTTTCGATGTTTCATATTTTTTTTGTAAGAAAACGTAAGAAATTATTTAATGAGATTATTTTTTTTTTTATTAGATTTGTCTCAATCTCGTCTCGAATTTTTAAAACGTGTTTCACGCGTAACTTTATCTCAAAATACTAGGAAGAGCTTCGAATATTTTCAATATTTCATATTTTCATATTTTTTTTTTGTAAGGAAATTATTGTAAAGAAATTATTTAATGAGATTATTTTTTTTTATTAGATTTGTCTCAACCTTGTCTCAAATTTTTAAAACGTGCTGGCTTGTTTTGAGCGCAATTTTATCTCAAAGTACTACGAAGAACACATTTTCGATGTTTCGTATTTTTTTGTAAGAAAACGTAAGAAATTATTTAATGAGACTATTATTTTTTATTAGATGTTTGTCTCAATTTTTAAAACGTGTTTCGCGCGTAATTTTATCTCAAAGTACTACGAAGGACATAAAGCTTCGAATATTTTCGATATTTCATATTTTCATATTTTTTTGTAAGAAAACGTAAGAAATTATTTAATGAGATTATTTTTTTTTTTATTAGATTTGTCTCAATCTCGTCTCGAATTTTTAAAACTGCTGGCGTGTTTTGAGCGTAATTTTATCTCAATGTACTACGAAAAACTTCGAATATTTTCAATATTTCATATTTTCATATTTTTTTTTTGTAAGGAAATTATTGTAAAGAAATTATTTAATGAGATTATTTTTTTTTATTAGATTTGTCTCAACCTTGTCTCAAATTTTTAAAACGTGCTGGCTTGTTTTGAGCGCAATTTTATCTCAAAGTACTACGAAGAACACATTTTCGATGTTTCATATTTTTTTTGTAAGAAAACGTAAGAAATTATTTAATGAGATTATTTTTTTTTTTATTAGATTTGTCTCAATCTCGTCTCGAATTTTTAAAACGTGTTTCACGCGTAACTTTATCTCAAAATACTAGGAAGAGCTTCGAATATTTTCAATATTTCATATTTTCATATTTTTTTTTTGTAAGGAAATTATTGTAAAGAAATTATTTAATGAGATTATTTTTTTTTATTAGATTTGTCTCAACCTTGTCTCAAATTTTTAAAACGTGCTGGCTTGTTTTGAGCGCAATTTTATCTCAAAGTACTACGAAGAACACATTTTCGATGTTTCGTATTTTTTTGTAAGAAAACGTAAGAAATTATTTAATGAGACTATTATTATTATTATTATTTTTAAGTTAAAGGGGAATTGGGGTTGAGTTTGCTTTTTCCAAAATTTGGTTAATTATTGCGTTAAAGTGAGCGTAAATAATCTTGGAAGAAAATGGATCAAGAAAAGTTTTGGAAAGTTGGTGGAAACGATTCGAACTTGGATTTCTCTCGCCGTTGGAAACTTTCTTCTTCGGTTAATAAACGAACCGTGAACCGATGACATTTAGGAAACTTTTGCTCTATTCTCGCGTGAAAATATATTTTTTCCCTTTCTTTCCTTTTTCCCCACTCTTTCGCTTCGAGTTTCCTATGCAAATTTCGAGCGAAAATTTCATTACAAGATCGAAGTTGAGCGATGAAAATGATGAAACTTGATTGGCCATCGTGTCTCTCTCTCTCTCTCTTTCTCTCCTATCGCCTCTCGTTCGAACGGATGAACGAGAGGCTCGAACGAGGCTCTCTTCGATTTTCAGAATTGACTTTTCCCCGCCATCCATGGAATTGCGAATCTATTGCTCTTGTCACCGTTATAATTCGTTTTGTCCCTTTAACGCTTCGCGATTGCTTTATTCGTATTATTCTTATTATCGACATTCCTTCTTTCTTCTTTTTCGATATCAATTCATCGAATAATTTCAATTTTCTGTCAACTCAGAAATACTCTCTCTCTCTCTCTCTCTCTCTCACGTCGAGAATAAAACGACGCTAACTCGAGATGACCTCGATCTCGAACAAAACGATGATAAATCGAAATCCAACGAATCATCCTGTCTTTATTCCTGTATATTTTTCGTTAAATTGGGATAAAGCCCCCCCCTTCGAGTTTTATTCGCACGGAAAAGGATCGTTTAAAAAGGGAAGAAACGAAATGGAAAACAACGTGAAATATCGAACGTCGTTGGTAACGACGTTGTTCGACAGGGAGCGGGGCCTGGGGCGGTCGAAAATAGAAAATAGGAGAGGAAAGGGGGCGGATTCGGTGAAGCGGCGCGACCAAACTCGCAATAAAAGCGCGCCCCTTTGTCGCAACGGGGTCGCAATGCGAATCGTCGAGCATTGTTTACACTGGTCGAGGACGAGGCCGGCCGACTACCGTTAAATCATTTTGCCACAAAGCTATCCAATATTGCTATCCACTGCTGGCTAAATAATGAGGGCACGGATCTTGCCCCCCTCTTCCTTTCCTCCAAAAAAGAACTGAATTTTAAGTTAAAAATTATCATAGGAATCATTGTGAAATTAAAAATAAAAATTACTATTGCGTGTCGATGATCAAGAGAGAATTTTACGAGTTAATTCTCGATGGTAAAATCGTGTTGAAGATATTCAACGATGAAAATCTATTTTCTTTATCTTTTTCTTAAATGTGTTGCACGAATTTGAACCAGAATGATGCTGCTGTTTTTTGGAACTTGATTTTCCAATCTTCCTTGAGAAGAATTATTGAGAAAAATAACTCCTCACTTTCGTAATCATTTCTAAGAATTTTTCCTTGGATCGTTGTTGAACGTGAGAACTTGTTAGAACTTTGGAACCTCGTGAAATTTAACGAGGGACCTTCGTCAGCATGTGAACCTTGCTTCTGATCGTCTCAGAACTTTGCACAACGAATCCCTGTATCGTCGCTGCATGACATGGCTCCAATAATAAAGGGTTAAAAACAATCGAAAGGGATCGAAATCCTTTGCCTCCTTCATAACACTTGGAATATGGAAATAATTCGATCTGCGAAAATAATAATTAATTCTTAAATTATATGTTTCTTATACATTATATTTCTCGACTTGATGAATCAGTGATTGAAAATAAAAATTTACGAAATTGCGGTGTGACGTTTAGAGAATATCGTGTAATCCGCGAAAATAAAAGATTTTTTTTATTCGAAATATACCTTGGAAACCGATTAATATGAATTTACATAAGCTGTAGTTGAACGTGACAGGTAGTTATCGTTGATACCAGTATCGTGGCTGATCGCCGATTAGAGGGTTTATCGGCCGAATCCCGAAAATTATGCGATTATTAGTTTAGTTATACACGCCACGTTTCAAATTTCTAAAGAATATCTCTTTGCGAATATTATATTAAATAAAATAATTTTTTAAATTCTATTCACCTGCCGGAATAAATCGAAGATCTGATTCGAACGACGAATAATAATTGTTGACTCGTCGAATTTTTCTTCAAAAATGTCTCTCGATTATTTTCACGGGCAATTTTAGCGGGATAAATTTTTCAAAAGAAAGAAAAAAAAGAAAGAAAAGGAATGGCACGGATAGTTCCCCTTTACCCGAATAATCGATATTGATGGAGTGCGTCTTGAGAGGGCATTATTTATGATTTATCGCGCTACTCGAACGCGCATCCCGTCCATCGATCGTCGATGTGCGCGCATTTGCGGAAGAACATCGGTCCCCGTCATCCTTTGTATCTATTTACGATAAGCTTTTCTAAAGCGCCGTGTCAAACAATCGTACAGAAGGATCGATAAGACTCGAGGAGGAGCGCGGAATTTAGCGCGCGGTTTATGGACCGTGAGATTTCTCATCTGTTGTTCTCTTATCGGGTGGCCGAACGGGTGAACGAGTTCTGGAAAATAGGTACGGTTAAAGAAAGTACGGCCACGTATCGCGTAGATAAGAGAGAGAGAAAAGAATAATATCGAGAAATTTTGAGGTAGAGAGAAAAATGGTTTTTGCAAGAAATTTATATATTTATGTAGGTGAAATTGCGTGTTTTAATCCTTTTGATCGTTTCCGAATGTCGTTAATCTCGGATCGAATGTTTAGAATGCGGACAAAAGTGCGATAATTGCGCGTGTACACGGAGCGCGAGTGTATAATTTAAGCGGCATGCGTGTATCTTAATAGCGAGCATGAACACCGGTCTAAAGAGATTACGGAGTGGGGCTGAAATGCGAGGCAAAATCGCATTTAGTCCGAGTCACGTCGCATCGCGTTGCTGAACGTTTTTAGACGTGACACGGAGAAGTATCATTTGCATTCCTCTACCATTACTGGCCGTATAACGTGTATGAATATATATGAAAAATAAATATTTTTGAACTTTCCTTCTTATCGCGAATACATTGCAATTTTTTTAATTCGTTCATTTTAAAAATGATTGCATAATGCGATACGGAATATGATTAAAAAAAAAGGGATGTGTAAAAGTTTCCATTTTCAATGAATAATTCTGTGATTTTGTGTATATTTTACATAGATGAGGATAAATAAGGAGATTAAGAATTTCTGTTCTTTTAGAAATAAACATATCGAAAATTCGATTAAAACTCCGTTAAAAATAGGAAAACGTTTAAACCGCTAACTCTAAGGATAATGATGTCAGGTCGATGAACGAGGAACCATTAAAATCTTAAAACGGTTAATCATTTACTCTAAACCTAATTAAATCTCATTAAAATTAAGAAAACTTGAACCTATAGATAAAAGATAGTAGATAGCGCAAAACTTTACCCTTTAAGATACATTTTTAATTTTTCCGATGCGATTTCTGGTTCCTAAGATATCGTCGTATTAAGAAGAGGGTAATTTTTAATAATTTACCATCTCCATACTTGTCCAACTTCTTGCGTAATTTAGTTTAAAACTTTGATCGAATTCTATTAAAATTAGAAAAAATTTGAACCGTTATAACTTCGAAGATAATGATTTCCGGTCAATGAATGAAAGATCGTTAGAACCGCTGAACCTTACCCTTTGAAACGCTTTTTTAATTTTTCCGATGTGACTTTCGGTTCCCGAGATATCGTCGTGTAAAGAAAAGGATAATTTTTAATCCTTTGTTACCTCCATCCTTATCGCGCATTCGCAGTTCCTACGTTACTCGCCTTAAAACTTCGATCAAGTCCTATTAAAATTGGGAAAAATTCGAGCCGTTATAACTTCGAAGTGAACGACTTCCGGTCAATGAATGAAAGATCGTTAGAAGCGCTGAACCTTACGCTTTAAAACGCTTTTTTAATTTTTCCGGTGCGACTTTCGGTTCCCGAGATATCGTCGTGTAAAGAAAAAGGTAATTTTTAATCGTTTACCATCTTCGTCCTTTTCTCTTACTCGGGTCTCTCGCTCTCACCTCGTCTCACTGATCTACCCTAAACCCCAGACAAGCGACAGACGCGATTCCTGGAAAAACGTAACACGTGATTCCTAGAAGGACGTAGTACGCATTTCTAGGAAAAAATATAGGTCATCGAGCCCCATTCATAATTTCTGACCGTCTTAAGCATTAACTTTGAATCCTTGTATCTCGGCAATCGATCGAGATATCGAGATGAAATAAAAAAAGATTTCAACGGCATGGTTTCCTCTATATTCTGAATGAATTTCTATGATAAAATTTTGAGTCTTTTCTCGCGTTTTTTTTGTATGAAAAATTAAAGTTTCATTTGCATTAACATCTTGTCGAATTAAAAATATAATCGTTACTCGTAAAGTTGAGATTTTATAAAATCTACGTATCTTAACAAATTATCTTTTTCTTCTCAAGTATTATATCGTTTATTTGTATAAAATAAACGGATGCTGTTAATCTAAATTTCTATATAAGACAATAATATAATACGAGGTATCGCGGTTTCGTACCAATTAGGACACGAATGAAAACCAGTCGTTATCGTTATAAAGTGCATACCTGTACAAAGATCTAGATAAAAACGGAATAAGCAACCAGAGCTGAATATTTTATCGATTGTCAACCTACATTTTCATGATATTTTTAAAGACGATTCTTTTCCGCAACAGCAACGAAGCGGTTAATGACATCCCCGATAAAACTGTTTCGAAACGTTGATTCTCATTTCGATAACACCAACAATAAGTTATATAAATATTAAAATGATACTGAAATAATCTATATATTTAGAACGAATCAGATTCTTCTCGATACGTTAAAAATTAAAATTGTCAAAATTTATAAAAATTGCAATTTTTATAAACTTGAATACTCATGATTTTAATGTACCCCAATTATTAATTTTAAATATAAATTTACCGATTATCAACGATTAACATCAACTTGTGAATTTATTTTTTTAATATCAATTTAATAACGATTATAAATTTTTCACAACAAATAAAATTTATGATATAATTTACAATTTATTTATGTTCAACGAATCAAAATATATTAAGAATGATTAAGACTCGTTAAAAGATATATTCTTAAAATACAATTAATACATTTACTCGTATCGTTAAATATCGTTATTAAGAACACAGAGTTAATCGATAAGTTTCTAATAACGAAAAATGGCCGTAAATGAGCCGTGCCATAGTCAAATTATAATTCCCTTTACCGTATCCCATTTACCATTTACGTTGACGAGAAATTCGACGATGAATCATTTATGACGTTCTGATTATAACTTCCTCGTTAATTGGATGATTCGTGATAATGATTCCCAATATGATGCCGCTAATGAAAGCCACAGTGCGCCGCCATTTCTTTGCGTGGCGTCGCTGCAATCGAATACGATATCGGGACCCCGTTACATTTCCCCATTCGTTTATTAATAGTCGCCATTACGGTGAAACGAACGAAGAATTTTCGAAGGTTCGCTTACCAATTGCGAATTATACCAACGATCAACGAATTAAATCGTATAAAAGAAATTTTTGTACATCTCGAGTGCGAGATCGTATTTGTTAGTTTATTAATATGTTATATTGGTTTATCGAATGGTTAAATTATATTTCTGGAATTGTTCAATCGTCGAGTAAATATGTTGTTCGTTTCAGAAAATTGTATTTATTAAAATGTAATATCGTTTATTTATTTAATTGGAGATTGAAAGGGAGGAGTTATAATAAATAATCGTTTAAAGCAATTATTTCGAAGATTTTTATTTTAATTGCGTCTATTTTCAAATAGTTGGTCGAAAAAGCGAATTTATATTTCTGTAATAAACAAAAAATAATCATTATTTGAGAAATTATTTGAAAAAATTATTTCTATTAAAACAAAATAATAGTCGGATGAGATAACATCTCAATGATTATTTTTTAAATAATTTATTTGGGTAACAAGTCCAAGTTTATTACAAAGTTTATCAAGGAAAGGAATTTCTTATTGTATTCATAAACGATATGGAAAATTTTTCGAAAGCTCATCTATTGTAATCTAATATTAGAAAAATATATTAGAAAAATAAAATTTATCAGAAATCGTGAATGAAAAATGGAAATTGAATTCAGAACATCTTGTTCCTCGCTCTTTCACACTGTACAACTCTGCTGTTCGATGTGTTAACAATACCAGAGTTTGTTATTCCTAACGTTGCATAAAACACGAGGTGAAAAGAAGTACAGTAACTGTATAATAGTACCAGTGCTTATTTGGTTTGCAGAATAATAGCTGTGCCGTAGATACTATCACGAAATTTTCTCGGTCTTTCACAACTGCCTAAATTGATTTCTTTTTCTATTTTTTCGTTCTGTTTATTAATTACAAAAACTGAATAATGCACGAGAATAAAATAGCACGAGAAAATTAATGAAAGTAACAATTTTGTCATTTTAATAATTGCAACAAAAGTTTTCAAAAAGTGTAAAAATAAAATAGATATACTAATTATATTAATTTTCAAGATCAAATTTGCCATTCTGGAATAATCTAGAAAAAAATATTACCTACATAATAATATCAAAGAAGAAATAACGATGCTCGTACAGTCGAAAGTGAAATAAATATATCTCGTTATTACACGATTACAAAACGAATGGGTGTGTCACGAACCAATGGACAATTCCAAATTATTGTTAAAGTAGTTTTGAGATCCTAAGCCTATCTTGATAAATGGAAGATTGATAAGATGATGACATAGGTCACCAGGAGAGAATAGATTTGAGGGAATTGCTCCCAGAACGTTAGATTTATGGCACATCCATTGATAACGAAATAATAAACGTTGAATCGTTTATAATAAAAATTCAGAAATTTTGAATTATATATTTATTGTTAACAATTGAATCAAATTGTATTTTATTTTTAACTTTAAACAAAGGAAATATTAGGACCCCATCTCTTTTTGTTGTCTCTCTTCCAATAATGACTCCAATCAACGTGTCAACTATTATATATTATAATATTATATATTTACAATTACAATCATTGTATTTTATTTTTAACTTTAAATAAAGAAAATATTAGGAAACAACCCCATTTCTTTTTGTTTCTCTTTCAATGTAATTTCCATCAATTATTATATATTATATATTTACAATTAACAATTGAATAAATCAAATTGTATTTTATTTTTAACTTTAAATAAATATTAAGAAACAATTTAAGAATCCCATTTCTTTTTGTTTCTCTTTCAATGTAATTTCCATCAATTATTATATATCATATATTTACAATTAACAATTGAATGAATCAAATTGTATTTTATTTTCTAACTTTAAACAAAGAAAACATTAGGACCTCATTTCTTTTTGTTTCTCTTTTAATATGACTTCCATAAATTATTATATATTTACAATCATTGTATTTTTAACTTTAAACAAAGGAAATATTAGGACCCCATCTCTTTTTGTTGTCTCTCTTCCAATAATGACTCCAATCAACGTGTCAACTATTATATATTATAATATTATATATTTACAATTAATAATTGAACGAATCAAATTAATTTTGTTTCTCTTTCAATTATTATATATTATATATTTACAATTAACAATTGAATAAATCAAATTGTATTTTATTTTTAACTTTAAATAAAATTCTCTTTTTGTTTCTCTTTCAACATGACTTTCATCAATTATTGTACATTATATATTCACAATCATTGTATTTTATTTTTAACTTTAAAAAAGGAAAACATTAGGACCCCATTTCTTCTTTTTATCTCTCTTCCAACCAACTGTATTATCAGCCACATTTTAATAAATAATTTTCATGCTCATATTTCTCAAAAGAAACTATTCACTAAAAAATAATCAGAATAATCAATAAGCAGAAGAGATTTTTCTAGAAAAATATATAAACTACTACACAAGAAAGATTAATTAAGATTCTTTACATAAACGTACATAAAATTTACACCGAAATACGAAATAATATAACCTCCAATCCATTTGATCCCTCATATAAAAACTGATCAAAAACTCAATGTTAAATTCGAGAGAGAAGGAAAGAACCGAAGGCTCGAAAATAAAACGCCAATGCTGCAATTGTCGCAAAAATTCCACGCCACGAGCAACACTTGGTTATATATCCTATCGATAAAGATCCAAGAGTCGCAGTGATCGCAATGGCGGTTTCGTGATCACACGACGACGAAATAAAATTGGCAAAACCGGGTCGAAATACGACCGTGTCTCGCTTTTGTTGTCCCCTTCAGAATCGCGATTCCGTGCACGTATCCGCGATACACGACGGCGGAACAGCGAGAGGAGTACGTATAAAGTGTGTCTGTGTTTCTGTTTGTGTATCGTGTTTCTCGAAACTGGCTATATTGTCCCTTCTGTCCGCAGCAGACGCAAGGAAATTCAAGAATGAAAGATTTAAGATTCGCACGTTCGTTTAGACCGCCATATCGATAAGTAAATTACGTCTGTTTTCGAAATAAATTGTGTATCTATTTTTTCATTCGATTTTGTCGATCAATCATAAACACGAAGCGACATCTTTGTGTTTGTCTTGCTCTAATTTTTGGAGAATTATAATAATCAGATTATGAATATTCTACGAAGCTGATACGAATGTATAAATATCCGAAAATTAAAATTTTGTTATCTATAGTTTCGATTTTTGCGTTTATAAAGTTATTTTAATTTTTTGAGAATTATGAAGTTGATACGAATGTTGGTATTAAAATTTTGTTATCTTTACTTTCAATCAGAGTTGGACATTAATCCGGTGAAAAAATAATTAAAAATTTCGAACAAAGTTACTCGAAGCAATTACTTATTAAAAGTAAGTGAATAATTTTAGCATTTATAATTTAGCATAATTGATCCACTTTTCTATAAATGATCTAAATTCTTGCCAAAAGTGATATTCCTAAGTGTAAAGTACATTCTACATTTAATAATTTCTCAATACTTTTACAATAACTAATTAAATTACAACACTATTAAATCTGAAAAATTGATACATTAAATAATTACACAAATTCTTTCGAAATCCTGGTCAAAATTAATAATTTCTTCAAAAATATCCTCCATCATATTTTCCTTGAAACTGAACTACTCTCTCCAACAATACCAGAGCCACCAAAAAATAAATAAATAAAAAGAAAAGAAAGACAAGATGCGAAAGAAACAGAGAATACAAAAAGAAGGATTCAAAGAGACGAACGATAAGGAGAAGGAAGGAAAATTTCGTGACTCTCGCAGGGCGACGTTGAGGAGAAGCCCGTCCAAGGTTGTACAGAATCGGAGATGTCAGAGCGGATGCTCTTTGGACGGAAGAGGAAGCTCTCCTCTGGTCCGTCGAGTCGAAATTACCGTGTGTTGCAAGGGAGAAGTATGCGTGGCGTCGCGCATGATAAAACGCGTTGTATCCTTGACCTCGGCGTTGAATTACAGTCGTTACGTTCCGTCTTCTTCTTTTTTTCTTTTCTCCTTTCTTCTCGCTTCCTGTTCCAATCCGGATTCACGGTGGAACACCGGCCTCCCCTTCTTTCGTTACGCTTCTTATCGTACGGGGTGGAAGCATTTCAAAATATAAAAATTATTCGAGAGTATTCGCTTTTATCGCAGCCAAAATATTAACGAATAATAAGAAATTATAATTTTCTTTGTCAATTGTGTGAACATGTTTTGAGAGGAAAAGGAAAAATATTTTCTATGAAATAAGTGAATTAATATGAAAAAAGAAAGATTTATAATTTATGGAATAATATGAATAATAAGTTTACAAAATTGAAAATTAAATTATTAAAAATAAAAATTGATGTTAATAAATAATTCTGAAATTAATTTTAGTGAAGATAAATTTTATTAGAATAAATTAATTTATAAATCAATTTAACCGCTATTGCTTATATTTTTATATTTAAGTTATAATTGAATTTATTGATTTTAGGTGAAATTTGGAATTAATTATAATTGAAGAATGAATAAAGAAATAATTGAAAAAAATAATACGATAATGCTTCAAACCGTGCTGATAAATCTTTTGATAAGCGGAAATTGTGTGTGATTTTGAAAATTTTCTAACAGATTAACTTCATTATATTTTAACCTGCAAACTGGATGAAAAAAAGTGATAAAATAACGTGCAGTTTGTTTATACGAGTTATTACGTCACAAAGTTTAAATTTAATTTTTAAAGAGAATAAGTCTTGGAGGTGTAGTAATTACGCACGTTAAGTGTTTGTTACGAATTCTCTTCTAACTTCTCTGTTGTCCTTCCAAAGAGGGGAACTAAGTAAGAGTACACGAGTTGGAGGATCCTTTTTCATTAAGGAACCACAATGCGGATACATAATGTGTTTAATCATTAAATATCCACAGCATGGATATAAAGCATAATACTAAGAATAACGATGAACAATTTCCAAACTTTAGTTATTAATTCATAAGAAAAGAATTTCATCAATTCAATCTTAATAATACAATATCCTTTTTCTTTAATAATTCATTTTTGGATAATTTTCAAACATTCAGAATTTTTTCTTCGAACCAGTTAATGCAATGATCGATGATAAATTTTATTTAGAAGAAAATTCTTGAAAATTAAAATTGAAAAATCTTAATAATACAATATCCTTTTTCTTTAATAATTCATTTTTGAATAATTTTCAAACATTCAGAATTTTTTCTTCGAACCAGTTAATGCAATGATCGATGATAAATTTTATTTAAAAGAAAATTCTTGAAAATTAAAATTGAAAAATCTTAATAATACAATATCCTTTTTCTTTAATAATTCATTTTTGGATAATTTTCAAACATTCAGAATTTTTTCTTCGAACCAGTTAATGCAATGATCGATGATAAATTTTATTTAAAAGAAAATTCTTGAAAATTATGTCTCCTCCAAATTTTTTTTTACCAGAAACTGCCGTTCCAAGGCATTAAAACTCGACGATCCTTTAAATTATAAAATCCAATAGCCTGCTATTTCTTTTCAATAGTAGGATAGTTTCGAGAGCACCAGATAAAAATGGAAATTTTGAATTTGTTATTCTCATTGGAGATCAAATTACAATTTTATCGTTATAATCTGATTTCTAATATTTCCTGTTTATTTTCAAATTTTCTCTGATTAAGTTTTCGAGACTCGGTTCCTCCAACTACATTGTGACTGTTACTCATGCACGATACAAAGGGCAGGAAGTTACCTATCCTAAACTACGATCCTTCAAAGAAACCTTTTCATTCGAGCTGAAACATGCTTTAACACGTGCTTCTGTCGTCGCCTCTGTTTCGATCGATCGAATCGATCATTCGCGAGTCGATTTCAAACGTTTCTCATAGTTAAAATAGCAAGTTGGAAACTCGAAAGGATTGTTTAACTCCTCCCAGTAAATTTGCCTTCGATTTTCCTGTTAAAATTTACCAAAACTCCTTCGCACGATCGATTAAATTTTCATAACTAAGGGAGGATAGGACTTTGTCGATTATGAATTTTTCGAATCATTTGCCATTTTCTGTCAGTGTTTTGAAATTCTTAGATATATGTTAAAAATTAGATTGGAACTGAGTTAAAGTTTTTCTTCTGCAGAATAAAATTTCAAAATATAAATTTGGATGCATAAAATGGATACTGATTATTATTAATTGTTTATTTCTCACATTTTTTTATTTCTTTTTACTGTACTCGTTGATAAGAGGAAAATATTTATATTAAAAATTTGTCCACGAGTTGAATGAATTATTAAAATTTGAGGAGCTATAGCAGGATTAAAAACTATCAATTAATGTTCGTTATCCAATATTTCCACACAAAACGGCGTCTAACAACGATTTAAATAAAATTGACGGAGAAGTAAAATAAAGAATTTATTCGTATCGATATTATAAATTTATATGTAAAAAATATTGTCGAAAAATTATATTCTTTCTAACTTAATAATTCTTAAATGATAAATATTCTCTCGATAATAAGATTAATGTAACAACGTTACATATACTCAATTATGATTTAATTATAATGTCGCACACGCTTGCTTTTATTTCCAATAATTAATTAATTAATATCTTCAATCGTTTCCGATTAAATCCGATAACAATATTCTGTTCCATATGCCAGTAAGAAATAAACGTAATATAAATCTAACCCAATTTAAATTTACTACAAATCGTGATAGATACATTTAAATATAATCAAAGTTACATGTACATGAAAACTCTTCGCTATGCACCACTGTATTAAAATCACACTAATATGTTACGTTTCGATTTTTCTCTGAAAATAAATTTTCATGTATTCTACACATTGCCGTCCATCCAAGTTAAAGATTTTAACCTGCTAATTAATTTCGAATCGTTTTGTTTCAGGAAAATGGCACGATACGATTTCGAGTGACGTTGGAAGACGAAGTGCCAGCCGGTCAGCAACCGAACATAGTAGGCGTCGATGCATACGTGATCGTGCTCGACGACAACGACAATCCTCCCCGTTTTCTGAACGTGCCTTACGAGGCTGTAGCCGAGGAAGACCTTCCTGTCGGCTCCACCATTCTTTCGGGTATTAAAGTAATAGATCCTGACCTGTTGGGCGATACCATAGATCTAACCTGCGTCCCCCAGCCACAGGTGAGTCATTCATACTCGTTACACCACTAATATCTACTTGTATCGCTGCTTTTCTTTTCCTCTCGTTCCATCTCGCTATTCGACTGATATTAAACGTCATTCGAACACGTTCTTCCAGAATATTTCGTTCCTTTTGCAACTTTTATCCGGATGCTTTTGCATTTGTTCCAGAAATCGAGTTTTAAATCTTTCTCTAGTATGCAGGGGTACAAGTATGCATTCTTTCCTTCGAACTGCTGTTTTTGAAAATTTATATACGTGAACTTTTTCGGTTTGCGTTTTGTTCGAAGAGTGTTTGAATCCGTGTTCAAAAATCGTTTTTAGGATATTTTTTTACGTAGAGGCTGTTTTTAGATTTATTTGAGAATAGAAACACGGTTGAAATATTTTTGAGTATTTAATTCCTTTTGAAAACGAAGTTGATCGGAGAAATGCGATTTTAAAAATGATGATAATCTGAAAATCGAATACTCGCGAGCGATTTAACTGCCTCTACTATTTCAATCGTCAATTCAAAACTGAATTTGCATATATATTTATTTCATTATCCTCGACGAAGCGTACAAACTCGTTTGGAGACAGGCTAGAGACTAGAGACAATTTCTATCTCCGTTCAAACTTTTATATTCAAATTACTTTTAACACATATCTATCATCCAGTGCGTAATTTTTATACTTGTAATAATAATATACAAAATTCATACGTTCGTTTTATAATCACATTAGACATCACATCGAGACAGATGTTTAAATCCACGAGAGAATTTCACCTTTCGTTATTATTTTATAAACTGGAGGGATGTCGTTTAAAAAATTTTGAATCAAAAGATCAACTTATGTTTAATTAATCCTAAATGTCAAACGTTAAAAATTCTGGACGCATAATTTACGAGATATTTTTTACGTTTAATGTCCCCTCGAACGATTTAATCAACTAACGATTACTTCTCTTTTTTCTTTTTACAAAGTTGTACCTGTATTTTATTTATACGCGGAGAGTTCGTGTAACATTTTCAAAACTCCCGCTTTTTACGTAACGAGGTTTTTAATTTTGAACAGCGCTGATTGAAAAGCAGCTTAACCTCTCGGTTCTTGCGAAATTAATTTTCACGTGTTAATTTGTCGCGAAAAATATTTGCCAATTCGATATTCGATATACAAAATTTATATACGATAGTAGAAATTAACTATTGTGAAAATTGTAAATAAAACTTACGAATGTTAACAGTGCAACATTCAACAAGCACGTACGTGTGAATTATTGAATTATTTTTCCAAAAGAATTTCTGAATTGAAATTTTTGGACAGATTATACCGCATAATCG
This sequence comes from Apis cerana, assembly GCF_029169275.1. Taxonomy (NCBI): domain Eukaryota; kingdom Metazoa; phylum Arthropoda; class Insecta; order Hymenoptera; family Apidae; genus Apis; species Apis cerana. Next base: position 7,873,498 of record NC_083858.1, on the reverse strand, counting down.
AAATATGTACAGTATATATAGTGGAAAGAAAATATTCGAGAAACTTTTCAACAGTCGGTATCGAATAATAGAACAATTTCCTGCCAAAGAAATATCAATGCTCGTTTTAATTAATGCATAACGAAATCCGGTGGTAATCTCTTTCTTTCGTGCACGTTTTCGACGTCCAACCGGGAAGATTAATCGTCACGAGATAAATTCCTCCTACCTTCCTGCCTAGTGTCTGCGAAATTAATCTCGGGGACATTTGACTATTTAATAGGACGCGGTGCATATTCCCGCTCTGTGTCTCTGTGTAATATATTAATACGACAATATAAAGTCAACCGGTTCAGAAAGTTCACCTCTTAATCGCTTGAATTTTCTATGCCGGCCGCCCCGCACTGAATACGAAAGTATTCCTTTAAAACAGCTATTTCACGTCAAATCGGCTACACCCGAGATCCTCCTGCCCTCTATTATTTATTTTAGCAAGCTCCACGGCATTTATTGCGGCGCGGAGGGGAATTCATCTCTATGAAATTTCAATTTTACCCGTTCGTACGTATCGTGTCTGGAAAAGTTGATTTTTTTTCTTTTTTTTTTCATTCGTACAAAAATAAACGATCGATTAATTTTTTTTGAAAATTGAAAGAGAAACGGGAAGTAATTGAATTGAATGTACGTATATTTTCGGGATGAAATTCAAAAGTCTTTGTACAAATCGATCTTTTCTTTTTTTTTTTCCAAATATGAGAAATATTTGATGTGAAAGGTTGTTTCGTAAATCAGTGTAATTAATTTCGTTCATTTTTTAATAATTTTATTTCGGAGAAAAATAACGAATGCAAGGAGAATAATTAAAGAATAAATTAAAGGATACTTTTAAATTATTCAAAAATTTTCGAGTTGTGACTAAATCCTTTCTTAAATGAATTATATCTTATATATGTTCACTTTAAAAGGGAGTACAATAATAAATATTGCATTGATTTTAAATAAAAAATTAATAAGTGAAAATATTGTTATAAGAATAGAAATTAAAAAGACAAAATGGAAAAGCAAAACTATACTTTCGCAATATTAAAATTTTATTGGTAAAGTAAATTATTCTGTTTCTTTCTTGATTTCAAAAATTTATATATCATAATCAAATATTTTTCACATACCGCTTAAACAACTTAAAAAAGATCTCATAATCTTTGAAGTGTATAGAATCTAACAAAATCTTCTTTCAACGAGCATAGTGAGGATTAAAAATAATATATACACATATATTTCTTTTTAAGAAAGAAAAAGGATTTTTTTCTTGTAAAAAAATTTTAGGAAAAACATTTTTGACGTTAATTAATTACATGCTTTTTCGTGAGAGAGATTTCGTTGTAATTATTCTTCCTGTGATAAAGAAAACTAAAAGTAATATTACTTCGAAAATATAAAAACATAACAAGAAAAATAGAAAAGAAAATTCTGCATATTTTGTTTTTTAATCATAAAGTAAAATAATATTCTTTCGTGATCGTTATGGAAAGTCTGATTATTCATCCATAAAATATCCATTATTTATTATTCGCAAAGATATAAAATTGATAAAGGAGAAATTTAAGCGAAAAAATTATGAATAAATTAAAAAGATATATAATTTTCTTCTATCTGATTAATTTCAATCAAAAAGCTCACAACAATATTGATTAACTAGATTAGTGGTTTTTAACCTATGATTTGTGAAGTCTTTACACGTAACTGAATATTTTTAAAAAGCTGTTTATTTATAAAAAAATCTTTTCTCTCAAATTTAGAGATTATTAACGATCAGTATCATAAATATTCATATTCGATATATTTACAGATTCAATTTTCGAGTTTTGAGACATGTTTTTACAACAATAAAAAATTATTTCGAGGATGATAAATTAAAGACTAAAAATTTCTGGATATGAATTAATAGTATGAACTTTTTTGATTTGAAAAAGAACTTGGTTTTTGAATGGTTTCTTGTACTTACTCGAATTACCAAAGAGTGGAGTTGATTCCTTATAACTGCAGTTCCACAAAATTATCAGTTTACCATGCATTTAATTACGTAATATAATCCAAATTGAATACAAATATGGATTCGTTTGATAATCTGATTTTTTTATTAAATATTATAGATTTCCTATTATCAAACTGATTAAAAAATTGGAGATAAAATAAATTTCAAAAAAGAATAAATTGATCATTTAACTTATGAGACTTTTGAAAATATAGAATAATTTATTTAAAAATATATATATATTTTATTGTATAATTTAAAAATATTTCAAAAAAAGCAAGTTAAATTGATAGATAAATAAAAAACAAATTGAGAAATTTTATAAGATGTGACATAAGCTCATAATTTAAAATTTTTCATCTTTCATGTTGATTTCTAGTAACAAAAAAGTCACAAACTTCTTGAAATATTATTTATATCGCGTGAAAACGTTGGTATCGTGTTCTAGGGTCGATAACGGAACATACTGCGGTCGAACTTTAAAACGATCAAATCGGGAGAAAAATAGCTGGCATATCGGGCATTTTGTTCGAAAAATATCCAATACGTTTATCACTCAAGATACGCGGAAATTATCTGGCCTTACCAGTTCTACGCGACGATCTCGAAGGATGGGGCTGGAATATTAGCACGAAGACGCATAACCTCTATGTCATATCCGCTCGATAAATTCATGGAGCCCGTTAGACGACCAATAAAACTGTAAAACCTTTTAACTAATGGCTCGCTGGTTTTACGGCAGCGAACTTTAATACCTCTTTTCGTTTTATACAGGCCGTGGAACGCGCCATGCTCTCGATCATTAAACGTAACTAATGTTTAAAACACATGTGTGTCGTTTATTTACAAAATAATCGAATTTTTGTTATAAAAGCAAAGTCGATAAAAAAGTAAGTTATCATCAAAGACAATTATCGACAGAGTTGAGAAATATTCCAACATTTAAACTCGTGTTGTCTTTTTTCTTTTTTTTATTATTATTATTGATTGATCGAGAATGATTTAAATCAAAAATATTTGTTTTTTTAATCGCAATGTTTATGATATAAATTTAACTTAACTAATTAAAAATAATTACAATAAAATGTCAGATATTTGGAATGTATATAATTAAATTAATTATTAATAAATAGTATATTTTCATTTCATTGAATCATCTTTTTTTTAATACTTTATAATATAATATAAATGTTCATAAAACATCTTTAACGATATTACGTTTATAATTATTTTTAAAATATCCATAGACATCTCTGTAACTTACTTATTTGAAAAATATATCTTTCGCTCAAAACGTAATTATTATTATATTATATTTTTCCTATAATTAATATAATATATATAATAATTCAACAGAATGACTACAATTATAATGATTATAATTGGCAGTGCTTGAATCTTTACTAATTCCACAATTTTTATTCCACGATTAATTTAATCTTCCAAACTCTGTCGTCTATCATCGTATCATTGCAATCATATCATTAAAAAAACAAAAGATTTCATGATCTCATGATTTTATCTTACGTAGGTAATACAGATAGATACATCACAAAATATTATATGAGAACATATGTAGACGTTACGAAACAACAAATTGATATACTTTTAATATAATCATTCTGTTATAGTTTCTAGATGCCTGTGAAAAGTTTGGTATAGTGGATGTGGAGAAAAGACAGAATTCGTACACGGGCGCCCTCGTATTACGTCAACCACTCGACTACAGAGAGAGACCCTTTTACCAACTACTGCTCAGGGCAAGCGTGAGTACTGCTCGAAAATTAGTTTTAATTATACCACAGCTACGCCAGAACCTCTAACCTTCACACTCGTCCTTAAGATAAATCTATTTACGACAAGACGCGCTTCTGGAAACCATCTAGCTTGTTATCAGGCTGGATACGCTATTGTAAATCATACGAATTAATTTTAGAATTTCTGAACTTGTAAGGGAAATAATTTCTATTTAACAGTGGAATTTCTTGTGCGTATATAGATATATAAAGTGTTCAGAGACTAGTCAGCGTTTTTTTTCGTAAGGTATTAGAAAAAAATATTAAAGGGAAAAATTAATAGTGTGCATCAATTTTTCAAGAGAAAAATATCATATATAAAACATATGAGATATATATATGACAAAACGAATTCATTCGTACACATGACTATGACTTTTAAGCTTATGCAAGGTCAGAAATGAAGATGACATTTTATCTTATATCATGTAATACTATATTTATCGATATTTTTTCATGTATTTACATTTTGTATTCGTAAATAAGAGATTCTATTACAAAACAATAAATAAATTCGAAAAATAACAATAAGAAATTTACTACTTAGTTCTGAAGAATGCATTATTTTTTATCTATTAATCTAGGATATCTTGTTACTGCAGTATTTCGTTATACTATCATTTATCATTGTCATCAGATACGAGCTCGAAAACAATGTTCCCAGCAATTGTACGGTGTTTAACACTTCCTTCTTCCTCAATACATCACAATGAAAAATGTTCCTATAATCTTTTTTTATCCCACTGTAATCTCGAAAAATCACCTCCCAAGTAATTTACCCCCAAAATACAAGAATTAAACAAGATCAAATCGGATTATTGAATTTAAAATGCTCTTTGACACACCCAGTTGCGAACATGAAATTCAGTTTCCATTAATTTCCGCGAGCAAAATAGGAAGTGAATTCTTCGAAAGCGAATTTTCAACGAATTGCGAGAAAAAAATTTTTTCGAGGTTAATAACAAAAATGAGAGGACGCGTCGAAAAAAAGCAGCTTACATGTTTTTGATAAATTACAAATATACCACCGTTCGATCTATGATGATTTTTTAATGATTTTTTTAATCTTATAATATTCTGGTGTTATAATTTTTCTGTTGTCAAAATTATCCGTTAGGTTAGGTTGTTTATTAAAAAGTTAACCTAATCATGGATATACAAAAAATTAAGTTTAATTAAAGTTTAATTTCAATTTAAATCAAAATTAAGTAAAAATTTATTTAATCGTTAACCGATGATTAGTTTTCTTAATTAATTATCTGTAACAATAAACTTAATTAAAATTAATCTAATTTAATCTAATCTGAGTTTTAAAGAATGCAGTTTTGTTAATAATTTTTTAACAAAACAAATACTAAAATATATTTAAAACATAAATCAAATGATATGATCTTAACAAAATTTTAAAAAATCATCAAGATTGGAGGATGATAATTATAAATAATTATCACGTTTTTATTAAATTTGTATATTTTCCCGATTTTTCTTCAATGAATGTCATTTTTTAAGCGCAATTTTTTGCTCTCTGTTTCTTAATAATTGTAAAATAAGTTTACCGTGAAAAGAAAGATGGGACAGTTAATTATCTTGGCCGCTAAAGAAGATATTTATGCTTCGAATGAGCAGGTAAATATGGCGAATTTAGGAAGTCTTCGTGAAGGTTGAAAACAGGTATGCGAGCCAAGGTTGAAAATTGATTTTAATTACGTAGTCTTGGAAATGACTTTGTGCAACTTTGAAGACCAAGTTTATTTATACTTGAAAGTGCAATTATTATAATAATAATGTGTTTTCACACGAAAAAATTTAACCTGTTTTCTTTTATCAATCAAAAAATTAGTTTTTAGTTAACAAAAGCCTGAAATTTGCAAATTTTATCAATTATCAATGTATTTCACACATACGTATTAATAATTTATATATCAATACGTAATATTTTATTATTTTTTATAGCCAAATTATTATTTCGATATGAATCTAATTGTCCGGAATTTATTTAAAACTTGTATGCAAATCAATAATTTTAGTTGATTTAAAGGAAAATTCTAATTATTTAGTAAAATTCAAAAATAAAGAATATAATAAAATAATACACGGAGCAGAACAAATGCACACTATAATAAAAGCAAAGTTTATATATTTTAATAATTAAAAATAGTATAATCATTAAATTTTAATTTAAAAGCACTAAAAAATTGCGAACTTTTCGGCCAAAAACCGTAAATACCGTTTTTGTATCGATTTCAATTTTATTATCTCGCTTGTTTATGGAAATATTAATAAAAAAATATATCAAATAAAAATTGAATGATTTTGAGGAGCGTATAATATCCTGGTGTTATTAATATTTCTTCAATAGTTGATACATAAATATTTTGTGAAGCCAAAAAATGAATATTTTTTAATGCACCAACTGTTTTAGAAAATCAAAGAAAACAATGTCCAATGCAGGAAACGAGAATGAATTAACGTCATGAACATCTCGAAAAGTTTCCCAATTCAACTTATACGTAATAAATAAATTTCCGGCAGAATTGAATTGACAGACAAAATTGTTAGGAGAGCAGATTGTTCCTGTCTTAAACCACGCGAAAGATAACCCAGGATCAGGCTACGAATCATTTTTATACAAGTGAATTTTCCTCGCAGGATGGGTTGAACAATGAGACTACAGGGGTGGAAATCAAGGTGGCAGACATTCAGAACAGTCCACCGGAATTTCTGGACTCGTTAACGGGTGTGGTACGCGAGGACGACCCCATTGGAACCTTGGTCATGACCGTCAAAGCCAGGGATGGCGATAGAGGAATGCCAAGAAAGATGATCTACGAATTAGTTACCAGTGAGTCGATGCCATTTTCTTTTGCCATTTTCTAAATCAAATATAAAAATAAAAAAAAAATTAAAATTAATTAATTAATACGACAAAATATAAAGAAGAAAAGAACAGAATAGTTGAAAACAAAAGATAGAAGATTATTTAATTTTGGAAGCTTCTAAAAAAAAAAAAACGAAATAAGTTAAAATCAAAAGATGAAAAAATAATTAATTTCTATAATTTTTCGAAAAATAAAAATGAAAATTAAAATTAAGTAATTAATACAAAAAATAATTTTATATTTCCTTTTTTTTTACTTAGATCCATTCGACTATTTTCTATTGGACGATGAAACAGGTGAGCTGAGAACGGCGAAGCCGTTAAACAGGGAAGCATTAAAGGATTCGACGGGGGTGCTTACCTTGAAGGTGAGGGCACGTGAATTGATCGATGGTATGCCAGGTAACGATAATCTGACAGTCTCTACGGCCGAAGCGACGGTGACAATCAAGGATGTTAACGACGAGCCACCTACTTTTAATCGTCGCGAATACAATATAGAAATTCCTGAGAATGTGCCGAATGGCACGCCTCTGCCTCATTTGGACATGACTGTCAAGGATCCCGATGTGGTGAGTAATTCTTAATAAAATCAATTTCAATTTCTAAAAAAAACCTATCTTTTAAATAAATAACTCGGAAAACTTTATTAGATATTGCTCATGTTTATCGATATTTGAATTTTGAATATTTCGAATCAATGACAGCCATTGGAAATATCACTTGGAATTGTTGCATAAGCATTCTGTTAATTATTATTATAGATGTTTAAAAAATGACTTTTTTATGTGACGTAAATAAAACATTAATAAAATATTTCAGCATAATAAACATAATCATATCTATAATATATAAATATATATATATATTACTTTTTATTTTTAAAATTCAAAATTTTTTTTTATTGGAGATGCTGTAATATCACAGTATCAGATATATTAACCGCCATTGATACGAGTATAATCAATTCTTCATCTATCAATCTATTATTTATTTGAACATAACCTTAATTGAAATGCATTATATAAAATTTACCTTATTTGAAATTATTTTTAAATTATAAGTTTAAAATAAATTTCATCAAGTATAATTTAATATGAACAATTTATATTCAACTTCATTTATATTATAACTTCATTTGTAAGCTTCATAAAATCACGTCGTTACAGGGCTTGAACTCGGTATTTTCTCTACGTTTAGAAGACATTACGGACGGTGCATTTACCATCGAACCGACTATGGCAACTGGAAGCACTTCCGTGAACATTCGCGTTGCAAATGGTTCGCTAGATTATGAAAATCCCAACCAACGTAAATTCATTATTCTGGTAAGCAAATAATCCTTTTTCATGCTTGAATTATATCCTTGTTTATATCTATCAATATGCTGTAAAAATAGAATTATACGATGTACCATTGTTATCCTTCAGGTCGTTGCAGAAGAGGTCCATACAGATCCAAAACTTTCCTCCACGGCAACCGTGACTGTCTCTATCACAGATGCAAACGATAATTCACCCACATTCAGTAATCCCACATATACTGCTGTGGTACTGGAAACTGCACCTCCAGGAACACCAGTTATAACGATCACTGCTAAAGATCGTGACAGCGGACGGTAAGAAATACCTCGAAATATTTTTCTGGATCCGAATTCGAAAGTTTAATAAAAATGTTGTATTTGCAGTTTTGGCACAGCTGGAATAGCTTATCAATTGCTTGGACAAGGTGCGCAACATTTTTCTGTTGACCGTAAATCTGGGATCATTACAGTGGCTCCGTGTGCAAATCCTGGAACATCACCCTGTTTAGATTACGAAGAACAAACGGAATATTTTCTCACGTATAAGGTACATCATCGTCAAAATTATTTTACTTAGTGTTTATTAAAAAATAATTTTTTCGAAAAATTTTTCCCAAATTTTTCCAGAATTCGTAAATCTTTAAAAACATCTACATGTATAGTACATGTAAAACATCTTTTAAGAAAATAATGTTATGACAAAGAATATTCTTACAAAAAATGTTTAGTATAAAATAAATGATATTACGCAATATTAATGATTTTTCTGTAAATGGATGCATAAAGGTCATATGAAAGTAAAATATAATTTTTTAAATAGAATTATAAAATTTTTAATGAATTAATTTAAGCAACTCGTTATTTCCTACAAAAAAAGCTACTCAAAAAATTATTAATTTATTAGATATTGAATAAAAGAAAAAGAAAGCATGTACAATAGGATATTGCTTCGCGTATTTTTTATCTTACATACAATAAGTTTTACAAACTTTAATTTTTTCTAAATTTCTAAAGAAAATAATAGAAAATTAAAATTGATCATATGATTTTTATGCATCTATTTACAGAAAAATTATTAACACTGCATAATTTATGTTGAATGCCTCGGATAAAACAAATATAAACAAGGAGAGCAAATAGTAAGAGAAGAATAGAGATAGGATTGACCATTAGCGCCATCTATTGAGTGTCAAAGACATTTCTTCAAAACAAGGTAAAGTAGAATAAGAATTGAGCATCAGCACCATCTCTTGAGAACTTAAGATACATTTTCAAATTCTGATGACAGAAAGCATTTAATCTTCAATTTTTGGCCTATATTATGCTGGCTTTGTAGAAATGTCTTTAGCAATCAAGAGATTGCACTAATGATTAATTCTTGCTTTACCTCTATTTTTCTTCTAACATTTGTTTTTTTTTTTTTTTTTACATGTATTTCATTTGTGACACTCTAGAAATGGCGCTGATTCCCAAATTTTTATCCTATATCTGTCCTTCTCCTAGCATATACTATTCTTGTTTGCAACATGAGTGACGAGGCTTTTGAATGTCTCTCTTTATTTTATATGTTTGCAAAATTTATAAATTTTTAATAAAAAAAAAAGATAATTTTTATTTTTGTATACCATATATAATTTTTTTCTTTATCATGAATTATTATTATATTTTTTTAAGCTTTCAAGTTTACGAATTAGAAATAGAAAGATTAATTTATATAAAAATATAATATATATTCACATAATTTATATACAATATATATAATATATATATGTATATATTACGTACGTATTAATACTATATTCGTAAAATTTAAAAAATCTAGATACCAAAACAAATACAAAAATTGATATATGATTTTTAAGAGATTGTTTATTGTTAAGAGATGTTAAGACATTATTTATTGAATTATAATTATAAACAATTTAAATTTACTAGATAATCAAAATAGAATTATTTCATTCTATTTCCATATCACTTCTTCTAATTCAAATTTCTTATAATTTAATAAATTAAATTTAATTTAATTTTTTTTGATCTGTATGATTAATTCTCCAAAAATATTCTATAAGTATATTAATATACATATAATAACTTTATGTAATTATATATATAATTATTGAAATACTTTATTTTATTAAATATGACACGCTTCTTTAATTTTAATTAGAAAAAACAATGAAAAATATAAGCTTACTTAATTAATTTTCATTCTTCTTCAGGCAACGGATGATGATGGCCAGGGACAAACAACTAGTGTTTCATTGCGTATCAGTTTATCAGACGCGAATGATAGCCCACCGCGATTTTTGCAAGACAAGTATCGTGCCGTTATAGACGAAGGAGCTGAAAAATTTGAACCTGATTTGAAAGTGCAAGCCCGAGATAAAGATAAAACGTCAAAAATTACATATGCAATAGTAGGCGGCGATGAATTAGATCTTTTCGCTATAGATCAAGATACTGGTGAAATTACCATAAAAAATAAAGGTCCAGTCGATTTAACCAATTCAACTCACGATTGGATTGCGCTTGTCATACAGGCAAGTGATGGAATATTTGTCGATTCCGCCATTGTTAATATTACAATTCGCGATGTTAATAACAACGCACCTGTATTTCCTCACGAACTTTATACTGCGAGTTTACCAGAAATATCACCGATTGGTAGGTAATTTTTTCCATAATAATTCATAAGAATTTTTTATTACATTTCAATAATATCACGTAACTTAATACGTATATTTTAGGAACGGTCGTAGAAGAAGTTACAGCGACTGATGCTGATACAGGAATTAATGCAGAACTTGTTTACAGAATTCAAAAAGGAGCTTTTGATGACTTTACCATCAATGAAACGACAGGCATAGTAACAGTGTTTAGGAAACTAGATTATGATAATAAAAACACGTATCACGTAGAAGTCATAGCATTCGATAAAGGTAGATGAATATACATATATATGATTATAGTAGTGCTTAGTTAATTATCACATTTTTTGCCCACTTATTTGAAATCCAAAATAGATAATTTATAAAACAAAATATGAACATTTTTTTCTATTTTTTGAGAATACATTCCAATCTTGCGACACTACACTATTATACACTATGTTATCTGTAAATTATTATATATTATATTACAATAATTAATTATTTTTTAAATGTTTTTTATAATTTCATCATATAATTTTTTATGACTAGGAACTCCTAGTTTAACCGGTACAACAACGTTGATGATTAACGTTGAAAATAGCAACGACAAAGCGCCTTATTTCACGCCAGAAACTCAAAGAGCTGAAGTTACAGAAGATACTCCTATCGGAACAGTATTTACAACGTTAAAAGCTACAGATCCAGATAGTACCAATGTGGAAGCATTAAATTTTGCTATTTCTGAACCTATTACTGCGATCGATAGAAACGGTCAACAAGTCAATGACAGTAAATCTTTTAAAGTATGATCTGATGTTTTATTTTGTAATTAAAATTAAAAGTCTAATTTATGAAAAATATATATTAAGTAATACATTTAGGATTTTTTCGCTGTTGACCGCGCAACCGGGCAAGTTTCTGTCGTTAGATCGTTGGATCGTGATATTGCAGCAACAGTAAGCATCACTGTAGTTGTCAGTGATACAACTGCACCGACGTTGCAACAAGGAAGAGGTATTATATATTAAAAATTATTTATATAGAGATATATTATATATTAGATATAAATAGTTAGTATAAAATTTATGCATGCGCACGTATATGTATAAAATCTCTAATATATTTCAATGAATATAATTAAGTCGGATATTAAAATATCGAAAATATTATTTGTACATATTTAAATAATTCTTTTATTTATAATTAGGTACTTTAGTAGTCACAATTATTGATGTTAATCATATGGCACCAGAATTCCTAAAACCATGGACAAGAGAAAATCCACGATATTTAATAGAAATGCAAGAAGAACAACCAACTGGAGCTATTGTAGGAGCATTTACAGCAATTGATGCAGATAGTAATATAGCAGGATATGCAATTATACCACCAAGTCCTTATTTTAATATAGATAATGTTACAGGTTCATTATATAATTATTGCTTAAATATAAAGAGAAATATGAAAAGTATATAGTAAATATAATAAATTTTACAGGAATTGTACGAACAAGCCAAGTTATTGATTATGAAGAAACAAAACAATTGGAGTTTACAGTAGTTGCATATGATTCTGGAGTGCCTCAATTATCTGCAACTACTAAAGTAATTGTTACTGTAATAAATATTAATGATCAAGATCCTAAATTCGAGAAAGAATTGTATAATGCCTCTGTAAAAGAAAATTCACCACCAGGTACTCATGTTATTGTTGTTAAAGCAACAGATGGAGATGAAGGTCCATTTGGAGAAGTTAGTTATAGCCTTATAGGTGATCATGCTGCTGACTTTAATATTGGTAAGTTAAATTCTCTGTTCATAATGTAAAATTGTATTTTATTGTATAAACATATATTTTTATAAATTATTAGGCCATGAAACAGGAGAAATTACTGTTGGTAGTGCTGCTGTCCTTGATAGAGAAATAACACCGAATATTACTATAACGGTAATGGCCAGTGATGATGCCCATATAAATTCACGTCGAAGCACTACAGTTCCAGTAGTAGTAAAACTCATTGATGTTAATGATAATCGACCAATATTTACACAACATAGTTATAGAGCTTCGGTTGCTGAAAATCTGCCAGTAAATCCACCTGCACCTATTTTACAGGTAATTTCAATTTGAACATGATTCTAAAGAATTGCATAGTTGAAAGGATTGATATACAGTATATTTCTTATAAGGTCAGAGCTGTGGATCATGATGAAGGAATCAATGGAGAAGTTTGGTATACTATAATTCATGGAAATGAAAATGAATCATTTTCCTTAAATCATGAAACAGGTATTTTATATCCTGGAGCAGCACTTCTTGGCAGAGCTGGTTCTTACAGAATTGAAGTAGAAGCAAGAGATGGTGCTGGTAATGGTCCACATTCAGATAAATGTTATGTTGATATACGAGTTACACCAGTAAATCAACACAAACCACAATTTGTTCTACCTGAATTAACAAACGCTACTGTTGAAGTACCTGAGGTATGTGTAAAAATAGCATCATCATTAATAAAATTGATTTGATTTATTAAAATTATACCAATGTAATGTAATAATGAACAAAATTTTTTAGAACACAGGTGTTCTAAATTACTTAATATTAACCGTGAAAGCGATCGATAGAGATCCTGGAGAAAACGGACGCGTAAGTTATCATTTAAAAGTTGGAAATCGAAATATTCAAGAAACGGAAGAATTTTCTATAGATCAAGAAACAGGTGAATTAAGATCGAAAATTATTCTTGATCGTGAAGTAAAAAGCAAATTTGAGGTAAATTTTATTCGCATGTTTCTAAAAAATTTATAATATTCATATTCAAAATAATGATGCTTAATTTTAATATTATTTCAGCTTGTTCTTGTAGCTGCTGATCATGGTACACCAACAGCATATGAAACATTACGCCTACTTACTGTACAATTAGTTGATACAAACGACAATACGCCACAATTTTATGATGAATATCATTTTCAAATATCAGAAAATCGCCCAAAAGATTACTTTGTAGGAAAAGTAATTGCGGAAGATAAAGATGAAGGAAGACACGCAAAAGTATATTATTATATAGAAGCTGGTAAATAACATATATTATAATTTAATTATATATAATTATAATTTTTAAGATTATAGAAGTACTAGCGATAAATAAATTTATGCGAATGTCATTTTTCAGGAAACGAAAATTATGCATTTTATATAGACAAATCTGATGGAAGCATATATACAAATAAATCATTCGATCGTGAAACTCGAGATAAATATGTTTTATCGATACTGGCTTCTAATGATCCTGATATTTATATAAGTCCTGCAGATGCAGGTCGACCATTAATGCACAATACGGATCATGGATATGTAAATGTTACTATAATTATTTTGGACGAAAATGATAACTCGCCAATATTTGAACGTAATGATTATTATGCTGGTGTTAATTCAATGGCAAATGTGAACGATTTTGTAACAAAAGTAACAGCATCAGATTTAGATGTTGGAGATAATGGTACACTTCATTATTATGTTGCCAGTGCAAATCTTTACAAATATGGATCAGAAAAACCTAGTGGTTCTATTGTTCCAAGTCCTTTCATTGTAACACAAGATGGTAAACTTGTTACAAGTGGATATATGGCTGAATATAATCAAGATAGGTTCATTGTTGAAGTTATAGCAAAAGAAGCTGCTATTCCAGAAAGATATGCAATGACTAGAGTTCATGTAAGTTATTTCATATGCGAGTATATTCGTGTATATTCTAATTTTTTAATTATTTATTTATTATGTTAATGAAGGTTTGGGTATTTGAAGCCTCGCAATTAATAAGAGTTATTTTATCAAGACCTCCTGAAGAAGTAAATCGTGAACGTGATGAAATCGTATCAGAATTATCGAATGCAACTCAAAGTAGAGTTGTTGTCGATGATATACGATATCACGTAGATGCATCAGGTCATATTCGTAGAGAATGGTAAAAAAAAATATTTTGAATATTTTTTACATAATATAATATCTAAAAAACATAATATTTAAATACAATTTATAGGTGCGACATGTATTTACACGTAGTGGAATCAAAAACTCAAACTATTGCTCCAGTTCCACAAGTACTTAAAGTTATTGATGCAAAATATGATTTCTTGAAAGATTATTATACTGGTTTTGCTATTGAAAATGTTGTGGTAAATATATATTAAATTTTTATATTAAATTTTGTATACTTAAAATTATATAAATATATTAATAGAATTGAATTTTGTATATTTGATTATAATTTTTCAGCCTGCTTATGCTGGAGTACAGGAAGAACCTTTCGATCCTGCATTAGCTGCTTTAATTGCCTTATTGGTAGTTTTATTAGTTGGTGCAGTTACAGTAACAGTAGTTTGTTGTTGTTTACGACATTGGTAAATATTCTTATTTTAATATAGAAAATATAAAATTATATATTATATTATATAACATATTTTAGGGTAATCACTGTGCCAAATGATATACGAAAAAAAGATGGTTTAATAAAAAAACAAATTATTGATGAATTAAATACTACAGAAAATCCTTTATGGATTGAACAGTGAGTAAAATTATATTTTATAAACATATGTTTCAATATGATATTTTTATAATACTCATTTCCAGAAAACTTAAATTATATGAAGAGCAAGAATTAACAATGCAAGTATTTAGTGAACCTGAAGGTGGTCTAGGTACAGAAAGACGTGGAAGTGGTGTAAGTGTTGGTATGGGAGATACATCTCAAGATAACACTTATGCTACTATTCAACGTCCACTACCTACGAGTAGGCATCGTCCTACGACGCCAGATTATACAACGCTTCCAGGAAACCACAATGTATGAAGAAAAATTATTAAATATATTCATATTAAATAAATTGTTATATAATTTGAAAATATATTTATATTATATGTTTTTATATAGCTTTACGAATCAGCCATGGGTTTCCAAGGATCAACATTTCAGCCATCTTCGAATGTAATGCCTCAATTTACACTTGATCGTGATGGCCAACCCCAATTCGTTTCAGGGCTAGTATAAATTAAGTTTTATGCCAATCCCTCTTTTTTAATCAATAATATAACTTATCATTATACATCGTACCTCTCTAATCACTGCTCTAACTGTTGCACGCGCCTTTCTGAAATTACACTCGCATGCACACACCTTTTCGACAATAATCGGATAATATCGTTAGGTTTGTCTGCGAGTAGACGCGTGTACAAGAAGAGCAAATTATCCCGAATTATGCAGAAAAATCTACCCTGACTGTGCATCTTTTGCAATTTCAGTTCGAACTCTTCAACAACGAAGAATTCAAGATGAAGAGTAACAACGAACAGTCAATATTACTGGAATAAATATTTCCCTGTAGCTGGTGTGTGCATGTATATATGTGTGCGTTGCCAACCTATGGTCTTATCTAACTAATTGTTAGGTTCATTGTTAGAAAAATCAAAATTGCTAGATAATAGACACTGTGAAATAGCTTAATGACCAAAGCTTGGCACGACAGATATATGTATATAAATGAATGTGTAGACTCCGTCCAGCGCAGTTTTCTGATTACTTCCTCACTAGTTTAGTATTTATATAACTTATGTACGTTTTGCACGCGTAACAAAAAAAGAAAAGAACGTACTTATAGTGTCATTATCTTGTGAACAAATCACTGCCATATTATGGCATTAACAATAAAATGTTCTAATAATAAAGAGAACATATTCATAATGTTAAAAATATTTGTAATAAGAAAAATTCAATCGAAATATCAATATATATCATATAAGTTCATGTACAATTATTAATTTTCAATATGTTATATTTATTTAAGTTAGGATTAAATGACTGATTTTTATCTGATTAATCTGTGATTTGATTACGCCCGCATATATACGTGACAATTAAATTGCATTTGAGATTTTTTACAACTCATTGGCGATGGGCGGATATAGTCATATCATAGCTAGTGAAATGGAGACATTCGCATTAAATTTCAATGTTATGTAAAAACATAATCATTTCGCGTTGCGAAGACCACACTGTTTTTCATCATCTAAACCGTCCTCAACGAAACATGTATGCATTGGGGTCTATGAAATTTATTGCGAACGGCTCCAAACGTACAGTATATCATATACTCAAAAACAATAACTTAATTACAATCATGTTATGTCTATAAACATTTAATGTAAAACTAATATCAGTATCACAATATTACTAGGTGGTTACGAATATTATAGTTAGTAAAAGTATCTGTTTATTGGTTATAAATTTATTGTAACATATTTTATGTAAGTCATTGATAAAAAAAAGTATTCATATATCAACATTCATCACATCTCACATCATGTGAAAATAAATATTCAAATCTGTGTACATTTAATTTTTCTCAATATCCATATGTTCTTCTTTATCTAAGCTATTTTTTTCTTTCTTATTAGATTTATTATCTAATAATTTTGATCCATAATTGAAAATTTGGACTATCGAATTAGGTTGTTCTATCCATAATTTATATCCTTTTTTTGTAGGGTATCTTTTAATACTTAAACATGTTAAACATGTCCATTTTACACTTTTTATAGGTTTTGATATTAATCGTACTTTTGCAGTTTCACCAGGTATAAGGGGAGATTGACAACATTTACAAATTGTTCTCTTAATATCAGGTTCTCTTAAAGAAAAAAAAATATATACATTTACATAGTTTCTAAAAATTGATTAAAATTATGATTTTAATTAATAAAATATATAATATATATATAAAACTATACATAACTATAACAAATATATAGTTGAGCCTGAATTTTCATCTTTTTTTTTTTGTATTGGACTATATATAAAAAAAACAATATTTTTTTGAATCTGAAAAAATTACTACTAGTCTTATAATTTAATGTATATAAATAAATCTAATTATTAAAAAATGGAACATTTTTGCAAAAAAAATACAAAACTTATAAAAAATATATTTATAATAATAATAATTTAACTTATATTACACTAATTAAATAAATATAAACAACTTTAATTTTTAATTATTGTATAATTAAACTTACATTCTTAAAACAGATTTTTTTGCACAACCAACCATTATGTTTCCATAATATGATGCTGCTACTCTATTTTTCAAAGCCATTAAATAACTTGCCTATATAAATAATATTTTATTAATAATTCTATTTTAACATAAAACAATAAAATATAAATTATCAAGAATTATTATTACCTGGTACAGATAATTCATTCTTTCAAAAATATCCTTACCCTGGCATAATTTTGTATTTGTATCTATAACAATTATAAATACGATAAATATATAATATTTACAAATATAAATATGTTTTAATAATTTTACATTAAATTTAGTACCAACCCATAGTACTTATAAGAATTAAAGATATTTATTGCAAGTTTATTTTACAATAATATTTTTAAAAAAGAAAATGGATAACATGAGGGTTATGTTGTATTATTTACATTTATTTGCTTCACCGTTTTCATTGTCAACATAACCATATTGTTATCACATAATTATATTGTTTATCATTTATTATTAATTAAATCAAAATCAATTTGTTATTTTTAATAATTAATTAAGTGATAAAATTATATTTTTATTATATTTTTCAATATAGAATATAAATATTAAATCGATTATAAATAAAATATATCTTAAATTTAAATAAACATACGAAAAAATGGATAAATAAGTACACAGTGTAGAAAAATCTATTTTTTTACTAAATCTAGTCAAGTAAATAACTAAATAGTTTTGTAAATGCAATGATACACTTGATGACACATAAAAATTATACTTTTTTTAGATATATTCTTGAAACATTCTATACAAAAAGATATTGATATATAATTTAATATAATAATTTAATATAATTTAAAAAATTTAATAATAATTTAAATTTAATCTTAAATTTCGTAAGATATCTTTAATTTTTTATAAGTTATTTTTATAAAAAGAAACATACAGAAATATATTTTTATAAAAGAATATTTATTATATTATATAACCATAAGTATAAATATTTATGAATATAATGTCAATTGGTAAATCAAGTATTTGTACTTATGGATATAATGTCAATTGGTAAATCAAATGGTCAAATTTAATTATTTAAAATTCTATTATTCATTTCAAATATTTTAATATTTAACAAAACAAAAAATATATAATAATACATATAATACAGATCTTAAAACTATGTGTCATAAAATATAGAATTTTGAAAATTTATTTTTTTAATATGTTATAAAAATGTCTAGAATAAATTGGTTCTTGTGGACGTTCTCTTCCTGGAGTACAAATAAAATCCTTATGTGTAATAGAAATATCATTAGAAACTGATGCTAAGCTATTATATATACTATTACTTAACGTATGGGATATGTTATTATCATTATATGTTGATGTTAATCCATTTTGTTTTATTTTACATTTCCAACTGAGATTGGGAGTAAATTCAACTTCTAAATTTTCTATACCTTCAATTAAGTTCTGATCAGAACTTTCATTAATATTTACATATGTTTTATCAGTTCTATGAAATTTAAAAATAAAATGTTAAAATAATAAATGTTTATTATTATTTAGAATATTATTAAAATATTATAAATTACAAACTTACTTGTCTAAAATATTATCTTCATTATAATCATAACCATATTCTGCAAAAACACCTTCCAAATTATCACAATCTTCTTTTAAAGTTTCATATTCTTTTCTAGTTTCTTGAAGAAACTCTTCCATATGTATTGGATTTTCTATACTCCAATCTTTCGTTTCTGATAATATTTCCTCAATTCCATTCTAATTATATAATAATACATTTAAAAAATTAAATAAATATATAAATATCTTTTTTAAATTTTAAATAATTTTAAATAAATAATATTATAATATTTATATGATATAGATCATATTTGATATACTGATATATATTTGATGATACTGACCTGTGTATTTTTTATAATATTCCATACAGATTCAATATAATTAATTGTTTCTTCTGTACATTCTCCAAAACATCCAATTAAAACATGTGGCAATTTCCATGTTGTTATTAATTTTTCGATACCATCATCAAGTTGCCGTGCTTGAATTATTAATTTTTCGAAATTATTTGAATACATTGCACAAAAATAATATTAATTTTTTTTATTTTTTTAAACAGTTTGATAATTTCAAATGTCTACATAACGGCTTTTAAAATAAACGTATACATTTTAGCCAACATAACATATACAATTCCCTATAAAATATATTCATTTAATGAAATAAATTATCAGATATAAATAAATTAAATCAAGTTTAAATAAAACAAGTTTATTATTGATTGTTCATTTTCATATAAAATAAATTCTATTTATTTCGAAACTTATTCCAAATTGAATTCACTTTTTCTTCATTTTAAAGCATGATTGATATTATTTTCGGACATAAAAAAAATAATATATCTTAAAATTATAAATTTAATCTTATTTCTTTAGATTCTAATAAATACTTATTTTACATACAATGAATTGTATCATTGAATAAATTTTATGCTAATAATATATAAGCAAATGGAATTCATTATAAAAACAAGTAATTTATTTTTCTATTATTTCCTATATTAATTTTTTATAGTAATTATATATTTTTTTATGCAATATTTTTTGCAATATTTTCTAAAACTTTAATAAAAGGATATGTTCATTTTATAATAAAATAGTTTTTTATATATAAATAATCTAAAAAATATATTTCATCTAATATATATTAAACAATAATATAATAATGTTATTATGTATAATATTTTATTACTGTATATTGTAAAAAATTAATTATATATTTAAAAGCAATATAAAATTATATAAAATATTTAATAAAATATATCTAAATAAAATTTAAATAAAAATCCTTTTTGAAATTATTCTAATAAACAATATCAAAATTTTTAAATTTTATGAAATTTTTACATTAATTTTTCATTATTAATTTATTGATAATTCATTTGTAAGTAATAATGCATAAAAAATGGAATTTGCAAAATTATTATAAAAATAAGTCTTCTATGTTAAAAAAAATGCGAATTAAAATTATTATTAATGTAAATTATTATTATTAATGTAAATAATAATTGATAATAAAAATCTATTTTTTGCGATAAAATACACATAAAAAGAAAAAAGTAAATAAATAATCAATTATTAAAATAATTGCATATATATTTATTATATATATGTATATTTAATTGCATATATTTCTTTTATATTTCTTTAACAAAAAATTCATATAAAAAAATAATCAATACAATTTTGTAAATTAATTTTAACATAAC